>NC_045960.1:29387888-30132368 GCF_010909765.2 Amblyraja radiata | reverse complement strand
TGCGGGGCATGTGTTGGTAACATTTCTAAATAATCTAGAGATACATCCTTTGAACTAAAATGCATCTTAAAGAAAAGCTGCTCGACTATCCTAGGGCTAACTAGTTGCAGAAATAGTTAAACAAATCATTTGACTGAAGTAGAAATTTGTACAAGATGATAGCAATAATAAAGTGTAATATGAACCTCAAGCAGCTCTTAACTAACTCAGCGGGATGCAGAAGAATTTACGATGTGCCTAAATTTTTCCTTTGTTCCTCCTCTGGTAGCCTGGTGTAGCAATTAGAAAGCCACTGAGGCTGCCCATGTCAACTGTAACATTATGCAAACTTTTGTTATTTATAGTGGTAATTAAGAGACTCAGTAGATTTACTTTAGTTTTCACTGCATCACTACAGAAGTCTCTAAATTTTAGTCCTATTTGGGGTTTTCTTTCAGGGAGCTGCTACTTTTTCCCTTTGTACTGTGCAAGAATGCAGTAGAAACCTCCTTTACTTTGTAGGTTTTCACTGCAAATCTATGTTATGCTCAGATAGTTATTTTTTAATCACATTGGTGTTTGTGATCCAATTCACCATCAATGATGTGTTCCTATTGATAAGAAGGGTCTCGACCCGAAACATCACCCGTTCCTTCTCTCCAGAGATGCTGCCTTTCCCGACTGAGGTACTCCTTGCACTTTGTGTCTATCTTCGTGTGTTTCTAACACATGGGGTAGCTGAAGATCAGAGGTCAAAGCAGTTGGAGTTGCATACGGCTAGCCTCCAGGAAATGAAAGTTGGGGTAATGTTGATTTGGTGTGATAGTGTAATAACGAGGCAGTGACAATTCAGGATGAGATTTAAAACAGGCAGTCATTTGCTATTACCCATTTGACAGATTTGCTCAAGCCACAATGGTTACTTCTGTGTATTCCTGGCTGCACCAATTTACTGCCTCTCGGGCACTACAAACATTCCAATACACTTTCAAGAAAATTAAATCACTTTTGAAGTTTAACTTTGGTTGAAGCAGCAGCCAGTTTGAGCAGGGTTAACATGCCATCATGACATAAACTGCAAGATTACCTGCCTAAGTGATGAGTTGGGGGGCGGGGGGGGGGGGGGGGGGGGGGGGGGGGGGGGTGGGGTGATTGTTTGATCACGGGATCTCTTTGTCAAAAAGTTCCTTGGGATCTATCAGCCAGCTGCAATGTCGATAAAATTCATTCGCAGGTTGAAAGCCAAATTGCAGAAGCTTCTTAATCACCTCTATTGATCGGCATGTTACAGCCAACGGTATTGGGAATATAGCTTCAATTTAACATCTCGTCTGAAAGACGGCATCGCAGGCCCTGCCGTTCACCTGCCCTCCCTTTGCGATTGCACTAAAATCTCTGTTTTAGAGTACGACACAATCTCTTTAAAAGAGACTTCAGTGGTTCAATAGTGCATTATTGTTCACATGTGCAAAACGCTTTGAGTTGCAGATTTGGCGTTGTTTCAAAGTCCAGTCCACACACCAGGTCCTATGGAGCGGCGCCCGATCCAGGGAAGTCCCAGGCCTCCATACCTCATGATTCAAGGGCATGTGTTAATACCAAGGATAAAAGTACATGTTCAGAGCCGGCTATACATTTGAGAAGGCTCCGATCCTTCAACGTCTGCAGTAAGATGCAGATGTTTCTACCAATGGTAGCCAGTGGCATCTTCTTCGCTGCCGTTGTACTGGGGCAGCAGGGCGAAGGCCGCGGGACTCCAACAGAATTAACAGACTCATCAGGAAGGCTGGCTCCATCCTGGGGCGGAGTTGGATTCATGGGAGGTGGTCTTAGAGGGGAGGCTGCTCCTGAAACTGCGGAGCAACTTGGAGAATGCAGCTCACCCCCTCCATGACAACAGATTGTCCTAGGGAGAAGAAAGCTGGAAAAGAGGTGAGGGGGGTGGGTCAGAGCCTGGCAGGTGGTTGCAGGTGAGGGAGGTTGGATTGGCAGATGTGTGGAGTAATGACAAAGGCAAGAAGATGAAAAGGAGACAAAAAGGTTTCCAGGACTATGAGAGGAGTGAAATGTAAAGGCAGAGACGGAGAGATATATAGGTGGAAGTTGGATTCTCCATTGCCAGAGTGAGGCCACACGTAAACTGGAGGAACACTACCTCCTCTTCCACTATTAATAGGACAAAAGCAAGTCTCGCAATGGGGAGATGAAGAGCTTCTGCAATTTGGCTTTCGATCTGCAAATGAATTTTATTAATGTTTTCAAATCTACTCTCATACGTCGTTCCATAATAGGAATCTGTCACCCATTCATCTTCAAAAATCAACCAACAACGGATGTTTGAAATCTGCAATAAAAACCACAAAGTGGAAACTCCCAGCAGGTCAGGCAGCAGCTGTGGGAAGAGAAACACCACTAAAGTTTTTAAGTAAAGACCCTCACTAACCTATCAACCAGATGTTGATACTCACTGGAGTTTATAAGGATGAGGGGGAGACCTCACCGAAAATTACGAAATAATGAAAGGGCTGGAGAGAGTGGATGCAGAGAGGATGTTTCCATTGGTGGGAGAATCTAGGACCAGTGGGAATAGCTTCAGAATAAAAGGATGTACCTTTAGAAAGGAGATGAGCTGGAATTTCTTTAGTCAGAGGGTGATGAATCTGTGGAATTCATTGCCACAGCCGGCCTGCGAGGCCATCTTTGAGTATTTCTAAGGTGCAGATTGACAGATCCATGATTCGTACGGGTGTCATGTGTTATGGAGAAAGGCAGGAGAATGGGGTTGAGAGGGAAAGATAGATCAGCCGTGATTGAATGGTGGTGTAGACTCGATGGGCAAAATAGTCTAATTCTGCTCCTACAACTTCCACGATCTCCACAACTTAAAACAAATTGTCTTCTCACTTTTCCAGATCTGATCAAGGGTCTTTGATCTGAAACATCAACTATTTCCTTTCCTTGGAGTCTCACCTGCTGAGAAGTTTCAAGGAAAACGAGCCAAATAAACCAACTAACCATTTCAATGTAATTTTCTTTGCTTCAGTAGTTAGTATTGAGACAAATCTGCTCTGCGCCCCTCCCAGGTCAACATTTATTTTCTGAAGCTTAATTCCAAAAGCTGAATGAGTTATTCGAAATGACTTCGAATAAGAAAGTCGTGGACTTTTAAAAAATCTTTCTGCAACCTGTCAGTAATAAACACTTCCAGATCAAACCAGCTTAAATGCAAATTCCCAAACTCCAGAAATGTCTGTGCAGCATTTCCATTTCTCATTCCCTGGGGGTTTCTGAGCAAAATTCTAAATTAAAGGCAATTTATGAACGGCGTGGACCAGAAGGAACAAAAGGAACTGGGTTCAGCTTTCCCAGATCCATGTTAATTCAGTTCCATTATATTAAGGTAATTTTGAGTTAATTTTGACATTTGAATTAACAGCACAATGTCAATCTAGTTAACAGAAAGAAACATCGTGCCATAAGCCAATAAATCAGCTGTTTCTCCTTTGGTCTGCTTGATATAAATCCATGGAAATACCATTGACGAATGCTCCTGGTGTTGTGGGCATTTCACCCATTAGGTGGTAATCCAATCTGTGTACCCACTCATGCCAGAAGGAGGTGCACTTTAAAGAATTGGACAGGGCATAATTGTAATTGCAAATGACACAAAACTTTGAAATCTAAGTAAAATTGAATGGAATGTCAATGGACTTCGGGAAGACATTGAAATTGAATTGTGGTTGGCAAAATGGGTATATTTAGACTTTAGTTTACTTTAGACTTTAGTAATAGCATGGAAACAGGCCCTTCAGTCCACCAAGTCTACGCCGTCCATTGAATACCCTGTACACCAGTACTATCCCACACAGTAAGAACAATTTACAATTTTTACTGATGTCAATTAACCTACAAACCTGTACATCTTTGGGATGTGGGAGGAAAACAGAGTAACCGAGAGGAAAATCATGCGGTCAATGGAAGAACGTACAAACACCATACAGACAGCACCCATAGTTAGGATTGAACCGGTGTCCCTGGCGCTGTAAAGCAGCAACTCTACCGCTGCGACATGGTGCCGCCTATTTATAGAAATTTAATTTGATTCAAAGAAATAATACGAGTTACATCCTGGTCGAACAAATATGATAATGCAAGGATAAATCCTTCAAGGGCGGAGGATGTAAATTAAACTGTTCAAGTCTTGCATGATTCTTGTCTTTAGTAACAGAGGCACAGAGTATGAAAACTATGTTACATCTTTGCAAAATGTTCGACCTCTGCTGAAGTATTGCACTTAGTTCTCCGTAATAAAACCTTACAAAATGATCTATGAAGGGAGTCAAAAGAAATTCACTAGAATTATGCCAAGTGTAAAGAATTCTTGATTAGTAAGGGTGTCAGGGGTTATGGGGCGAAGGCAGGAGAATGGGGTTGAGGGGAAAAGATAGATCAGCCATGATTGAATGGCAGAGTAGACACGATGGGCCGAATGGCCTAATTCCGCTCCTATAACTTATGAACTTATGTACTTATGAGCAACTGCTTCTAGTGGGAAGCAGTTAAATATAAGATGGCATAAAGTCCGGAGGTGATAGGAGGAATTAAATATGCTTCAAGTTGTTGTGATCTGGAATATACCATCAAATTCAAAGAGCTGGATTGGCCCATGAACTGCATTATTCTGTGTGACTATGTTCCTCTTAGTAAACTGCCAGTGACAATGCTGTCGCCAACCATAATTCAATATCAATGTCACACAAGCAGATCATCCTAAGGTAACGACAAGAGGAACTCTGGCCATCAGAGAGATTCAGACCAATAATAACTTTGAAAAGGACATTGGATTAATATGTGATAATTAATTCTAAGATCAATGATCAAACAGGAGGGCTGTAAAAATAGCTGAATAACTCCTTTAATGAACTTTTAATGTAAGGGCTGCACGGTGGCACAGCGGTAGAGTTGCTGTCTTACAGCACTTGCAGCGCAGGAGGCCCAGGTTCGATCCCGACTACGGGTGCTGTCTGTATGGAGTTTCCCCATGACCTGCGTGGGTTTTCAACGAGATCATCGGTTTCCTCCCACACTCCAAAGACGTACAGGTTGGTCATATAATTTGCTTGGTAAATGTAAAAATTGTCCCTAGTGTATGTAGGATAGTGTTAATACTGTATGCGGGGGTCGCTGATCGACATGGATCCGGTTGACCGAAGGGCCTGTTTCCGTGCTGTATCTCTGAACTAAACTAAACTAAACTGGGGCAGGCATGAAAGGATGAATGGTTTCCTTGTGCACTCTACCCTTCATGATTCTATGAGGCAGAAGCCTGTGGCCTATCCTGTTTCAATTTCTTATGGTAGTCATAGCACCGGTACTGAGGAGCAGAATGCAATGAAGTGTCACTAATGTGTTGTGCTTATATGAAGATGATTTTCAAACCTGAGATTTGGAGTTTTCACATTGGAAAAGATTAAGAGATCTCACAAAGACAATTGAGCCTTCACTCCGCCCCGACCAGCGATCCCCGTGCTCTAACACTATCCTACAAACACTATTGACAATTTACAATGTTACGGTGAAAGCACAGTGTATGGGAAGAGTCACTTCCTTTAAAAGAGGGGAGGAGAGGGGAGGAGAGGGGGGGAGAGGGGCGAGAAGGGGGGAGAAGGGGGAGACGGGGTGGGGAAACGGAGTGGAGACAACTTTTAAGAAGCCAGAGATACACGGCTGTGAAGCTCGGCAGACATTTAACATTACCGATCGGTTATCCTTGGTTCTGAAAACTACTGTTTACGTTTTTTTTGCCAATGAGCCAATGAAATTCAACGGTCAGCACCGGCTACAACCTATGAGAACCTACGACAACCTACGACCTCCTGGCGACCCACTAGGACCTCCAGGCAACCCACCTACGGCACAAGAATTCTCGCTACTCTCCATTGCTGCTTCATTTTGAAAAATTTGCGGCGACTCGTTCCGAGAATACAGGAACTACTCACGACCATGAAGGCAACCCGTGAACATGTGGTGACCATGTGATGACGGCATAGTCTCCTGTAGTCGCCTAAAAAGTCGCCTGTGGGACAGGCCCATTAGGCAGCAACTCAACCTCTGCGCCACCGTGGCCAACATTGTTGCAGAGAGGGTTTAGCTTGAATTACAACATGCTTTGCAAATGGATCAGCCAACCTTCAATGTGTTCTTCCCCCTGAAGCAGTTGTAGGAAAAACCCAGAGAACAAAGAAAACCTCACCGCTTTGTTTTGCAAAACCCCTTCCAGATCTTTGACGTATGCAGATATGGTTTGTTCAAACTGCTGGAAAAGGTTGGCAGCCCATCAAGTGCTCCTTAGCAGGGCCAAATCCTCTGTTTGGACCTGGAAGGCACCTTTCACTGCAATGGTTTAACCTTGGAGACTTTCAGTGTACACAGTGGAGCCAACTAATCCGAGGGTTGGCTCCAAGCAAATCATACCGTACATGAACATTTCAGGGAGTGCAAAAGTGAAAAGAACCAGTCTGCAAAATATAGTTACAGTATACAGTATACAGATTCAAACAAGGGGACATGACTTGAGAATTAAGGGACAGAAGTTTAGGGGTAACATGAGGGGGAACTTCTTTACTCAGAGAGTGGTGGCTATGTGGAATGAGCTTCCAGGGAAGGTGGTGGAGGCAGGTTCGTTTTTATCATTTAAAAATAAATTGGATAGTTATATGGACGGGAACGGAATGGAGGGTTATGGTCTGAGCGCAGGCATATGGGACTAGGGGAGAATACGTGTTCGGCATGGACTAGAAGGGTCGAGATGGCCTGTTTCCGTGCTGTAATTGTTATATGGTTATATGGTTATGGTAGTAAGATTATTTTCAAATTTTCTGGCTCATAATTTCAATACTTCTGTATCTTCAGTATTTTTGATGTCCAGAGTCATTAAATCGTACAGTACAGAAACCAGCCCATCATCAGCTGACAATCATCGTCCCTTACACTAATCCTACACAGATCCCATTTCATCCTACGCAAATTTCCATCATTTTTGGGATATGATGGGGAACCGCAGCACTCAGAAAAAACCTGCACAGTCACGGGAAGATGATGCAAACTCCGCACAGACAGCACTGGTGGTCAGGATCAGACCAAAGCAGCTGGAATGTTGAGTCTGCATTCCCACAAGCTGTGCCACTGTGCCACCCTATTGTTCATGATATTTGCCATTTGAGTTGAATATACCATCTAGATTATGTGTGATTGAGCGCTGAGAGCTTCAAATTGATGCTGATTCACAGGGACGACTCTTTCATTCGTGTGGTCACAATAAAGGGGCTGTCCCACTGCGAAGACATAATTCGTGAGCTTAGAAGAGTTTAGGAGAGTTTGAAAAAATGTCATGTTGAAGACCTCCTTCGACTATGTAGAAGATCTCTTTCGACCTCCTTCAACTATGTTGAAGTCTAACGTCGACTAGCTTCGGGAAAATTGGACTCCGAATAGTGGAGAGTGAAGCCGACCTCCTTCGACCTCCCTTCGACTACGATGAAGACTATCTACGATTACCTTCGATTATCTTTGACTACCCTCGATTACCTACGAATAACATGCCGACCTACCACGACCTACCTCGACTAAATCTACGAGTAAAAATAGTATCGTTTTTTTCCATGGCGACCTTTTTTTACTCGTGGGCATTTTTCAACATGTTGCAAAATATGCCGTGACCAAGCTGAGGCCTCGAGTACACGGGGACTACCCTCGAGCATGAAGGAGAGTTACAAAGACCTCGTGTAGACCATACTGCGAGTATGGGTAGAAGGCAAACTCGCCAGAATTCACGGATTAAGTTGTCGCAGTGGGACAGCCCCTTATGTCAGTGTGCCTATTGAGTCACGGACTGTTCCCAGGGACACATTCGGAGACGGATGTCAAGTGCTACTGGAAGATCATCAACTCTGCCCAAAACTTGTTGACCCACCCAGCAGAGCGAGATGTCCATAAAGGAAGGTTGCCAACTAGCCCGCTCCTGACTGCAGGAGTACGTGCTGAGGAACGCACTGAAGCTTGGTGCAGCCCACGCCAAGGCTCTGTCGGGGAGGACCACATTCTCGGGTCCTTCCGCTGCAGGACATCTGGAGGCAGGGTGTAGTGGAGACGCCCCTTAACCAACGGGAGGGATATCACCCCAAGCTGCCACATAAGTGGCAAGGGTGCCGGGTATAAGGATATAACTGTGAACACTACCAAATGTGACGCTAATTCATGTATGTATAGACTCTGAAAATGTTGGAAGAATTTCTCCAGTTTCCATTTTGTATATATTTATAATTCTAAATAAAGTTTATTGCGATTTTTTTAAAATAAGCATTTCAGATGTTTGGAATTGCTGTGAATCACGTTCGCACTTATTGATGTAATGCAGAAAATGTTTACACAATAAAAATACAAGAGAACATAGGATCAGGAGTGGACTTACCAGTCCTTAAAACCTGCCTCACAATTCAAGTTCAATAAAATCCTACCTGAACTATAACTAGTTCCACATACACAACTTTGCCATAATATTTATCAACATTCATTAACGATGGAGCAAACAGCAAGTATTATACTGAAGATAGACACAATAGACAATAGACACTAGGTGCAGGAGTAGTCCATTCGGTCCTTCGAGCCAGAACCGTCATTGACTCTGATCATGGCTGATCATCCCCAATCAGTACCCCGTTCCTGCCTTCTCCCCATATCCCTTGACTCCGCTATCTTTAAGAGCTCTATCTCTTGAAAGTATCCAGAGAATTGGCCTCCCCTGCCTTCTGAGGCAGAGAATTCCACAGATTCACAACTTTTTCCTCATCTCTGTTCTAAATGGCCTACCCCTTATTCTTAAACTGCGGCCCCTGGTTCTGGACTCCCTCAACATTGGGAACATGTTTCCTGCCTCTAGCGTAACAACAAGCTAGTGTAACTCAGCGGGTCAGGCAGCATCTCTGGAGGAAAGGAATAGGTGCCTTTTCAGGTCGAGGCCCTTCTTCAGAACTGCTGTAGCTTTGGGAGCAACAGCAGCAGGAGATAGCAAGAGGTACGACTGATTGGCTCTAGCCCAAGTGGGAGGAGAGAAGTGAAAACAGTTAAAGTAGAGGGCAAGGACAGGCAGACTTTACTCAGAACTGCTGTAGTTTTGGGAGCAACAGCAGCAGGAGTTTAGCAAGAGATACGACTGATTGGCTCTAGCCCAAGTGGGAGGAGAGAAGTGAGTCAGTGCTGGGAAAACAGTTGAAAACTGAGGAATTTGGTTTGTAAATTGGTAAATCAGGCAATTTATCAGTCAATTTAAGCAAGACTGCTCTTAGCTAGCGGCAGTGAGTGAAGTGCCCTGTGAGAAAAGTGTGAGTCTTTGGCTCGAGAGTCTTAGGCGAGGAGACGAAAGAAGGAAATGTCAGGCAAGCTGATTCAGTGCGATGCTTGCAGTATGTGGGAGGTCAAGGACACCGCTGGTGCCTCTGGCTGCTACAAATGCGAGAAGTGCATCCAGGTAGAGCTCCTGAAGGGCCGTGTTGGGGAACTGGAGAAGCAAGTGGATGACCTCCGGTTCGTCCGAGAAACGGAGTCGTTCCTCGACAAGTCCTACAGTACGATTGTTACACCTAAGGTACTGGAAGAGAGAAGGTGGGAGACAGTGAGAACGGGAGGGAAGCATGGAATGCCAACGTCCCCGGGTGTTGTACCTCTTGTGAACAGGTTCACCCACTTAGAAGCTGTCGGGACAGAAGAGGTGTTTACACTGGGCGACGGACTGGCTTGTGATGCGAATAGGGCTGTTGAGCCAAAACCAAAAAGGCCTAAGGCAGGCAACGCCATTGTAGTGTGAGACTCCATTGTGAGAGGTACGGACAGGGGTTTCTGCGGCAACAGACGGGATGCGAGGATGGTGTGCTGCTTTCCTGGTGCCAGGATCCAGGATGTCACGGACAGAGTGCAGAAAATCCTCAAGGGCGAAGGTGAACATCCGGAAGTGGTAGTGCATGTCGGCACAAACGATGTCGGAAAGAAGGGGATGAATATTCTGCAGCGTGACTTTAGAGAGCTCGGAAAAATGCTGAAAAGCAGGACCTCCAGGGTTGTTATCTCCGGTTTGCTTCCAGTTCCGCGTGCTGGTGAGAGCAGGAACAGGGAGATACGGGACCTGAATGTGTGGCTGAGGAACTGGTGCACGGGGCAGGGATTTAGATTCTTAGATCACTGGGATCTGTTTTGGGGTAAGGGGGAACTGTACAAAAGGGACGGATTGCATCTTAACAGGTGTGGGACCAGCATTCTGGCAGGCAGGTTTGCCACTGCTACACGGGTGGTTTTAAACTAAATAAGGTGGGTGGGGTGTCGAATGGGATAGTGGAGGATGGAGTTAAAGGGAAAGGGTTTCTTAAATGTGTGAGTGTAGAGACAGAGGGGTGTAAAATGAGGGTAGAAGCAATAGGTAGCAAGGTGAAAAGTAAAAGTGGCAGGCAGACAAAACTAGGGCAAAAATCAAAAAGGGCCACTTTTCAACATAATTGTATAAGGGGTAAGAGTGTTGTAAAAACAAGCCTGAAGGCTTTGTGTCTCAATGCAAGGAGCATTCGTAATAAGGTGGATGAGTTGAATGTGCAGATAGCTATTAATGACTATGATATAGTTGGGATCACGGAGACATGGCTCCAGGGTGACCAAGGCTGGGAGCTGAACATCCAGGGATATTCAATATTCAGGAGGGATAGAGAGAAAGGAAAAGGAGGTGGGGTAGCGTTGCTGATTAGAGAGGAGATTAACGCAATGGAAAGGAAGGACATTAGTTTGGAGGATGTGGAATCGGTATGGGTAGAGCTGCGAAACACTAAGGGGCAGAAAACGCTGGTGGGTGTTGTGTACAGGCCACCTAACAGTAGTAGTGAAGTTGGAGATGGTATCAAACAGGAAATTAGAAGTGCGTGTGACAAAGGCAAAACAGTTATAATGGGTGACTTCAATCTACATATAGATTGGGTGAATCAAATTGGCAGGGGTGCTGAGGAAGAGGATTTCTTGGAATGTATGCGGGATAGTTATCTAAATCAACATGAAGAGGAACCAACGAGAGAGCAGGCTATTTTAGACTGGGTATTGAGTAATGAGGAAGGGTTAGTTAGCAGTCTTGTTGTACGTGCCCCCTTGGGCAAGAGTGACCATAATATGGTTGAGTTCTTCATTAGGGTGGAGAGTGACATTGTTAATTCAGAAACAATGGTTCTGAACTTAAAGAAAGGTAACTTTGAGGGTATGAGACGTGAATTGGCCAGGATTGACTGGCAATTAATTCTAAAAGGGTTGACGGTGGATATGCAATGGAAGACATTTAAAGACTGCATGGATGAACTACAAAAATTGTTCATCCCAGTTTGGCAAAAGAATAAATCAGGGAAGGTAGTGCATCCGTGGATAACAAGGGAAATCGGGGATAGTATCAAAGCGAAGGATGATGCGTACAAATTAGCCATAAAAAGCAGCATACCGGAGGACTGGGAGAAATTCAGAGACCAGCAGAGGAGGACAAAGGGCTTAATTAGGAAAGGAAAAATAGATTATGAAAGAAAACTGGCAGGGAACATAAAAACTGACTGCAAAAGTTTTTATAGATATGTGAAAAGAAAGAGATTAGTTAAAACAAATGTAGGTCCCTTGCAGTCAGAAACAGGTGAGTTGATCATGGGGAACAAGGATATGGCGGACCAATTGAATAACTACTTTGGTTCCGTCTTCACTAAGGAAGACATAAATAATCTGCCAGAAATAGCAGGGGACCGCGGGTCAAAGGAGTTGGAGGAATTGAGTGAAATCCAGGTTAGCCGGGAAGTGGTGTTGGGTAAATTGAATGGATTAAAGGCTGATAAATCCCCAGGGCCAGATAGGCTGCATCCCAGAGTACTTAAGGAAGTAGCTCCAGAAATAGTGGATGCATTAGTAATAATCTTTCAAAACTCTTTAGATTCTGGAGTAGTTCCTGAGGATTGGCGGGTAGCAAACGTAACCCCACTTTTTAAGAAGGGAGGGAGAGAGAAAACGGAGAATTACAGACCAGTTAGTCTAACATCGGTAGTGGGGAAACTGCTAGAGTCAGTTATTAAAGATGGGATAGCAGCACATTTGGAAAGTGGTGAAATCATTCGACAAAGTCAGCATGGATTTACAAAAGGTAAATCATGTCTGACGAATCTTATAGAATTCTTCGAGGATGTAACTAGTAGCGTGGATAGGGGAGAACCAGTGGATGTGGTGTATTTGGACTTCCAGAAGGCTTTCGACAAGGTCCCACATAAGAGATTAGTATACAAACTTAAAGCACACGGCATTGGGGGTTCAGTATTGATGTGGATAGAGAACTGTCTGGCAAACAGGAAGCAAAGAGTAGGAGTAAACGGGTCCTTTTCACAATGGCAGGCAGTGACTAGTGGGGTACCGCAAGGCTCAGTGCTGGGACCCCAGCTATTCACAATATATATTAATGATCTGGATGAGGGAATTGAAGGCAATATCTCCAAGTTTGTGGATGACACTAAGCTGGGGGGCAGGGTTAGCTGTGAGGAGGATGCTAGGAGACTGCAAGGTGACTTGGATAGGCTGGGTGAGTGGGCAAATGTTTGGCTGATGCAGTATAATGTGGATAAATGTGAGGTTATCCATTTTGGTGGCAAAAACAGGAAAGCAGACTATTATCTAAATGGTGGCCGACTAGGAAAAGGGGAGATGCAGCGAGACCTGGGTGTCATGGTACACCAGTCATTGTAAGTAGGCATGCAGGTGCAGCAGGCAGTGAAGAAAGCGAATGGTATGTTAGCTTTCATAGCAAAAGGATTTGAGTATAGGAACAGGGAGGTTCTACTGCAGTTGTACAGGGTCTTGGTGAGACCACACCTGGAGTATTGCGTACAGTTTTGGTCTCCAAATCTGAGGAAGGACATTATTGCCATAGAGGGAGTGCAGAGAAGGTTCACCAGACTGATTCCTGGGATGTCAGGACTGTCTTATGAAGAAAGACTGGATAGACTTGGTTTATACTCTCTAGAATTTAGGAGATTGAGAGGGGATCTTATAGAAACTTACAAAATTCTTAAGGGGTTGGACAGGCTAGATGCAGGAAGATTGCTCCCGATGTTGGGGAAGTCCAGGACAAGGGGTCACAGCTTAAGGATAAGGGGGAAATCCTTTAAAACCGAGATGAGAAGAACTTTTTTCACACAGAAAGTGGTGAATCTCTGGAACTCTCTGCCACAGAGGGTAGTCGAGGCCAGTACATTGGCTATATTTAAGAGGGAGTTAGATGTGGCCCTTGTGGCTAAAGGGATCAGGGGGTATGGAGAGAAGGCAGGTACGGGATACTGAGTTGGATGATCAGCCATGATCATATTGAATGGCGGTGCAGGCTCGAAGGGCCGAATGGCCTACTCCTGCACCTAATTTCTATGTTTCTATGTTTCAGACGCTTCTCCTCAAATATTACTTGTGGAAGAGAGTTCCAAATTCCTAGAACCTTTGTTTCTGGAAGTTTTTCCTAAAAATCCAGCTTTAATTTTTTTTAGTCAATGTTCCCTATGCTGCCTTCTCCAATCTCCAGAAGTAATTTCTCTCTGTGGACTTATTACTCTATTATTTACTCTTAATATCTTGAGTACTTCCATCAAATCAACCTTTAGCCTTTTAAATTCCAAAGAATGTAACCTTGTAAGTTAATCTTTGAAGTCAGCATATATTTGTGGTGAACTTGGACTTAATTCCTTCAAGGTCTGTGTTTCCTATTCATCCATAAATGTACTACTAACCTGTCTGATTGAACCCACAACTGCCACACACACTCAGTGTGGCCTCAGTTTTAATCCCTTCCAAGCAATGGACCAGCAATAGATCTATGGCCATCTTTGTGACTCTGGACCACGTGAGAAGCAAAATCACAATATGTTTATAGACTAAAAGAAGGCCATTCTGCCCATCAATTCTAGATTTGGCTCAATGGGAGAATAATCCAACGGGTCCAACTCTCCTGTCTTCTACCGAAAAGCTTGCAAGTACTTTGATTTCAGGTATGTATTCAGTTCCCTTATGAACACTACAAATGAATCTGTCTTCACTACTACCTCTGCTGTGCTCTAGAGACCCGACCCAGCCATTGCATGAAGCAGTTTACCCCATGGCTCATTTGGTAAGACTGGCGTCTAGGACCACACCAATAGGGGTCTCATTGTTAGAATGTGGTGTCTCTGAAGACTCTATAACAGTAAGGTGTTGATCGATGTGCATGTCTTTGCTTCTCTCTGACGCATCCTGAGTTGACCAATCCTCGCTATAACAATGCTATACCTCCAGTAGTGGAGTGTTCCCAGTGAAGCACAGGGCATGAGCATCTCCACAGCTCCGTGCTAGTGGGAACACCCTGTATCAGCTTAGGAACATTACAAAGTGTTTGAGAAGCTTGCAGTGAGTTTGAGTTATAGGGATTAGGGCAGCATAGTGATGAAACTGCTAGATTTTAGCATCATTTGCACATTTTTTTTAAAAAGCTGGTGATAATTGATCCAGTTTCTAGGCTCATATTTGTCAATATGCTAAGGCAATCAAAAGGCGACTTTGCTGTTGTTTTGCCCAGGACCAATATTGACAAAAGAGCTCAAGGGGCAGATAAAAATAATCAAAGGGCATCATGAGATTAAATTGATTTATATGTGATAATTAAACATAAAGTGAAAGTGAATGATGGGATTAGTTTTCCTCAGCTCACTTTAGTTTATTGTCGGTACAGTGAAAAGCTTTTGTTGCATGCTATCCAGTCAGCAGAAAGACAATACAAGATTATAATCGAACCATCCACAGTGTGTAGATAGATACATGATAAGGAAATAGCTTGCAGTGCAAGGATAAAGTCCTGAAAAATGCAGGCAGTTTTCGAACTGTTAGTTATTCCCTGCATAAGTTGCGAGTAGCCTTGGACTCTCATGCAAGCATGTGTGATCGTGGAAATTCCTGAGAGGAATCCAGCAGTGATTTTCAGACTGTGATTCATTGCACTCCTGTAACTCCACAGGGGTTACACTGACAAATTGGACGTGTACAGTCTACTGACTCGCAATTGACCATTTGGGTCTAATTGAAAGCATTTAATTGTATTTAAGCACTTCAGTTTATTTCTAAAATGTTTCAATAATTTTTGTAGAATTTACCCTGCGATTAACATTTAATAATTGTTAAATGTTGCTGATTGTTCAAGACAATCAGCATCATTTCATTACCTAACTGTCTTTGATAGACAGTTAGGCGTGGAGCAATGCTGTCAAATATTATTTTTTTATCGTTTCTGTAGGTAGGGAGTTCTAGGATCCATTGCATGATCTCACGAACCATGCTGGAGACAGCTTTATTGAGGAAGTTTCCACTTAAGGTTCTACTCAAGTCATATTTGGACAGTGAGTATATGAGAATCAAGCACAGGCAGCTTGGCGTTGCCAAGATATTTCTGGCACATTGCTGCTGTAGAATAATGAGAAAAGAAAAGTGTGATTGGGGAGAAATAGTAAATAAGATGGGTGCAATGTTACAGTGGCACGGTGGCACAGCAGTAGAGTTGCTGCCTTACAGCGCCAGAAACCCCGGTTCCATCCTGACTACGGGTGCTGCCTGTACTGTGTTTGTCCGTTCTCCCTGTGACCTGCGTGGGTTTTCTCCGGGAGCTCCTGTTTCTTCCCATACTCCAAAGGCGTACAGGTTTGCAGGCTAACTGGCTTGGTAACATTGGAAATTGTCCCTAGTGTGTGTAGGATAGTGTTAGTGTACGGGGATCGCTGGTCGGTGCGGACTCGATGGGCCAAAGGTTTCCACATTGTATCTCTAAATTACAACTAAATTACTTTGAAGCAGTAGTCTTCTTCTTCTTGCGTATGACGTGCAGAGCCTAAAGTTGTAGACAACAAAACACTACATCTATTTGTTTGTGCACGTCGGGTTGATTGCATTAGTCGAAACAGGGTGGACCACGTGAAGGTTGCAATCACCCACCCCGAAGCAGTAGTTAAATATATCTGACAATAATGCTATCCTTAACATTGGAGCAGAATTATTAATGCCATATTAGAATCTGCCTGCATTATATACTCACTGCGTTGATACATAACTACCAACAGCAGGAAGCCACGCCGTTATCTGAAAAGATGTTGATATTTAAGAAACAGGCCTTTCATTGGAGCTTCTGCCAAAAGGCTTCTAACAAGTATCTTACTATTTTTTGGTGGCGCTGTTGGACCAGCTCTGAATTTCCAATCAGTTTTATTTTGATGTCAAATATTCAGTTGTTCCACATTTTACCTTTAATCTTAATTTACTCTACCCAGATCTCAGTGGCAAATGTCAAATGGTTTCTTGTCAGCTAACAAAGCTGTCAGGAATGTTCTGCTGGGGGGTGTCCCTCAGTGCCCTGTTGGAACCTTAGTTATAATTTGGATCATGTTTAGAGTCCAGGTGCTTCAAGCCAGCCACGTTGATCCTCAGTATCTGAAATGTGTGGCTTTCACTAACTTGCCAGGTAATTTCCTATTTACTACAGCTTTTCATAAGTTCATAAGTTGTTGGAGTAGAATTAGGCCATTCGGCCTATCAAGTCTACTCCGCCATTCATTCATGGCTGGTCTATCTTTTCCTCTCAAGTCCATTCTCCTGCCTTCTCCCGATAACCCCTGACACCCTTACTAATCACGAATCTACGATTCTCAGCCTTAAAAATATCCGACGGCCTCCACAGCCGTCTGTGGCAATGAATTCCACAAATTCATCGCCCTCTGACTAAAGGAACACCTCCTCATCTCCTTTCTAAAGGAACATCCGTATATTCTGAGCCTCGATGTTGATGTTCTTGATGTTGCTGTACTGAGGGATAGTCAAGTCTATCCCTCATTGCTGGCAGCTGATGGGAAGCGGCTGTAAAGTGGGAAGCGGCTGTAAAAGGACAGCGCTGCTGGGAAGGGGGAAGAGTTCCTTTCACAGCGTGTGGGGAGTCTGGCCCGGGTCAGCACGGCCTGGACTACACAAATTAGCTGGGCCACCAGGGGTAAAGTTGCGGGGAGGGCAGGAGCATTGAGATGGAGGGGGTCGGGGATCATGCCAGCAACTCACTCACTCACCACTGCCATGGCACTCCGCACTATGATCTTTGCTGGGAACTGCAGCGAGTCCCTGGGACATGAGGGATCTGGGAACTGCAGCCAGTCCCAGGGCACGCAGGCGATGTTGCCAACCCCTGGACTAAACCAAACCCTTGATCCTGTCCCGCCATCCTTTTCTCAAAATTTAGCAACTTAAATTGGGGGTGCGTCTTCATTGCCGGGAAATACAGTAGTAAGCTAACCAGTGCTCTCTTTCTTCTTAATGATGTTCCAAACAGTTGATTTTGGTAAGCCTAAGGTTTGGCTGATGTCTCTAACAGTTTTATTTGTGTTTCTCAGTCTCATAATGGCTTCCTTGACTTTCATTGGCACAACTTTGGTCCTCATGTTGATAAACAGCAATAAAAGTTTCCAAAGGTGATGGAAAGACTGGAGGAAAGACTAGGTGCTCTCTTATACCTGCATTAAGGTGGCAATTAAACACACCTGAGCAATTACAAACACCTGTGAAGTCATGTGTCCCAAACATTATCGTGCCATGATATGGGGGGACTATGTATAAACACTGCTGTAAATTCTACATGGTGAAACCAAAATGTACAAAAATGGCCTTTGATAAAATCTGTCAAGGTGCACTTTAACCACATGTGATTTTTTTTTTCTATTACAAATCTCAAAATGTGGAGTACAGAAGCAAATAAATATATGACGGGTCTTTGTCCCAAACATTATGGAGGGCACTGTAAAACTGTGTTTCATTTCTTACATTGGCTCTGGAAATATATGCCGGAAACCCCACCAATCGTAAAAAATAGAGTCACATATGCCCATAGTGCCAGTGGTCATAGTCACATATGCCCATAGAGCCAGTGGTCATAGAGTCACATATGCCCATAGTGCCAGTGGTCATAGTCACATATGCCCATAGTGCCAGTGGTCATAGAGTCACATATGCCCATAGTGCCAGTGGTCATCCATCAGGAGCAGATGTCTTGTTAATGATCCATACTTTATGTTTTTCTAAGAACTGGTGAATCCCCAATTAATCTGAACCATTTACCCATCTTTCCAAGGGTTCTTTCTTTACTATATTTCAATTAATGTGATGTACCATGAAAATACCTTTGTATATTGACATGCTTATTTAATAAAAGAAAGCATTACCTTGTAATATAAACCTTTCTGGAAATAGACCGAGTCCATTTTTTTTCTGTCGTTCCATAGGTGGTCATATTTTAACAGCTCTGCTCTCTGGAGAATAGGAAAAGAGTTAACATCTAAAGGAAAATGATTTTTAAAAAAGTAAATTATTAATCAGCTTGACACATCTATTTTACATTGTACTTCTGACCAATATATTACATGTTGACTCACATAGTCTTTTAAAATGTGAAATAAAACAGAAAGCTTTTACAATTTACAATTTACGTTTATATAACATCCCAAAATGTGTACAATACCTGAGGGGCTTCACAAAGACATAATAAAAAAGAACCATATATATATGGTTCAGGAGCCCAAAGAAGAAATGGTCAATGAAATGACCAATAATTTATTTGGAGTTGAATTGATGGAGAAGAGAAGTGGATAAATGGAAAAGGCGAACTCCACATTATAGAACTGACAATGTTGGTGGATGTTGGTAAACCGAGTATCATTTACCTTAATTGGTACAAGTGACAATAAAATACCCTTTGAACCCTTTGAACTCAATAGGGTTCTATGGTTCTAGTAAGTTGCATGGAAAGGGTGAGATGAGGCAATGAATTTTCCATGGTCAGTGTTGGGGTCCTGGAGTAAATATTGATCAACGGTTGAAAGGTGACAGTCAAGGAAGGCAATGTTGAATATGATGCCAAGAGGCAAGTATTGCATGAGCTAACGTTTCAAGAGATGACAAGATATTCAACAGTAATAAATGGGAGTAGGAGGTGAAAAGGAAGTGAATGAAGGTTTCAACGGGAATGCAGTGAAAGAGACGGAAAATATTTGAGAGAGAGAAATTGGTGTTATTTATGCAGGAGTAGTTTAGTTTAGTTTAATTTAGTTTAGCGATACAGTGCAGAAACAGGCCCTTTGGTCCACCGAGTCCACGCCGACCAGCGATTCCCGTACACTAGCACTATCCTACACACACTAGGGGCAATTTACAAATGTATCAACAATTAGCCTGCAATTTGTCTTTGGAGTGTGGGAAGAGAAAATGCACGCAGGTCATGGGGAGAATGTCAAAAGTCCGTACAGGCAAGCAGCCTTTAGTCAGGTTCGAACCATGGTCTCTGGCGCTGTGAGGCAGTAACTCTACTGCTGTGCCACCGTGCCTTGAGACTAGTTTGAAGGACAACAATTCATCCTACAACAATTGCTGTGAATAACATGATGAGTAAGGAGTTTGCACATGGAGCAGTAGTTTGCAATAACAGTGGGATCAGTGATGCACATTTAATGGGGTTTCTTGATGACGGTTTCAAAAGTGAGAGAAACAGTCCCTTTCAACAGTGAGAGCTAGGGCAGAGAGTTAAGGGCCTGTCCCATTTAGGCGATTTTTTCGGCGACTGCCGGCGACTGTCACAGTCGTAGCAGGTTGCTGAAAAGGTGGTGACTGGACCCCCCCCACGACAATGTCTACTACAAGCTACGACAGCCTACCACCTAGTCAACATCAAGCTGCGTAGGCTACCGACAACCGGCGACCCATTAGGACGTCCACCTACGACCACACCTACGATACCTATGTCAACCAAAGTCAAGGGGGTTGGACAGGCTAGATGCAGGAAGATTGTTCCCAATGTTGGGGAAGTCCAGAACAAGTGGTCACAGTTTAAGGATAAGGGGGAAATCTTTTAGGATCGAGATGAGAAAAAAAATTTTCACACAGAGAGTGGTGAATCTCTGGAATTCTCTGCCACAGAAGGTAGTTGAGGCCAGTTCATTGGCTATATTTAAGAGGGAGTTCGATGTGGCCCTTGTGGCTAAAGGGATCAGGGGGTATGGAGAGAAGGCAGGTACAGGATACTGAGTTGGATGATCAGCCATGCGGGCTCGAAGGGCCGAATGACCTACTCCTGCACCTATTTTCTATGTTTCAACCTACTTCCACCCGCGACAAGCTACAACAAGCAACTAATCTGTCAGCGACAACTGAAGGCAACTAAAGACAGAAGGGTTTCGACCCGAAACGTTGCCTATTTCCTTCGCTCCATAGATGCTGCCTCACCCGCTGAGTTTCTCCAGCATTTTTGTCTACCTACAATTCAGTCGCCGGTTGACGTAGGTTGACATAGGTAGTCGCAAATGGAATTCACCAAAGTCAGCACCCGGCGACAACCAACGTCACCTGGCGACAACCTGCGTCATCCTGGCGACAACCTACGACAGCACCTACGACAGGAGAAGACAAGCTACGTCAAGCCCACAGTCACCAAAATGTTTTGAACATTTCAGAATCCAGCGGCGACCAGAAAAACGTTACGATTCCTTAGGCGACTTGAGGAGACACTCACGACCATACAGGCATCACCCCACGACCATGTGGCGACAGACCAGTCGCCTGTAGTCACCTAAAAAATTGCCTAAGTGGGACAGGGGATTTAAGTAGTTTGCCCTTGGTGTGTAAATTCATAAGTTCTTAAGTGTTTAGAGCAGATTTAGGCCATTCAGCCCATCGTCTACTCCATCATTCAATCATGGCTGATCTATCTCTCCCCCCCCCTAACCCCATTCTTCTGCCTTCTCCCTATAACCCCTGACACCTGTATTAATCAAGAATTTATCTATCTCTGCCTTAAAAATATGCATTGACGGCCTCCACAGCCGTCTGTGGCAAAGAATTCCACAGATTCACCACCCTCTGATAAAGAAATTCCTCCTCACCTCCTCCCTAAAGGCACGTTCTTTAATTGTGAGGCTATGACCTCCAGTCCTAGACTCTCCCACTAGTAGAAACATCCACTGAAATGTTATTATTGTAGGTATTCATCACAATATTATCATTATGTGGTGAGGGGATGTGTAAGTGGAACAGGATGGCATCAACATTTCAAAAAGTGAGACTAATGGAGAAGTTGAGAAAGCGATGATAAAGGGGCTGTCCCACTTGGGAGACCTAATCCGAGTTCTTGCGAGTTTGCCCTCGACTCATACTCGCAGCATGGTCGACACGAGGTCCTTGGAGGTCTTCGTAACTCTCCTTCATGCTCGAGAGTGGTCTCCGCGTACTCGAGGCCTCAGCTAGGTCGCGCCGTTTTTTTCAATATGTTAAAAAATGCCCGCGAGTAAAAAAGGTCGCCATGGAAAAATCGATACTTTTTTTACCCGTAGGTTTAGTTGTAATAGGTTGTAGTAGGTCAGCATGTTAGTCGTAGGTAATCAAGGGTAGTCGAATGTAGTCATAGATAGTCTTCATCATAGTCGAAGGGAGGTCAAAGGGAGGTCGAAGGAAATCGAAGGAGGTCGTCTTCGATCTCCACTATTCGGTGACCATTTTCCCGAAGTTCGTCGTAGCTAGTCATAGCTAGTCGAAGCTGGTCTTCAACATAGTCGAAGGAGGTCGAAGGAGGTCTTCTACACAGTCGAAGGTGGTCTTCGACATGTCATTTTTTCAAACTCTTCTAAACTCGCCAATTAGGTCGCCCAAGTGGGACAGCCCCTTAAAGAATCTGGGGAAAGGGACAAGGATTCTGTGGGGGTGGGTTGGTTGGATAAGGATAATGAGACAGCAAGAAAACCAATTGAAGAGATGGAGTTGGAGGTATTGAAGTGAATGAATGAATGAATGAATGAATGAATGAATGAATGAATGAATGAATGAATGAATGAATGAAACAATGGAAAGAGGTATGAGAAAATGACCGGTAGTGGGAAGAAGAAATGTAGTCCCCTTATGTAACAGCTTCTGAAGTTTGATGATTCTCAATTTTGCACCAGGCACTGAGGCCTGAAAGCCATTGACGTGATCCAGCCACATCAGAGGAACAAGTCAGCAATCAAGTCATTCACTGGTATATTTTGCATCATTTTGCTCTAAGGTCAGTGTTGGCTGATCGGCATTTCACGTGTTTCTGCAGGAATTGTCATCAGTTCATTTTCTACAACTTCCACCTCCAGAAATTTGTTCCATTCTGCAGGGGGGAAAAAACGATATCGGGAAGTCTTTCAGTCCAGACAAGGAATTTATATATTTTTGAGGCATTCCATTTCTCAGGATGCAGGATGTCTACGTTCTGGTAAATTCCACCATCAAAATCTGCAAAAATCATTCTCTGCTGCACTTGGAGACATGACTCAACCTAAACCCAATTACCATGGAAACAGTCTGCTTTTCCCGATCTCTGTCCACCTGTTTTACCAGGCTCTCAGAGTAAAGCTCTACCAATTGCCACTACAGCACAACAGAAACAATCACTTTCAGATGTCAAATTAATCTTTCGGAAGCACTGCAGCTTCAATAATCATATTTTATGTTTGAAAGCATTAAGGTTTTCTTCAGTGAGGCTTAATTTCTGATGACAGAGCAAGAGACCTGATTTTCCTCACTATATTATCAGAATCAATTCAGTGTTTAATCCTTCCCTGTGATATTCAGCCCCATTCAGTTCAGTCTGTTGTCACGTGTACCGAGGTACAGTGAAAAGCTTTTGTTGCGTGCTAACCAGTCTGCAGGAAGACAATACATGATTACAATCGAGCCACCAGCTGAAATGGGGGGGGCAGTGAAAATCCAGAGATACAGATCAAGATCTTGATCCGTACGGGCTTCAGGGATAATGGGGAGAGAGCAGGAGAGTGGGGTTAAGAGGGAAAGATAGATCAGCCATGATTGAAAGGCAGAGTACACTTGATGGGCTGAATGGCCTAACAATGAAAGGTAAGCATGCAGGTATAGCAGGCAGTGAAGAAAGCGAATGGCATGTTGGCCTTCATAACAAGAGGAGTTGAGTATAGGAGCAAAGAGGTCCTTCTGCAGTTGTACAGGGCCCTAGTGAGACCACACTTGGTGTATTGTGTGCAGTTTTGGTCTCCAAATTTGAGGAAGGACATTCTTGCTATTGAGGCTCAGCGTAGGTTAACAAGGTTAATTCCCGGGATGGCGGGACTGTCATACGCTGAAAGAATGTAGCGGCTGGGCTTGTATACTCTGGAATTTAGAAGGAAGAGAGAGGATCCTATTGAAACATATAAGATTATTTTTCACACAGAGAGTTGTGAGTGTGGAATTCTCTGCCTCAGAGGCCGGTTCTCTGGATACTTTCAAGAGAGAGCTAGATAGGGCTCTTAAAGATAGTGGAGTCAGGGGATATGGGGAGAAGGCAGGAATGAGGTTCTGATTGTGGATGATCAGCCATGATCACATTGAATGACGGTGCTGGCTCGAAGGGCCGAATGGCCTACTCCTGCACCTATTGTCTATTGTCTATTGTCAATATGGTCATGGCTGATCATCAAAATCAGTACCCAATTCCTGCTTTCTCCCCATATCCCTTGATTCCGTTAGCCCTAAGAACTATATCTCTCTTGAAAACATCCAGTGAATTGGCCTCCACTGCCTTCTGTGGCAGAGAATTCCACAGATTCACAACTCTCTGGGTGAAAAAAGTTTTTCCTTTTCCCGCAACATCGGGAACATTTTTCCTGCATCTAGCCTGACCAATCCCTTAAGAATAGTATATATCTCTAAAAGATATCCTCTCATCCTTCTAAATTCCAGTGTATATAGTACCATTGTTCCGAGGTACAGTGAAAAGCTTTTGTTGCGTGCTAACCAGCCAGCAGAAATTACATGATTACAATCAAGCCATTTATAATGGATAGATACATGAGAAGGGAATAACATTTAGTGCAAAGTAAAGCCAGTAAAGTCCGATCAAAGATAGTCCAAGGGTCCTCAATGAGCTACATAGTAGTTCAGACCTGCTCTCTGGTTGCGTTAGGATGGTTTAGTTTCCAGTACTAGGTGAGTCTGGCAGAAAGATGAGTGAACCATAAAGAGGACCGGGGTTTAATGTAGTTTAGAGAAACAGCGTGGAAGCAGGCCATTCGGCCCAACGAGTCCACACTGACCATCAATCACCCTTTAACACAAGTTTGTTAGATGTTATTCCACTTTCACATCCACTCCCTATGCACTAGGGACAATTTGAAGATGCCATTTAACCTACAAACCCGTACATTTTTACGATGTCAGAGAAAATCGGAACGCCCGAAAGAAACCCACACAGTCACAAGGAGAACATGTAAACTCCATATAGGGGTGGTGTGGGGGTGGCTGGAGCAAGGGAGTGGAGTGTCCCATGTTTAAATGAAAAGCAAGAACTATCTCCCTTAACCCCTTTTGCTTTTCACGAGTTTCACTGTATCTTTATTGGTACATCTGACAATAAACTGACCTTTGAACCTTCGAACCTTCACGGTCAAGTTTGCGAAAGATCTTGCTTAGCAAACTGGCCACCACCTGGATCATTTTGGGCAAGGGCCTGATTCTTGAGCAAAGGATTGTCCTTAATTGTGTGTACCCTTAGGATATCATAATCATAATCATACATTATTAGCCATGTATGTTTTGCAACATACAAGGAATTGCATTTGCCATACAGTCAAATCAATAAAAAGCAACAGAACACACAAAATACATTTTAACATGAACACCCACCACAGTGACTCCTCCAGATTCATCACTGTGATGGAAGGCGAAAAAAAATTAAATCTCTCCCTTCTTTGTTCTCCAGCGGTCAGGGGCCTCTAACCTTCCGTTGACGGGACGATCTTACTCCCGTAGCCGGCGGGGGGCGTCCTCGTCGGGGCAATTAAGCTCTTGCATTGGGGGGGGGGGGGGAACCTCAGTTCCCCTACGCCGGGCGATCTACCCCGGGTCGGGGCTAGTCGAACGTTGTGCAGCTTTTGAAGCTTCCCGACATCGGTCTCAACCTGAGTCTGCGAGCTCCTTGATGTTAGGCCGCGGTTGGAGCGTCGATCTCAGGCAAGGAATCGGCTCCGATGGTAAGTCCACGCCCCGCGGTGGTGCTCAAAGACAGTCCCAAGCAAGGCTTCCAGCTCCACGATGTTAGGCCGCAGAGCGACCAGAGATACGATCCGGAAAACAGTCGCATCTCCGGCAAGGTAAGAGATTGAAAAAAGTTTCAACCGACCCCCCCACCCCACCCACCCCGCCCACCCCCCACATAAAACAAACCAGAGAACATTAACACACACTTTTAAAACACACTAAAAAAAAAGTTTTTTTTAGTTTAGTTTCGTTTATTGTTACGTGCACTGAGGCACTGTGAAAAGCTTTTTTTGCATGCTAACCAGTCAGTGGAAAGACTTACAGTGATCGATAGTCGGCATGGACTCGGTGGGACAGAAGGCTTGTTTCCATGCTGTATTCAATTCAATTCAATGCAGTACAACCATGACCACAGACATACCTGTCACACATACATACACGCGAACTGCTGCAGATAAGACAAGGCTGACCTGGAGCCTTCTGAAACACGGTTAAAGGGAAAAAGCAAAGCTGACGTTTTTCACTGCCTAAAGGCATCCCAAAGCACCAGAGGCAATGAAGTATTTATGAAGTGTGATCATCAGGAAAATTACTTTGGGGGACATTAGTGCAAGAAAACATAAAGTGTCAAATTTAACTTGGGTGTAAAGGTGGCTGTGAAAGTGCAGCATTTGCCATCGTGCAAGCATTAATGGCATTCAGGTAATTGGTTTCTGCTAACACATATGGAGGATGCCACTGCCTTGCACATGCACTCTTCTGCAGGCTTCCTCTCACCTTCTCTGCAGCTTCATTGTTTTCACTCTGTGGCTCCAATTGACTGCACTCTCTGAACTTCTTCCTATCATTTTAAAGAGTGTCATGAACAGTTCATTTCCAAATTCTTCAAAGGAGCCCACTGAGCTTGCCTTGCACAATGTAACTCACTCTGGAGTAAGACACGACATGCTGGAGTAACTCAGCGAGGCAGGCTGCATCCCTGGAGAGAAGGAATGGGTGACATTTCGGTTCGAGACCCTTCTTCAGAAGAAGGGCCTGATTCTTCCGAAGTTTCGACCTGAAACATCACCCATTCCTTCTCTCTGGAGATGCTGCCTGTCCCGCTGAGTTACTCCAGCATGTTGTGTCTTACTCCAGAGTGAGTTTTGTGCCTATTTTTGGTTTAAAGCAACATTTGCAGTTCCTTCCTACTCACTCTGTAGATGGGCTTGTTTTGATGAGTCCCAATGATCAAAAGAAATCCATCAGAATGGGCAACACAGTGGTGCAGCTGGTGGAGCTCATATCTTCAGAGACCTGGGTTCAATCCTAACCTCAGGTGTTGTCTGTGTGGAGTTTACACATTCTCCTTGTGACCGCATGGGTTTCCTCCGGTTTCCTCCCACATCCCCGAAACGTGCATGTTTGCAGATTAATTGGCCCTGTAAATTGCTCCCAGTGCATGGGGAGTGGATGAGAAAGAGGGAAAACATGGAACTCGTGCAAATGGGTGATCCGTGGTCGGCATGGACTCGGTGGGCCAAAGGGCCCATCTCCATGCTGTGTCCTTCATGCAAACAATCAAAACCAACTACTTCTTCAAATAGCTGTGCTAACCATTTCCTGTCTAGTTCCTGCACTAAATTACACCTCAAAAACACTTCATTGACAGTGAAATGCTTTGGGGATCTTCTGAGGTCACAAAAAGGTGCTACATAAATGCAAATATTTATTTTCCCACTCTCTGCTATTTCCTGTCAAAATCGCAGCGGGTGTTCCACCTGCATTGTGGGACCATTATTTAAATATTTAAATAACGCTGCTACCTGATACACTAGATCAGGTCCTCACTCGATGTAAAATAAAGATATACCCAGAGTTTGTGCAAAGGGGATGTAGATTTAGCACCACCATGTTAACACCCTTGCAACCCACCGAAGAGGGTAAAGGTCAACCCATTCATCTCCAAGAACTAATATTGTCAATGGTAATTTCCAGAGGCTTGCTTTCAATTTAAGTTGGGGGTTTTTTACACAGCGACCCAATAGAGGTTCAATAATAGTGCAATAATAAAACTGCACCTGACCCGAGTAACATTGTTGTGATATTAAGGGACATTGTCAGTCGCCCTCTGTAAGTAAAAAGAGAAAAAGGAAAAAATTGGTCCATGGAGTATAGAGTTCCTCAAAGTTGCTGTCAGTCCAAAAGTTAAATTTGCACACTATCTCCTTTGTTCAACAGCACTCTTTCAGGAACATGGGCCAGTGTTTTTTTTTTTCATACAGTAACCTTTAAATGACTTGACTTACTCAAATCTGGATTCCTCCAATCTTAACTCTAACATCCATTCTAAATTACCTCCAGGCCAATTTGTGTTTGTAGGACCTCTGATTCTCCCCCTGCCTTCTTCATACCCACCACCCCCACTGCAAGCTCTGTGACTTCTGGCTTATTAAAGACAATTTTGTATTTGCCGTCCTTTTAGTATTGTTCAATGCTTCACAGCAGTCATCCCGATCATGTTTGCTTTTTACATTCAGCGATTTATAACTGTGTTGATTTCCTCCTGGGAAGCGTTCTGCTCACGTGGAATTGAAGCGCCGATTCTGGAGCCAAAAATAACTTCATGCCATTTTAAAATTTCTTCTCCGAGAAATAACCCTCAGTTTCTGTGAAACATGGTTTTGTGCTTTATTTGACTTCATCCTCCATTGCCAGCAGAAACACAACTGCCTTGGTTTACAAGGCTCAGGTCATCCCTTTTCACGAGTATTAAGTTAACAAATCTATGATTAATTAGGATTCCTTTCTCTTTTTGAATTTGGCGTTATTATGATTGGTGAAAGATACACTTCACAAAATCAAAAGAGGTTGGAATAACATCAATCAACAAAAGGAAGTTTTCATTATTTTTGGACCAGTTTGGGTTCTGCTTTCTTTTAGGCCATTCTACAGGAACTACTATCTTTCTGGGGATTTTTCACTGCTGGAAGCTCAATCCATTTTCAATTTCCTGCTCACAAAACCATAATCATCATCATTAGTATCACTCATGTCGATTCGTTTGAAAACTCATTTTACTTCCCTCTCTCTTAAAGAAAACCTCAAGACATTTCTCTTCAAGCAAGCTTTCATTCACTTTACTTTCAGGGCACTCAGCATCCACATGTGTCTTTGAAACACTTACCTATGTTAAACATGCTGCATGGCTTGTTGACTCATGTGGTGATTCATGCAAGTAATAGAACATAGAACTGTATGGGATAGGAAAGAACTGCAGATGCTGGTTTAAATTAAAGGTAGACACAAAATGCTGGAGTAACTCAGCTGGACAGGCAGCATCTCTGGAGAGAATGCAGCCAGTTCCGCTGAGTTACTCCAGCATTTTGTGTCTACCTTCGATAGAACTTCGAACACAGAACCAGGCCCTTCGGTCCTTGATATCAGTGCTGAACCTGACGCTAAATTAAACTAATTCCTTTTGCCTGCAAATGATGCACATTTCCACCATTTACTGCATATCCACATACAGGTACCTATCTAAATGCCACTATTGTATGTGTTCCCACCACGATTCCTGACAGCGGGTTCCTGACACCATCCTGTGTAAATATATTGCCCACCGCATCCCCTTTGAATTTTCCCACTCTGATTTTAAAGCTATACCCATTTGTATTCAGTTTCTACCTTGAAAAAAAGATTCTAACTGTCTACCCTATCTATGCCTCACAATATTTTCTATACTTCTTCCCTCAGCCTAAGAAAACAAATTTGGTCAACCTATCCCTATAGCTAATACACTCAAATCCAGTAAGTATTCTGGCAATCCTCTTCTGCACCCTCTCCAAAGCCTCCACATCCTTCTTGTATTTTAGTGACCAGAAGTGCACTTGCTGTTCCAAATGTGCCTGACTGAAGTTTTATAAAAGTGCAACATGACTTCCTGACTCTTATATTTAATACCTCGACCAATGAAGGCGACAACACCATAGAGCTTCTTTTCCACCATATCTATGTATGTTGCTAATTTCAGGAAGCTATGGACTTAAACTGTGAGATCCCTCTGTACATCAATGCTCCGAAGAGTCCTGCCATTCAATACAGACGTTCCCTTATATCTGACCTCCCAAAGTGCATCCCCTCACACTTGCCTGGATTAAACCCATCTGCCATTTCTCCGTCCAAATCTGTAACTGATCTATATCCTTTGACAGCCTTTTTCACTCACAACTCTGCCAATTTTGGAGTCAGTCTGAAGAAGCGTCACGACCCAAAATGGCAATAAAACTTGTTTGAAAAAAATAAAATAAAATACATGAGGGACTTCAAATCATCAGCCATCACTTGTTTAAACGGCATAATTGTCGACAAAATAGTCCTTTAATCTTCCTTTGGTATTTGACAGCATCACATTACCAGGATTAAAGAACGCCTGACTTGATTGGTGAGCATCATCAGTGGTCTGAATCAGTGCAAGACAAACTAATTTTTGCTAGAATTACTCAGCAAGTTAGACAGCAACTAAAAGAGAGAAACAGAATGTGTTGGAAGGAACTGCAGTTGCTGGTTTACACCAAAGATAGACACAAAATGCTGGAGTAACTCAGTAGGACAGACAGCATCTCTGGATAGAAGGAATGGGGGGTGTTTCGGGTCGAGACCCTTCTTCAATAAGAGTTATTGTTTCGGGATAATGACCTGACAATGATGAAAGATTTGCTTATGTGAGGACTTCATGATCAGTCATCATGTGATTGGGCGGCACGGTGGTGGAGCAGTAGAGCGGCAGTGACCAAGGTTCGATCCTGACTATGGGTGCTGTCTGTACAGTGTTTATATACGTTCTCACTGTGACCATGTAGGTTTTCTCCCACACTCCAAAGACATACAGGTTAATTGTCCTATAAAAAACAATTGTATTTATTTCAATTGCAATTATGAATTCCCTTGTGTGTAGAATAGCGCTAGTGTACGGGATCGCAGGTCGGCGTGGACTCGGTGGGCTGAAGGGCCTGTTTCCGCACTATCTCTAAACTAAACTAAACTAAACAGTCAGATTTGACTCTGCTAAATGCAGCAATGAGAATAGACTTCACCAAGATCCTCCTCTAAGTTAAGAAGCCTCGCAACATTAAAGAGGTGTGGGAAATGAGATTGATTCCTAAACTCATCAACCTAAAGGGGCTGTCCCACTTGGGCAACCTAATTGGCGAGTTTAGGGGAGTTTGAAAAAATGTCATGTTGAAGACCTCCTTCGACTATGTAGAAGACCTCCTTCGACCTCCTTCAACTATGTTGAAGACTAACTTCGACTAGCTACGACTAACTTTGGGAAAATTGGACACGAATAGTGGAGAGTGAAGACGACCTCCTTCGATCTACTTCGACCTCCCTTCAACTATGATGAAGTCTATCTACGACTACCTTCGACTACCCTCGATTACCTACGACTAACCTGCCGACCTACTATGACCTACTATGACTAAACCTACGAGTAAAAAAAGTATCGATATTTTCCATGGCAAGCTCTTTTTACTCGTGGGCATTTTTCAACGTGTTGAAAAATACGCCGCGACCTAGCTGAGGCCTCGAGTACACGGGGGCTACTCTCGAAGGAGAGTTACAAAGACCTCCTAGGACCTCGTGTCGACCATGCTGCGAGTATGTGTCGAGGGCAAACTCGCCAGAACTCGCTGATTAGGTCGCCCAAGTGGGACAGCCCCTTAACAAATCTCAGAAACATTCCCTCTTCCAGGAATTAATTTGTGACCAGAGGACTTCATTTTGGGCAGGATGAATACCTAATTATGACAAGGAATAAACAAAACATGTTTTGAATACAATAGTTGTTGGGATAGGGAAATGCTATCCCATTCAGAGATTACAACATAAAACCACGCATAAGATTGAACAACCATCTTCAGTTATGCTGAATATCCTCAGGAATATTAATTCATAAACTCATGTTCATAAATTATAGGAGCAGAATTAGGCCATTCGGCCCATCAAGCCTGTCGATGGGCCATTATTGAGATAGAGACACGAGGCAGAGTCACAAAGAAATGACACAACGAGTCATGCAGCATCTCTGGAGAACATGGAAGGTGACGTTTCGGGTCGGGTCCCTTCTTTAGCCTGAACGTGGTGGTGGGGAGGTGGGGAGATTACCCTTTTTCAGACTGAACGTGGGAGGAAGCTTGAAGAGAACCGGGGCAGGACAAAGTCTGGCAAGTGTTTGGTGGATACATGTGAGGAGGATTTCGATTGGCAGATAATTGGACAAAGACCAGAAATGAAAAGATTTCCCTTGTTCAAAATTCTTAAGGGGTTGGACAGGCTAGATGCAGGAAGATTGTTCCCGATGTTGGGGAAGTCCAGGACAAGGGGTCACAGTTTAAGGATAAGGGGGAAATCCTTTAGGACCGAGATGAGAAAAACATTTTTCACACAGAGAGTGGTGAATCTCTGGAATTCTCTGCCACAGAAGGTAGTTGGCTATATTTAAGAGGGAGTTAGATGTGGCCCTTGTGGCTAAAGGGATCAGGGGGTATGGAGAGAAGGCAGGCACAGGATACTGAGTTGGATGATCAACCATGATCATATTGAATGGCGGTGCAGCTCAAAGGGCCGAATGGCCTACTCCTGCACCTATTTTCTATGTTTCTATGTTTCTATGTTTTGAGAGATTAAATAACAGGGACCCGGTCTACTACTCCAGAATAACTTGCATGGTCTATGGAAGAAATAATGTTGGAATTCATGGATGGAAACCAATTTGACACTGGAAACATGTGTTAATTCCACACTGTGAAGCTGGCCAACAGATGATTATTTCAAACGCTCCCTTATTGCCAGATTTCAGAATGCCATAATCTATCCTATGCATACTCCACAAAGGGAAGACTTAGGTCATAAGGTCATAAGTGATAGGAGCAGAATTAGACCATTCGGCCCATCAAGTCTACTCCACCATTCAATCATGGCTGATCTATCTCTCCCTCCTAACCCTATTCTCCTGCCATAACCTCTGGCTATAGTTGTGATGGGGCTGAGGATATTGGTTCAAGAACAAGGTTGAAACAAACACTGTGATGGCTCTGAAGAAGGGTTTCGGCCCGAAACGTCGCCTATTTCCTTCGCTCCATAGATGCTGCTGCACCCGCTGAGTTTCCCCAGCAATTTTGTGTACCTTCGATATTCCAGCATCTGCAGTTCCCTTTTGAACACTGTAATGGCTCTATTGTAATCAGCTTTTCACTGTACCGCAATAAACTAAACTTGACATAACATGGAGGCAAAACAAAGATGTTTGGGCAAAGTCGTGACCTTGATTTATAAAAATTCCAACAGAGACTGCAATCAATTTGAGTCAAGTGTCTACTCCATTTTAGAAATACATTTATTTCAAAGATCCACAAAGGAGTTAAGATAATTGACTTATTTTTGCATTTAACCCCCTTATGAACAGGTTTAAGGCAGTGTAGTCTTAGAACTGACTTCAACAATTGGCTGTTACTATTTAGTTCTGATTAATGCATGAATAAACCTTGATGACATCTATTCGGTAGAAAATGAATATACTTTTGAAATGGTGTAGACACATATTTATCATCAGAAGCCAATACATCAGGTTACTAATCACCAAAATATGTTATCACACATTCGGAGTATTGTGCCAATTCTAGAAAGCACAAATGCAAGAACAAAATAGACACCAAAGTGTGAATCATAACATGTAGAACTCCCAAAAGTCAAACGAAATATCCAAAATTGACAAAAAAAACATATGACATTTTCTGCAATAATTGTCTTAGAATAAGGCCTTTAATGTAGAAAAGTATTTCAAAGGAATAAAACTGAACAACCATTTCGAGCAGAGATATTAGGAAAGACTATTAAGTTTAGCAAATATTTGAATTTTAATGACTTTTTCACAGCAAAAGAAGGCAGAGAGGTATGAAGGTAATTATTATTAAAGTAATTCTTAGAAATCTTATTTCATTATATTTTCACTATTGGTTGAAGTTGGTTTAAGTATGAGATTAGTCTTTCCCACGTATTCAAGCCTTCATTTGATGTTCATTAATTTCCTTACATTTTAATTTTAAATTCAAAATGTTGTTGACAATTTAAAATAAAATATATTAGTTACAAAGTATTGATAACTTATTTTATTTAACAAATAACCAATGAATATAGTGATCCGTTTTGGGAAACATATTGATGGTGTTGGGCAAATGGATAACTATTGAAAGAAGTGGTACATCATCCATCGGACAGCTGAAGGCTGGCACAATATCCTAACGTCAAGGTTTTGGAAGACTAAAGGAAGCTATGAGATGGAGAGCCATTTTGGTGACTAATGGTGTCAGTAAACGAGCACTTGCTCACCTTGCTCGCCTTGTCACTATCTATCTATATTACTAAAAGTCTGATCTTGACCGCTTTTGGCCCACTGTGCATGATTTCCGATAGAACGCCGCCTCCTACGGCCGTCATTTTTGGCCACCTCGCTCAGAGCCCACGTCTGCCTTCCTGGACCAGAGGATTTTCCCCATCGATGAAAAATCAGAGAGATATTAATGTTTAAAAAAATTTCACCACTCTCTCTGCTGCCCCTGCTGGAGGGAGGGGGAGGGACTATAAAACCAGGAAGTGGTGTACCTCACTCAGTCTCTGCAAGATGGAGGTCACGTCTCTCTGAGCTCTGAATAACACTGAAAACATGTCTACTCAACTGTGAGTGCCCTTAATGTGGTTTGAAAATGAAAATATGGTTGGTTTGAAGTAAAAAGGCACTGCCTGCAAATTGTTGTTTGGGGGGTTTGGGTTGAAGTAAAAAGGCACTGTCCCTCTCTCCCCTCTTCTCTCTCCCCCCCCTCTCCCCCCCTCTATCTCCCTCTCCCCTCTCCCACCCTCTACCCCCCCCCCCTCTCTCCTCGCCCCCTCTCCCCCCTCCCCGCCCCCTCTGCCCCCCCTCCCCTCCCCCGTCTCCCCCTCTCTTTCCCCCCTCCTCTCCCCTCCCTCTCTCTCTCTCCCCTCTTTTTCTCCCCCTCCTCCCCTCCACCCCCTCCCCCACCTTCCCTCCCCTAAACCCCCCTCCCCTCCACACCCCCTACCCACTTCCCTCCACCTCCCCTCCCTGCTCCCCACCTCTCCCCCTCCCCTCACCTCACCACCTCTCAGAACCCCCTCTCTCTCTCCCCCTCACTCAGCACCCCCCTCTCCCCCCCCTCCCTCCCCCTCTCCCCCCCTCCTCTCCCGCCCCTCCTCTCCCCCCTCTCTCTCCCCACCCTCCTCTCCCCCTCTCTCTCCCCACCCCTCTCTCTCCCCCCTCTCTCCCCCCTCTCTCTCCCCCCCTCTCTCTACCACCCCTCTTCCCCACCCCTCTCCCCCTCTCTCTCTCTATCTCCCCTCTTTCTCTCCCCCTCCCCTCCATCCCCTCCCTCCCCTAAACCCCCCTCCCCTCCACACCCCCTACCCTTTTCCCTCCACCCTCACCTCCCCCCTCCCTGCTCCCCACCTCCCCTCTCAGCACCCCCTCTCTCTCCCCCTCACTCTCACCCCCTCTCTCCTCCCCTCCCCTCTCTCTCGCCTCCCCTCCCTCTCTCCCCTCCTCCCCCACCTTCCCCCCCTCACCCACCCTCCCTCTTCTCCTACCCTCCACTCCCCTCTCCGTCTTGCCCCTCTCTCTCTGTCTCTCTCTCTCTCTCTGCCCCTACTCTCTCTGCCTTCACTCTCTACCCCCCCCCCCCCCCTCTCTAGATGTGACTGCAAGTTGGGGGCTATGCGTCAGCAGATAGGGTGGTTATGGGGTAAAAGGAGCAAATTAATAATATTAATATCATATCAAGGGGAGTAATTGCCGTGTGTGGGGGGGGGGGGATGGTTAGTGTGTGTAACGCTGCATGCCGCCTCCACCCCCCCCACAACCGCACGTTGGGGGAACAGACCCAACGGGTCTGCACTTGGCCTAGTTTTGGTTAAAACCTCTATTTAAACAGCATTTTTACTTTAGTAAAGCAGCCCAAAACCACACAAAGGAGAAATTGGACCAGATGATCAGAAGCATGGTCAAAGTGATTGATTTAAAGGAGAGTCATAAAGGAAGACAGAGAGGCAGATACCAAAAATTGTTTAATAGACATGGCCTCCTGTTACTGGGGAAACTGATTTCAGGAATAGTCAAGAGGTCGGAGTAGCTATTTCAGAAGGCTGTGATGATCCCAAGGATCAGGAGGGACAAGGCCAAAGTAGAATACAAAGACTTCACTTGGAATTATAATATTTAGGCATGACTTAAGCAGAAAAAATGTAGCTCAAGGAGCACAAGGATCTTGGGTGTTTATGACTTGGTGAGGGTCAACACATGGCCAATGAAGCTGTGGGCAAACCCCCACATTATGGAGAATAGAACACATGGAGATTTCACCAGGACTGCCTTGGGACTGACATAGGAAATGCATGGAATGTTTCAGCATCCTATGAAATGAGGCAACAAGGAGTTACTACGAAAATGAAAGGAAAATCTTAATGATGGCAGCAACTGTAGAAAATAGGTCTTTGCAATTGCCAGTTTAGAAGAAATCAGGTGTGTAAATGCTGGATATCATGGCATATTTCTAAAAACTTTGTTGCATTCTTAGATGATATGACTGGAGCAAATCAGGTAGATGAAGAATGGGAGGTGATTCGTGATTGATCATTGAAGAACAGCAAGAGATGCTTTAGGAGAATGGGAAAATAAGGCATTGAAGGTTATCTGAGCATGGCAATGTTCTTAAAATTGTAGAATTGTATGGATGTGAAGGACATTTGATCCACAATCCTGCCCCAGTTCACAGTCAGAATATTCCCATGTTTTCCTCCAACACTCTCCCATCAGGTACTTAACTAACCCTTTACAACTTCTATTCTCTTTGCAATGTTCTAAAATAATTCTCCTAAAATTCTGTGCTCATATCATTGATGCAGATTATAACTGTTTGCCTTTCAATTACCAGCTAGTCAAAATAATTTGATGGCTATTTATTTTCATAAAGAAGCAGAATCCATTGCACAGCTGCTGCTATTTTATGTGCATTAATTTAGTAGAGTTTAGTTTAATGTCACGTTTACTGAGGCACAATGAGAAGCTTTTGTTGCGTGCTAACCAGTCAACGGAAAGACTATACATGAATACAATTGAGCCATCCACAGTGTACAGGTACATGATAAAGGGAATAACGTTTAGTGCAAGATAAAGGCTAGTAAAGTCCCATTAAAGATAGCCCGAGGATCTCCAGTGAGGTAGTTAGTAGCTCAGGACCGCTCTCTAGTTGTAAGGACCGCTCTTGACTTGGCAATGTTAGTAAATGTGGTTGGTTGCCTCTACGCATGTTCATGCCCTGAAGAAGGGTCTCGATCCGAAACATCACCCATTCCTTCTCTCCAGATGCTGCCTGTCTCCAGCGTTACTCCAGCATTTTGTGTCTATCTTCATGCTTTTTCATGCACTTGATGCAGATAGACAAAGGACCTGAAAGAACAAATGCAGACAGCATGACTTCTAGAATCCTTGTTTGTCCATTACATTTTATTTTTCATTGAAACTGAAGCGGTTAAGCACAACAATGTGGTACTGCACAAAAATCAACCTTCCCTATATATTGAAGGTTGACACAAAATGCTGGAGTAACTCAGCGGGACAGGCAGCATCTCTGGATAGAAGGAATGGGCGACGTTTAGGGTCGAGTCCCTTCTTCAGACTGATCCTATATATTCTCCGATTTAAAAATATGGCCATTTGAAATATTCACATGTAGCACATGTGATTTGAGTCAGAGTTTCTACTTCAAAGTACCCAAAGTACCAACTGTGGCCAATAAACTGAACGGATTTACTATTATAGAAATGATTTTTATTTTCGGCACACTGTAGGTGAGAATTGCATAGAAAATTGCCTATTCGGTTTTACCATCTACTAACATTTTAATTTGTGATCATTATATTATTCAACATGCTATGGAGCTATAAATAACATGCTTAGGCTTTTTTTCAAATCTTCAACATAGTTTGCACACTTATGCCATGTGAAGTAATGAAAGAGGCTATTCTTGCTCACTATGCCCAACGTGTCCTTTCATGTGGTTCAAGGGTTGACACACAGCCCTTTATTCTTCAACGTTGGCTATGTAGAAATCCCAGGTATTACATTTCATGCTTCTCATAAAAGATATTGGTTTATCAGCCAAAGAATCAGGTATTAATTGGGAGCTGAAATACTATATTTGTGGATAAATCAAATATTTAACTAATATATCCCATTTGTGTAGAAGACATACAAGACAAAATATTAAGCTAAATTTTCCATACACTTCTCTGGCACAGATATAAATGTATTAAATGTTTATTCTGTTGGTTCTTTTAAATATTTTGATATCTTTTTCTATGAATTGTCCCATGCCAGAGGAACCGATTTCTAAAGTTAAGCAGCAAACTTCATATTGTCCCATACTTTTTCACAATCTCTTCGCCTCTTGCTCTTTGCAGAGCATGTGTTCTTTTTCTTGTAAACTGTTTCTTTCCCAATGCTTAAATGCTTTGCAGTTTCATTTCTACTTGTGAGTGTTTCTCTTTGATCGCCTTTTCCATTCGTTTTCATTCACTTCTTTCTTTCACTTTGTATTAAAGAAATTCTTTCAATTATTCTTCAAGTTCCAACTGACACGACCCAGCAATAATAAACTGCAAAGTTTCCTGAATAAAATGGGTTCTCCAGGGGTCCCAAGGAAACCAAAAGATATGTCATGTAAAATGCCCAATCCACCAAAAGACATACAGAAATGAACTCTATGAAATGCCTCTCAATTCTATTTCATGACTGGAGTCATTATTCTGCATTGGTGATTTGATAGAGTGAGGGAATTCAAAATTCAAGAAAAGTCCTTGAAATATTATTTCACACTTGGCAACAGACATTGGCAATATTAGACCTGTGCTACTTAATATTGTGATACATTAGCTGCCTTTGCCAAATATACAAGTGCACTATTGTGCAATAAGATGATTTTAATCTCAACAGAACCTTTCAGTTGATGTATCTATGTTATTGAATTCATCCTCGAAATGTTTTCAAGCTATTCAATGTAAACTTTATCATTCACTTTCCGCAAAAGTACAAATCCTAATTACAGTAAAAATGAAGGAAAAAGCCATTCTCTTTGAAAAGACCTTCCCAAAGTCAAGTGTCGATATTGTATGTGTACCAGATCAAATATTCATTCTTGGTTCTTTTTCTATATAAATCATTTTGTTTAGGGCAGCACAGTGGAGCAGGGGTAGAGATGCAGAGCCCCCGGTTTGATCCTGACCTCAGGTGTTGTCTGTCCGGAGTTTGAACGTTCTCCCTGTGATCGCGTGGGTTTTCTCCGGGTGCTACGGTTTCCTCCCCCATCCCAAAGATGTGCAGGTTTGTAGGTTAATCGGTTTCTGTAAATGGTCCCTAGTGTGTAGGATAGAACTAGTGTACGGGTGATCGCTGGTTCCACGCTGCATCTCTAAAGTCTAAAGTCTTAACCCCAATTGTTTTTAAGATGCCAATTAAAGATGTACAGATTTGAACATTTTGTCTGATGCATATTCCACAACAGTTCAACCCTATTACGAAGGTGACATAAACAACAATGCTATTCTGTGAAGGAATCTTAATAAGGAATGACATAATCCAAGAGAACACCACGACTTTAAGGAGCTTTCAACCAACTAGCCCCTCAAATTTGCAAGGTCCAAATATGCTTTTCTTACCATTTGCCCTAAAACATCTTTTTCTCCTGTAAAGTTCAATGCCAGCTGATGAATTTCATCTGGAAAAATGACATTGTTTTCCTCAAATGTTCAGAAGTTTCACTTTTGCAAAATTCTGTTTCTGATTAAATTGAAACTTCAGACTATTAATGGTTTACATACTAGCTCCGAAAAAGCGAAGTCATTTTTCAATAGCAAAAAAGCGAGAGACCATTGGGAATACAAAGGAAAGAGAAAGGAATGAAGGAATGAAAAATGTTAGTTGAAAAAAATTCAGCCACGAGAAGTCACATAGGTTAGCAAAATCATTTAGAACATATTTGAAAATGTATCTAATTTATTTGACAAAAAAATATTTTAATTAAATATAATACAAATGTTGTCAACATTATTCAAGATAAATGTGTATTGTAAGAAAAAGGAATCCCTGTTCTTTTTTCAAATGTAACAATCTGTGAAATTATAAATTATGGAGCACAGTATATTTATTTTTGTATGCACTTTGGCAGGTTTTCAAGTTAAATAAGCGCGTTAATCAGAAATTAAACTTGATTTTGCCATTGAATTGCAGATTTTCCAACTGACAAAATCATATTTAACAAATCATTCATGATGTGACGCATCTCTGATTATTTTTGTACCTTGTTTGACAGACACTTCTGGAAATGTCTTCTTGTTCAACATCGTCAGCAGAGCTTCCAGTTAAACTTCCTTACGTGGCATTAAATACTGCTGAGCTGAACGGCATTTACTCACCCCCTCACTCTAAGAATCATGGTCGGACTTGGCAAGGAGTTGGAAACACATTTTTGTCACAACAGCTGACCTCCAAAGTTAGGCCCATCTGGTCCTGTTTTCGATAAGTTTTGGAATCAGACTGTACTAATTAGGAGAAATTTTTAAGTCAACAATTGAAATACTTGCTCTTTTCATTTGCCCAGACTGACAGTTGGATGAAGAGCCTTAATTGCTTTCATGGGTCCATACATTATGTTCTTTTCTCAGCCCTGCAAACTCTAAGCCAGTCACTGGTGACGACGTGCTGTGAGACATTTTTGGATCAACAGCAGTCCTGTCTATTTTGAGCTTTGTCACAGCTTGAAATTTTAATTTATTTTTGATGATGCTGCCAGTCATTTCATGACAGCCCCCCGATTTAATCTTAGAACGCCAGGTACTTCCGCTCGAAAAAAGTAGATTTGTATAATTTGGGACATAAATTAGTCCCAGTCCGCGCCGGTAGTTGCGGAAATGTGATAAGGATATGAGGCGAAGGATGGAAAAGCTGTGGGTCGATTGTCAAGGAAGGGCTCCAGTCAACCTCGGTGTATCTGCCTCTGGAATGGTATAACAGGAGAGGAGCAGGAATGAAAGACTCAGGACAGTTGGCGAATGCCTTGACCGCTGGAGTTATAAATGTCATATGACAAACCTCTTCTGGAGACAACCAGAACAGATTTGGATTTTGAGTCGAAGCAATATTTGTTTGCATATTAATTAGCCGTAACTTATGAAACAAGTTTGTGCGGCTCAACGAACAAAAAAAATAAATCACTTTAGCCGCGGAATAATTAGTTGATCTATTATTTGCTGCCATTATTTATGAAGTTAATTAGTGCGTGCTTTACAGCTGTTCCGTGGGGTTCATATCATATGAAATGTTGGCTTAAATGGGTGTGAGGGCATGTTGTTATGCTTTGGTTGTAACGCATAGATCCTCGGCAGATCATCAGAAAAGAAGCATCAATAGTAAAAAGTAGGAAAGAAATCATTCAAAAAGTCATTTCACGTGCATAGACTGTTGTGACAGAAAATCGCTATTTGATTTATAGTCCTGCGTTTAATGTTTGCAGAATAGATAGTTTTACTAAATGAGTAATATAGTGAAAAATTACTTGTGTTGACCAATCAGGAAAAAAAGAGAATGAGTAGCCAACATTCATCTGGGCTCATTGCCTTACTATAAACTAATTCCTGTTAAATAAATGATTCCTGACTGCATAAGAAATGAGGTACATCCAAATCTAATCAGTAACTTTCCACCACATATTCACCAACAAAAGTCAAACGTTTATGTTACAATTACAGTAAGAAAAACTATTTATATTTTATGTATTTCTTGTTTACATTGTAGTCAAAACTATTTCAACAATGTCATGCTACAACTCAGGGGATTCATGATAAACTGTAAGATATTTCAGATTCAACAGTCGTTCGACATATGATACATTCTCACAACCCATCAATTCATATACATGTTTTCCATTCATATCCCTTTGTTTAAGAGTTCAATGGATCTTTCCATGGCAATGGTGCTATTTTGAATTAGACGCCAAAAAATGTGACATATTTAAATTTGCGTGTATGGATTGTTCCTCACAAGTCTCCAAACAATAACATATTGAAGATATATTTAAAATATTCCTAATTTTGTACGTGAAGTTTACACTCGCGTCTAACTGGAGTCATTCTGAAAACATTTTTGGAGGGTACAAATTTTATTTGAATCAGTTCGAAGAAAATAAATGGTGTGTAATGTGAGAGCTGCGCCGTACTACAAAATGATTTCCCACAGTTACTTGGAAGGAAACTCTTCTTTACAAAGTAGGTGATGAAACATAAATAACTAGGTGCCACTTAGTGTTGAACTCAATTAATGAATCGGCTCCAGAGTTTCATCGTGCAAATGGATGCAAAGCCATTCGCACTCTGAAGGCTACAATTATAAAGGTGAGGAGAATTTATAGAAGGTATTGTGCACTGGATTGCCAGCGCACAAAAAATGTCCAATCCTATCTCCAATGCGAACGTTAAACTGAAACAGAAAGATAACAACACTCAATCACAACAAGGTCTGATAGCAGTCGCAAAGTCAGGACAAGGAGTTTTTTTAGTTGCAGTTTGTTTAGTTTCAGAGATACGACATGAAAACAGGCCCTTCGGCCCAACGAGTCGGCGCCGACCACCAAACTCCATACACTAGCACTATCCTACACACTAGGGACAATTTACAATCTTTACCGAAGCGAATTAACCTACAAACTTGTACGTTTTTGCATCGGGGAGGAAATCGGAGCACCCGGAGAAAACCCATGCAGTCACATGGAGTAAGTATAAACTCCATCCAAGACCACAACAAATTGCAGAGAGTTGCGGATATGGCCCAGACCATCACACTTCACATCTACACTTCACGCTGCCTCAGTAAGATCACCAGCATAATCAAAGACCAGTTTCACCCCCGGTCACTCCCAATTTTCCTCTCTCCCATCAGACAAGAGGTAGAGATGGTGAAAATTGCCCAACGCATCACCGGTTCCTCGCTCCCCTCCATTGAGTCTGTCCAAAGCAAGCGTTGTCTGCGAAGGGCGCTCAGCATCGCCAAGGACTGCTCTCACCCCAACGATGGACTGTTTACCCTCCTACTATCCGGGAGGCGCTACAGGTCTCTCCGTTGCCGGACCAGCAGGTCCAGGAACAGCTTCTTCCCTGCGGCTGTCACACTACTCAACAATGTACCTCGGTGACTGCCAATCACCCCCCTCCCCGGACACTCCTCCCACAGGAAAAACACTATGACTGTATGCATGTAAATCATATTCTATGTCGCTCTTCCAGGGAGATGCTAGCTGCATTTCGTTGTCTCTGTACTGTACACTGACAATGACAATTAAAATTGAATCTGAATCTGAATTTGAATCTGAGATGTTTGAAAACATACACCACCAGATTCAGGGACAGTTTCAATGGAGACCTTTGAACTATCTTTAATCGGACTCTACTGGACTTTATCTTGCACTAAACGTTATTCCCTTTATCCTGTACCTGTACACTGTGGACGACTAACAGTAATCATGGTCACTCTTCTCACTGACTGCACAGCACACAAAAGAGTTTCCCACAGTTCCTCCTTACACATGACAATAATAATGTGTGCAAGAAGGAACTGCAGGTGCTGGTTTAAACCGAAGATAGACACAAAAAGCTGGAGTAACTCAGTGGGACAGGCAGCATCTCTGGAGAGAAGGTATGGGTGACGTTTCGGGTCAAGATTCAAGATTCAAGAGAGTTTATTGTCATGTGTCCCAGATAGGACAATGAAATTCTTACTTTGCTTCAGCACAACAGAATATAGTAGGCATGAATGAATATAGTAGGCTGACTGAAGGGTCTCGACCCGAAAGGTCACCCATTCCTGCTCTCCAGAGAAGCTGCCTGTCCCGCTGAGTTACTCCAGTTTTTTGTGACAATAATATTAAACTAAACTAAACTAGAAAATGATTTTTTTACTTGCTGCAGCTTTGCCAGCTCATTAACTCAGCAACACAACAATAAAAATATGTAATAACCTTTTTTTACAATAAATCATCAGTTATACTAGATAACCATAACATTCCCATAATTCCAGAATTAGAAGACCCATGAAACAGAGTTATGGGCTTGCCCTACTTACACAACTTTTTTGGTGACTTCCGGCACCCGTCATAGGTCGTTGCAGGCCGGCGAAAATCTTCAACATGTTGAAAATTCAGCGGCGACCAGAAAGGCGCTACAACTCTTTGGGCAACAGAGGAGACTACTCACGACCATACAGGCCACACCCTGGTGACATGTCACGGGGTGAAGCCTGTATGGTCGTGAGGAGTCGCCCAAAGAGTCGTACCTTGTTCTGATCGCCGCTGGATTTTCAACATGTTGAAAATTTTCGGCGACCTGTAACGACCTATGCGGGTGCCGGCAGTCGCCAAAAAAGTCTCGTAAGTGGGACAGGCCCATTAGTATTTAAGCTAATGAATCTAGTTACAATGAATTACAATTAGATTACCTGGTGAACCAGACAAAAGGGCTTTATGTTTGCCATTGATCTATAGGAATCAAGCCTGCATCACCAAGGATTCACACTCTCATTTCACTCCTGCCATCGTGAAGAGATATAGGAGTCAGAAAACTGTAATGTCCAGGTTCAGGAGCAGCTACATACTCCAACTAAACACCAAACTACGAACTACCTGGGTTGCACTGGGAACTTTGTGTTTTGTTTTGGTTTTGCACTATTTTTTTTTAATTTATTGAACTTTTTATTTTGTTTCTTTATTATGTTATCTATTGAGAATTATGTTTCCAAATTTGTTACGTTGCTGCTGCAAGTAAGGATCTCAAATGTGTTACGTTGCTACTGCAAGTAAGGATCTCATTGTTACGTTGCTACTGCAAGTAAGGATCTCATTGTTCCGTTTCAGAACATGGTATAATAAAGCACTCTTGACTGTTGACTTTTGACTTTTGAACCATGCTTAACATTGTCAATATCAGTAACAAACTTAAAGATGCCACATTATAGAGTCATAGGGGCATCCAGCATGGAAACAGGCCCTTCAGCCCAACTTGCCTACACCAACCAACATGTCTCATCTACAGTAGTCCCACCTGCCTGCACTTTGCCCACTTCTAAATCTATTGCAATGGTACCTGCCTCAAATACCTCGTCCGACAACTTGTTTCATACACCCATCACCCTTTGTGTGAAAAAGTTAGTCCTCAGGTTCCTATTAAATGTTTCCCCCTTCACCTTAAACTTATGTCCTCGGGTTCTCAACTCAGGGCAAGAGACTCTGTGCTGCTGTGACCCGACCCCCGGAGCTTCGGAGGCTGCAACTGCGGGTCTGGCGGACGGCAACACCGGGAGCCCGCGGGTCCCTGGATGGGAGACCGCTTTTCGGGGCTTCCGCGGTGGCGACTTCTCCCGCCTGAGTTGCGGGAGAGGGTCTGAGCACCTGGAGCGGGGCCTTACATCACCGCCCCGCGCGGCTTGGAATGGCCGCGGGAATTTGCGAGCGCACGCCGGGGCTCTAACACCAAGACCCGGTGTGCGGCCTTGCATCACCCGGCGTGGCTTTAATGGCCGCGGGACAATCGCCATCGCCAGCCGGGGGGCTTTGACTTTGACTCTGACATCGGGGGGGAGTGCAGGGGAGAGATAAGTTGTTTTGCCTTCCATCACAGCGATGTGATGGATGTTTGTGTAAACTGTGTTGTGTCTTGGGTCTTTTTCGTTTTGTAATGTATGGCTGCAGAAACGACATTTCGTTTGGACCTCACGGGGTCCAAATGACAAATATATTGTATTGTATTGTATTGTATTGTATCTACCCGATCTATTCCTTGTAAATTTTGTACACCTCTATAAGATCACTCCTCATCCTCCTGCGCTCCAAGGAATGCTCAACCTCTTCCTCGAGCTCAAAACCTTGAGTCCTGGCAATGACCTCGTAAATCTTCTCTGCCCTATTTCCAGCTTGAGGGAGTCTTTCTGCATTATGATGGGACAAAGTAGAATCAGTAAGGGAGGGTGGTCCACGGACACACCTACCCTCAGCATACACATTTGGAAGTATCGCAATTGGCAGGTAACTGAAGCGAAACTCACGCTTAGAGCAGGAATGAAAAGCAACCACTGCATGATATTCTGAGAGACCTGGTTAGACAAAATAGGAACAATCTATTTCACTTAGCGGAGGGATCAAAAATCAGAGGCATAGATTAAAAGTAATTGACAGAAGGATTAGAGGGTAGATTAGAGGATGGTAGAGGTTTGGAACTCACTATGTTAATGGATAGCAGAGGCAAAATTCCTCATCACAATTGTAAATATGCTGCAGGGGTTTGGGATCTCATGTGAGAAGGGATTTGGCTGCGTGGTCTTTATTTCAACTGGTGCAGGCACGATGGGTTCACGGAGTCAAGATGCACAGAAGGAGGTCCTTCAAACCACTGAGTTTGAACCTACCTGCCACCTAACCCCTAATTGCACAAAACCCACACTCATCCCATTTTATTCTCTCCATGTTCCCTTCAACACCCCATGGATTCCACCACTAACCGACACACTAGCATACATTTACAGTGCCCAATTAACCTACCAACCTGAACGTCTTTGAGATGAGGGAGGAAACTGCAGTACCCAGAGGAAACCCATGCAGTCACAGTGAGAACGTGCAAACTCCATAGAGACATCCAGCCTCGGAGGGTCAGGATTGAACTCAGGTCATTGGAGTTGCTCTGCTGTGCTGCACTGCCGCACCTTCTCCCCTTGAGTGGCCTCCTCCTGTGCTGTTTGTTCTCAGGTTGTACCTGTGCAACATAGTTGCTGCACCAAAACCACGGTGAAACACCGAAGATGCTGAACATTGAGAAGTGTTACTGCACACACGCGGCATGTCAGTCGGCATCTGTGGGGAGAGATACACAGTTAGCATTTCAGCTCATTGACCTTCCTTCATAAATAGAAGACATTAGCGACTGACAAGATGAAAGAGAGAGAATACAAAGTACAGGAGAAGAGGAGCAGAACTTCTTCAAGGTGGGAACTTTTCAGAAGAGAAAGAAAGAAACCAAAGTATAATACAGCAAATGCTTCCCAATCTCATTCGCAAGTGAGAAAGTGTCGCGGAGATTGAGACCTGTTGCACTTGATAATACAATTAGTACAGCATGGACACCTTGCCCTTCTCACCAATGTCTACATAAGGAAGGAAAATAGGACTGCAATTAGAAAGTGATGTAAAATCTAGTCAATAAGTTTTTATGATTCCCTCCACAGTATCACCACCAGAAAGGTCCATTTCAAGGTCTTTACCTGTAGCAAAATATTCATTTTAGCTCTGCAGCTTTCTTTATGATTGCATCAATGTGGTGGGTCTGGGACAGATCTTCAGAGATTTGCATACCCAGGAATTTGAAGTTTTTGACACTCTCCACCACCGTCCCGTCAATGAAGACAGGTTCATGGATCCTCGTCCTCCTTCTACCAAAGTCCACAATCAGTTCATTACTGATGTGGAGAGCCGGCTTGTAGTGCTGGCACCATTTGGTCAGTCGATTGATCTGCCTCCTATACTCTTATGCCCCTATCCCACTTAGGAAACCTGAACGGAAACCTCTGGAGACTTTGCGCCCCACCCAAGGTTTCCGTGCGGTTCCCGGAGGTTGCAGGTGGTTGCACGTAGTGGAAGCAGGTAGGGAGACTGACAAAAACCTCCGGGAGACTGACAAAAACATTCAGGTTTCCTAAGTGGGACAGGGGCATTACTCATCATCATCCGTAATTCATCCAACAATGGTGATGTCATCAGCGAGCTTGAAGATGGAGTTCGAACTGTGTCATGTGTCAGTGAGACAGGGGGAGAGGGGAGGGCAGTGAGACAGGGGGAAAGAGGTGCATGGTCTGACGGCAGGAGGGGGAAGGTCGGTGTAACAAGGGAGAGGCAAGGTTGGTATAACAGGGAGAGAGGCAAGGTCTATGTGACGGGGAGGGGGAGGTTAGTGAGGCAGGGGGAGAGGGGAGCTCGGTGAGACAAAAGGAGAGGGAGGTCTGGATGATGAGGGGATAGAGACGTTCGTGAGACAGAGAGGTTGGTGAAATAAGGGGAGAGGTTAGTGAGACAGGGGGAGAGAGAGGTGAATATGACGGGGAGAGAGGGTGGTGAGACAGAAGAAGAAGGGAGGTTGGTGTGACGGGGAGGGGAGGTTGGCGTGACTTGGGGGAAGAGAGGTTGGAGAGATGTCAGCGTATATTCCTATTTATTTTGCACTGGAGCTTCCGTAACCCATCCAGCATAACGACCTCCAAAACATGCCTGGATAATTGATTTACAAACTACATTTTATGCTAAATGCGTAGTCCTTGAGATGTATCAAAAAACATTCGTTCTGAGCTTCCTGTTGAAGCAAAAAATAACAGCCTTGTGGCAAGAAGGTCCAGTATTTGCAATGTCAAGCCAGATTGGAAAAAGGCTTTTGGCATATGGGAACACCATCGCTTGCCTGTTCTCTTCCAAGGTGCACACTGCTCTGACTGAGATATATATTACTGTTGCTTCATCATCACTGGGTTTAAAGCCTGGTCTCCCAATGGGCAAATACTTTAACAAAACTCAATAGCTAATAATACTTTGTAGCCACATGTTACTCAATACAGTGAAATTATTTGCTTTACATGCAATTCAGTAACATCATACTATACACAAGCACAATTATACATTAGATAACCTTCATGTTCATGTTCATGTCATAGGAGCAGAATTAGGTCATTCGGCCAATCAAGTTTACTCTCCCAATCAATCATGGCTGATCTATCTTTCCCTCTCCACCCTATTCTCCTGCCTGCTTCCCACAACCCCTGACACCAGTACTAATCAATAAGTACAAGAGTGCAACCATTGTAGTGTATAAACTAGTAGAAGTGTCACTACATTTCTGGCGCCACTGGTAGGTTCCAAGTATCAGGTTCTTAAAAATGTCAAGCCTTATTTTGGCTTTAAAGACCCGTTATTCTGGTGTTGCTGCTGGACTGGAGTTGTGGGCATCAGCCTGGCCTGGCGATGTTGTTGCTGGACTGGAGTTGTGGGCATCAGCCTGGCCTAGCGATGTTGCTGGTGTCCTCTACTGCGACTCCGCTGTTCAATGCTGCAGCAGGCTGTGGGGCTGAAATGAACAAAGTACTCAACTCACCACTACGGCACACCAGAGCGGCATGGTGGTGCAGCGGTGGAGTTGCTGCCTTACAGTGCCAGAGACCCAGGTTCGATCCTGACAACGGGTGCTGTCTATGCAGAGTTTGTACGTTCTCTCCGTGACCATGTGGTTTTTCCCAGGGTGCTCCGGTCTCCACCCACACTCCAAAGACGTACATGTTTGGTAGTTAAAGGCAGTAAATTGTCCCTAGTGAGTAGGATAGTGTTTGTGTATGGGGATTGATGGCCAGCGCTGACTCGGTGGGCCAAAGGGCTATTTCCATGCTGTATCTCCAAACTAAACTAAACTAAACCAAAATAAACCTTTGCTATCAGTGCTATTAGGGATGGGTTGAAAGAGCAGACCTTTGCATGATGCTGAAATGAGGAAAAAGTGTCATTTATGAAAAGGTTTTCTTTTCACCTGAAGAAAACTTCCACTTAATACCTTGCAATGTCTGTAATGTAATGTAATGTAATGTTATATCACTGAAAGTAAGCAGGCAGTGAAGAAAGCTATTGGCATGTTGGCCTTCATTGCGAGAGGATTTGAGTTTAGGAGCAAGGAGGTCCCACTGCAGTTGTACAGGGCCCTGGTGAGACCACACCTGGAATATTGTGTGCAGCTTTGGTCTCCTAATTTGAGGAAGGACATTCTTGCTATTGAGAGAGTACAGCGTCAGTTCACCAAGTTAATTCCCGGGATGGCAGGACTGACATATGATGAAAGAATGGGTCAACTGGACTTGCCTTCACTGGAATTTAGAAGGATGAGGGGGTATCTTATAGAAACATATAAAAATCTTAAAGGATTGGACAGGTTAGATGCAGGATAAATGTTCCCGATGTTGGAGGAGTCCAGAACCAGGTGTCACAGTTTAAGAATAAGGGGTAGGCCATTTAGGACTGAGACGAGGAAAAACATCTTCACCCAGAGAGTTGTGAATCTGTGGAATTCTCTGCCACAGAAGGCAGTGGAGGTCAATTCACTGGATGTTTTCTAGAGAGAGTTAGATTTAGCTCTTAGGGCTAAAGGGATCAAGGGTTATAGGGTAAAAGCAGGAACGAGGTACTGATTTTAGATGATCAGCCATGATCATATTAAATGGCGGTGCTGACTCGAAGGGCTGAATGGTCTACTCCTGCACCTATTTTTCTATGTTTTTTCCTATGTTTCTCATGTAATGTGCTGCATATTTCCTTTCTTCCAAAGTCTCGAGCAATCAAGCAGTATATGTGGATCCCCAGCAAACAGCAGCTGTGTTGACATCAACCTGGCTGAACAAACATTAGTGTTTATTTATCGTATGCACCGTATTTGAACTGGAACAATCACATTCTCACGGCTACAGCTTCATAGTCACATTTGAGGCAACAACGACAACAGTAAATATACAATAATGTATCAGTTATTCTAAGTGAACCAGACCATGGAATTGTAAAAAAAACAAAGTATTAGAGTAACCTTAGTAGTGGTTTGGTTATCAGATAGGGTTATGATTAGGGTTGTGCAGAGTGGATCAAGAACATGCTGCTCATGGGAAGGTGTAGGGAGGAACTGCAGATGCTGGTTTAAACCGAAGATAGACACAAATTGGTGGAGTAACTCAGCTGGTCAGACAGCATCTCTGGAGAAAAGGGATAGGTGACGTTTTGGGTCGAGACCCTTCTTCAGACTGAGAGCCAGCAGTAAGAGAAAGGTGAGATATAGACGATGATGTAGGGAGATATAGAACAAATGAATGAGAGATATGCAAAAATGTAATGATGATAAAGTAACGTTGATGGGAAGGAGCTGGTCTTGATCCTGGAGTTAATGGCTCTCAGGCTCCTGTACATCCTTTCTGATGGTCACATTGAGATGAGCATGGCCAGGATGAGGTGAGTCTTTAATGATATTAGCTGCCTTCCAGAGGCAGGTCTAGTTGAGTCCAATCGTGTCCAGTCCAGTCCAGTCCAGTTTAGAGATACAGCATGGAAACAGGCACTTCAGTCCACTGAGTCTGTGCCGACCAGAGCTCACCCCGTACGCTAACACTATCCTACACACATACTAGGGTCAATTTTACCGAAGCCAATTAACCTACAAACCTGTACGTCTTTGGAGTGTGGGAGGAAACCGGAGCACCCGGAGAAAACCCACGCAGGTCGTGGGGAGAACATACAAACTCTGTACAGACAGAGTTAGGATCGAACCCAGGTCTCTGGCGCTGTAAGACAGTATCGCTGCGCCACCGTGCCACCCTGTTGGTCTTCCTGTTGACTCTTCAGTGGTGGGCAGATCAATGCCTGTGATAGACAGAGCGATGTCCACTATTTCCTGCAGCCTTCTTGCTTCTTGAGCATTCTAATTATCAAACTATGTTTGGCTGCAACCAGTCAGTATGCTCTCCACCGAACACCCTTAAGAAGTTCGATAGGGTATTTGGCAACATGCGGAATCTCCTCAAAACTTTGCAGAAGCAGAGGTGCTGGTGAGCTTTCTTCGCCTTGGAATTTTCTGCCACAGAAAGCAGTGGAGGCCAATTCACTGGATGTTTTCAAGAGAGAGTTAGATTTTGTTTGAGGGCTAAAGGAATCAAGGGATATGGTGAGAAAGCAGGAACGGGGTACTGATTTTGGATGATCAGCCATGATCATATTGAATGGCGGTGCTGGCTCGAATGGCCGAACGGCCTACTCCTGCACCTATTTCCTATGTTTCTATGTCTTTGCCTCAATGTGCTGGACCCAGGAAAGATCATCAGAGATGTATGTGCCCAGGAACTTGGAAGCTGTGGACTCTCTAGACCGCCCTAACACCAATGGAAACAATTGCATAGCCCCTTGGCTTGCCCTTCCAAAGCAATTAAAAAACATGAATTGAATTGAATTGAATTGAATTGATTTTATTAGGGACAGTGCATATTAATAAACATTTGCATGTAATATGCAAGATTGTAGCCAGTAGCTAATTTCCATCTTTAGTCCCAACACAAGGTAAACACATCCCAAACAAGGTAAAAACAAAAGAAAAACAAAAACAAAACAAACAATAAAGTAAAAAAGTAGCAATAAAAGAGTACCATAGGTTATTTTTAATGTAGATTATGATTGCAATTTAGATTTTGCAATAACCATGTTTTTAGATGTTTGGTAAATGAGGTAAGGATTGGCAGATCCCGTATGACGCATGGTATCGCGTTCCAGGTCTGCGACGCTCGATATGAAAATACTGACTGCCCAAAGACACTTTTCCTAAACGGGACTATACAATCACCCCTGGAGGCTGCTCTTGTCGACCTATTTGTGTTTTTCTTTATGAAGTCCTTTAACGGAGGTGGGGCTAGTCCACGGAAGATTTTGTAAACCAAAATCGAGTCCGAATATTTTATTACGTTTTCCCAGCTCAGCAGATCAAATTTCTTCAGGATGCTACAGTGATGGTACATTCTGGGCTTTTTGTCAAGAGTTTTTAGGGCTTGTTTATAAGCAATTTCAACAGGCTTTAGTGTGGACTTACATGCCAGTGACCAAGTTGTTATACAGTAGGTCATGTATGGCACAATCATTGCATTAAAGTATAGTTTGGCTGAATCAATAGTTAAATTATTTCTAATATATCTAAAGTTGGACAAATTAAATTTTATTAAATTTACTGTTCTTTTCACCTGTTGTTTGAAGCAGAGCTGTGAATCGATCACGATTCCTAAATATTTAAACTCATGTACAATTTAAAGTTTTGTTCCATGTACAAACACATCAGGATCTCCATCAGTACTTGCCTTTTTGGAGAAAAACATACAGACAGTCTTTGACACATTAAGATGTAGATCAGAAAACTGCAACCAGTTTGACACATTAATCACATTTGACACATAGCAGCTGATAGGTCTTGTGCAGCTTGATGTTTGTTTTTGGCATGTACATACACAACTGCATCGTCAGCATATATCTGGCAAGTTACATTTGATGTACAGCTACTTGGTAGATCATTAATGTACAGACTGAATAATAACGGTCCCAAGATTGAACCTTGAGGTACACCAAGAGGGTTTTTAGAAGTTGCAGATTTACTATTGTGCACTCTAACACATTGTTTTCTCTGTACCATATATGACTCAATCCATTTCATCGTGCTCAAAGAGAGGTTAAAATAGGACAATTTGGTCATCAAGATCTGGTGGTTCACAGTATCAAAGGCTTTTCGTAAATCAAGAAAAATAGCTCCTATAACACCACCTGCATCAATTTTGGACTTCATATTTTCCAAAAGGAAGCAAAGTGCCGTCTCGGAGACGTGATATTTTCTGAAGCCAAACTGCATTGGGTTTAGGGTATATGGACTATTGTTTAAATGTTTAATTATCTGTCCTGCAACCCATTTTTCAGTTATCTTGGAAATTGCCGGAAGAATGCTTATTGGTCTATAATTACTAATTATAGTGGGGTCTCCTGATTTTAAAATTGGAGTTATTACTGCAGATTTCCAAGAATTTGGGAATACACATTCGTTTATGGACTTGTTGATGATGCTGGTAATTGGAGCAATGAGTGACTGCTTATGAGCTTTAAGAAACATTATATCCATACCATTATATCCATACCATTATATCCATACCATACCATGGTGAAGACAATCTCATAGATTACAAATTGGAGAGCATTTCAAACAATATGTAAAGTACTAAATAAAGAATGTTAGTACACGTACGATTAACATAAAACCTAAAATAATAGAAGAGAACGTTTACTTTAGAATTGCTACATTTCACTATTATTTTTGAATAGATGTAACAAGACAAATATGTAAAATTAGTCTGAAGACTCCCAACCCGAAACGTTGCTAATCCATTCCTTGCACAGATGATGCCTGACATGCTGTTACTTTGTGTTTTCATCTAGATTTCAGCATCTGCAATTCCTTGTGTCTTTGTAAAATTAGTTTCACAGAGATAAGAGTAACACATGACTTAATATATGATTAAAACTCAATTAAGATCGTTATGACTAATTACATAGAACATAGAACAGTACAGCACAGGAACAGACCCTTCAGCTTACAATGCCCTTGTGGAACAAGATGCCCAGTTAAATTAGTCTCCTCTGCCTGCACATGTTCCATTTCCCTCCATATCTATGTGCCTATTCAAAAATCTCTTAAATGCCACTGATGTATCTGCCTCCACCACTACCCGCAGCAGATCATTCAAGCACCCACCCAAAAAACATAACCCGCACTTTTCTTTAAACATTGCCCCTCTTTCCTTAAAACTATGACCTCTAATCCCTGATACTTCCTCCCTAGGAAAAAGGTTCTGACCAACTACCCTCTCTATGCCTCTCATAATTTAACACACTTCTATCAACCCCCGACAATCCAGAGCAAACAATCAAATGTGTCCATCCTCTCCTTACAGCTGTAGAAACAAGGAACTGCAGATGCTGATTTACAAAAAAACGAATTTGAGTTTCTATTGATACAATTAGCTTATGTGTAAGTGGGACACAAAGTGCTGGAGCTACTCGGCGAATCAGGCAGCATCTCTGGAGAACATGGATAGGTAATGTTTGAGTCAGGACCCTTCTTCAGTACCATAATCTCCAGAGATGTTTCCTGACTCGCTAAGTATCTCCAGCACTTTGCTCTCCTTATAGCTAATATCTTCTAATCCAGGCAGCATTCTGGTAAACTTGCTTGATTTTCTGGGAATTATTTCAAGTCTCAGTTATTAAAACTCCCAAATAATTTCATGAGGTTTCAGCTTGATTGTGATGGGGAATGTTGCACAGACTGTAGCCAATGAAGGAATGTACTATAGTTCATAGCAATTTGTGCAATTCTTTACAAGGATAGATTTGTGCAAATATCCTGAATTGCTATCAATTTAACACCATTATACCACTGGGTGGCGCTGTCAGCAATGGCAGCCTCGCCAACGGTCTGTCTGTCTTTTTGTCTTTTTTATTATTTTTAGTAGGTTTTAAAAGTATGTGTTAATGTTCTCTGGCTTGTTTTATGTGGGGGGTGGGTGGGGGGGGTCGGGGGAAACTTTTTTTCAACCTCTAACCTTGCCAGAGATGCGATTGTTTTCCGGATCATTTCCCCGGTCACTCTGTGTCCTAACATCATGGAGATGGAGGCCTTGCTCGAGACTGACTTTGAGCCCCACCGCGGGGACTTGGACTTACCATCGAAGCCTGTGATCCCTTGCTTGGGATCGACGCTCCAACCGCGGCCTGCGGATTTTAACATCGAGGAGCTCGCAGTTTCGGGTAGAGGCTGATGTTGGGAAGCTCCAAAGTCGCAGGAGGTTCGACCAGTCCCGACCCAGGGTCTGATCGCCCGGCGCGGGGGAGCTTGATCGCCCTGTGATGTGGATGGCCCGACCGTCGGCTAAGGGAGCCACGATCGTCCTGTCAACGGAAGTCTTGAGGCCTCCGACCCTTGGGAGAACAAAGAAGGGAAGAAGATTGAACTTTTTTTTTCGCCTTCCATCATAGTGAAGAATGTGGAGGAGTCACTGTGGTGGATGTTTATGTTAAAATGTATTTTGTGTGTTTTGTTGCTGTTTATTGGTATGACTGTATGGCAAATCAAATTCCTCGTATGTCGCAAAACATACTTGGCTAATAAATTATAATTATGATTATGATTACAATCTATCAAAACATGGCCAAATACAAAAGTTATGGAACCATATGTCGAATTAATGTAAAATTCTTTCCGTGTAAGTGCATTCTTTCCACATGTATTTCATATGCTGTATATTCTGGAGTGCAATAAAGACAAATCATTTAATCTGTAAGAAAGTATTGAACGTTTACTTGTCTTTTTCCGAAACTTCAATTAAAATTAACTCATTATTTTAATGTTTTTTTGGTTATGTTTTTCATCGTGGATGGGTGTGTGATGGGTACAAATCATTGCAAAAGTTAACATAAAATATATAAACTTTATAGAGTCACAGAGCTATAGAGTTATACAACACTGAAACAAGAGTATGAAGAAGGGTCTCGTCCCAAAAAGTTACCCATTCCTTCTCTCTAGAGATGCTGCCTGTCCCGTTGACAGCATCTGTAGTTACCTCTTACATAAATTGTCCAAGCTACCCACATGAGCTTCAATCTTGCACCATTCTTTGCATTTGTTGCTATCTTTATTATTGTATTTACCATTTCTATATGTATACTGTTTACACTATGAGCCATGTGAACTAAGAATTTTATTTCACCCTGGTGTATATGGCAATAAACAAATCTGATCAGATTTAAGCCAGTCCCATTTTTATGTTGTTTGGTCGATATTCCATTCAATTTTGCCTACCCATGTAATTGTCCAAATGTATTTTACATCTTGTACCTATACTTTACACCTTATACCCTATACTTGTACCTGCCTCAAGTAATTCCTCTGACATACCCACCACCACTGAGTGTAAACCTGCCCACCAGGTCCTCTTTAAATCTCTCCCCTTCACCTTAAATCTATGCCCTCTAATTTATCCTCTCCCACCCTGGGAAAAAAGACTGTAGCCATTAACCTTATCTAAGCACCTTGTAAATTTATATACCTCTGTAAGGTCAAGTTAAGGAGGTTCTGATGTCATCTCATTTCAATTTTGCTCTAATATATTACTGTATCTTAACCACCCCTGGATAGTTAGGTCCCATTCTCCATTTTTCTGGTTTGTCAGAAACATGATCAAAATATAAAGCCATGCTCTCTATTCTGTAATTTCCTTTACAGGCTTGCTGAATTTTGGTTTGAAAATGGTAGCACAAACATCTATATCGCATCATTAAAAATGAAACCCAAATGTGCGTAAGATTGGCTATCGAGAAATATATTGCGTTGGTTGATGTCGTCAGTTGAATTGAAATCATTTTAATCTGATACTTGGCCCATTCTAGTATGGACTCAAAAGGAAGAACTTCTTGCCAACTTAGTTCAAGGGCAACAAAACTGGCATGTCCAATGACACCCTTATATTCTGAATAAATAAATCACAATCAACCTTCACATCCCTATCCTCGCTAATGTGGAATTGGAAAGCACCAATAATATTTGTAGAGAAACCAAGGTGAGACATGGATGAGGTCAGAAATAATATTTGTTACATTTAGCCATTCCTCAAATTAATATTTGGTTGGGAACAGTGGCTTTAAAAAAATGTTCAGAGAGATGACATGAAATGTTCATATAAAATGTGCAAAATTAATTTCCAATGAATTTATCACATTATCAATGCTTTCCCAGTTGTTATCAGACTATAAAATGGTGGTGTCTTAGGCTAAGGGATGTATTCCCAATCTCCCAATCAACCTTCTTGTAGTTCTTGCACTTTTTTTCTTGCACTTTCTCCGTAACTGTAACTCTGTAACGGTAAAGCTATATTCTGCCCTCTTTCTCTTTTTGCACTACTTGTACCTCTGTATGGTTTAATTGTAATTATGCATGAATGATTTTCCTGACTAGCACACAAAACCACAGTGGTACGACATGGTGGTACAGCGGTCGAATTACAGCGCCAGAGACCCGGGTTCGATCCTGACTACGGGTGCTGTCTGTATGGTGTTTGTTCATTCTCCCTGTGATCATGTGGGTGTTCTCCAGGTGCTCTGGTTTTCTCCCACGCTCCAAAGACGTGCAAGTTTGTACGTTAACTGGCTTTGATAATAATTGTAAATTGTCCCTAGCGTGTAGGATAATGCTAGTGTATGGGGATCGCCGATTGGTGCGGACTCGGTGGGCCGAAGGGCCTGTTTCTACACTGTATCTCTCAACTAAACTAAACTAAGTGTTTTGTTGAATTTCGGTACATTTAGCAATAATAATAAAAAAACAATTTTGTTTAAACAGTACATCACAAAGCCACCTCTAAAAAGTTAGATGTTGTTACTATGCTTTCTGTCCACATGACACATATATTTATTAATCATGCATACGGCATATTTTTGTGTATAACTAAAGCACTGAACCAAACTAAACAATTACAATTTTGCCTGGCAATTTTCTATGGAATATCATGAAAATGCCAGAGGATAATCGAACATTCTCAAGGTGTAATTGTGATTTCCCCACCCAGTCTCCATACCCTGCGTCCTCACACACGTGTAATCGTACAGTGGAATGGATTGGTTATGGAGTGTAATCTAATTTCAGGGACCAGATTACTTTCTAGTTCTCATTATTCTCTGAAACTACCCATTCAATCACCAATCTATCTTATTCATAGGAATGTATTATTTTGAACCTACGATCAGGTTAATAGGATTAAATAATTATTTCTAGAAATGCATAATTATTGAAAGTCTGTATAAGAATTCATTGCCACCTTATTACCTATAGGGCGGCACGGTGGCGCAGCAGTAAAGTTGCTGCCTTACAGCGCCAGAGACTTGGGTTTGAACCTCACTACGGGTGCTGTCTGTATGGGGTTTGTATGTTCTCCGTGACTGCGTGGGTTTTCTCCGAGATCTTCAGTTTCCTCTTACACTCCAAAGATGTACATGTTTGTAGGTAAATTGGTTTTGTATTAAATGTAAATTGTCCCTAGCGTGTGTAGGATAGTGTTAATAGGCGGGGATCGCTGGTGGGCAGTCAGTGGGCTGAAGGGCCTGTTTCCACGCTGTATCACTAAACTAAATTGAAAACTAAACTAGGCATATCAGAGCTGTCAACGTAATCCCAACATGGTTCCAGAGGTAGGGATGTTCATGAGGCACTACATCAACTAATAGTTGTTGACCTTTCATTATAAATAAAGAAATACATTCATTTATAAAGTGCCTCATATAGCCCAAGGACATTCCAAAGCACTTTTGAAATATCTTTTGCTTCTTTATTTCAGCCCAGTAGAGAATATTCACCCCATCAGATGTATGCCAACATTCAATCTTATCAGTCCCATTCCCTTGCAACCTATTCTCTCTGACATGCCCATCAGCTCTCCTTTGTTTTTTTCCATGTACCTACACTAAATGATAACTTACAGGAGCCAATACACCTTTGGGATGTAACTGGAGCACTGGGATGAAACTGGAGCACTGGACAGAAACACATACAGAGAGCATTGACGATCAAGCATAAACCCATGTCCCTTGAGCTGTCAGGCAGCAGATCCATACTGCTTTGTTACACTAGATGCAAGGATATTTGTCGGGTAGGCAGGCACAGAAAAGAGAGAAGGGGAATGGGGAGTTATTTAAAATTGGAGAATTCAATGTTCATGCTGGTGGATTATAAGATGCCCAAGCAAAATAAGGTCCTTTTCCTCAATATAGCAATACCCCTCCATTGCCTGTTTGTGTGTGACATATTCTCTTCTTATCTGGCACCCTTTGGTCTTTGCCCACCCATCTGCCAAAAAACTGCCCCCCCCCCCCCCCCCCCACCTGTATCCACCTATCACTTGCTAGGCCTTGTCTAGTTCACATCTCTTTTCCAGCTTTCTCCCCCAACTACAATCAGTCTGAAGAAGGATCCTGACCTGAAATATCACCTACTCAACTCGATAGATGAGGCAGAGATTATTGCAACGTTTAAGAAACAATTAGACAGGTATGTGGACAGGACAGGTTTAGAGGGTTATGGGCCAAATGAAGGCAGGTGGGACTATGTAGATGGGACATGTTGGTCATTGTGGCCACATTGGGCCAAATGGCATGTTTCCACGCTGTATCACTCTATGGCTCTATAACTCTATGTTCCATTCTTTCTAGAGAGATTGCATGACCCATTATTTCTCTGGAGGCTTTGTTGAGCCAGGCTTGCAACTGATGCTGTTGTGGTGTTGCACTTCATAACATCACACTGAGGTGCAAAGCATGTTTGAAAATTCAAAAATATCATTAAAGTAAGAGTAGGCATGCAGGATTGTTGATATTGAAAGTTGAATTGTTCACTCTGTAAATCATAATATATATTAACAAATGCTATAAGGTAATTTCAAATGTATTATTAAATAGCAGAAAGCACTCCATTTTACCTCGGAGTCACGTGAGTGCCTACGTGAAGAACCCGCTCAGTGCGCAGGCGTGACATTTACGCCATAAGTGCAACAGCGGTGGCAGCTGGAGTCAGGCTCTCCAGCTGCACTTTAAAAACGGACCGTTAGGTAAGTATACGGTGCGTGCAAAACTAACGGAGGAGAGTGAAGTTGTGTTTGCTTGCAGAAATGTCTACACAACAAAAAAGACTCTCCAAGAAAACTGCCCCCGCTCTAACTCTACCAGAGGAGCGTTCTATTCCAGCGGGGCAGCAACCGGCGGCAGCGTCGCTCTTAGAGCGTTTCGCTATCCCCGAGACCGAGCCGAGCCCAGTCCCGCTAATACCTGCACGGCGGACTGGGAGAAAATCTACCAGGTAGTCAAACCGGCCGGTCATTTCCGATTCGTCGGAGGGGGACATGTCTCCATCCAAACGGAGGAGAGACAGCCGCCTGAGCTGCATTCAGCAGCTCCTGGAGCAGGTGCTCCAGCGGGATACGCAGCAAGAGCGTTCCCGGGGAGGTTGGACAGGTACCTCCTCCACAGTGTCTTGTGCACTGCCCTCTGCTCCCTCATTACTGGAGGCTAGCATTGGTGACCAGGGCTGGGCTGGTCTGCAACAGGGGCAGGCGGACGAGTTCGGGAGTATGCAAGGGGTGCAGGAGCAGGAAGAGCTGCTGGGTGTGGTGGACCGCTTTGTAGCAACCCCACGGGCTGGAGCACCTTTGGAACCAAGAATGGCGGCCAGCATCAACCATCTTTCGAACAAACCCTTAATGGAAAAGGTGCTCTCTGAGGTACTAGAACAATACACAGCACCAGAAAACTGTGAGGCCCTCAAAGTAAAAAGTGTAAACAGCCAAATCTGGGGGCATGTGGGGTCACACATCCGAACCCAAGAATTAAAACTACAGCGGATCCTCAGGCTCCTGACGTCGGCTATCACAGCCTTTGCTCGTTCCGTGGAGACCACGGAGATGGGTACCTGCCAGCAGGATGTGCTGGCATTAATGTGTAACACACAGTTTGAGATTAACAATCTCCGGAGGGAAATCATAAGACCTGCTCTCAACCCCAAATTTGCTGGGTTGTGTAGAGCCCCAGCTGCGGAGACGGACGCTCTGCTATTTGGGAAAGACCTCAATAAAAAACTGAAGGACATGGAGGAAGCAGCGAAAACTTTCGGCCTCATGAGGGCAGGCCCCGGGACGAGCAAACCAAGACCTCCGATACCCAAGCGGCAGCACCCCACGGCATCCACCAGTCGACGTCCTCAATATGGGACTGGTGAACGCTCGGGGTCCGCATATTATCCCCAAAGATCTTTTTTAGATCAGGGCCCGGAGCGGACCCCCTGGAAAATGCGCCTCCCCCCAACATCGCCAGCACGTCAGAACAAAATCTTCAAGAAAATGAGGAAACAGAAACGCCAATAACCATGGAGGTAGGGGGGTCTGGTTCCTACCAGCATATAGAGAATAAGGGTGCTTTACTAACAGGGGGGAGTTTACACTTGTTTAAAGAAGAATGGGGTACGGTCACGAGTGACAAGTATATACTCAACAGCATTAGTGGATATAAAATACAGTTCATATCAGAAAAAACGCCGCCAGTTCAACGTCAAAGAGAAACGTGAGGGACAAGCTGAACTGGTGAGACTCATCACAAAGGGGGTCATAGAAAAGACCAAACATGAACCTTTGGAATTTGTATCCAATATATTCACTAAAACCAAAAAAGATGGTGGATGTCGCATCATCATTGACTTAACATCACTAAACAAGTTTGTTAAGTATATACATTTCAAAATGGAAACATTTGTTACTGCCAGACAACTGATTTCCAAAGGATACTTCATGGCAAGCATTGATCTTAAAGATGCTTACTATCTAATACCCATACACAAGGATCATTGCAGATACCAAAAAAACTATCTGGTTGGGGCAGCCGTGGCAGTACAAAGCATTGCCCAATGGTCTAACTTCAGCCCCAAGATTATTCACCAAAATATTGAAGCCAGCCATGGCAATACTAAGAAAACAAAAACATATTGTCATGGCATATTTGGATGATATTCTGATAGAAGGAAAAACCATGGAACTGGCTGTGACAACAGTATCAGCTACAAAACAGCTCCTCGAAACTCTGGGGTTCGTCCTACATCCAGATAAATCTAAGTTAAAACCCTCCACCATTATGGACTATCTGGGTTTCACAATTAACTCAGACCATATGACTGTTACCTTGCCGAAGGAAAAAATGGTTGGATTAGCACAATCATGCAATAATTTAATGGTCAACAAACGACCAACTATTCGACAAGTAGCAAGACTGATTGGGAAAATGGTAGCAGCATTTCCGGCTACACAATTTGGACCTTTGCACTATCAAAATTTACAAAGAGCAAAGGTACAGGCACTAAAACGACATAGAGGTCACTATGACCGTGTCATGGAATTACCCACTGAAGCAATATCAGAGCTACAGTGGTGGGCAAAAAATGTTTGGCATAGTTTCAGCCCTATTATCATCACTAACCCTACTTTAGTGCTTCAAACAGATGCCAGTGCTCAAGGATGGGGAGCAACTAACTCCATATCCAGCACAGGTGGTAGATGGACTAACCCAGAGTCATCATTACTATTTACACTGGGCATTAACTATTTAGAGATGTTGGGCGCCTTTTATGGTTTAAAAGCATATGTATCCAATATGCAGCACTTGCATGTTCGGTTACAAATTGATAATACTACAGTGGTGGCTTATATTAACGATATGGGCGGCATAAAATCATTATCATGCGACAAATTGGTTAATATGATTTGGCAATGGTGTGTCGAAAGACATATTTGGCTCTCAGCTACCTATCTACCAGGTAAACTAAACACAGTGGCAGACACCAGGTCACGCAAATTCAATGATAATATCGAATGGATGTTAAACCCTAAAGTATTTGCTAAAATTATTAAGCAATATGGAACGCCAGATATCGATTTATTTGCATCAAGACTAAATCACCAGTTACCTATGTATGTCGCTTGGGAACCAGACCCAGAGGCAACAGCGGTAGATGCCTTCACGCTGGATTGGGGAAATTTCTTCTTCTATGCTTTTTCCCCCTTCTGCCTCATCAGTCGGGTACTACGCAAAATACAGATGGACTCTTTGATGGTGCCCGACTGGCCTACACAGCCATGGTTCCCAGTTCTACATGACGTGGTGGTAGAATCACCAATGGTATTTCCCAGTGATCCAGGATTATTAACCCACCCAGTATCAGGCATAAGCCACCCATGCCATAGAGACATTAAACTCCTGGGTTGCAGGTTTTCAACAGACCTTACCTGGAACTGGGATTGTCCGAACAAACCATCACCACCATGTCGGCATCCCTTCGAACATCCACCAAGAAGCAGTACTTAACTAGCATCAAAAAATGGGAAAAGTACTGCCAGGAAACAGGGACAACATATACAACAGCCACAGTCACCAACGTACTGGAGTTCCTGGCCTATCTACACCATCATGAAGGGATCAGCTACAGTGCCGTCAACACAGCACAAAGTGCTCTTTCTGCTTACCTCAAACCTGCAGGACAACAGGCAATGGGATCCCATCCACTGGTGGTAAAACTGATGAGGGGCATTTATAATATCAAGCCCCCTAAGCCCAGGTATACCCATATTTGGGACATCAGTGTGGTCCTGACATACCTCAGGGAATGGCCACCAGCCAGATCCCTCGGCCTCGAGCAAACTACGCTAAAGGCGCTCATGTTGATGGCACTCGTATCCGCTCAGAGGGTCCAGTCACTACACAAATTGAGGCTGGACAACATGGTGACTACCCCAGATCAGATCACATTCATTCTACAAGGTCTGGTGAAACAAAGCAGGCCAGGAACAGCTAATCCACTAGTGGTATTCTGGGCCTACCCACCAGAGCCACGATTGTGTGTCGTGACCCATCTACAACAGTACATAGACACAACCCACAACATCAGAGGGAGTGAACAAGCCTTATGGGTCAGCCACAAGAAACCTCATGGCCGGGTAACAAGCCAAACCATCTCAAGATGGATAAAACAGGTACTGAAAGCTGCCGGGATAGATATTAATACCTTTAAATCTCATTCCACTAGGGCAGCAGCTACATCAACGGCAGCGAGAATGGATGTACCTATTGACCTCATACTAAATACGGCAGCATGGTCGAGGGAAACAACATTCAGAACATTTTACAATAAGCCGTTGATGAAACCTGATTTATTTGCAGCAAAGATATTAGAAGCTGCAAATATTTAATTTAAGCCCGGGGGAGCAATTTATTTTTGTTATTGTTAATAAATACCTTTTTGTTTCTTGAAAAACAGATTCATTGGTTGATTACGATAACACTTCCTCCCTCAAGAACTTCAGCAGTGAGTGAAATAAAACTGTTACACGGTTTGAAATCACAGAGCTTTGAAATCTTCACGTAGTCACTCACGTGACTCCGAAGTAAAATAGTAAGATTAAACGAGAACTTACCAGTTTGAAGTTTGATCTGTATTTTATGAGGAGTTACGATGAGGGATTATGTGCCCTCCGCTCCCACCCTCATTATATGGATCAAACTAATAAATTGATGTCTCCTTATCTTTACTATGTTTACTTCAAATAACTGTGTCTATCTGTGATTCCACACCGCTGCTTGGAAGTATGCCGCGCCTGCGCACTGAGCGGGTTCTTCACGTAATCTCTCATCGTAACTCCTCATAAAATACAGATCAAACTTCAAACTGGTAAGTTCTCGTTTAATCTTACTATTTTTTTGTATTCAGGTCAGTTCGGTTCAGTTCAGTTTAGTTTATTGTCACGTGTACCCAGGTAGAGTGAAAAACTTTTGTTGCGTGCGAACCAGCCAGTGGAAAGACAATACATGATTACAATCGAGCCATTCGCTGTGTACAGATACATGATAAAGGAATAATGTTTAGTGCAAGATAAACCCAGTAAAGTCTGAACAAAGATCGTCCAAGGGTCCCCGATAGATAGTAGTTCAGGACTGCTCTCTGGTTATGGTATTCAAAAGGGAACTGCAGATGCTGGAATATCGAAGGTACACAAAATTGCTGGGGAAACTCAGCGGGTGCAGCAGCATCTATGGAGCGAAGGAAATACGAGAGAGGAGGAGAACTTATTTCCTTCGCTCCATAGATGCTGCTGCACCCGCTGAGTTTCCCCAGCAATTTTGTGTACCTCTGGTTATGGTAGTATGGTTTAGTTGCCTTTATAAGAGCTGGGAAGAAACTGGCCCTGAAACCGGAGATGTGTGTTTTCACACTTCTTTTCATTGAGTTACTCCACCATTTTTGCATCTATCTTATTGTATTTACTGTGACTCTGTCCATTAAGAGATCAATTTTAATTGCAAAGCACAAGATTTAAGGCCTCGGGAGTTTTAGCTTCCATGCCTAGATAACTGGCTAGACATCAGTTGGATGTAGCAACTGCCAGGAGGTGAGAGGGTTTCTGATACCGGCTGCAGGCCTGTATATGACAGGGGCTCATCGGTGCAAGCAAGCCACACTCTTGCTCCAAGACTCTCAACTCAAGTTAAAGTTATGCCTAATGTGTAACATGACACCAAATAAATTGAGTGCTTTAACACTGGGGTATTAGCAACAACTTGAAAATACGGTTTTATAATAATTCGCTGTGAATTATATTACAAAATGGGTCAGAGCCATTTTGTTCTAAACACATGTGTAGGAAGGAACTGCGGATGCTGGTTTACACTGAAAGTAGGCACAAAATGCTGGAGTAACTCAGCGGGTCAGGCAGCATCTCTGGAGAAAAGTTGATGTTTTGGATCATAGAAACATAGAAAATAGGTGCAGGAGTAGGCCATTCGGCCCTTCAAGCCTGCACCGCCATTCAATATGATCATGGCTGATCATCCAACTCATGGCTGATCGAGACCCTTCTTCAGACTGGGAGTCAGGGGAGAGGGACCCGAGAGTTATGAAAAGTTATATAGAACAAATTAGTGAAGGATATGCAGAAAGTCAGATCAAAGTCACAACAAAATACAAATCTGGTAATATGTCACTTTATCAGTTGTGGAAAGGACTGCAGGAGTGTGCAAAAGTCATTTTCAGGAAAGACCTTTCATCAATAGACAAAAACAAACCTTAAATTGGCGCTGGTACAGTTTAATGATTTCATTGCCAATAGTTCATTGCCAACAGCCAACTTCAGACGCTTCCTTGGCATACTTTGTTCATGCCAATGCCAACTCATTGGAAGAAAATATCCAGTGTCCGTGCAATTTGTAAACATATTCCAGTCATGTCAGAAATATTCTTGGAGTTTAGTTTGTATTTATTTTAAGTTTGCATATTATAACAAGATGTGTAAACATTGGCCGCCACATTTTTACTTTACTTCCAAAGATATTTGTAGAACTATATTTACGAAATATTTCCCAAGTCATATGAGGTTATAGAATATTTTGAAGAAAGCATGATTTGTCAATCGCTAATCCAGCTCATTCTATTTAAATGGAAATAGCCCATTAAACATAATGTTGCCTTGAAATAACAACTTCAAAATCACCACTGTGTAATCAAACTTTTTTTACAAATATGGTATAAATCAATTGCAACATGAGAAAATCTTTATTTAAGAATAGTCTTGATATATATATTTTTTTAAATGTCCACCGTGCTGGCCCCGCCATTCTTTATGAAAACACTCAGGTTCAACTAGTTTCAACATAATTATTCACCTCACTACATTGTATTGGAGAAGGTTTTTGGTATTTTCACAACATTTCTCAATGTCAAATGTTTTCTGCTGCTTAAAAAAATTTAATATTAAAAATAGCTGAAACAATAGCAATAATCTGGAGTTTAGAGACACAGTTTAGAGTTTACCGATGCAGTGAGGAAACTGGCCACTGAGTCTGGGTCATCCTTCGATCATCTGTACGCTATCTCCAATGTTATCCAATTTTTGCATCCTACACACCAGGGGCAATTTACAGAAGCCAATTAATCTACAAACGTGCACATCTTTGGAATGTGGGAGGAAACCGGAGCACACAGAAAAAACCCACGCAGGTCACAGGGAGAAAGTCAAAATTCCACATACACAGCACACCCGTGGTCAGGATTGAACCCGGGACTCTGGCGCTGCAAAGGCAGCAGCTCTACCACTGCGCCGGCCTCTAATCTGCTCATCCACTCAAGCAATGCTAGATATTATTCTATATTCACTTATTTTATGAAACTTCACTACATTTCTACATTTGAAACATCCTCCAACCAATTATTCATGACAAGCCCTTATTACGTTCATTTTCGGTTTTATAGGAAAACTCTACATATGTCCTAGTGTTAAAAGCAAATGATTCTAAAAGAGCTAAAGATGAAATGTGAAGAAACACTGTCTATTGGCATTTACATTCTGTACACTACAAAGACTTTATACCTACCAGCCATTACATACAACAGATCCTCCGATATTTTTACCATCTCCAAAGGGATCCCACCACTGGCCACATCTTCTAATCTCCTCCTCTTTCGGCTTTCCGCAGAGACCGCTCCCTCCGTAACTCCCTGATCAATTCATCCCTTCCCACCCAAACCACCCCCTCCCCTGGTACTTTCCCTTGCAACCACAGGGAATGTTACACTTGTCGCTTCACCTCCCCCCTTGACTCCATCCAAGGACCCAAGCAGCCATTCCAGGTGCGGCACAGGTTCACCTGCACCTCCTCCAATCTCATCTATTGCATCCGCTGCTCAAGGTGTCAGCTGCTCTACATCGGTGAGACCAAGCGTAGGCTTGGCGATCGCTTCGCCCAACACCTTCGCTCAGTTCGCAATAACCAACCTGATCTCCCGGTGGCTCAGCACTGCAACTCCCCTCCCATTCAGAATCCAGCCTATCTGTCCTGGGCCTCCTCCATGGCCAGAGTGAGTCCCACCGTAAATTGGAGGAGCAGCACCTCAAATTTTGCTTGGGTAGTTTACATCCCATTTTCGGATGTCCCCACTGATTTCTCAAATTTCAGGTAGTCCTTGCTTTCTCCCTCTTTCCCCTCCCCTTCCCAGCTCTCCCACAGCCCACTGTCTCCGCCCCATCCTTTCTTCTTCCCGCCCCCACCACCCCCACATCAATCTGAAGAAGGGTCTTGACCCAAAACGTCACCGTTTCCTTCACTCCATAGATGCTGCCTCACCTGCTGATTTACTCCAGCATTTTTATCTACCTTCAATTTTTTCCAGCATGTGCAGTTCCTTGTTAAACAAGACTTTATCAAATCATCTGGTTCAGAATTAGTAACGTTAATAATTGTATTAATGATTTTGTATCAGCCATCATTTTTAACCCAGAAAGAAAGTCAGAAAGTTGTGTTAACGTCCCTGTCCAAAATGACAGAGGAAGCAAAAGATTCTCCGGCAATATTTCAAACAGAAGCCGATATCTTGGCATCTGGCCTATACGTATCCTTCACTAATAGCAGATTACTTTGTCTTTCTTATATTGCTGTTTGGGGATTTTGGTGTTTGCATACTGGCTGGTACATTTCTTTTCTGTGTGTGTTGATTTTACACTGGTTGATGTCCATCAGAGGGAGATGCAGTCCCTTCTTTGAAGTTAAGTCTTCAACAGGAACCCATCTCTGAGCTTTCCCACGAAATGTGAGATCTTTAAACAAACATACCATGAGGCTTTGTTAATTGTCTGTATCCAATCGGTTGACTCAATTTATTAAGCAAACCTTTCTTTAAAAGAATTCACAATCTCCTTCATCATCACAAGCTAATCACTTTTTTTTTTTAAACACATTTTCCAAACACACAGCCACACTTTAACTAGAAAATCCTGTTATTTGAGGTTAACCAGATCAGCCCGTGAAACCAACAATAAATATGTGCCCACTGCAACAAAATGCAAATAATTGGGAAAATTTGGGCGGCACAGTGGCGCAGCGGTCGAGTTGTTGCCTTACAGCCCCAGAGACCCGACCGAGTTTGATCCTGACTCTGGGTGCTGTCTGTACAGAGGTTGTATGTTCTCCCTGTGACCACATGGGTGTTCTCTGGGTTCTCTGGATTCCTCCCACATTCTAAAGATGTACTGCTTAGCAGGTCAATTGGCTTTGGTAAATAATTGTAAATTGTCCCTAGTGCATAAGATAATGTTGGCGTATGGGGTGATTGCTGGTCGGCACGGACTCGGTGGGCTGAAGGGCCTGCATCCACGCTGTATCTCTGAAGTCTAAAAGTATCTAAAGACCAGAATGAAATAGAGGATCATTTCCAACTTTGGATGGGGAGAAAACCGGAGATCCTGGAGAAAACCCACGCAGGTCACAGGGAGAACGTATAAAACTCCCTACAGACAGCACCCGTAGTCAGGGTCAAACCCTAGCCCATGTAAGACAGCAACTCCACCACTGCGCTACTATGCTGCCCTCACCATGCCTAGGTGATGTTTCTCTGATCTAAGTCTATGCACATTTACTCCACTAGTCAATCATGGCTGATCTATCTCTCCCTCCTAACCCCATTCTCCTGCCTTCTCCCCATAACATCTGACACCTGTACTAATCAAGAATCTATCTATCTATGCCTTACAAATATCCACTGACTTGGCCTCCACAGCCTACTGTGGCAAATAATTTCACAGATTCACCACCCTCAGACTAAAGAAATTCCTCCTCATCTCCTTCCTAAAAGAACGTCCTTTAATTCTGAGGCTATGATCTCTACGCTCCCACTAGTGGAAACATCCTCTCCACATCCACTCTATTCAAGCCTTTCACTATTTTGTATGTTTCAAGTGAGGTCCCCCCTCATTCTTCTAAACTCCAGTGAGTACAGGCCCAGTGCCAACAAACGCTCACCATAGGTTAACCTACTAAGTCCTGGGATCATTTTTGTAAACCTCCCCTGGACCTCTCCAGAGCCAGCACGTCCTTCCTCAGATATGGTGCCCAAAATTGCTCACAAGGATAAGATGAGGCCTCCTACATTGCCACCGTCTGTACAACAGCAGGATTCATGATAGTCGTTTTGTGCACAGCAAGTTCTCAAAAACAATAGGTGATAATGACCAGTTAATGTTCTTTTATGATATTGATTCTATTTCTGTTTAAATTCCACCATATTGATCCAATTCTCAACATGCCTATTTTTTTGACAAGCATCTACACTCTCCAGTATAAATTTGCAAACATAATATAAATTCAAAATTTACAAGTTGAAAGTGGTGTCACTTTTATAGTCTTTTATAGTCTAAATTAGTCAAATCTACTCAAACAAGATTAAGATAACTAAGCAAATCCTTCAAGAAAGCTTGGGATTATTTTATAGTCTTGCACAAAATTATGTGTTATGAGGAATATGTCCCCATGTTTTGTCAACAATCAATGTCAAACTGAAGTGCACTTATCTAGGTACAGTATGTTACTGATTTTTAACACATCTCTTCAGTACCAAATTTATTAGATTATATTTCTGCACCCTAAACAACCTAAGGACTGAAATCACTTTCTCTGTTTATAGCAGATACTCATGCTTTGTAGACATTCAGGACATCATATGGTTCTTCCATGAAATAAATGTCCAAATGCTCTTCTTCGTGGTACAAATTTTCTAAGCAACAAATTTTGATCAAACCATTCTGAGGACTATCCATGTGCAGAAGAAGAATCTCGACCCGAAAAGTTACCCATTCCTTCTATCCAGAGATGCTGCCTGTCCCGCTGAGTTACTCCAGCATTTTGTGTCTATCTGAGGACTATCCAATTCTTCTCCGAGTTGTGCTGTAGATCTTCTGTGTTCATTTGAGAGGTCAACACAGCCTTGGATTGCATTCAAAAACTATCACCTTTCACAAAGTGATACAAGGATTCAATGTCACTACAAACATTTACGGAACTGTTCAGGAACCAAATCATCCTTAACGATGGGGCCATGCTCAAGAGAAAGGCCTTTTACAATGGGTTTTGGAGTTTGCATTAATTACATGCACCTAAACGCAAACACATCTCCGAAAGAAACATTTGTTAAGGACCATCATGAGTTGGATATTTTAATCTAACTTCAAATTGTGTCATATCAGCGAGGCAGCTTTCTGGAAGTGTTGATTTCTAATGATAAGGCAAAATCAACAATGGGTCTTGGAATTTCAAATGGGAAACATCAATGGTCAACATTCAAGAGGAGAAGAAAAATTGAGCAACAACAAAGAAAACAGGATAGACCCGAGTCTAATCAGGAACCAAATAATAAATAGTGAGAAGAAAAAGTGAGTAGGTTAAACAGAGAGGGAATTAAAAAAGTAGAATCAAATTTAGGAATGTAATGCATTTCAATTTAATTAATTAATTCAGCAATTATGGGAATGGTAGTTAGCTGGAGTTTTGTATTTAGACACAGTTATCAGCCCTAAATGGGTGCAGCGAAATTTATTTTCATCTGCCATGACAAATCTTATAATTTTATGACACACAATGAGTCGGCTCAGGTGAGATAAATATATTCTTAGAAGGTCGCAAGTAGAGAATGGGAAACCTGGCTAAGAATTTTTTGAGTTTTTGCAAACCAAGTAAATTCGCAATTATTGTCCCCAATTTCCTCTTTAATTCTGTTTAATACTCCTCAATAAGTTCGAGAGATCTACGTTTTCCTTATATATCCCTGGGCAATATTTCGTGTTATATGTTATTACTTAAAGAGTAAACATTGTCTGTTGACGCGGTTTCCTTGGAGCTTTGAAAGCCGAGTGAAATTCAAACCCTTGAGGTGAGCTTTCGTTCAAAACGACAGATCGGGCTAAATGGATAGGAGTTTTAATTTTACTTCAATGATTTCTATTCAACGAACTTGTAATGAATTGGCAGAGATCTCATTTTACTTTAGCTCATTAAGAAATCTAAAAAAAGGCCAGGGAATAGTTTCCCTTTATATCTGAAGTAAGTATAAAGGGGACAACAAGAAGCACATTTTATTTATTGTTTAAACACAGTAATACCTTCTGGTTGCCTGCGTAACGCACACAACAAGCTCCCACGCACAAAACACCAGAAAATCTGTATTTTTTCAGTTTATTTGCAGTTCATTTGTTTTTTTGAACTTTGCGCATTGAACAGTGCCATTTTAGCAGCGGTCTAGAGTAAGTCATACATTTTCTCCCCCCCCCCGCAGACGATATATTACCCTCAAATCACAGACCTTACCTCTATTACCCCTCTACATAAAAACAAAGTGTCAGTGCCAATTCAAGGTCTACTAATCCACCCATAGCTTCAGCTGCAGGTACAGCTGAAGGGATTTGGCACTCGGAACAATGACCGCATTAAAAGATCATCTGAGCATCTTGAAATCAATCTCATGAGCACGAGTGTAAACAGTGAAAGATAGCCGGGCGAAGCAGTATCGATCAGCCCATGTCGCGCAGAGTGGAAAAGAATTAAATGGAAATTGCAAATTATTTAACTGCAACTTTCCCCCTTCCCCGACACAAAGGCAGCAATAACATATTTGCCACATGTTTGGGATCTTTTTTCCTGAATATACATAAAAGAGGCAGTAGATATATACCCTCCCCTTTCTCCTGACCATGTCTTATTCAATATTCAGCAAGCCAACCTGGACAATTAGTTTGGTGTGACAGTTGTGTAGAAAGGAACTACAGATGCTGGTTTAAACCAAAGATAGACACAAAAAGCTGGAGTAACTCCGCGGGACAGGCAGCATCTCTGGAGAGAAGGAATGGGTAACATTTCGGGTCGAGACCCCTCTTCAGACTGAAGACTTCGAGTCTGAAGAAGGGTCTCGACCCGAAAAGTCACCCATTCCTTCTCTCCAGAGATGCTGCCTGTCCCATTGAGTCACTCCAGCATTTTGTGTCTATCTTTGGTGTGACAGTTGTCTCATCTCATCGGCTTCATAAAAGAGGCAGTAGATATATACCCTCCCCCTTAATAGGAAATTATTGTCGACTTCAGGAAGGTCAGAGGGGGCAGACATACCCCCATCCATATAAACGGGACTGAGGTGGAGCGCGTCTCCAGCTACAAATTCCTCGGGGTACACATCTCGGAGGATTTGTCCTGGTCCCTCAACACCTCCAAGCTGATCAAAAAGACACAGCAGTGCCTATACTTCCTGAGGAGGCTCAAGAAAGCCCACCTGTCCCCCCAGATCCTGACCAACTTCTACCGCTGTACCATCGAGAGCATCCTGACCACCTGCTTCACGGTATGGTACAGCAGCTGCACTGTTGCGGACAGGAAGGCACTACAACGGGTGGTGAAAACCGCGCAGCACATCATCGGTGCCCCGCTCCCTGCCATGGATGCCCTCCACCGAAAACGTGTCTGAAACGGGCTGGGAAGATCATTAAAGACCCCTCCCACCCCAACCATGGACTGTTTGCCTTCCTCCCATCAGGGAGACGGTACAGGAGCCTCAGGTCTCGTACCAGTAGGATGAGGAACAGCTTCTACAATTATACCGTCGCATTGCTGAACTCGGAGTCCCGCCGATAGATTCCTCCGGTCCCTCCGTCCCCATTGTTTAATTATTCTGTATTTTTGATTATGCTGTATCCTCTTTTTTTTTAAATTTCTATATGCACTACAACTACGGACTGACGCAAAACTGCATTTCGTTGTACCCATACTCAGTATTTGTGCAATGACATTAAAGTTGAATTGAATTGAATTGAATTGAATTGAATTCATGCATTGTGCGCATGGAAGAGACGCTAGACGTTTACATGTTTACATGCCGCTCGCATCTATCCATCCAAGTGTGCTCTTAATGAAATCTCACATCTTTGTGAGGGAGGGATGGAATGGATGTAACCATCGGTTAAGGCAAAGGCATAGTTAGGCCGGGGAAATAATCCTACCACTTAATTAACCAGGTTCCCGAATGTAAGAACTATTTATCCATGTAACATTTTTGTTTTTAAATCAATGTAACTCTTTTTTGAGTTTTAATGCCGAGCTAAAACCCCGTCCTGTGGGAAGGGCTTGCGGCAGCTGGTTTCATAGTGCCTTCATTGTTGGTAGGTGCTGACCTTTCACATGGACCGCTGTCAGTGCCAGTTTTCCCCAACTTCCATGGCCGCTCTGCATTAGCGGAGTCAGACGTGAAAGTATCTCATGTCACTGGCGCTGGTGATTTTCAGCACGGAGGCAGCCGTGCTCATAAACATAGGAGATCATAAGTGATACAGTGTGGAAACAGGCCCAACTTGCTACACTAGACCCACCTGCCAGCATTTGGTCCAGATCCCTCCAAACCTGTCCTATCCATGTTCTTATCTAACTGCTTCTTAAATGTTAGGTTAGTCCCTGCCTCAACTATCTCCTCTGACAGCTTGTTGCATACATCCACTGCCCTTTTTGTGAAAAGGTTACCCCTCAGATTCCTATTAAATCTTTTCCCTGTGGATTGTTATCCAAAGCTCAATCACAAGAGGAATGACCGAGATCATTTGTTTTCTCTCAGTCTTTACTGATTATGCATTTAAATTACAATATTTACTCTTTATCTTATAAACAAGTGACCTAGGATGTAAAGATGCCACCTTTTGTAAGACATTTAAGAAGGAACTGCAGATGCTGGAAAATCAAAGGTAGACAAAAATGCTGGAGAAACTCAGCGGGTGAGGCAGCATCTATGGAGCTCCATAGATGCTGCCTCACCCGCTGAGTTTCTCCAGCATTTTTGTCTACCTTTTATAAGACTAGCTGTTGCACCACAGGACATATTTTAAAAGCATCAGACAGCTACTTTTCAGTTGAGCAACATGATGTGATTCACCCAGATGGCCAAAAATAAAATGTGTGATATGCAAATATAGTCATAGAGTCTTACAGTGTGGAAACAGGCCCTTCAGCCCAACATGCCATCACCAGCCAACATGTCCCATCTACGCAAGTCCCACCTGCCTGCGTTTGGCCCATATTCCTTTAAACATGCCCTATCCATATACCTGTCTAATTGTTTCTTAAATGTTACAATAGTCCCTGCCTCAACTACCTCCTCTGGCAGCTTGTTCCATACACCCACCACCCTTTGTGTGGAAAGAGTTACCCCTCAGATTCTTATCAAATCTTTCCCTTCAACTTAAACCTATGTCCTCTGGTTCTCGATTCCCTTACTCTGGGCAAGAGTCTATCTGAACTATTCCAATAATGATTTTATACACCTCTATAAGATCACCCTTCATCTTCCTGCGCTCCAAGAAATAGAGTCCCAGCCTGCTCAATCTCTCCCTACAGCTCAGGCCCCCAAGTCCTGGCAACATCCTCATAAACCTTCTCTGTACCCTCTCCATATCCCTCTAAATCTGTTGTATAAAACCTGTACCATGTACCTGTCTACATTTTTCTTGAACGTTGCAATAGTATCTATTGCCTTGCACTAAATGTTTTTCCTTTATCATGTATCTGTACACTGTGAATGGCTCGATTGTAATCATGCATTGTCTTTCCACTGTCAGGATAGCATGCAATAAGAGCTTTTCATTGTATCTCGGTACACGTGACAATAAACTAAAACTAAACTAAACTAAACTAAAGCTGCCTTAACTACCTCCTCTGGCAGTCCATTCCTTATACCCATTAACCTTTATGTGAAAAAGCTACCTCTCAGGTTCCTATTAAATATTTCCCCCCTCACCTTGAACCTATGTCCTCTGGCCCTCAATTCCCCTACTCTGGGCAAGATCACCACATCCTCCTGCGCTCCAAGGAATAAATTCCCATCCTTTTTATTGTGCAAGTTGAAGTACAAAATCATTGGTAAATAACATTTTAGTACTCCCATTTCAACTGGAACACCACTCAGGTATTAGTTGAATTAAACTCCAGTCCAATCTAAAAACACTTCCATGGATCCCCTTCCACCTTTATCCCTCCGTCCAGCTTTACATTTCACTCCTCCTCTTCTGATCTGAATCCGTTTTGTCTCCTTTTCATTGCTAGTGTTTGTCCACCTATCTACCAATCTGCCCCCTCACCTGTATCGACCTATCACGTGCCAGGTGTTGTCAAGTGAGATATATTCAAGAGATAGTTAGATACAGTTCTTAGAGCTAACGGAATCAAGGGATATGGGGAGAAAGCAGGAATGGGGTACTGATTTTGGATGATCAGCCATGATCATATTGAATGGTGATGCTGGTTCCTGCACCTATTTTCTATGTTTCTATGAATCATCCCCCCCACCCCCCTCTTTTCTAGCTTATTCTCCTGACTAGTCAATCTGAAGAAAGGTCATGATCCAAAAGGTCGCCTATCAATTCTCTCCTCCACAGACACTGCCTGACCTGTCAAGGTCTTTGTGTTTGGTATGTATATAACTCTGTCTATAAAACAACAGAAGAGAAATACACTGACTTTTCCATCTAAACTGTAGATCAGGCATCCTACTGAAACATTACTACTTATATTTGGGGGCCATTTGGGGACTTGGACAGTCACTGGAAGTGGAAATTGGAGCAGTCACTGTTGAGCAGTCAGGGTTACCGTCGAGGAAGTACTGAAGGTACAGTCATGTTTGAAAGTAGACAAATCTCCGTGGCCTGATCAGATATATCCGAGGACATTGCGGGAAACTAGAGAGGAAATTGCGGGAGCCCTGGTTGAAATTTATGAGTCATCGTTAAATACAGGAGAAGTGCTAGAAGACTGGAGGGTGGCAAATGTTGTGCCTCTTTTCAAGAAGGGCTGCAGGTAAAATGTTGGGAACTGTAGGCCGGTGAGCTTAACATCTGTAGTTGGTAAGTTGCTGGAGTGTATTCTGAAGGATAGGATATACAGGCATTTGGATGGGCAAGGGCTGATTGGGGACAGTCAGCATGGTTTTGTACGTGGGAGGTCGTGTCTCACAAATCTGATTGATTTTTTTTAAGACGTTAGCAAAAAGGTTGATGAAGGCAGAGCTGTAGATGTTGTGTTCATGGACTTTAATAAGGCGTTTGACAAGGTGTCGCATGGTAGGCTGCTCTGGAAGGTTAGATCACATGGGATCCAAGGAGAGATAGCTGTGTGGATAGCAAATTTGCTCCATGGAAGCAGAGGGTGATAGTGGAAGGTTGTTTCTCAGAATGGATGCTTGTGACTAGTGGTGTGCCACAGGGTTTGGTGCTGGGCCCGTTACAGTTTGTCATCTACATCAATGATTTGGATGAGAACATACAGTGCAAGATTAGCAAGTTTGCTGCTGATACAAAAGTTAGTGGTTTTGCAGACAGTGAAGATAGTTGTGAACGATTGCAGCAGGATCTGGATCGATTGGTCAGGTGGGCAAAGGAATGGTTGATGGCATTTAATACAGAGAAGTGTGAGGTGTTGCATTTTGGGACGTCGAACAAGGGTAGGACCTACACAGTAAATGGTGGGCCTCTGGGTAGTGTTGTAGAGCAGAGGGATCTAGGAGTACAAGTGCATGGTTCCTAGAAGGTCGAGTCGTAGGTAGATACAGTGGTCAAAAAGGCTTTTGGCACATTGTCCTTCATCAGTCAGAGTATTGAGTATAGAAGTTGGAGGTCATGTTGCAGTTGTATAAGTCGTTGGTGAGATCGCATTTAGAATATTGTGTTCAGTTCTGGGTACCATGTTATTGTCAAGCTTGAAAGCGTTCAGAAAAGATTTACGAGGATGTTGTCAGAACTAGAGGGTGCGAGCTATAGTGAGAGGTTGAGTAGGCTGGGTCTCTAGTCCATGGAGCGTAGGAGAATGTGGGGAGATCTTATAGAAGTAAACAAAATCATGAGAGGTATTGATCGGGTAGATGCACAGTGTCTTTCACCCAGAGTAGGGGAATCGAGGACGAGGACATAGGTTCAAGGTGAAGGGGAAAGGATTTAATAGGAATCAGAGGGGTAACCTTTTCACACAGAGGGTGGTGGGTGTATGGAACAAGCTGCCAGAGGAGGTAGTTGAGGCTGGGACTGTCCCATCATTTTAGAAACAGTTGGGCAGGTACATGGATAGGACAGGTTTGGAGGGTTATGGACCAATCGCAGGCAAGTGGGACTAGGGTAGCTGGGACATTGTTGGCCGGTGTTTGCGAGTTGGGCCGAAGGGCCTGTTTCCACATTGTATCACTATGACTCTATAATGAAGGAATAGTGTTTCCATGGTCAAAAGGGTTGGTTGGCAATCTTTCGCAGATTCTTTGATCCAAGGTCTTCATTGATATTTTTACAAGAAAATAAAAAAACAAGAACAGTAGTATTCAGACCCTCACATCTACACAGCAAGATTTTATGAGATAATTAACCACAGCACCATTTTCATATACAAAACGATTTCCTTGTTTCACTCTGTATCCAGAAATTATCAATCTCTGTCCTAAGCACACTCTGTGATTGAGCCTCCACAATTCTCTGGGGTAGAAAATTCTGAAACTTCACCTCGGAAAGAAGAAATATCTCTCCATATCTGTCCTGAATGACTGACATCTTAATTTGATTCTGTAACTCCTGGTTCTAGACATCTGAGCCAAGGGATGCATATTCCTTACAGCTTCCATATCAAAGCCTGTAAAAATTGTGTATGTTTCAGTAAAATCACTTCTCAATCTTGTAAACTCCAGAGGCCCAGCCTGTTTAATCTCGTCTCATAGGGTAATCCCCCATCTCAGGAATAAATCTGGTGAACACTCATTGTATTCCCTTTATTACAAGTATATCCTTCCAGGGGCTGGGAGGAGACCTGCACACAACGTTCCAGGTGCAGTCTCACCAGGGCCATTTATAATTGAAATTCAATGTATTTTGTCTTGTTTTCAAATCCCACTAGCAATAAAGGTCCACATACGGTTATTGCTTGTTGTATCTGCCCATTAACGTTCACAAAGGACACCCAAACTCCTCCAAACACCAAAGACTTGCAATCTCTCTCTTTTTGAAAAGTACTACACTTTTCATTTCTTTTTCTACCAGCGGATGGCCTCATATTTCCCAAGTTATATTCTATCAGCCATGCCCTCAACCATTTAATTAGCCAGACCTCATCCAACGGAAGCCAGTTTGAGTTGAGTTTGAGTTTGGTTTATTGTCACGTGTGCTGAGGTACATGTTGCATGCTAACCAGTTGCATGCTAACCAGTCCATGGAAGGACTATACATGATTACAATCGAGTCATTCACAGTGTACAGATACACGATAAAGGGAATAACGTTTAGTGCAAGATAACATTCTGTAAAGTCCAATCAAAGATAGTCCAAGGGTTTCCAATGAGGTAGATAGTAGCTCAGGACTGTTCTCTAGTCATAGTTAGGATAGTTCATTTGCCTGATAACAGCTGGGAAGAAACTGTCCCTGAATTTGGAGGTGTGCATTGTCACACTTCTCTGCCTCTTGCCTGATTGGAGAGGGGAGAAGAGGGAGTGGCCAGGGTGTGGCATGTCCTTGATTAGTCTGCGTCTGGTTTGTGCCACCTTGCAGGTCATACCATCATCCAGTGTAATATAATCGGCAAGCCTGGGTGTATGGACTCTGTTCCCCTCATACATATCACTCATGTGGATTGTGAACAACTGGGTTCAAGATTCTCCTCCATGTCTACAAAGCCCTCAATGGGCTTGCCCCCACCTACATAAAAAGTCTTCTCACCCACCACACCACAGAGTGTGGTGAATCTGTGGAATCCTTTGGCCCAGAAGGCTGTGGAGGCCAAGTCAATGGATATTTTTAAGGCAGAGACGGATAGATTCGTAATTAGTACAGGTGTCAAGGGTCATGGGGAGAAGGTAGGAGAGTGGGGTTTGGAGGGAGAGATAGATTGACTATGATTGAATGGCGGAGTAGACTTGATGGGCTGAATGGCCTAATTCTCTTCCTATCACTTATGACCTTATGAATATACGTGTCCTATTCGTGTACCTATCTAATTGTTTCTGCAATGTTGCAATAGCCCCTGTCTCAACTACCTCCTCTGGCAGCTCATGCCATACACCCACCACCCTTTGTGTGGTGAAGTTACCCCTCGGCTTCCTATAAAATCTTTACCCCCTTCACCTTAAACCTGTGTCCTCTGTTTTCTGTGCTTTCATTATCTGGCCGATATTTCCCAGTATTTTGCAATTGATCTTGGGTGGGGGTGGGGGTGGATGTCTTTGTACAGAAGTCATTTATAGCTATGACCAAAAATAAGCTTCAATATGTTATGAATGAACTAAGAACGCATTATAACAAAAGTGATCTCAGAGGATGCTCTGTACCCCTATAAAATAACATTTTGGCAAACACACTTCAAGGCGGCAGCAATCGGAAGGTGACTGGTCGCGCTGCGTGTTTGAACCGCAGCATGTAAGTTCCCGCACTGAGTAGAATGTACTGAAAAGTATCATTTTTACATTCCATGCATTTTCAATAATTGTTACGATCTGTGAACAGAAACATTTTACGCTGAACATTTTATCACGAAGAAACAAAGGAGCAGTAGGCGGGGTAGTCGATTCGAGTGGAAGCAAATAACGTGTACGATATGAGTCAGTAAACACGAGAGCATCAAATGGTAATTAAAAGTGGCATTTATTTTTCAGGTTATAAGGTATAAAACCTGGTGATTAAGTACTGTGTATAGAAAGCAGAGGCTGAGGCAAGTCTGAAAGTGGTTCTGGGTTACCCAGTAATATGCAGTGGGGAAGAACAAAGCTGAATTTACGTTTAAGTAAACTGGGATAATGCCTTTGCAATATTCTACTTGGTTGCCAATATTCTACTTGGTTGCCAGATATGTTAACATCGAAATTAGTGGTGGGCTTTTGCGACTTCTTGCACGCGTCCAACTCGAAGGCAGAAGGTCAAAGTCATTCTTTGCAAGTTCGGGGTTATTTTCGCCCCTCCTCGCGTTCACTTTCCATTCCTTAAAGTATCCTTTAAGAGTTGGGCGTAAATCGTCTGCGGTGCACCTAATAACATGTGGACCTAACAACCGCCTATCTACGGTGTAAACTAGCAACGGCAGTTCCTTCCTACACAACGTGGTGGTGCCTGCGTTTAATGTGAAACTGGCAATTAACGCTTTATCGAATTTCGACACGTGTAAAGATGTTAAAAAAAAAACCATGCCTTTGTGGCATAAAGAAAAACTGTGCCTATATATTAGCAGCAAGGAAAAAATGTAATAAAATTAATCTGGTCGTTGGATATATTCAGGGAACATTGTAACATCAATACTAAGAAAACATTTAATTAAACCCTTCCTAGAATAAATAAAAAATAAAACGAGCAACCGTCCAAACTTACTTGCTCAAAAAAGAGAGAATAAAAGCTTCCATGTCAGGATGGAATGATCAAGTCTAATCAAGTTATTATGTATTTTGCAGGAACGATGATATCAGTGATCCTGTGAGCATGGATTGTCCCCGGTTTAGCTTCATGAAATAACTCGAATGGGTTAAATGTCTAGTTCTTGTCCGTTATTCCACAGGTTTAATACTAACATCTATTATTCAAGAAAAATGTAAAAGTATACAACATGCAGATATTCTTGTCTGATTGTAAAATTCCCAAATAGTATTCATAAAAATGCCTTGTGCAGATTTAACTGCCTCTAATATACATCAAAAATACAGTCCTAATTCACAGAATATTGATTTTCAATCCTTTTTAGTTCCCTCTTTTTCAACTAATTGTTAGTTGAAAATAATTAATCTATCCATGGATGGATTTAAATTGCGGTTAAAGTATGTGCTTGAACTTGAACTAGATGGAACTTACTAAAGTACGATCCTGTCCAGTGGATCATGTAAATGCAGAGAGGAGCTTCCCGGAGATGAAATTGAACAGTTAAATCCTTAACTATCCTGGCCTGCTCCAGCCATAGAGTCTTCATGGAAACAGACCCTTCGGCCCAATCTGCCCACATCGACCAACATGCCCATATTTGGCCCATATCCTTCTAAATCTATCCTATCCATATTTATATAATTAAAAGTCTAATCTTGACCACTTCCTGTTTTCGCTGTATATTGATTTTAGAAAAAACGCTACCACTTACGGCTGTGATTTTTGGCCATCTTACTCAGATTGGGGGAGGGAGAGGTCACGACTCTCAGTCTGAGCTGTGAATCAACTGAACACACTGAATGTCTACTGAACTGTGAGTGTGGTTTTTATGTCGTTTTTATGGTGGTTTTACACTGCTTCAAATGGTGCGAAACTGCATTTGAATTTGGTGGCCTTGCACCCTGCTTGAAGTGGTAATAAACTGCACTTGAATTTGGGGGCCTTGCACCCTGCTTGAAATGGTATGAAACTGCACTTGAATTTGGTGGCCTTGCACCCTGCTTGAAATGGTATGAAACTGAATTTGAATTTGGTGGCTTTGCACCCTGCTTGAAGTGATAGGAAACTGCACTTGAATTTGGTGGCCTTGTACCCTGCTTGAAGTGGTAGACAACTGCACTTGAATTTGGTGGCCTTGCACCCTGCTTGAAGTGGTAGGGAACTGCACTTTAATTCATTGGCCTTGCACCCTGCTTGAAGTGGTTGGAAACTGCACTTGAATTCGTTGGCCTTGCACCCTGCCTGAAGTGGTCGGAAATTGCACTTGAATTCGGTCGCCTTGCACCCGGTTTGAAGTGGTATGAAACTGCATTTGAATTTGGTGGCCTTGCACCCTGCTTGAAATGGTATGAAACTGCATTTGAATTAGGTGGCCTTTTGGTGGAGAGGTTGAATATTGCGTTGAGGGACCACCCCCCCTGTGTGAACATGGGACCCAATGGGTCCCACTTAGTCTAGTACCTATCTAAATGTTCATCAAGTGTTGCAATAGCACCTGCATCAACTACTTCCTCCGGCAACTCATTTCATACACCCACCACACTTTGTGTAAGAAAGTTATTCCTCAGGTTCCTATTAAATCTTTCCCCCCTCAACTTAAACATATGTCCCCTGGTTGTCCCTACTCTGGGCAAAAGACTCTGTGCGCTTACGCGGTTTACTCCTCTCCTGATTTTGTACACGGCCTCAAGACAAGTCAGAGATTAATATTAAATTGCAACATAGACTAGGCTAAAATCTATGAATTATATTAAACTGGGAAATCTCTCTTTGGTGGTGATAACAGGAAAATTTGTAGTATATTTTGTTACATTTGACTTGTTTTCTACTGATCATAAAAAACAAATGTTGGCAATAGCGTTTTGGTTAGTTTGTAAGAAGTAAACTGAACAGAAAGTGTTGACAGCACAGGAGAAATATGTAGATGGCTGAACAAGTCAAGAAACTAAAATTGACCCAGTGAGGAGACATCCAGGCAGCACAAACCATGAACCTGCAGTCAGGCAGAGGTAGAGTGCAACTCAGAGGCAAGCACAACATGAGAAACACAGGCAAGAACGGAGCACAAAATGAGAGATAGACAGATAGAGGAGGGCAGAGAGAAGAGCCAGTGTTTTGTAGACACACCGGCACAGAATGTAAACGCAGTGCTAGAGAGAGGAGCAGCACAATCAGAGCACACATTCACAAAGAAACAGGTAGAAAATGAGCACAAATCTGACAACGGGATAAAGATAAGATTAGAGAGAAAACTAATAGAAAAAACAATAAAACCACCTCAGATGCATCGTCAAACAGAGAGGATCAGAATGAAAACCCAGATAGAGAGAGAAAAGGAAGACAAAAATGCTGGAGAAACTCAGCGGTTGAGTCTGAAGAAGGGTTTCGACGTTGCCTATTTCCTTCGCTCCACAGATGCTGCCTCACCCGCTGAGTTTCTCCAGCATTTTTGTCTACCTTCGGTTTTCAAGCATCTGCAGTTCCTTCTTAAACAAAAAGGAAATTAGTTTCAACCAAGAGGCAGTGATTGGAGAGAAGTGGAGTACAGTTGGAGAGCGAGACTGGAAGAAATCATAGACAGCCCAGAACGGATAGCAAACCCAAATACAGACTGGAAGAAAGCGCAAAGTGACAGAAAGGGATAGATGCAGCAGAAGAGAGTCAACTCAGAGAAAGAGAGACACACACACACACAAACTGAATGTAAATACAGGGACAGACAAATAGGAACAATGTGTAACCCATAGACAGATGTGCAGATGGGAAACCAGTGCAAAACTCCTGGACAGACAGGAAGAAAAAGAGAATGAACCCAAGCACAGGCAAACCATGACATAGACAGAGAGACAGACAGGAATAGAGTTAATAAGTTCTAGTAGCAGAATTAGGCCATCTCGCATTCTCTGCCATTCAATCATGGCTGATCTATCTTTCCCTCACAACCCCATTCTCTTGCCTCTCCCTATAACTCCTGACAGCCTTACTGATCAAGAATCTGTCAGTCTCCGCCTTAAAAATATCCCTTATCACCTGATCCCCTTATCCACTTTAAAGGGATATTTCCTTAAGAATAGAGCACTAACAGACACAGAAACAGAGTCACGAATGAACAGGAATGATCAGAGTGCAGAGCCAGAGGCAGTCAGGCACAGTAGAACTGAGCATACAGATGGGAGCAAAGCACAAAGCTATAGACAAAGAGAAAGGGAGCTAGAGAAGAAGCCAGGATAGATAGATAGATAGATAGATAGATAGATAGATAGATAGATAGATAGATAGCCAGGACCGGAACACGGATAGATAGATATGCAGCCAGATAGGCTGGAACAGAGGTCAAACCTACAGAAGAATTAATTGGAACAGAATGCAAACCCAGATACAGACAGAGTGTATAAAAGCGGAGATAGGGAGTTAGATCAGACAGAAAAAGACTGACTGCACATTGATATACGCAGAAAGCAAGAGCATGCAAACCCATAGGTAGATCTCGAAGACAGAGAAGGAGACAGGAGCAAAGCACAGAAGAACATAGAAAGAAGAGAAGATTCAAACCCAGCAACATACAGACAGAAAATAAGCACAGTTGCAGCAGCAGACATCAACAAGTACAAGCCCCTGGACAGACTGTACGACCAAGACATAGGAGCAAAATTAGACTATTCGGCTCATTGGGTCTACTCCGCTATTCCATCATGGCTGATTTATTTTTCCCTCTCAACTTCCCTCTTCTGCTTTCTCTCCATAACCTTTGACACTGTAACCTTAGACAGAGAATCAGACAGGAACAAAGCACCATTGTAGTGACAGACAAGGAGGAGGATTGCAATCCTATAGAGAGAGAAACAGATAGCAATAGCTCAAATCTAGAGGTAGACACCTGTAGATAGGTAGAGGGAAAGGATCAGAATTCAGACAGTCTGACAGGAAGAGAGTGCAACCCATTTCATGCAGCCAGCCACAGAGGGCAAGCGTAGAGACAGGCAGCCAAGAAGAAAACATAATGTCATAGGCAGGGAGGAAGAAAGATATGGAATGCAGATCCAGATGTTGAGAGGTATTTAGGTACAGAGCACAAATCAGAAGGCGGACAAACCTGAGAGAAACATTGGTGAGAACAAAGAGCAAATATAGAGGCACACAGACAAGAAGAGTGTGCAAATGTAGAGACTGGCAGAGCACAAGCCAATGTACAGTGATACAGACAATAACATGGAGTAAACCCACTAACAAACAGACCAGCGACAGATAGGCAAGATTGGAGGGCAAACACTGAGATAGAAATGCACACAATGTGCAAACTCAGGGACAGAAAGACAGGAAAGGACAGAGTGTGGAACAAGAGATGCATTAAAAAAGAACAAATCCAAAAACTATCAGACAGATAGGAACAAATCAGAGCCACAGAATTAGACCCAGCAGGGACAGAGTGAAATCACATAGACAGGGACAGAAACAGAAACCCCAAAACAGATAGGAATAGTGCAAACTTCCAGACAGAGACAAGAACAAAAGTAGAAACTGGATATAATGTGCTGGAGTAACTCAGCGGGGCAGGCAGCATCTCTGGAGAAAAAGGATAGGTGACCTTTTGGGTCGGGACCCTTCTTCCTGAAACATCTATCCTTTTCCCCCCAGAGTTGCTGCCTGAACCGCTGAGTTACTCCAGTACTTCGTGTCTATCTTTGGTATAAACCCGAATGTGCAGTTCTTTGTTTGTACAAACCAGAAAATGCTGAAACACTCAGCACATCAGGCAGCATATGCCAGAAGCGAAAAAGAGTCGATGTTTCAGTTCTAAGACTTATCTGTCAAGGATCTGTCTGAAGAAGGGTTTCGGCCCGAAACGATTTCCATCGCTCCGTAGATCTGCCTCACCCGCTGAGTTTCTCCAGCATTTTTGTCTACCTTCCAGTTTCTTCCCAGCTGTTATCAGGCAACTGAACCATCCTACCACAACTAGAGAGCAGTCCTGAACACCTCATTGGTGACCCTCTGACTTTACTTGGTTTATCTTGCACTAAACGTTATTCCCTTGTCATGTAACTGTACACTGTGAATGTCTCGATTATTATTATGTATTGTCTTTCCGCTGACTGGTTAGCACGCAACAAAAGCTTTTCACTGTACCTCAGTACACATGACAATAAACTAAAATAGACACAAAATGCTGGAGTAACTCAGTGGAACTGGTAGCATCTCTGGAGAGATGGAATGGGTGACGTTTCGGGTAGAGACATTCAGACTAAACTGAACTGTTTCTCTTCCCACAAGATGTAGCCGAACCTGCTGAGCATTTACAAATTTTCCACCATAGTTTGCAGCATTTTCCCGTTTTTTTCTCTCCATGCAGACAGGAATAAGTTGCAAACCTAAGGACAGGAACAGGATGCAAATCCATAGACAGACAAGGGCAGAAAAGCATTGATTGTTGCTAGCGCGGGGACTGAAGGCACTTGCTGCTACAGTGCACGAGCGCGATGGCTGTGCGCGTGCCCGAGGGAGCGCTGCTCGAACCCTGGATGAGATCGCAAGGATAATGACTGCGCGTTCCCGGGAAAGCGCGTGGCGGGACCGTAGATCGGGGCGCGTCTCCGAGGGAATTCGGCTTCGCAAACCGAGCACCAAACCCACGGCACACACAGGCTCGTCAATGCGAGGATCCCCGGGACTGACCGGGTCGTGCCCAGAGTGAGCGCGCGCCCGGGGGAAGGGGTCGAGGGCGAGCCTGAGCAGGCGCTAGCCCGCGGACCGAGCACTTGCACGGACCCGCGGAGCGAATGCGCGCTCGACCCCCCCTTGGCGTTGTGCACGAGCCCAGGGCGAGCAAGCCCGGGTGTAGAGGGGAAAGCGCGATCCCGGGCGCTGGGCGCGATCCCGAGAACGTAGCACGAGCATCCAAAACCCCTAAAAATAAAGCAACGGCAAACACATAGCGCAAACCCGGGAAGGCAGTGCGCAAACCCGGGGAAGTTAGTGCCGGACACGCGGGGAGGGGGAAGATAGTGCGTTAACCCGGGCAAGTTTGTGCACGAACCCAGAGATTGAGCGCGAGCCCGGGGATTGAGAGAGAGTTCCAGGACGGTGCGCGAGCCCGGGAAAGGTAATGCGCGGGCACGAGGCAGATAGCGCGCAAACCCCGCGAAGGTAGTGCGCGGGCCCGGGGAACTGGGCGCGGGTCCGGGGATTGTGCACGAGCCCTGGGATTGAGCGCGGCCCCGGGAAGGCAGCGCGCGAGCCCGGGGATTGTGCACGAGCCTGTGGTTTGAGCGTAAGCCCCGGGGATTGTGCACGAGCCCGGGGACGGGGTCAGAGGGATCGACGGGTCTTAGCGCCGCTCGCTCGCTCGCTCGCACACACATCCCGTTCTGCGCAGACACTGGGACAGCAAAACAAAAACACGTCTTCCCCCTTCACATCCCCGCCCCCTCGCTCCCCGCTCCGAACAAGAAGACTTCGCAAATCAACTATTTCCAGCAGGACGATTTGCGTGGGAAAGAAACTGGAATTGTGTTGAGGAAGTAAGTTTTTTTTTTAAATGTCTGTTTATATAAATATAATGAAACGAGCGAGCCCGGCTCTCATTCATTGTTGAGGGCGAGAGTACATTTCCAATCTGTCAGCCCAGCGTTAAACGCGTAGCCGGGTGAAGGGAACGTGAGTTTATCATAAGTCAACCGAGGCAATTGAATTCGGATTTGTCGGTACTCTGAATGTAGGTTGACCGGGTGATGAGGCTGGTCCATTGCACAAAGTCCAGTGGCAGTCTGGCCGTGTCCGCCTTGCTCCGTTTGCTGGCGATATTTAGTTGTGCGCGGGGGTTGAAGGCCAGTTATTGTATTGTGGAAGTCCACGTGCATTTAGTGTTTATGTCTGCCGTGCTTTGAGGAGGATACTCTTACAACACACACACATGCTGGGACACCGTCGCTCATTCTCCAAGCCCAATGGGCTGTCGTCCATTAGTTTTCCTCGCTGGCTTTTGAATTCGATACTTAAGTAAACGCACAGGTTGAATTTCAGATTAACGACACGTACTTAACAGTTATTTTCCCGACAGCGCGATTTCATTACACCCACAAAGAATAATAACGTGTGTCCCCCGTTTGGATCATTGTCCTGATTAGCTGTCAAGTGGCTTCGTGTTTTTACCACTTCACAACTCGGGGCAGGCAGGGGATATAATTGGATCTTTAATATCTCGGTCCAAACCATCACTTTAAAAACCTATGCGAATGACACTATGCATATCTGCATTCGAATAAGAAATATTAACAAGTGTAGCTGTGGGAAAAGTGTGAGATATGTATAAAGTACATTGTAAGTATTTCCATATTTTATTAGTGCTCCTCAAAGTTGTATATTTTTTGTTCACTGATTCTTTCCCCCATTTAACTGAGAGTTCTTCCTAAATGGAGACGGTTCAGTGTTGGTTTGTAAACGCAAAGAGTTAAAACTGGATTGGTTTTACGTTGATATCCTGGAGTTAGAGTCGGGACATGCGGTAAATTGACAAACACACCCACCCGTGTGAATCATTAATATTTTCTGCTCGATGAATCGATATCGCTTCTCTGTGTCAGAAGCGCATATAAAGGAAAAGTAAGGTGCAGATTTCGATATGGTTTCAACACACTTAGCTTGTTTTTATGCCACATACTGGAAACATAAGACTCAATTTCAGCGCAAACCGGGATTTTATCTGCCCGTGCCTTCGTTTGCATTATTTTACCCCCCAAGACTCTAAGCCGCGGAAAAAGTATCACAGCGTTTCAGTTTGTAGCAACGATTTCATTAATCGTCTGAATTGCAAAACAAAAGGACATGCGGAGAGACCGCAGTTCCTTCTTAAACATGCGGAGATAAGTCTCCAGTTTTTGTACTGTTAAGTCAGCATTGCAGCCACCAAAATGTGCATGGTACCCTTACCTTGAAATCAACCACCGAAAATTGTCCCCGGTAGACATAGTTTCATTTCGAACCCTGTTCATGGTATTTTTCACACATTTCACAACGCCGTGAGGCACTTTCCACAATTCAACTGTACATCGCTGTAACCTCACACCGAGTCATATCAATAGTCGAGGAATATGTTGTCACAAACCAAGAAATACTTATCTGGCAATTTCTGATTTGGAGCGTGATTTTAAAACAATCTGCGCGTATCTGCTGCCAATTAGTCGACGAGGGGGACGATTAATGGATTTTAAACACAAAAAAGATGTGCCAGTCTGCTGGAACAGCTGCTTTGCTGAACTATTAGATTCGAGATGCCCGCAGTCAGCTCTGAGACTTTGTCCGTGAGAAGAAATACAGTCGAGGAAATAACGGGAAAGCAATAACGGATATATTGATCTACAGTAGATAATTCATAAATACGTTTTTTGTTTAAAACGAAAACGTAGTTTAATGAGGATTGAGACCTGCATTTGGTTTTAAGATCAACTCTGAATGCAACATTTAAACCCGATTAATAATCTGAATTAATGAAGATTGGGAAGAAAATTCCAGACCATTTTGTAGAATAAAACAACGTAACGATATCTATACATTCGTAAACGAATTTAAGTTTCTAAAACATAACAAGGATAAAATATCGTTCTGAAGTCACGCAAGGATATGTTTATTCCAAATTAAAAGTGAAAATGGAAGCAAAGGTGTGGACAAAAATATAAGAAAAGACACGGGCACGGGTTTGAATCGTCTATCTTAATAAATAGAGCATTTATGTTAAACTTACATTAAACCGCAAATTTTACATTTGTAGGAGTTTACCGCAATAACAGCGCACACCGAAGGCTTTTTTTTGGTGAAGATTTTGAATAAAGCAGAAGCTGCGACTAATAACTGTTCACCGGATTAAATTTCATCCAGTGAAAATAAACGGCAGAGAATTATACATAGATCCAAACTCTGATCTCATTTTTACAGAGGAAATTTAAAGTTGTTCCTTAATAAAACATAAACGAAGAAACTGGAAGCAGAGAGAAGATTGATGGTCTTTGGACATCTTGAGTATATTCACCCTTCTCTACCAGTAAATCATTTATTCTAATATTTGCGGAGCTCAGAAACTGACAATAAAATCTGACATCCTCTCTCTCGTGATCTCACCACTGTTCTATAATACCATTGGTGAACTTAATTCCTATATTCCAAAATGCTCACTTATTTAGCCAAAATTATCTTGGCTTTTATTAGCCCAAATGAAAAGGATTTGTATTCAAAGGGCTCAACGCACCATGTAATAGACTCGCAGGAAGGAAAATAGAATAATTGTGTGTAGTGTTTCAGTGCGTTTCAAGTACAACAATAACAAATCCAAAAGTCCAGAAGCATTCAGCATTTCTAATCTCTCTGCCGTTTATGTAGGTCTGCCAATTTAATAAACATAGACTAGAAATGATCATTTGAAATTAATAGCTGTACACCTCTGTCCATTATTTTAAAATCAACCTTATCCTGCTCATAAAAATGTTTTAATAGCACTTTTAAAGGTCTACTGGGTCATCATAGAGTTGCAGAAAAAATCGATTTATCTCATAGGAATTAATTAAATCACCACCATGTATTAATCTAATTTATGCTATAATGCTTTATGTTCACAAACAGAAATAAAATAATTTGGATAAAAATCAAACTTAATGACTTAGATTTGGTATAAGATTAATGCAGCACAACTGTAAATATAGTACTCCATAGGAAACACTTACAGGGCTATTATTCCATCTGTGAAGGAGTCAGATGATTTTGGATTAAGGTGCAGAATTATTTTGTTTTTAGAACTTGTATTTTTTTTTTCACTATCCCATATTATTTTAGAAAAAATATATAATACACTTTACACTTGTTATAATCGATTAAGACATTGCAGACTTTTGTTTCATAAAAATAGACGTTATCATGCACAATAAAACGAGTCTAATAATCTCAAACAACAAGGACAAATCTCATCATGGACGTGCAAAAATTGGGGTTTAGTTTTAAAAAGTAACTATGCACAGAGGTATCAAGAAAAGTCATAAAACTGCTAGAATTACAGTGAAGATAGACACAAAAAGCTGGAGTAACTCAGCGGGACAGGCAGCATCTCTGGAGAGAAGGAATGGGTGACGTTTCGGGTTGAGACCCTTCCTTCAGACTTCACCCATTCCTTCTCTCCAGAGATGCTGCCTGTCCCGCTGAGTGACTCCAGCTTTTTGTGTTTACATTCAAAACCAGCATCTGCAGTTCCTTCTTACAATTCCACTAAAGTCCATTCAGGGAACCACAATCCTTACCCATCTGGTCTCTATGTGACTCCAGTCCCATACCAACGTGATAGAGTAATCTGCTCTGCAAAGTGGCCTCAAGAGATGCACAAATTAAAAAAGCAGGTTGATGATAACAGTTGTGAAGTAAATGGGATAGACAATGTATGCCAACCTTCCCAGCAATGCCCATATGCTGAGAATGTATTTTAAAATGAATTAGCGCATCATGTACTCACTGTTATTGAGAGCAGTCATACAGCTGTTTTATTTTTTTTCACATTCCTGGCATGTAGTTCTGCTGAACTTGTTAATTTCACATCTGCCGAGCAGCTTCATCACATAGCACAAGCTGAAATTAGTGTTTACATTTATTTTAAATGAAGAACGTTTTCCCCCAGTTTCTGCATTGAGCTGGATTGATCTCAGGTGCGATCGGCAATTTATGAGAAATGGGCCTTTTCCTACTCTGATAGTCAGCACATCAGAGACCACAGCTGAACGCTTCAGTGTGTGATTTGGAGAATGTGGAAGATGTGTAATGCCAGGCACCTGAATTACACCCCCCACTTCACACTCTCTGCCACCATACTAACTACATAGTCCAACAACGCCTGCATCAAATTGTCCTGTGGGGACGGATGCACTTTGCATCTAGTCTTTTATTTGCAAGCCAGCTATAGTTGGCCTTAAAGGGACTGCCTCATTGATTTGAATGGGGTCACTGACCAGTAAATAAAATAAGATCAAATTAATTTTTTTTTTCTCAATTATGCCTTCTCCCTATATTTTTAATTTGATAATAGCTTAATGGTGGCACAGACATTAGGGATGAAAAGCCTATTCCTGTGGCTTTAATGTGGTATGATCTAAAATGAACTTTTCTGTATAATGTTTTTATTTTTACCTAGTTAAATCAATTTAAAATGTTTTCATATGTCTTTGAATAATGGAGACGTTAAGACCAATGACAAGCCGTCAGAGGTCTTCAGGTTGGTGCTGAGGTTGGGGCTGAATGCAGGCAGTGGGACTAGTGCATATTGGACATGCTGGCCCATGTGGGCAAGTTGGGCTGAAGGGCCTGTTTCTACGCTGTAAGACGTGTCTCCATGACTCTACTTGAGTCACCACTCATGGAAGGAGGCATCCAGCACAATTCCACAGTTGGGAGGAGCTGATCTAGGATGAGCACACAGGACCCATTGTAGGCCTCCCATTCCCCCTCCCATTCCCAATCCGACCTCTCTGCCCTGGGTCTCCTCCATTGCCAGAGTGAGCAACACCGGAAATTGGAGGAACAGCACCTCATATTCCGCCTGGGTTGCTTGCGTCCGGATGGCATGAACATTGAATTCTCCCAATTTTACTAGCCCTTGCTGTCTCCTCCCCTTCCTTAACCCTCGACCTGTCTCCTCCCATCCCCCCCGCCCTCGGGCTCCTCCTCCTCCCTTTTTCCTTCCTTCTCCCCCCCACCCCCCATCAGTCTGAAGAAGGGTTTCGGCCCAAAACGTCACCTATTTCCTTCGCTCCATAGATGCTGCTGCACCCGCTGAGTTTCTCCAGCATTTTTGTGTACCATTGTAGGCATTGTTTGGTTGAGTTTAGTTCATTGCCACATGTACCGAGGTACAGTGAAAAGCTTTTTTGTTGCTTGCTAACCAGTCAGCAGAAAGACAACACATGATTACAATCGATCCATTTACTGTGTTAGATACATGAAAAGGAAATAACGCTTAGTGCAAGGTAAAGCTAGCAAAGTCCGATCAAGGATAGTCCGAGGTCATCAAAGCAGTAGATAGTAATTCAGCACAGCTCTCTGGTTGTGCTAGGATTCAGTTGCCTGATAACAGCTGGGAAGAAACTGTCCCCGAATCTGGTGGTGTGTATTGTCACACTTCTATACCTTTTTGCCTGATGGGAGAGGGGAGAAGAGGGAGTGGCCAGGGTGCGTCTCATCCTTGATTTTGGTGCTGGCCTTGCGTGAAGTATAACTGGAGTCAAAAGAAGGGAGGTTGGTTTGTGTGATGGTCTAGGCTGCGTCCACAATTGGCTGCAATTTCTTGCAGTCTTGGATGGAGCTGTTCCCAAACCAAACTGTAATGCCTCTTGATAAAATGCTTTTTATGGTGCATCTGTAGAAGTTGGTGAGAGTTGTATGGGACATGCCAAACTTCATAAGCCTTCTAAGGAAGTAGAGGCGTTGGTATGCTTTCTTGGTCGTTGCTTCAATATGGATAGTCCATATTGTTGGTGATTTTGACTCCTAGTTTTGGTCACCATACTATTAGAAGGAGAGAGGGTGCAAGCAGACTCACAGAGATATTTACGGGACTGGAGGGCTTGAGTAATATAAGGAGATTTGGTATTGGTTGGGACCTCCCTGGAGTGAAGAAGGCCGAGGTGTGACCTTATAGAGATTTATAAAATCACGAGGGGTGTGGATTGTCACCGTCTTTTTTCCCCAGGGCAGATAAGTCTAAATCTAGATTAAGATTTAAAGTAATGATTTAAAAAGGAGCTGAGAGGCCAATTTTTTTTTATATAGTGGGTATATGGAATGAGCTGCCAGATTGTGCACAATTACAACATTTAAAATACATTCAGAAAGGTTCATGGATATAATATTTATTTGTATTTAGTGTCATTATTGGGACATGTGCAACATGTTCACCACATGGAGCCAGCTTGGCCATATAATGTGGTGGTCGCGGACATCGCGTGTTAAATCATGTAACCAGAATAATGGACCTGACCCAAAACAATGCCTATCCATTCCTTCCACTGATGCTGCCTGACCTGTTGACTTACTCCAGCAGTTGGTGTTGTATTTAATGCTCACATTTCCTTATAATTCCTTCTACCGCTGCACCACAGAGAGCATACTAACGTATGGCATCTCTGTGTGGTATCTCAGCTGCACGGAGGCGGAGAGGAGAGCTCTTCAGCGCGTCGTCAACAGAGCGCAGCGGATCATCGGGACAGAGCTACCAGCCTTGGAGGGCATCTACCACACGCGGTGCCTCAGGAAGGCCGTCAGCATCCATAAGGACTCATCACACCCCTGCCATGGTCTGTTTCAACTACTTCCCTCCGGCAGACGTTACAAGGCCTTCTACGCCCGAACCTCCAGACTCAGGAACAGTTTTATCCCAAGAGCTATAGCGGCTCTGAACCGGCCCTAATGAGTGCCCCCCCACCCGCCCCCTTTGGACAGTCTCCCTCATATGGTCACGTCAATCAATTCAGCTTGCATATTTATGTATTGTATTTATTTACCTTTCTTGTACATCAGTGGAGCTGCACACTAAATCTCGTTGCACTGACGTGCAATGACAATAAAAGATATTATTATTATTATTATTATTATTATTATAAGAACATCCTGTTAATTCCAGTCGGGAAGGTTATGGGATTGTTGTCATGTGGTATCCAAGGATAATTTTGCTATAGGACACTGGAGCCAGCAACATGATTGCTGTTGGTCTGAACTGGTTCCAGTCAGCCTCGGACTGATCATGCAACAATCTCCTTTGTCTCTTGTAGCCATTCCTTTTGTCTCCCGACAACAATGACATATAAACAATGCACTTGAATTCACCTTAAATTGTGTGGGCAAGGATGAGTGTTGTGTAAGCATGGATCAATGCAATAAAGTTGGGGTTAGCAACCTGGGTTAGATCCTGACCTCAGTGTGGAGTTTGCATGTTCTCCACATGCCTGTGTGGGTTTCCTCTAGTCCTCCAGATTCCTCCCACATCAAAAAGGCTTTAGACAATAGACAATAGGTGCAGCAGTAGGCCATTCGGCCCTTCGAGCCAGCACTGCCATTCAATGTGATCATGGCTGATCATCCCCAATCAGTACCCCGTTCCTGCCTTCTCCCCATATCCCCTGACTCCGCTATTTTGAAGAGCCCTATCTAGCTCTCTCTTGAAAGCATCCAGAGAACCTGCCTCCACTGTCCTCTGAGGCAGAGAATTCCACAGACTCACCACTCTCTGTGTGAAAAAGTGTTTCCTCGTCTCCGTTCTGAATAGCTTACTCCTTATTCTTAAACTGTGGCCCCTGGTTCTGGACTCCCCCAACATCGGGAACATGTTTCCTGCCTCCAGCGTGTCCAAACCCTTAACAATCTTATATGTTTCAATAAGATACCCTCTCATCCTTCTAAACTCCAGAGTGTACAAGTCCATCTGCTCCATTCTCTCAGCATATGACAGTCCCGCCATCCCGGGAATTAACCTTATAAACCTACGCTGCACTCCCACAATAGCAAGAATTTCCTTCCTCAAATTAGGGGACCAAAACTGCACACAATACTCCAGGTGTGGTCTCACTAGGGCTCTGTACAACTGCAGAAAGACCTCTTTGCTTCTATATTCGATTCCTCTTGTTATAAAGCCAACATGTCATTCGCTTTCTTCACTGCCTGCTGTACCTGCATGCTTACTTTCATAGACTGATGTTGTACTTCCCCTTTTCCCAACTTGACGCCATTTAGATAGTAATCTGCCTTCCTGTTTTTGCTACCAAAGTGGATATCCTCAAATTTATCCGTGTTAAACCTCATCTGCCATGCATCTGCCCACTCCCCCAACCTGTCCAAATCACCCTGCATTCTCATAGCATCCTCCTCACAGTTCACACTGCCACCTAGCTTTGTGTCATCAGCAAATTTGCTAATGTTACTTTGAATCCCTTCATCCAAATCATTGATGTATATTGTAAATAGCTGCGGTCCCAGCACCGAGCCTTGCGGTACCCCACTAGTCACTGCCTGCCATTCTGAAAGGGAACAGTTAATCCCGACTGGTACACAAAATTGCTGGAGGAACTCAGCGGGTGCAGCAGCATCTATGGAGCGAAGGAAATAGGCAACGTTTCGGGCCGAAACCCTTCTTCAGACTGATGGGGGGTGGGGAAAGAAAGAAGGAAAAAGGGAGGAGGAGGAGCCCGAGGGCGGGCGGATGGGAGGGTGGGAGGAGACAGCTAGAGGGTGAAGGAAGGGGAGGGGACAGCACAGGCTAGCCAAATTGGGGGAATTCAATGTTGATGCCATAAGGGCGCAAGGACCCCAGACGGAATATGAGGTGCTGTTCCTCCAATTTCCGCTGTTGCTCACTCTGGCATTGGAGGAGACCCAGGACAGGGAGGTCGGATTGTGAATGGGAGGGGGAGTTGAAGTGCTGAGCCACCGGGAGGTCATGTAGGTTAAGGCGGACTGAGCGGAGGTGTTCGGCGAAACGGTCGCCCAACCTACGCTTGGTCTCACCGATGTAAATTAGCTGACATCTAGAGCTACTTTTATCTACTGCATCCGCTGCTCTAGATGTCAGCTAATTTACATCGGTGAGACCAAGCGTAGGTTGGGCGACCGTTTCGCCGAACACCTCCGCTCAGTCCGCCTTAACCTACATGACCTCCCGGTGGCTCAGCACTTCAACTCCCCCTCCCATTCCCAATCCGACCTCTCTGTCCTGGGTCTCCTCCATTGCCAGAGTGAGCAACAGCGGAAATTGGAGGAACAGCACCTCGTATTCCGTCTGGGGTCCTTGCGCCCTTATGGCATCAACATTGAATTCCCCCAATTTGGCTAGCCTGTGCTGTCCCCTCCCCTTCCTTCACCCTCTAGCTGTCTCCTCCCACCCTCCCATCCGCCCGCCCTCGGGCTCCTCCTCCTCCCTTTTTCCTTCTTTCTTTCCCCACCCCCCATCAGTCTGAAGAAGGGTTTCGGCCCGAAACGTCGCCTATTTCCTTCGCTCCATAGATGCTGCTGCACCCGCTGAGTTCCTCCAGCAATTTTGTGTACCTTCGATATTCCAGCATCTGCAGTTCCCTTTTGAACAGTTAATCCCGACTCTTTGTTTCCTGTCTGCCAACCACTTCTCTATCCTATAGGGCTTTCTCTTGGGTTAATTGGATCCTGTGAATTATTTTGCTGAAGGTAAGCTTTAAAATAATCAAAAGCGAGTTGTCCTTTATCCAAAGGAAGCCAGCATCTCCTCATCTCCAGTCCCACCAACTTCATTATCATTTGGAATCATTGAGTCAGAGAGTCATAAAGTCATAGAGCTATGCACCATGAAAACAGGCACCTTGTCCATGTCCACCAAATTGGCATATTGGGCTGGTCTCATTTGCCTGCATTTGATCCATATTCCTTGAAACCTTTTCTAGTTCTTTCACTAATTGAAAACATAGGAACCCTTGTTCTACTAAATGTCTTTTTAAATCGGTAGGTCATAGAATCATATATGCTGTCTGACCCATTGACATACTCTAGCACTTTGTATTATACTTAAGGCTCTCATTTCCTTATAAGTACATCCTGTTTATTCCATTCCCGAGGGTCATGGGATTGTTGGCGTGCCATGATAGAATTCGTTCATGCTAACCAAGCTACCATCTAAGGTAGTCCCATTTGCCTGCGTTCGATCCATATCCCTCTAAACCTCTCCTATCCATTTACCTGTCCAAATGTGTTTTAAATGTTGCTATTGCTCCTGCCTCAACTACCTCCTTTGACAGCTCATTCCATATACATGCTATCCTCTGTGTGAAAATGTTGCTCCTCAGATTCCTATTAAATAATTGATCAAAGGGCCTATTTCCATGCTGTGTGTCTGACTATATTGGCCCAAGGCAGGATAAATCAGCACATGGACTGGTTGTGAAGTGGTGGGCAATTTAGAGAATAGTCAGATCTACCAGGGGTGCAACTGTTGAATAACTGGATGAGTAACTGAACACTTGATTCACAAACATCCTTCAGGGAACTATGCCATTTGCCACAGCCTACCTTGCTTTCACGTACAGTACTTGAAAATGGAACAATGTGATTGACTGTTATCTTCTTAATGAACTAATCTAGGAAATGTTGAATTTAAGGGAAATTGGGAATGGACCTTACTCGTAGCACCAGACTGCATGGATGGAACAAGAAAAGCTATCTTGACGGGAGCTGTTTGTTAAAACATTTCCAAAGCATGTACCAAAGTCACCTGATTGTAATGGATGAACCTGCAAGATGCTGGCCCCCGGTGGAGATCTGCACTTCCATGATCATCCCAATGGAATGTGAGCTGAAGAGCTACAGTTCAAAATATGTAACTTGAATTGGGACAATTATGCCTTCAGTAACAATTACACATTGAGAGAGTGGAGAGGATGTTTCCACTAGTGGGAGAGTCTTGGACGAGGTCCTAGCCTCAGAATTAAAGGACATTCCTTTAGGAAGGAGATGAGAAGGAATTTATTTCGTCAGAGGGTGGTGAATGTGGAATTCTCTGCCACAGAAGGCTGTGGAGGCCAAGTCAATGGATATTTTTTAAAGCATAGATAGATAGATTATTGATGAGGGTTATGGGGGGGGGGGGGGGGGGGGGGGGTGGGATCCAGGAGAATGGGGTTAGGAGAGAGATAGATCAGCCATGATTGAATGGTGGAGTATACTTGATGGGCCAAATGGCCTAATTCTGCTCCTATCACATGACCATTTGAACATAAAGAAGGTGCCACAGTGGAACAGCGATAGAGTTGCTACCTTACAGCGCCAGAGACCCGGGTTTAATCCTGACCAAGGGTGCTGTCTTTGCGGAGTTTTTACATTCACCCTGTGACTGCGTGGGGTTTCTCCGGTGCTCCAGTTTTTGCCCACACTCCAAGGAGGCTAGTAGGTTACTTGGCTTTGTAAACAAATTGTTTATTTGTCCCCAGTGGGTAGGAGAGTGCTGATGCACGGGGATGATCGCTTGTCAGCGTGGACTCGATGGGCTGAAGGGCCTGTGTCCATGCCGTATGTCTAAAAGTAAAAAAGACACCCAATTAATCGGTAGTTGCACATTACAATTGAATTTGTCTATTCCACCGAATACTTACAAATTGGAAAAAATAACCTAACTCTTCAAATTTACAAATTGTGATATGTCAGATGCTTATGTGAATGACTGATCACATTTCCATCAGTCGTTTATGAAAATAAAAATCATTTTGCTGATACCAATATACATACTCATAGAACATAGATCAGTACAGCACAGGAAAAGGCACTTTGACCCACAATCTCAATGTTGAACATGATGTCAGGTTAAACTCATCTCCTCTGCCCGCACATTATCCATATCCCTCATACACTGCATGTCCATGTGCATGTCTAAAAGTCTTGTAAATGCCACTATTGAATCTGCCTGCACCACCACCCATGGCAGCACATTCCAGGCACCCACCATTCTCTGTGTAAAAAAAAACCTCAAATCCTTGCAGCATTGTGGTAAACCTCTTCTGTACACTCTTTGCAGCCTCAGCATCTTTCCTGTAATAAGAACTGCACATTATACTCCAACCTAGCCAATATGACTTCATGACTCTTCTAACCAATGCCCTGACCCATGAAGGCAAGCATACCATATGCCTTTGTTACCACTCTTTCTACTTGTGCACTTGTGTTGCCATTTCAGGGAGCAATGGACTTGGACCCCGTGAAACTGAATCATATGAAAGTCTATCCTCAACGGAGTTAGAAATAAAAGCAGACAATTCGAGAAATGGACAGTAGTTCTTTCACTTGTTGAAAACATAGGAACTCTTGTTCTACCTAATGATTCTTTCTGCATGAAATGTTAATGTATGTTTTCACTTTTCAGGTGCTGATGGATCTGCTATATATTTTGCTTGGTTTAGCTTTTTATTTTAAATTTTCAGCATTGATAGTTGTGTTTTCAAAGCATTCCTTTCCATAATGTTGTAAACTTTCAATTCCAAACACGTACCTCCTGTTCGAGCATGTTGTCTTATTTCATGCTCACAAATGACTGATCTTTTATGAGTCAATACCCATACAGTTTTTAGCTGGTTATGAATGATATGAAAGGCGCTTTGCAAAATACTCCGGCTTTGACAGAAGTTTCTAATTATTGCCAGCAAAAATCAAAATGGTTCTCTTCATGAGTATGTGTTGTTTCAGAACTTTGCAAGTGAGTGCAGACTTACAATTACTGGCAAAGGAAGAATAAACACATTTAGAGCTCTCTGGATGAAAAAAATGTCATACAACAAACGGTAAAGCAAATAGAAAACAGGCTGCATATGAGAAGTGTATGCTCATATGCATTATAAATGCCGGTAGGAACCTGACCGATCGCAAGAGAAGAGAAAACTAAAATCGGAAAAGCAAAGAGAGCATGTAGGAAAAGATTAGTTGCCAACATAAATAGAAAAACATAATTGTTTCATGGGCATGTACATCATAAAGGGATGGCATGTAGAAAAATGACGTCCATTAATGACCAACATGGAAACTTGCATGTAGATTCTGCGGGCACTGTTAATGTGCATTGTTAATGTGAGTTCTTCGCCTCTTGTCTGTACCAGAGAAGAATGCCCTTCCAAACCAATAGTGAAAAAAGAGATAGTGGAGAGATATTGACAACTGATTGCATGGAGGTTTTGAATATTTTGCTGAATAGGTAAGCCATCAGGACCAGATGGGATGCAACAAAGGAATTTGAAAGTACGAAAGAGAGGTGTGGGGTCATTGATCATAATCCTTGAATACTCTCTTTATATGTGGCAGAGAATTGGAAAAATGTTACTCTCTCACCAGGAAAAAAAGTAAGGGTGATTACTACAGGCTAGTCAGTTTAATATGGGTGATGGGAACAGTTCCAGAGACATTGATCTGGGATTAGGTTTACGTTTAGATTTATTATTGTCAAAAGTACTCATGAAAAAAATGAAAAATGTTGTTTAGTATACTATCCAAAAAAATCATATATATGATATGTATATATCATAATCTGAAGAAGGGGCCCCAAACGTCAATGATTTGGATGAAGGGATTCAAAGTAACATTAGCAAATTTGCAGATGACACAAAGCGGGGTGGCAGTGTGAACCGTGAGGAGGATGCTATGAGAATGCAGGGTGACATGGACAGGTTGGGGGAGTGGGCGGATGCATGGCAGATGACGTTTGATGTGGAGAAATGTGAGGTTGTCCACTTTGGTAGCAAAAACAGGAAGGCAGATTACTATCTAAATGGCGTCAAGTTGGGAAAAGGGGAAGTACAGCGGGATCTGGGGGTCCTTGTACATCAGTCTATGAAAGTAAGCATGCAGGTACAACAGGCAGTGAAGAAAGCGAATGGCATGTTGGCTTTTACAACAAGAGGAGTCGAGTACAGGAGCAAAGAAGTCCTTCTGCAGTTGTACAGAGCCCTAGTAAGACCACACCTGGAGTATTGTGTGCAGTTTTGGTCCCCTAATTTGAGGAAGGACATTCTTGCTACTGAGGGAGTGCAGCGTAGGTTTACAAGGTTATTTCCCAAGATGGTGGGACTGTCATATGCTGAGAGAATGAAGCAGCTGGGCTTGTACACTCTGGAGTTTAGAAGGATGAGAGGGCTTCTTATTGAAACATATAAGATTGTTAAGGGTTTGGACACGCTAGAGGCAGGAAACATGTTCCCGATGTTGGGGGAGTACAGAGCTAGGGGCCACAGTTTAAGAATAAGGAGTAAGCCATTTAGAATGGAGACGAGAAACACTTTTGCTCACAGAGAGCTGTGAGTCTGTGGAATTCTCTGCCTCAGAGGGCGGTGGAGGCAGGTTCTCTAGATGCTTTCAAGAGAGAGCTGGATAGGGCTCTTAAAGAAAGCGGTGTCAGGGGATATGGGGAAAAGGCAGGAACGGGGTACTGATTGGGGATGATCAGCCATGATCACATTGAATGGCAGTGCTGGCTCGAAGGGCCGAATGGCCTACTCCTGCATCTATTGCCTATTGTCACCCATTCCTTCTCTCCAGAGATGCTGCCTGTCCCACTGAGTTTCTCCAGTTTTTTGTGTCTATCTATATATAAATAATCGTCCAACTCAAGTACAATAGATAGAGCAAAGGGAAAGATACAAATCGTCGGATATAGTTCCCAGCATTGTAGCACATGTGTTCCATAGACAAAGTTCACATGGCTTTGGAATGTGGGTGGAAACCGGAGCACTTACTGAAAACTCATGCGGTCAAAGGGAGAAAGTGCAAACTCGTTACAGCATCCATAGTGAAGACCGAACCAAATCTGTGGTGCTGTAAGGCAGCGACTTCATCACTACACCACTGTGCCGCTAAATGGGCAAATACATTTTATGTTTTAGTTTCAAGAATGAGCAGAGGCATTGTAGAATTATGGGACAGGTAGATAAAAGGGAATGTGAGGCTTACAGAGTGGCAGCATCTTTCCCAAATCTAGATTGTGTTCGAGAAGAAACTCATTTCTTATCTGCTAATAGTGATCATTATTTCACTTCCAAGGATCGGTTCCATTAACTTCCGTTTGGAAATCAGGATGTAAAACACAAGCATCACCAGACTGCATATATATCTAAATGACAAGTGACCAAGCATGAATTTATATCCCCTCATTTGTTTCATCAAAATGATGACAAAAATAATTGACTTTGAAAATTGTTGTAATAAACAGAAAAACACTAATTAATATCACGTGCATTTTGCAGATTGAAAGATAGAAACATAGAACATAGAAACATAGAAATTAGGTGCAGGAGGAGGCCATTCGGACCTTCGAGCCAGCACTGCCATTCATTGTGATCATGGCTGATCGTCCCCAATCAATAACCCATGCCTGCCTTCTGCCCATATCCCTTGATTCCACTAGCCCCTAGAGCTCTATATAACTCTCTCTTAAATCCATCCAGTGATTTGGCCTCCACTGCCCTCTGTGGCAGGGAATTCACAACTCTCTGGGTGAATTTTTTTTTTCTCACCTCAGTCTTAAATGGCCTCCCCTTTATTCTAAGACTGTGACTCGTAGTTCTGGACTCGCCCAAAATTGGGAAAAAATTTCTTGCATCTAGCTTGTCCAGTCCTTTTATAATTTTATATGTTTCTATAAGATATCCCCTCATCCTTCTAAACCCCAATGAATACAAGCCTAGTCTTTTCAATCTTTCCTCATATGACAGTCCCGCCATCCCAGGGATCAATCTCGTGAACCTACACTGCACTGCCTCAATCACAAGGATGTCCTTCCTCAAATTAAGAGACCAAAACTGTACGCAATACTCCAGATGTGGTCTTACCACAGCCCTATACAACTGCAGAAGAACCTCTCTACTCCTATACTGAAATCCTCTTGTTATGAAGGCCAACATTCCATTAGCTTTCTTCACTGCCTGCTGTACCTGCACGCCAACTTTCAGTGACTGGTGTACAAAGACACCCAGGTCTCGCTGTACCTCCCCCTTACCTAACCTAACCCCATTGAGATAATAATCTGCCCCCTTGTTTTTGCCACCAAAGTGGATAACCTCACATTTATCTATATTATACTGCATCTGCCACGCATCTGCCCACTCACTCAACCTGCCCAGGTCACCCTGCAACCTCCTAATATCCTCGTCACAGTTCACACTGCCACCCAGCTTTGTGTCATCTGCAAACTTGCTAGTGTTGCTCCTAATTCCCTCTTCCAAATCATTAATATATATGGTAAACAGTTCCGGCCCCAACACCGACCCTTGCGGCACTCCACTCGCCACTGCCTGCCATTCTGAAAAGGACCCGTTCACTCCTACTCTTTGCTTCCTGTCTGCCAACCAATTATCTATCCATGTCAACACCCTACCCCCAATACCATGTGCTCTAATTATAGTCACCAATCTCCCGTGCGGGACCTTATCAAAGGCTTTCTGAAAGTCTAGATACACTACATCCACTGACTCCCCTTCATCCATTTTACTTGTCACATCCTCAAAAAATTCTAGAAGATTAGTCAAGCATGATTTTCCTTTCATAAATCCATGTTGACTTGGACTAATCCTTTTACTGCTATCCAAATGCCCAATTATTACCTCTTTAATAATTGACTCCAGCATCTTTCCCACCACCGCAGTCAGGCTAACTGGTCTGTAATTCTCTGTTTTCTCTCTCGCTCCTTTCTTGAAAAGTGGGATAACATTAGCTATCCAATCCACAGGAACTGATCCTGAATCTATTGAACATTGGAAAATGATCACCAATGCATCCACTATTTCTAGAGCCACCTTCCTGAGGACCCTGGGATGCAGACCATCAGGCCCAGGGGATTTATCATCCTTCAGTCCCATTAGCCTACCCAATACTATTTCTCGCCTAATGAAAATGTATTTCAGTTCCTCGACCCCCTTAGATCCTCTGTCCTCCAGTACATCTGGGAGATTGTTTGTGTCTTCCTTAGTGAAGACTGATCCGAAGTACCTGTTCAACCCTTCTGCCATTTCCTTGTTGCTCATAATAATTTCACCCGTGTCTGCCTTCAAGGGACCCGCATTTGACTTTGTTATTCTTTTTCCCTTAACATATCTAAAAAAGCTTTTACTGTCCTTCTTTATATTCCTGGCCAGTTTCCCTTCGTACTTCATCTTTTCAGCCCGTATTGCCCGTTTTGTTTCATTATGTTGTCCTATGAAAGTTTCCCAATCCTCTCGATTCCGGCTACTCTTTGCTGTGTTATACATCTTTTCTTTTAGTTTTATTCTATCCCTAACTTCTCTTGTCAGCCACGGTTGCTTCCTACTCCCCTTAGAATCTTTCTTCCATTTTGGAATGAAATGATCCTGCGTCTTCCGGATTATGCCCAGAAATTTCTGCCATTGCTGTTCCACCGTCATTCCTGCTAAGATCCCTTTCCAGTCTAACTTGGCCAGCTCCTCTCTCATGCCTTCATAGTTCCCTTAGTTCAACTGCATCACTGACACTTCCGATTTAACGTTCTCCTTCTCAAATTGCAGATTAAAACTAATATTATGATCACTACCTCCAAGCGGTTCCTTTACCTCGAGTTCTCTTATCAAATCTGGTTCATTGGACAACACTAAATCCAGAATTGCCTTTTCTCTGGTCGGCTCCATTACAAGCTGCTCTAAGAATCCATCTCGGAGGCACTCTACAAACTCTCTTTCTTGGGGTCCTGAACCAACCTGATTTTCCCAGTCTACCTGCATATTGAAATCCCCCATCACCACAGTGGCATCACCTTTGTTGCATGCCAGATTTAACTCCTGCTGCAAATTACTCCCTACATCCGGGCTACTATTTGGGGGTCTGTAGATAACACCAATTAGTGTATTCTTGCCTTTGCAATTCCTCAACTCAATCCATGCAAAGATTTTAATTATTGACACGTCCCAACAAAATATCCAGAGACATAAAGTATAATTCCACAGTAGCAGCTGGGGCAACTAAATCTATCTAATTAAATGGATTGGAGAAACAAGCTGATATCAGTGATTGTGACCATGAAACTATTAAATTGTCATTAAAAATTCAGGCTGTTTGGGTATTTTCGGTTGGGACCCTTCTTCGGGTTCCAACCCGAAACATCGCCCATCCTTTTTGTGCAAAGAATCTGTTCTGCAAATCTGCCATTTTGTTTTTGGTCATCATAGAGTTACATGGAATTGGCTTTAATGGGACCATATTTCCTTTAGCAATCTTTCTCCAAGTGTATTTATTGCAATTTCAATTTTCTTTTATTGTGCATTTTATTACTTTTTAATTTATTTTTTGCAGCTTTTCAGGACTGTAGGGTTTACATTTTTTCTTGTGAAATTTTTGGTTACTGTGAAAATTAAATCTACAAATTGAAATATAATTGGCTGCATCACCTGGAGCTTCTCCTAGGCTCTCTTGACTAAACATCTCACTTTGCTTCATGTCCATTTCTGCAGTTCATGCAGTAGAACCGAGTCATGGTTTTAGGTGTTCAAAAAGGAACTGCAGATGCTGGAATATCGAAGGTACACAAAATTGCTGGGGAAACTCAGCGGGTGCAGCAGCATCTATGGAGCTAGTCTGAAGAAGGGTTTCGGCCCGAAACGTCGCCTATTTCCTTCGCTCCATAGATGCTGCTGCACCCGCTGAGTTTCCCCAGCAATTTTGTGTACCATGGTTTTAGGTGCCATGATTGGTTTTGGGCCAAAGAAAATATTACCATTTCCCTTTGCTAATGTAATTCAATGAAATTCGTCATATATTCAAAATTTTCCTGTCAATTGTTCATTTGGCCTGATTATATATTTGTTTGTTTTAAAAAATTAAGAATCAATGGGCAGTTTAAGCAGAAGGGTTGACTATAACCAGGCTTTCCTGGAGAGTCCAGAAAATATTGCTTATAACAAAACATAGGATTGTTGGGATTTTTTATCTACGATTATTGAGCTAAGGGAATTATTCCCTTTAGAATAAAACATGGTTGTAAGTTGGCATATGTAACATACTGTCTTCAGTATGCTTTTAGCAACATTACACTGAAGCCACATTCTTTTTTGTAGTACATAATTCATCTCCTGGCAATGTTGCCACAACTGACTTTGCTTGTATTTCACTACATGCTACATAACTCAAACTGTTCCTCTAGAGTCAATCCAGGTTAGAAGAGCAAACATCTGTAATCTAGTTATATTGCGAAGGTTCTTCGACACTCAAATAATTTGAAAATGTCAGATGCATACCATAGATTTTACATGAATTTTGCTGAAGTTGTTGTGGCAATACTCTTATTTATGTGTCCACTCTCTGTGTTGTTATTTGGAATGTAGAGTATCATTCCTGAAGTAGAACATGATGATACTGTGAGTTGGATAGATCATTGCTTCCATTCCATAATGTGGTTAACGTTACAACCTCCAGCTACTGTAGGTAGAGAGAAATGATGAGATTTCTCATTGCAAGGCTATTGCATGACGGTGAAGTAGAATTTATTTATTATTTTTTATATGAAGGTGATTAAAGTGTTGAAGTGGGTTTCCCCATTTGTTAATAGTGATTATATATCTATATCTTCAAAATATCTTGCAAAGAGAATTCTTCTTTGAGATTGTATGTAAATATAAAAATAGATTTTCCATTGTCAGAAATAGAATAGCATTTATAATATAACATATCAATACAAATGCGACAAATAAATATAAATGCATACATATTTCCAAAGGATAAAATGAACAATAGAATTGTTGGCAGTGATCGATTAGGTCTGTACAAAAATTTGTTCAATTAAAATTAATAATATATTAATATTGTTAATGTTTCATCAGAAGGGTTCTGGGACATTTTCCAGCAAGTCTGCTGACATTTGAGAGGCTCAGAGGTGTATGATCGCTCTGCTATTCACTGCCACACATGAGGAATGATTTCCAACTGCAGTGGAAATCAAATGGGTAATGGGAGGGACATCAAGTCCATGCTGCAATGGCATGAGTATGCATCGCAAAATAAATGTATCGTAGGATAGAGGCGTTCTTGAAAAGTATGAGGCATTGGAAACTCTGAAAGCAGATCTAAAGCTCTGAGCAGGATTAATAGAGCATGAAATCAGGGTCACTATTCTATTTGAAAACGGGCACAAAGACCCTTCAAGATACAATGTCTAATCCACTGTATGTCTTGCACCAATCGGGTGAGCAGGCATTGACTATGCTTCATAGATGGACAACTGGAAATAGCAACTTTTGTTTATTCCTGATTTACATAAAGCTTTTTTTTTTAATCAATTCCCGCTCAAGACTGTTTCAATTACCTCTCCAAAAGGATAGAGTAAGGGATGATATCACCAGTACCGTCCTACAAAGACATGGCAACACTTATCTTAAAGGCTTGCAAAGCATTACTAGCCTGGTTCAGTAGTTGCTGTGCAGCACATGACAGATATCAGGAGGGAACACCTTAATGAAGTACTAGAAGCATAGAAACATAGAAAATAGGTGCAGGAGTAGGCCATTTGGCCTTTCAAACCAGCACTGCCATTCAATATAATCATGGCTGATGATCCAAAATCAGCACCCCGTTCCTGCTTCGCCCCATATCTCTTGATTCCGTTAGCCTTAAGAGCTATATCTACATCTCTCTTGAATACATCTTTTCACTAAGATGTGTCAAACACAACTACTTCCTGAGCACAGTTTGCTTATTGTGTCGCCTGCTAAAATCCTTACTCCCAATCCTTCTTCTAAATCTCCTGGAAAATCCTCTCATCACTTTCTCTGTCATGTTGAAGCCTAGAGGATTGGCCATGAATGCTCAGTGGCAGACAGCAGAAGAGTACAGTGAATGGTAATGTAGGATGGAATTGAATCCTCAGACATTGCATTCTCCATTGATATTAAAACATTTGCAAGTTGCAAACATCACACAACTGAACAATCAGCAATCCTTTCTATCTTTTACCAATAAAGCAGGAAGCCATTGAATCCTTTAAACGTCATGGGTAATGATTTCTTCACGCTTTCAATTTCCACATGTATGCCTAATGCATGGTATTAGCTCAATTACAGTTGCCAAATTTGGCAGCCCTGGCATCAAATCAAACTCGCGTGCGGATTAATGTCATAACCTTTCTACTGTACCAATTTCCAGCATGGCCTGCCACCCTAACTAATTTCTCAAGTGGGGCAAGTTGTACTAAAATGTTAATTAGTAATACATGCTGGAAATCGGATGTTGATCAATACCAAAATTCTAAAGTTACTATAATGGAAATGTATTTACATTAACGTCATAATTATATGGTTATGAGGACAGTTTCTTCCCAGCTGTTATCAGGCAACCGAATCATCATACCACAACCAGAGAGCAGGCCTGAATTACTATCTACCTCATTGGTGTCCCTCAGACTATCCTCGATCAGACTTTGGTGGCTTTACCTTGCACTAAAGGTTATTCTCTTATTATGTATCTATACACTGTAAATGGCTCGATTGTAATCATGTATTAGTACACATGACAATAAACTAAACTGAAACTGATATTGAAACCTCTCGAATATGAAGAAGGTTGGAAAAATCAGTTACGGAAACACAAACATTTCCCAAAATATAATAATAGCCATTTTACAACATTTACAAAGGTATAATTTTTAAAGGTATCACTCAGTTCTTTAATTAAAAGCATATTGTTTCCATAATCGAATCAATGCTGAGAAGAAAATAAATGTAACAATTTACATGATTTAAATTAGTCACAAAACGTACTAATTTATTTTGTGTTGTCGATAGATTAATTTGCATGATGGTGCAAGTTGAATGAAGAAAATGTAATTGGAGGCACCATAATAGTTACAGTTACGATATATTGAACATCATTAACAGTACAATATATTGAATATCAGGCCCATTTTATTAATGTCTCAAAGCACTTTACAGTCAATAGATTATTTCTAAAGTGCAGTTGCCAGTTATTATGCGAGCAGATGCAACATCTAATTTGCACAGGGAAAGGTCTAAAAAGCAATAATTTATGAATGACGAGATAAATCTATTTTCAGTGCTGTTGTCTGAGGCAGCTTTATTGCTCTAGGCTCTTGGAGAACTTCCTTTCCTTTGAAATATTTTTATCTGCACAGAAAGATGAGCCCTCGTTAACATCTTGTCAAAAACGTGGCACCTCTGACAATGAAGTGATAAACCAGCATGCTCTTACAGGTTGTGTGTTTCAGTCTGCAATGGATACGAATAAATGAAGTGTGTATCTTTTATATTTTAATGCTGCGAATTAGATTGTCCAACATGCATATTTCATGCAAAATTCAATATAGGTGGGCAATATATAAAGATGTTTTTACTTTAATTGATTCTAAGCTTACACCTGTCCAGCAAACATTTGTCTGCATGGGTGTGAGTTGGTTGAAAAATGGTGGTGGGCAATTAAGGTCTAAAGAGAAGAGGGGATTCCAGGAATATCCTCAATGGCAGGAGGGCACAGCATGTGAGTGCTAAGGGTAAAGCTGAAGCACTTGAAATCAGCGTCAGCAAGAAAAAATAAGCAGATGGTCCATCTTGGATTCCTCCTGAGATGTCCACCATCATAGAAGCTTGTGTATTAGCCAGTTCAGATTACTTCATGTTCTGAGTTTAAATTCAGGAATTCCCTACAATTCAGCACTGTGGGAGTACCTGCTCGGGAAGAACTCTGGCAGTTCAACAAGACTGCTCACCACCACCTTCTCAAGGGCATTTAGAGATTGGCAATAAATATTGGCCATGCCAATGATGCTCATATCCCAATAAATGAATCAATTAAACAAGAGTCTTGCATAACACTTCCCAGAGATTTACTGTTTGGCATTATGAAGTATTTTTCTGTCATTGTGAAGAAATTAAATAAACACGCATGTATTATGTTATGAGGTTTAAACTCGGCTTTATCCAACAGCTGTTCAAATTAAGTTTATCCATTAAACATTTTTAAGTAATTAAAGGAGAGCCTTAGTAGATGACAATGTGATTGCACTCTTTGCGTCTGTCTTTGATATTTGATATTGCTGCAGTGAAGGCAATGCTATAGAACAATGAACTACTCATTCCTTTTCAGATATATTAATGGAATTAGGTTGCTGCACAAAGTGCTTTAAATGCACAGCATGGGCATGCAGATTTATGTACAATAAATTTTGCTATTTTGAGCAAGGGGAAAATAAGGCACAGTACTGAAGGAAAATGCCTCATTGGCCATCTCTGCATCACAAATATACTGTCAAAGCAACTTGATGGCCGCTAATTGACCTCCTGCAACTGTTACAGCGCGTTAGTTTGGTCATTTGAAACCATTAGCCTGCAATTAAACATTTTAAGACAGCAGGGAGAAAAAGAGTACGAAATTCTTTATCCATGGGCCACAATAAGGTTGAACCTGATGACCATCAAATTATATTTTCAGTTTCACCAAATGACACTGCTAGAATACGTTATCAACATTAAATGGGAGCATTGTTAAGGTTTACTGTCCCTATCACTTTCCTATATCCTACAGCAAGCAGCTTACTTAATCAGTTTGACATAACCAGGTTAGTGCGTATCATTTTGCGAGTTACGAGAAGCAGCCTGTTCTCAATCATTATGTGTATTTCACATAATCCTAAAGGAATTCATTGTGCCTTTGAGAAGGGATTGTACATTGGTAATTGGATAAGAACCATTTCTGCTAGAATACCAAGTTGATTGCAGTTAAGAGGGATTGTCACTAAATGCATATTGAACATTTTCTCTCAGTATTCTAAAAAACTTTTATCACCAATTTTGTTTTCTCAGGAGTTGGCTTGGGTGCTAGTTTGACAGGAACTGCTCACATTAATTACTTTACAGCACCTTCAGACCAATTACACTGCGATCATAATTTAGATTCAGATTCAGATTCAGATTCAATTTTAATTGTCATTGTCAGTGTACAGTACAGAGACAACGAAATGCAGTTGCAGGTAGTTATGTTACAAAATGGGACTATATTTCAAATATCTCCACACCAATTAGTGGGATAAATGGGCAGCACATTTCTTTTTCTTACAAAAAACAGCTCAAAATCTCATGTGCCTTATAAATGTTTTGATTAAAATAAAGTCGTAAGTAAAAGAGAAGCAAATGCAGTCTGGTTTTCTTTCAGCAAGTGCACTTTAATCTGGAGGGGCAGAAAAGGCTTCTACAGATTAAAAAAGGAAACCAAGGAACCCCCACATGGAAGACCCACAGGACTTAAATGAACAATCGGTGAGCAATTTACTATATGAATCAATATATTGTCATGATTACTTCATGCTGAGAAAAAATATTTGAATCATTGCTGAGATATTAGTTGCAAACAGAAGTCAATGATTTTTGTTTTGTTTTTCTTTCCAAGATATAAAATTGCATGCTTTGGATGGGATTTTAAAGTTGTTTGCTATACTGATTTTCTACTGTGAGAAGAGAAACACTCTTTCTGTTGCTTGCAGAATATTTATTTTGTTTGTTGATTAATTAAGTTCATTTTTGAGACCTTTTCAAGACAATAAACATATTTTATTGTGCAACAAGCCTTTTCCTAATAGAAATAAATAATTACAATCATTTTTACTAAATTGATATACATTTCCAGAATTGTATATGTTTATATTTTAGATAACAATTTGTTTTCTAAAGTGTGATGTTCTTGGGATTCATAATATCAAAAATAGTAGAAGTTATTGAGGATTTATTAATATCTGTTTTATGGAAATGTATTGTAATCTAAATGAAAGAAGCAATCCAAATTTGAAATGATTTGTCAGTACAATTTCAATGATCATGTGGTTACATTTTTGATTTTTGTTTGCCTTCAGTTTGTTTGGTAACATATTCTTACAAGGCTTGTAAACCCCAATCTTCTAATCCCCTGATCTTCCAACCCCGAATTCCCGACCTTCCTGAACCATTACGGTTCTTGCAATAATTTTACCTGCACTTTTATTTTCTCCTTTGCACAACCTGACGTACTCATGTGATACATGATTAGCCTGGACAGCACGTGAAACAAAGTTTTTCACTGTACTTTGATACATATGTCAATAATAAAACAATACTAATACCAATATTCCTCAACAATGATTTATTTTCCTATTCTGTAAATACGATTCCTAACTGAGTAGCTTTCCTGCCACCAAAGTATCATCCAGGTTCTCTTAATGGCAATTTTGCAAGTTGCAGTGATTTATAAATCAGGTATTTATGCAGAAAGAGAATAAAATAAATTAGTCAGAACAATTTGCTAACAAGGAATTCTTATGCAGTTTTATATACTAAATAAAACCGAACTGTGAGTCCTTCACGGTTGTTTGAGACCCCTATTGCACATTAATAAATGCAATCCAAAAATGGAAAAAATAAACTTAATATATTAATACTCTTTCATACAGAATGACCAATTTTTTTGTTTGGGTTTATGGTACATCAGCTGTAGCATGACAACTCTCTTCTGTATAAATACTGGCCTGTTACTTAAACTGTTGGATTAGGCAGATGTGTTCATATCATTTTAAAATACTTTCAGGATTAGTTAACCATTTGTAGCTATATTTCACTTAGCATGGACACTGGAAACCACAGTCCATTGTTTGTTCAGAACCAATAACACTGTAAAGCTTTCCATGGTACAGCTTGCAACTATTCAGCAATTTGTTCAGGAAGGATTTGCGTTGTCAAATGAGCGTTAATGTCTTGTAACCAGCTGCTTATATGACAGTTGATCTACTGTATGTTTCAATCCCATAGTCACCACAAAAGCCAATAGAAGTACTTGTCGGTTTCACTATCTGATTAATACCAGTCATATATAATGTCCACAGTGTCTTAACAATTATGCCACTGTCTTCTATGCTTAAGCAACACTAAAAGTTTATTGTACATGGTGTCAACACCGCTCATATGGATCCCTTATCTTGCTCTCTTTCTGATATTTCAACAAACGTTTTTTTAATGGTGTAATTGATGACACTTTTTAAATTCCTTTTAAAAAATGAGTGGATAATTTTAATTTCGATACACCATCATGAGCATTTTCTTCTTGATAATTTCATGTTGGATTATTAATAGATATTATTGAGGAGGAATTGCAGGCATGGATCCAGCCACCTTGTGCCCCACTATTGTTTGTCTTAAAGGTCAGACAATTGGAAGACTGCTAATGTTGCTAATGTCCCTTAATTTAAGAAGGAAAACAGTGAGAATCCAGGGAATTATAGGCCAGAGAGTGGTAGGGAAGCTATTGGAGAGGATTCTTCAGAATATAATTTACTTCCATGTGGAAGAGAATGGGTGAATTAGGTATAGTCAATATGGCTTCATACATGTTTAAAAAGTGCTGGAGAAACTCAGCGGGTGCAGCAGCATATATGGAGCAAAGGAAATAGGCAATGTTTCGGGCCGAAACCCTTCAGTCTGAAGAAGGGTTTCGGCCCAAAACGTTGCCTATTTCCTTCGCTCCTTAGATGCAGAATTTCTCCATGTGATGAAGGTGATTGCAGAAGGTTGGGCGGAGGATGTTGTCAACATGGATTTTAGTAAGGCATATGATAAAGTCCCCTATGGTAGTCTGACCTAGAATGTTAAGATGCACCATAGTAACAGTGATTGGCTTCAGAACTGGTTTATTAATAGAAGATAGAGAGTTGTGGTGGAAGGACCATATTCAGGCTGAATATCAGTGATCATTGTAGCTCCGCAGGCATCTGTGCTAGGACTTCTGTTGTTCACGATATTTACAAATGACTTGGACATTTATCACGGTGGCGCAGCGGTAGAGTTGCTGCCTTACAACGAATGCAGCGCTGGAGACCCAGGTTTCATCCCGTTTATGGGTGCTATCTGTACAGAATTTGTACGTTCTCCCCGTGACCTGCGTGGGTTTTCTCCGAGATCTTCGGTTTCCTCCCACACGTACAGGTATGTAGGTTAATTGGCTTGGTAAATGTAAAAATTGTCCCTAGTATAGGATGGTGTTAATGTGCAGGGATCGCTGGTCAGCGCAGACCCGGTGGGCCGAAGGGCCTGTTTCCACGCGGTATCTCTGAACTAATTAGCGTAGACAGGTTGGTGAGTAAGTTTGCAGATGGCACTACGATTGCTTTGGTTGCAGATTGCGAGGAAGGCCGTCATACTGCAGTATATGGAGCAGCAACAGAAATGGTAGGAGTAATGACAGATTGAGTTTAATCCAAGCAAGTGTGAGGTGTTGCATTTTAGGATTGCAATTGTGAAGGGAAAACATTCAATCAAAGGCATAACCCTTCACAGCATTGATATACACAGGGATCTTGTTGTCCAAGTCCAAAGCTCCCTGAAAGTGGCAACAAAATAAGATGGAATGGTAAAGAATGCATTGCTTCACTACCATATGCTTGCGGTCATAGATCAGGGCATTGGATATAAGAGTCAGGAAAACATATTGCAGCTTTACAGGACTTTGGTTAGGCTGCATTCGGAGTATTGCGTGCAAATCTGGTCTCCCCATTACAGGAAGGATAAGTAGACTTTGAGTAAATGAAAGGTTTGGTTTTGGATGCATACATTGTAAGCCATGATGCACAGGATTATGGACTTAGTTCTTAAGAGCTAAATTACGTTGGGTAGTTCTTTTTCTGACCAGCATGCGGGGCTACAGGAAGAAGTGCCCCATTCTTTGTGAATCAATAGATATAGTGAATATGGCAATATCCTTCATTACTCATCTGCTTTCCCTTTTCTAATGAATCATTCTGACATTGAGATCAACAGATTACATGGATGAGTAAGCTATTTGTTATGAAAAATAAGAAGATATAATATCCCAGGCACATAGTTGTAATAGGTGAATTACGATGGAGGTTCAACAATGAATAACATTCCAATTCACGTGTCGAACTTCACATTCATGAGTAGACTTTGCTGATACAAAATAAAAGAATATACCTACATAAAAAGCATGTGTTCATTGGTGTACCACAATGCTTGTGTTCAATAACAAGTTTAGCAATATTTTTTGGTCTTGAGAATATATTGCTTTCAACTATGGGCAATTCTGAATCTTTGAAATCTTTGAATATACGGGCTGAAAAGATGAAGTACGAGGGGAAGCAGGCCAGGAATATAAAGAAGGACAGTAAAAGCTTCTTTAGATATGTTAAAGGAAAAAGAGTAGCAAAGTCAAATGTGGGTCCCTTGAAGGCAGACACGGGTGAAATTATTATGGGCAACAAGGAAATGGCAGAAGAGTTGAATAGGTACTTTCGGATCTGTCTTCACTAAGGAAGACACAAACAATCTCCCGGATGCACTAGAGGATCCTAAGGGGGTGGCGGAACTGAAAAAAAAATTCATTAGGCGAGAAATAGTATTGGGTAGGCTAATGGGACTGAAGGATGATAAATCCCCTGGGCCTGATGGTCTGCATCCCAGGGTCCTCAGGAAGGTGGCTCTAGAAATAGTGGATGCATTGGTGATTATTTTCCAATGTTCAATAGATTCAGGATCAGTTCCTGTGGATTGGATAGCTAATGTTATCCCACTTTTCAAGAAAGGAGCGAGAGAGAAAACAGAGAATTACAGGCCAGTTAGCCTGACTTCGGTAGTGGGAAAGATGCTGGAGTCAATTATTAAAGAGGTAATAATGGGGCATTTGGATATCAGTAAAAGGATTAGTCCAAGTCAGCATGGATTTATGAAAGGGAAATCTTGCTTGACTAATCTTCTGGAATTTTTTGAGGATGTGACAAGTAATATGGATGATGGGGTGCCGGTGGATGTAGTGTATCTAGACTTTCAGAAACCCTTTGATAAGGTCCCGCACGGGAGACTGATGACTAAAATTAGAGCACATGGTATTGGGCGTAGGGTGTTGACATGGATAGAAAATTGGTTGGCAGACCGGAAGCAAAGAGTAGGAGTGAACGGGTCCTTTTCAGAATGGCAGGCATCTGGAGTATTGTGTACAGTTTTGGTCTCCTAATTTGAGGAAGGACATCCTTGTGATTGAGGCAGTGCAGCGTAGGTTCATGAGATTGATCCCTGGGATGGCGGGACTGTCATATGAGGAAGGACATCCTTGTGATTGAGGCAGTGCAGCGTATGTTCACGAGATTGATCCCTGGGATGGCGGGACTGTCATATGAGGAAAGATTGAAAAGACTAGGCTTGTATTCACTGGAGTTTAGAAGGATGAGGGGGAAATCTTATAGAAACTTATAAAAGGACTGGACAAGCTAGATGCAGGAAAAATATTCCCAATGTTGGGCTAGTCCAGAACCAGGGGCCACAGTCTTAGAATAAAGGGGAGGCCATTTAAGACTTAGGTGAGAAAAAAAAGTTTTCACTCAAAGAGTTGTGAATTTATGGAATTCCCTGAGTGAGGGCAATGGAGGCCAAGTCACTAGATGGATTTAAGAGAGAGTTAGATGGAGCTCTAGGGGCTAGTGGAGTCAAGGGGTATGGGGAGAAGGCAGGCACGGGTTATTGATGGGGGACGATCAGCCATAGTCACAATGAATGCTGGTTCGAGGGGCCGAATGGCCTCATCAGGCACCTATTTTCTATGGTCTATTTTCTATGTTTCTATGAGACCCAGCCTACTCAACCTCTCCCTGTAGCTTATGCTGTCTAGTCCTGTCAACATCCTCATAAAAGTGAGCAATTTAGTCATGTAAAGATATACATAAGCTATAGACACAGGGAGCTGCGTATGCTGGTTGACAATAATAGATACAAAGTGAAATCAGTCTGAAAAAGGGTCCCGACCTGAAATGTCACCTATCCATGTTCTCCAGAGATGCTGCCTGACCCGCTGAGTTACTCCAGCACTTTGTGTCCTTCTCACACATAAGCTAGTTGTATCATTAGAAATTTAAATTCAAATAGCAGAATTAAAGGTTATGACAGCTGAGCTAAATTGGATTCTCTTTTGAACAACAAAGTTTATTAATTTTAATCATATGACCTTATTGAAAAAATAGTTTTTAAAAAACGATGCATTGTTCTCTGGTGTACTGCTGGTGTAACAGGCACTCATGAGGCAATTATCTCATCATTAGGGAGGTTCACTCCAGTTGAAAATATATCAAATGAGGGAATAATCTCTCCATATTATACAGTAATTTTGTGAGCAATTTGCTCGCTGCATGAGAAGTGAGAGTGGTGAATTATTTATTTGTTTTTCTCAATTTTAAGTTTTGAGATTTTAACAGGAACAGAAAATGACATGACATATAATTGAACTAATTAACATTCCTGTATTCCATTAAAAAACATGTTATTGAGCAAAAGTCAGTTCATTGGGAAGGATCAGGAATTTTGAGGTAGGTGCTTTTTATTTATCAATAATCTATGTTTACAGAAAAGTTTTCATTGTTAGAAAAAATGCTTTTAGCACAGTGGTGTAGATTTCCAACTAGAGATTCATTAAGGAAGAATGTAATTTCATCCCTTCGACGTCCCATATAACTTCTGGAAATATTTAGGTCACAAAGACATAGAATCAATCAATTGTTAGATAAATAGGACAGTATCCGTGTTCCTGTGTGCTTTGTCCATAGCCTTCACTATCATGTGAAGACACATCGTTTCTTTTGTTTAAAAATCTTATTTGGTTTTAGAAATGTTATGTGAAATTATGAACCAATTTTCAATTTTAAAATATTTTAAGCGTGTTCAAATTTTATCCAGAGCTGTTTTCAATACATCAATATAACTTCTGCTAATTAATTTCAAGAATGTGAAATGTAGACTAAGTGGGACCCGATGGGTCCCAGCATCGCACGGGAGGGCTGGTCACCCAACGCAATATTTCACCTCTCCACCAATTCCAATATTACTGGCCAGTGGGGGGGGGGGGGAGAGAAGAGAGAGAGGTGGCTTTCTGTTGCGCTGGTTCGTACTATATGTTATTTGTTGATCACACACACCCTCCACCTCACACAGACACTCACACACAGACTCTCTCTCTCTCACACACACACACACACACATACACACACACACACACACACACACTCATTCACACACTCATTCACACACTCATTCACACACACTCACAGACGCATTCACTCACACACAGACGCATTCACTCACACACAGACTCATTCACTCACACACACCCACCCAATACTAAAATGCCAAGTAACCAGAACGTGTTGAATATACAGTGTGTAAAACAAATGTTTAAAGCATTCTGTAGAGGCTGCTGCTGCTGAAGCAAAAACGTGTTTTAAATAACATCCAACAAACACACTCACCATAGACAGAGCAGTCAGCTCTCTTGAATGATTCAACTCAGCGCCATCTTTACGTCACCCTCTCGCTTCTTGCCACGAACCGGAAATGACGCACTCAGCGCCAGCATACTGCTAACCGGAAATGACGTCATCGGCGCCATCTTGCAACTAAGCGAAAATCACAGAATGAGCGCCAATTTTGAAATTAAACAGTCCTGATCTAATAAAATGTTTATTAACGCTTTATCCATCCAAAAATTGTTGCAAGCAAGCCCTTTAAAAGCCAAGCCAATTGGACAAAAACACTTTGCAAGCCAACAAAACACATTTGCTGAAAGCCCTTTACAAAGCCAACCTAATTGGGCAAACACTTTGCAAACAACAAACACCTTTGCTGAAAACCACATTCCGGGCACTCACCGTGGAGTAGACATGCGTTCAGTGTTATTCGCAGCTCAGAGTGCCGTGACCCTCTCACATCCTCCGTCTGAGACTGAGTGAGCCACGACACTTCCGGATTTTATAGTCCCTCCGCCCTGCCGCCAGCGAGGGCAGCAGAGAGAATGGTGACATTTTTTAAAACATTAATATCTCTCTGATTTTTCATCGATGGGAAAAATCCTCCAGTCCAGTCCGATGAAGGGGGGCTCTGAGCGAGGTGGCCAAAAATGATGGCCGTAAGTGGCGGCGTTCTTTCAGAAATCACATCACAGTGAGTCAAAAGCGGTCAAGATCTTACTTTTAGTAATATAGATATGCCATTTTATCCACAGCAAAGAAAGTGGATGTTAAATTGAGTTAACCAGTGGTGTCACGTGGGTCTGCACTACAGCTAATGTACTGTTGAACACACATTGAGAAGCATAAAGGGCTAATGTTAAACCAACATCTTCACCAGCAATTTAACGAATCATCAACCGGTTGATTTTTTCTTGCCGTGCAATAATTGTGCAAATATCTGGTGGTTTTCATACTTCAAGTTTTCAAAAGTCCACTCGGTGGTGTGACTGACACATTTTTTAATCATATTTATATGGGGTAATTTGTGAAAAGCAATGCACTTTTTGATGAAGGAGATTGCAGATGATCTCAGAGGATTTTCTGAAGCAATGTTAAACCTAGAAGGCTTAGCTCTGGACCAAACCATCTCAGTGTGGATGGCAGTAGTTTAGATGGGCAAGATAACAATACACAAGGCTCTAGTAGAGTGGGAGCACAAATGCTGCCATCTTGGCAAAGGCCGGCGTAGCATGTCGATGTCAGGAAGCAGCTCAGCAGCTTGAATTTACACACTAAAATGCTTGGTGCATTCCTAGTACAAAAGGCAATTTCAAGAAGGATGAAGAACTTTGCGTGAAACCAGTCCTTGGATTGATTGTAATCATGTATTGTCTTTCTGATGATACAAAGTTAAAGAAAGAACTGCAGATGCTGGAATAATCAAAGGTAGACAAAAAGCTGGAGATACTCAGTGGGTGAGGCAGCATCTATGGAGCGAAGGAATGGGTGACGTTTCGAGTCGAGACCCTTCTTCAGACTAGATACAATGGATTGATTGTAATCATGTATTGTCTTTCTGATGACTAGTTAGCACACAACAAAAACCTTTTCATTGTACCTTGGTAAACATGACAATAAACTGATGACTAGTTAGAACACAACAAAAACCTTTTCATTGTACCTTGGTACACATGACAATAAACTAAACTGAAACTGATACCAGAAAGGAATTAGCAACTGGGTTGCAATTACTGGACTGCTGTGAAACCTTTCAAGCACCCTTGAATTACAATATTTATGGCCAGGATGAGAGTAGTCCAAGCTTGCAGGGTTGCAAGATAAACTTACATTATTGCATTCCGAGCTTCCACAGCAGCATCCAGTCTCATGGTCGAAACTGCTGATGTTGCAATGTAATATGAGACAACAGCAGCCATCTTGTATCACGGTTAGGCCCACGGTGGTCAATAGACCCAGTCGCTTGTTCCTTTCTGGTAAGAACTGCTTTCATGCAAAGTTCTTCATCCTTCTTGAAATTGCTGATGCCTTTTGTGCTGGGAATGCACCAAGCATTTTCTGCGTAGACACATCACAGCCTATTGTTATTCTAGGAGACCCAAGAGACTGCGATGCTAGAAACGGAACCAAAAGACAAACCTTTAGAGGAACTCAGTAGATGTAATGATACAAGCAGGTTTTGAGGATACAGATCACTGATGGTGAAAGAATACTTAAAGGTTGTTAAGATATTATGTTTGTAAATGCATAGTGAAAATCATTAAAGTGAATTAGGGATTTGGGTTGCAAAGTGGTGCAGCGGTGGAGCTACTGCCTCACAGTGCCAGAGACCCGGGTTCAATCCTGACTACGGGTGCTGTCTGTGTAGAGTTTGTATGTTCTCGCAGTGACCACGTGGGTTTTCTCCGGGTGCACCTGTTTCCTCCCACACTCCAAAGATGTGCGGGTTTGTAAGTTAACTGGCCGCTGTAAATCTCCACTCGTGTGTAGGATGCAAAAGTGGGGCAAAATAGAACGAGTGTGAATGGGTGATCAATGGTTGGCATGGACTCGGTGGGCCCAAAGGCCTATTTCCGTGCTGTATCTCTGAACTAAACTCTCTAAACTAAAGGATAATTAAAGGCACAAGTCTCATGCTCTGCTGCCTGTCAGGAACTCTGCTGATATGAGCGGCGGCTGGTAGTAATGAGTCCCACACCCTTCTGTCCATCGGGAACTCCACTTGAAGGACAGCTGGTCTGCAGTTCCCTGTTCTTGGCCCCGGTCTAGGTCCCAGTCCAATGAGAAGTCCAAAGACTCTTAACAAGACTTCCCCCTTTACACATCAAGACTACACGAAAATAAACAACTTCTCACGGCAATTGCTTAGACCATATCAGCAGATTTAGGAGGAAAAAAAGGAAATAAAATTCATCCAGATGTACATGCTACACTGTGCTTACCAGTTGAATACATTTATTGCTGGATATCATTGCAGTTTAGTTTAGTTTAGTTTAGAGATACAGCACGGAAACAGGCCCTTCGGCCAACCAGGTCCGCACGATCCCAGCACATTGACACTATCCTACACCCACTAGGGACATTTTTTACATTTACTTAGCCAATGAACCTACAAACCTGTACATCTTTGGAATGTGGCAGGAAACTGAGGATCTCGGAGGAAACCCATGCAGGTCACGGGGAGAACGTACAGACAGCACCCGTAATCAGGATCGAATCTGGGTCTCCAGCGCTGCATTCTCTGTAAGGCTGCAACTCTACTGCTGTGCCACCGTGACTGCCTGCACCTCCATGACTTTGTTCCTTTTGCTACGTGTCAAGCAGCATTTGTGGAGACTAAGGGAGCGCGGCCAGGCCTGTTGCAAGTTCCTGACCCAAAATGACAACCATTGTTTTATCTCCACAGTGAGTTCCACCAGCTGTTTGTGGTTTTGTAATCATAACCTCAATCCTGTGTCCCTTACCTCTTATGACCTTTACTTTCTCAGGCGCTAGTGCCTGGTGTCTCTGCATATGCAGATTCTCTCCAAGCTAATCTCTGTTTTGCGTACTGTCTTGTTTTGTTTTGCGTATGGCAAATCAAATGACAGCGAGTCTTCACTATATGTATCTTAATGGGATTCCACATTGCCTGTCCAGGAGATATTTTGATCATACCTTCACCTTCAATGGATTGAAACCAATGCTGACTATAACCTCACCAATGGCTTTTTTGATTAAAGAAATGTGTTAGTCCCTTATTGAGTTGGAACATACAGCCTCAACACTTCTTCTCCACCTGGTTCCTGTACCTCTTGTTGCAAAGCACAGGAGAAGGTGTGTCAATGAATGTTGTGTCATCTCTTCTGAAAGCTCTGGGTGTTTGGCTGACCTTGTATGCAAGCTTTGGCATATTAAAGTGAAGTTTAGCTAAGTGTGTGACAATTAAATAAAACCATTGGATAAGATAGGTTTACATAGAAACATAGAAAATAGGTGCAGGAGTAGGCCATTCAGCCCTTCGAGCCTGCACCACCATTCAATATGATCATGGCTGATCATCCAACTCAGTATCCCATACCTCCCTTTTCTCCATACCCCCTGATACCTTTAGCCTCAAGGGCCACATCTAACTCCCTCTTAAATATAGCCAATGAACTGGCCTCAACTACCTTCTGTGGCAGAGAATTCCACAGATTCACCACTCTCTGTGTAAAAAATGATTTTCTCATCTCGGTCCTAAAAGTCTTCCCTTTTATCCTTAAACTGTGACCCCTAGTTCTGGACTTCCCCAACATCGGGAATAATCTTCCTGCATCTAGCCTGTCCAACCCCTTAAGAATTTTGTAAGTTTCTATAAGATCCCCCCCTCAATCTTCTAAATTCTAGCATGTACAAGCCGAGTCTATCCAGTCTTTCTTCATATGAAAGTCCTGCCATCCCAGGAATCAGTCTGGTGAACCTTCTCTGTACACAATACTCCAGGTGTGGTCTCACCAAGACCCTGTACAAATGCAGAGGGATATTGGCCAAATGCAGGCAGGTGGGACTAGTATAGATGGGGCAAGCTGGTCGGAATGGGCAAGTTGGGCCAAAGAACCTGTTTCCAAGCTTTATGATGCTTTGACTCTATTAAAATATTAATGCTGGCTGCAGTTGTAATTGATAGATGAGTGGTTTATGTATGTGTACACTTTAAAGGTAAAGATCCTGACCTTAATATTAGTTTAGTTTAGTTTAGAGATACACAGTGGAAACAGGCCCTTTGGCCCACCGAGTCCACGCTGACCAGTGATCCCTGCATCATTCTTTCAAGTCCAGCAATCTCCTCTCATTACTCGGTCAGGTTCAGCTCACAAGTGCTCACAAGTTCTATTCACAAAGCGCATTAACTTTTACAGATCAAGCTTAACACCACACAATTATATGATGGCTCTATCTGGTGTTTGCAAGGTACAATTTTGGATTCCCTGCTGATATGTGCAACCATTGGATGATACAGTTAATGCTGGTTGTGTGCTAAGGTCATAATAATGACCAGGATGCATGAAGATGGTGGCAAGGGGTAAACATGCAGTGTGATCCTGGGCCTTATTTCAAGGACTAATCCAATTTTTGAATTGAATTGAATACTTTATTGTCACTTTATTTGACAAGTCGCAGTGAAATAATTTGCTTGCAGACAAAAGGTATGCAAATAGTCGCCCATAAAGAGCGCTTATAAAGTTACAAAGTACCTGTGTGACAGGCCCATTTTTGTTCCTCCCCCTCCCCCTCCCTCATGCCAGTTCCCCCACGCCAGGTCCTCCTTTGTTCCTTCCCCCAGCAGCGGCGTCCTCACTTCCACATGTCCGTCCTCGCCCATTATCGACCGCTGCACCGACCTCTCCACTAACGCTGCCAGGTCTTCTCCTGAAGCCTCCGTGGCACCAACCCAGGCCCCAGCCACGGGATCCGCAGACCCAAACGCCTTTGGCCGTGGGTTGCGTCGAGGCTTCACCTCCGACCCGCGGGGCTCAGGCCCACGACGCTCTGGCCTCGGCTTCACAGCGGCCCTATGGAAGGCATCAATTTAGCAGCAATTATGCTCTTAACCATAACTTTTGTAGTCTTATTAATAAACTTGAGCCATTATAGCATTACTTTCTAAAAAAACTAGCCTTGACTGAATACATTTTTTAATTCTGTGTTTTTGCTAGTTTTAATACAGCAACAGAATTAAATGAGTATAAATGGAATGCATCCATGGCAACAAAAAAAACAAGACCAGGTCATTTCACCCTTGGAGGCTGTTCCAGTAGCCACAGTGTTTTCCTTTAAACACATCAATTAATGTTTGATTTATATGCAGATCCTGTATGAAGGACATGTGAATTGCAATTTAATCAATTTAAACTGCTCCTATATTGAAAGATAGCAAAAATGCGATATTCACAACAGGTGACACTAGGGTTGCCAACTTTCTCACTCCCAAATAAGGGACAAAAGATCAAAATAAGGGACAAATTCCCAACGGCAAATCGTTGACCCACTCGACCGTGGCTGGGTGAATGATGAGTGGCCCGGGTGCTGAACTGCACACAAAGCCCAGCTGGCGGGCCAGCTGAGGAGTTTTGGCCCGCGCGACATCACACCCAAACTCCAGCACCCCATCCAACTCATGAACCGATGATCGGCCATGAGAAGGAGGGGTGGTGTTGACAGCGGTAAGCAAAGGTCCGAAGGTCGGACAGCTGGCTAGGCTGCCGACCGACGGGGCCACGGGCGAGGCACTGCTGCTGCATTCCATGGGCTGCACTACGTCGTGATGGGTGAGGCGGGGCTGGACGCAGCGCTCCGACCCGACAGTCCCCTCGACCCGAGTAGTAGCAGTCAAATACAGGACAAGGGCAGCCATGAGCGAATGGCGGTGCGGGCTCGACGGACCTGGTGGTCTACTCTCGCACCTACTTTCTATGTTTCTATGTTTCTAAGGGCAGTCCCGTACGGGACAAACCAATTTAGCCCAATATACGGGATGTCCCGGCTAATACGGGACAGTTGGCAACCTTAAGTGACACAGTTGTTTCTTACCATGATGCGCATTTTAGCCATTTATTAGACGTTTATTAGATATTATAAAATAATTATAAAATTATCACGAATATTATTCGTCTGTATCATATTTAGATGCCACCCTTTTTAAGCTGATTGCTAATACAGCCCCCAGATTTGAAGCATGAAAACAAAATGCAGCTGTTCCTCCATTATGCATTACCAGAGTTATAAAAGAAATACTAGCACTGAGGTGCACTCATTGTTTCAGTATCATTATCAAAAAAAATCTTTCCTTTGTATCAAAAGTTTAAATACGTAATTAGCTGCTAAGTGAAATATCATGATTTCTTGAGAACTCATTTGACTTTGAGAACTGCCTAATTTTCCTTTCTGTATCCCTGTACATTGTGTCACATTCTTAAGGGGTTGGACAGGCTAGATGCAGGAAGATTGTTCCCGATGTTGGGGAAGTCCAGGACAAGGGGTCACAGCTTAAGGATAAGGGGGAAATCCTTTAAGACCGAGATGAGAAAAACATTTTTCACACAGAGAGTGGTGAATCTCTGGAACTCTCTGCCACAGAGGGTAGTTGAGGCCAGTTCAGTGGCTATATTTAAGAGGGAGTTAGATGTGGCCCTTGTGGCTAAAGGGATCAGGGGGTATGGAGAGAAGGCAGGTACGGAATACTGAGTTGGATGATCAGCCATGATCATATTGAATGGCGGTGCAGGCTCGAAGGGCCGAATGGCCTACTCCTGCACCTATTTTCTATGTATGTGGCACTTTAGTGATCATCAGATCAAAATCATCTCATTGACCTATTAGAATTATTTTTAACTGTTATGGCATTTAATGAACAAAGGAAAATAGCAACACATTAAGGGGTTGAGTTTATAGTTGTGACAAGAGCAATTTATTCAGTTCATCTCAAATGTTGGTTGTATTACCAGGCCTCATATTCCACATAGTATACAGGAAAGAAGTATTATCTTGCAACTTTATATTTTTAACGTTTGGAATGTTTGGAAAATCAGTGGCATTTTTCATCCAGGGTACAATGATATAATTAAACTGCTCTTGTGATTGTACTGCATATATTGACAACAGTACTTACTTTACCAACAGACAGAGTGGAAATATAATACCCTTTCTAAATTAAGATAACCCCCTCACAGCTAGTGCATTCAAGTGCTAATCCATTATGTTGTGGCAAAAATCCATTGGTAGGCAGCTACACTTGTTGTCATTACAAAATCCTGTGTTACATTTTGTGCTGGAGGTGACTTTTGTGTCATTATAAATCTTTACATATTTGATTCATCAAATTTTGAAAGAGCTTTCATTTACTGCTGTATGCAATACAGGGAGAAGGTAAAGGGTGGTTGTCGTGGCAACCCCCTTCTTTAATTCTAAAATCAATTGATGCACAATAAACATCTGTTTCCAAATTTACCATCCAAAATAGTAATATTTGAACTGTAATGTTTATATAATAGGGAGAATGGTTATTAATTAAATTTCCATCATTAGAGCCAGTGATTTGATAACTATAATCTTTTAAGAACAATTGAATAATTTCATTTTTTAAATAATATTACAACAAATTAAATTTTGCATCCTCTGGTAGAATTCATAATGTAGACTTCAATGAAAAAATGTATGAAAATCTAATTTGATGTACTCTACCAGTGGTAATTTATATCCATTCATAGATTGTTTTGTATTAGGTGAAACGATAGGACAGGTTTGGAGGGATATGGGCCAAACGAAGGCAGGTGGGACTAGTGTAGCTGGGACATGTTGGCCAGTGTGGACAAGTTGGGCCGAAGGTCCTGTATGAGTCTATGACTCCATGAGAGTCTAACTTCGAACCCTAAATTTACTGAATTATTGATGAAAATGTCACATCTTTTTTGACATTAGATGGGAAGTCACCACCTTATTAAAGTTTAAGAAAGAACTGCAGATGCTGGAAAAATTGAAGGTAGACAAAAATGCTGGAGGAACTCAGCAGGTGAGGCAGCATATTTGGAAAGAAGGAATAGGCGACGATTTGGGTCGAGACCCTACCTGAAGCGTCGCCTATTTCTTGTCTCCTTAGATGCTGTCTCACCCGCTGAGTTCCCCCAGCATTTTTGTCTACCTTATTAAAGTTATTGTTTTGATTCAATTATGCAGTAGAACCCACCTGATGTCAGTTAAATACTAGCCATTCATCCCAATTTAATTTTGACACCAAACCGAATGAAAAACAATAAATTGGGTATATGTAACTGCAGAGACAATGCAAGGGAGACTTGGAAAATAGTGATTCCTTGCCACCGTAGAATGAAAGCTTTGCAGTCTGAAATACTAAAGGGAAAGTAGTGAAGGAAACATTCTCACATAAAGTGGAGGGTGGGAATAAATAGAATAATTCGCTTTAAGCTTTCTATGAGGAACAAGGAATTAGAATCGACACAAAATGCTGGAGTAACTCAGAGGGCCAGGCAGCATCTCTGGATCAAGGAATTAGAATGTGTACTGTACTAATCCTACTTTGCTTTCGCCATGAAACTCAATTAGATTCCATTTTAATTGAATGAGGTGAAATTGAATTTTTAACCAATCCCATCAAATCTTTTGATGTTGTTGGAACATTATTTCTTAATTTAATTTAATTCACACATATAGTAGGAAATGGCTGGAACTGAAGATATTCATCACATATCAGTGATAAGAAACAATACAATACGATACATTAGAACTTTATTTATCCCAGGAGGGAAATTGATCTGCCAACAGTCATAAAAACACAAAAATACTAAATACATGAAACATGAAATCAAAGTTACGAGTGGAAAGGATTGGGGATGTGCAAAGTTTGGGATGGAGGGGGAGGGGGGGGGGGGAGGGAAGTCTGTCTCAGTCTCTGTCTACCCCATGACAGAAGGGGGAGAAGTTGTACAGTTTGATAGCCACAGGCATAGATACTAGAGGATACAAAGATACTCCTCTAGTATCTTTGGCCACAGGGAAGAAGGATCTCTTGTGGCGTTCTGTGCTGCACCTTGGTGGAACCTATCTGCTGCTGAAGGTACTCCTCAGATTGACGAGTGTGTCATGGAGGGGATGAGCTGTATTGTCCAGGATGCTCTGCAGTTTGAGGAGCATCCTCCCCTCCAAGACTTCCTCCCATGAATCCAACTCCGCCCCCAGGACAGAGCTTATAACGTCAGCATTTGTTGCTATTCTTATCCCATTGCATCATAGCAAAGGCACACCTATGGAATTTTATTTTGCTTTCTGTCTAATTATAAACATGTGTATTATTATATAACCACAGCTCTGAATAATAACTTCACAGGCTTATCTCTATCAATTGCAGAAGGTTTTTAATTATTTTGCTAACAAACTAATATGAATTATATAAGAGTGATTCGGTGATTGATGTGATATCTCGTGTATTTCTAAATTATTGAAATAAAGTGGTTTTACTTTTGATTTTGGGCCAGTCTACTGAAGGTAATTTCAGACTGTGGATGAGGAGTTACTATAATCACCTTGGGTTACAATTTTATTTTAAATCCAGGATTCTCATTTCATATTTTGTTTGCTGGCAAGTCCTGGTGCATTGTTTTCATTGAATGACAGTGGGGTCTGACTTTCCTTGATGTCTTCTTTGATTAATTAGATGATGCAATTGTGAAAAGAAAGTGTAGAATGGGTAAATTTGCTGGAGAGCACGTTCAAGAGTAAACAACCCCCAAATGTAATGAAAAATGCATGAAAACTATTTGAAATAAAGCTGTGGAAATATGCTGCCTAATCAATAATGTTTTATTATTAATGTTTAATGGTTTATGTATCATTCCTAACTGTCACTGTATGTCATGTTGTCACTTGCGGGCGGAGCACCAAGGCAAATTCCTTGTATGTGAATACTTGGCCAATAAACTTATTCATTCATTTATTCTAATGCACAATACAGAGAGTCTCACAGCTCCAGCAACCCAGGTCTAGTATTAACCTCCAGATTTGGAGTCCATGTGGAGTTTGCACATTCTCCCTAAGGCTGTGTGAATTTCCCCCTGATGCTCTAGTTTTCTCCCACATCCAAAAGGACTGCTAGTTAATAGATTAAATGGTTCCTGTAAATTATGCTAGAGTGGGTGCAAACTAGTTAGTTAGTGAGTTAGTGAGTGAGTGAGTGAGTGAGTGAGTGAGTGAGTGAGTTAGTGAGTGAGTAACTCCAACTGTTTGTGTCTATCTTTGGTTTAAACCAGCATCTGCAGTTCCTTCCTGCATAGTTAGTTTAGTTTATTGTCACATATAGTAAAAAGCTTTTATGTTGCATGCTATCCAGACAGCGAAAAGACTATACATGATTACAATTGAGCCATTCACAATGTACAGATACAGGATAAAGAGAAGGTAATGAGGATGTGAGAGGAAATTGGTTACAGAGAAACATATGGAAAAAAAATGATTTATGGGTTATTCTGGCAGTCAGCATAACCCTGATGGACTGAATGGCCTTCTGCATTGTAAGGATATACAATCTATAACAATACAGCATGGGAATAAATGAAATTATTATATTGATTCTTGAATTTAGTTTTTTCCTCAACCTTAAACAAATCTAAATATCAAGTACAGTGTTAATTTACACACAATTTAAGTGCAGTCTATTTCTATTTATTCATTGATTCCATTTTTTTCAAAGTAATGTCAATATATTTTCAATTACAATACATAAAATGAATTCTAGAAGTGTTTCATCAATTTTACATCGATGTTTAGAAGTGCATTTTGATGAAGCCATAAGAATTCAAATATTTAAATTGTCGTTAAAAAGTATTAAAAGCAATCTAGGTTTATGCTTCCTTCAGTTTAATCAGTTAAAAGAGGTATCTTGTGACTCAATGCATGAACACCATACTTAAACACATACAGACCAACGTTGTAGTCCTCATGTATGCAATCTGTATTAAGTTTGTCAAGCCTGCCCGGTCCATCACCTCCATCCGCGGCGCGGGTTAGCATTGAATCCAGGGAGCGGGTCCACTGCCGGCGGGCGGTCCGGGGAGATCATTCTCCCGTCGCTGGCCGGGGCCGGGACCGGGAACGACTGACTCTTAACCCCAGGGGCGAGGGAGAGAGGGGGAGTGGGGAAGGGGGGTGGGACAGGGGGGGGGGAAGGGGGGAGGGAGAGAGGAGGGAGGGAGGGGGGGAGAGAGGGGTGAGGAGAGAAGGAGGGGAAGAGAGGGTGGAGGGACAGAGAGAGGGGGAGGGTGGGGGAAGGAGAGGGGGAGGGCAAAGAGGGAGAGAGAGATGGTGGAGGGAGGGGGAAGGAAGAGGGGGGAGAGGGAAGGAAGTGGGGGATTAGTGGGAAAGAGGGAGGGAGCCGTCACAACCCAGTAGTTTAGTTTGAGGCTAATTAGAGGCTGTATGGTAACTCACATTTCACTAAAGCTTAATTGGTGCATGTGACAAAAAAATAATTTGATTGATTGATTGTTGTATTGAGTTCTTTGTGACACTGTATTCCAGGCACACACTACACTGAACACACAATATGCATACCATGCTACATCATATATGTGCACAATGCCTTGCATAACACTCTCCAAGTGAGTAACAGAAGCGGGCAGATACGCTGTAGTTACATAGATCTGTTTTGCCTTGTTCATCTTTGTGTTGTTAACGTGTGCCCGCAAAAGTGAAACAACAACAAATGACACGCAGGAAGAATTTTTGAAAATTTCTGGAAATGCCATCAATTTCCAGGAAACTTGGGATTCTCTTTCGGGAAATTTTTTTTTGAGGTGTGGAAGCACCGAATAGTCTGCTGAGGAAGGAAAAAAGTTCATCTCCGATCCTTTGGTCTTACTACGTGGGACATAGAAAGGATGAATAAATTATCATGTAGTTCCCCGCTCCTGCTCTTTAGCCAGTAGTTTTCAGCTAGAAGCAAAATATTGATTCCCAGAATATTTTTGTGCTGCATATTGTGTAGTTTGAGCTGAAGATTTTGCTTGTTTATCAGCAGATGACAGCTGTAGGATTTGACTTACCACACCCCCACCCCACCCCCACCAACAACAACCATGTACCCCCCAGTCACCCTCCTCCCTGCTACACACCCCTACCGCCACCCCAGCCTAAAACTCTCAACATTTACACGAGTGCCTTTCCTTGCTGCTGGTATAGCTGACTGATTGGAGAAACTGTGTGGGAGCAGGTGGTAGAGATCTGTATCTCACAGCATTTCATGACGTTGCTGTGACTATGCTTCTGCTAATCACAAGCAGCCTTTTGCATTAGCTTGTATATTCCACAATATTTTTAAATAGAAATAAATGACATACTGTTCTCGTCTAGTTCGTACATTGGCACTGAACATGTGAAATCTATTATTTGCAAATCACTTTTAGATATTTCTTCAATTGTGTGACTAAGTCGTGGCACGGTGGCGCAGGGGTAGAGTTGCTGCCTCACAGCACCAGAGACCCGCGTTCAATCCTGACTACGGGTGCCGTCTAGTCGGGGGTTGTACTTTCTCCCCGTGACCTGCGTGGGTTTTCTCCGGGTTCTCCAATTTCCTCCCACATTCCAAAGGCATACAGGATTGTAAGTTAATTGGCTTGGTGTAATTGTAAATTGTCCCCAGTTTGTGTAGGATAGTGTTAATGTGCGGGAATCGCTGGTCGGCGCGGGGCCCGGTGAGCCGAAGGGCCTGTTTCTACGCTGTATCTCTAAACTGAAATAAATAAACTAAACTAAGTCAAGGTGGGCTTTGAGAGTTAGTTAACTTCTTACTCGTTTGAGGAAAGTAAACAGGTTCCATGAAACAAGAGATAGACAGAAAGTGCTGGAGTAACTCAGCGGGACAGGCAGCATCTCTGGAGAGAAGGAGTGGGCAACGTTTCGGGTCGAGACCCTTCTTCAGACTGACAGAGATGCTGCCTGTCCCGCTGAGTTACTCTAGCACTTTTTGTCTATCCTTGGTTTGAACCAACATCTGCAGTTCCTTCATACCCATGAAATGAGAGGACACATTGTCCAAATGAGAGCTCTACTCTGCAACAAAATAGTCTGGAAAGCTTTGGTATGTTGAGTGGCAGGGGCTGGTTTATGGCTGGAGATATTTATATTACACAAGTGCTTTAATAGCATGTTCTCTTCCAAGAGTGATAGATACCGTAATCACCTATTTAACCCTGTTAAGACTACTGAAGAACCTCCGTAAACAGCAGTGCTTCTGATTTATAGTTACCTTTCAATCTAATTTCATAAATTATAGGAGCAGCATTAGGCCATCTGGCCCATCAAGTCTACTCTGCGATTCAATCATGGCTGATCTATCTTTCCATCTCAACCCCATTCTCCTGCCTTCTCCCCATGTCCCCTGACACTCTGAACTCCTGAACCCTGATATCCTGAAAGGTCAGGATGCTGCCCCGATTAGAAGGTTTCAGATTTACCAGAATGTTGCCTGGAATAGAGGTTTCCAGCTACAAGGAGAGGTTGGATAAACTTGGATTGTTTTCTTTGAGAGGTACATAGAATAGAGGGATATGGACCATGTACAGTCAGATGAGATCAGTTTAACCTTGGCATTATGTTTAGCGCTAACATTGTGGGCCGAAGGGCCTGTTCCAGTGCTGTACTATTCCATGTTCTATCAGAACTGATATACAAAATATGGCTTTTAGTTAACTGATATAATAAATATGGCCTTCAGTTGTTCATGGCCAATACTGTAATGAGTAAGAGGCTGGAATAATTGATTTATGATGACAAAATCAGAGGACTTTGATGAAATGTTCTTTTCTGGGTTAATCAGTTCCAGACCAGTAAAATTGATATTTAGTAGAAATGTCTGAGTTTTACAATTCCAGTTTAATTTACCTTTGATAATTCAGCTTTTGAACCTAGTGTAACGGCTGTTTAACATGCAAATATACTTATAATGTTTAAAATAATTGTGATATATTCATGCCTTCTGATGTTTTCTATGTATGATTACAATTTTGTTTTTATTCCTTTGCAATGAAGTTGTCATGTGGAGCCTGTGCAATGGATATGACTTAACAAACAACAATGGTACTTTATTGTTACATGTCCGGAGTTAGTGAAACTTTTTTTGCATAAAATCTAAAAAAAAAAAATACTATACACAAGCACAATCTTACCCAAGTACAGGAGTGTAGGAATAGTAGATCACATTAAGGCAATACACAAGAGCCACCACGTTTCATGTATCCTTCAAGTTTCAAAGTTCTTAAAAATGTCAAGACTTAACTTGACCTTAAAGGCCCATTGTCCTGGCGACAGCACTTGGTCGGAGTTGCAAGGGTCAGCCTGGCCTGCCGATGTAGGCCTGAAGAAGGGTCTCGACCCAAAACATCACCCATTCCTTCTCTCCAGAGATGCTGCCTGCCTCTATGAGTTACTGCAGCATTTTGTGTCTTCTCGTCTGCCAATGATGTAGCTTGTCTTCCACCGCTGCTCCAGTTTTTCTCCCCCAGAATTGCAAGGACTATACTACAGGAATCGCCCCTTCATCCCAGTCCTCCTAACTCCAATTTCCTGCTTCCTCTGGACAATGTTTAATATTCTGCTTTTTAGTAAAAATAATTAACATTTAAAAGAAATTAAGGACCCTATTTCTGCAACACATGGTGAGAGTGAGTTGCTCATTCCAACCACACTCTATATAGCTAACTGTTACATTCTCGCTCAATTGTTTTTGTTATAATCTTGAATTTGTGCCCTGCCAGAAATTCCCTGTTACTAATTACTAATTACTATGTGTCTAATTAAAACCTTTTGTAACATTGACAAATCTTTATCTTTAAAGATAGCGGAGTCAAGGGATATGGGGAGAAAGCAGGAAAGGGGTACTGATTGTGGATGATCAGCCATGATCACAGTGAATGGCGGTGCTGGCTCGAAGGGCTGAATGGCCTACTCCTGCACCTATTGTCTATTGTCTATTGTCACTCCTGAACATTCTCTGCTCTTTCTAATCCTTTCACTAAAACTTTGAGTCATCCTTAAAGCAGAGATTTGAAAATACAATCAAACATTATGTAAGCATTGAGTTTCATGGAAGGCACTGACTAAACTGTACTTCTTGCCAAATTATGTATGTGCATTTTCCATTGTTCGGATAATGCAGGGAGAGTGGAGAAAAGTGAGGAATTAGGAGAGATCATTAAACATGTGCAATTGGTTTATGCAATTCTTTAATTATACAACGCTTGTATATTTAAATCAATCATTGCATATACTTCCTTGCTTTCCCCTTTTGGAAAAGAGTTAGTCAGAAATTCTCGTCATTTGCAGATTTCAATAGGTTTACTGTGTGCTTTGATCAGGATTGTTTTCCCATCTTGAAGGAGGTGTTATTTCTCGACTCACGTGGATAGAATTACGTTGTTTCCTTCCTGGTTTTAGGTTTTTTGTTTTGTTTAGAGATACAGTGCGGAACCAGGCCCTTCAGCCCACCGAGTCCGTGCTGGCCAGCCATCCCCGCATACTAACACTATTCTACAGACACCGGGCACAATTTTACCAAAGCCAATTAACCTACAAACCTGTATGTCTTTGGAGTGAGGGAGGAAACCAGAGCATCCCGGAGAAAATTCACGTAGGTCACGAGGAGAGAGTATAAACTCTGTACTGGCAACACCCGTAGTCAGGATTGAACTCGGGTCATGGTGCTGTAAGGCAGTAATTGAACTACTGCACCACCGTGCTGTCTCCATTGAATCTTCTGGATACACTGAGAATCACATAATTGATGAATATTCTCGTAAATGGCTTCCAATGATTGTGATTTATGTATACACATTTAGTTTTATCTGTTTGCACAAGATATCTCATTACATCACAGACTACAACTGTAATTTCTGAATGACAGATTTATTTTGTGATATTAACATGATTCACTCATCAGTCACCCCTTCCTACTTTATGCCCCCCTCCCTCCCCCATCGTCAATTCCATCTACCCACCATCCCTCCCTCTGGTTCTACATTGCACTCCCACCTTCCTTTCTTGTTAGATTCCACCATTTGTAGCCTTTTGTTTTTGCCACTTATCACCTGCAGCCTTCATTACTATCTCCACCATCTTTCCTCTTCATGACTTATCTGTAATCAATCCCTTCTTATCTGGATCCAACTATCACTAGCCAACTCTTGCCCATCCTTTCCCTTCACCTCTTTTTAACAGTTATCTCCCATTCGATGAATGTCCCAACCCAAAACATCATCAGTCCATTTTACTCCACAGAAGCTGCCTGACCCACTGAGTTCTTCCGACAGTTTGTTTTTTGCTCAAGATGCCAGCAACTGGCATCTTGTGTCTCCCCTCGAGATCTACCTGACCTAAACCTAATCATTTCTAAGCAGTACTATTTCAACATGGGTATAATCTGTTGTGCAATGTGGTAACAAAAAGTTGGCTTAAGATATCTTAAGCCTCTGTCCCACTTAGGAAACCTGAACGGAAACCTCTGGAGACTTTGCCAGAGGTTGCAGGTAATGGAAGCAGGTAGGGGAGACTGACAAAAACCTCCGAGAACCTCCGGGAACCGCACGGAAACCTTGGGTGGGGCGCAAAGTCTCCAGAGGATTCCGTTCAGGTTTCCTAAGTGGGACAGGGGCTTTATTGTTCAATTCAGGCACTCTGTTTCTTCAGTGTTTATTTTGACAGTTGTCATTCTTTGCAATGTACATAATACAAATTATATTACATGACTTATTTTCTGTTCAAATCCACAATTTGAAGCATCAATGTACATATCGTATTATAGGCAACTAACAAAGATTCCACTCTTGAATACTCGCATAAATTGCGAGCCTCTTGCTGGCCACTGAATGGTTCTTTTACTTTGTTTATCTTCAGTAACTGATGTAATGGCATCAGTAATTGGGTGTAATCCATTCATATCTGTCTTTAACAAAAGATAAACTATTTCTTTCTGCATAACAGCAAGTTTGCATTTTTTGACCAAGAGTCCCCTGAGCATTTCCTCCAAAATACAAAGATTTTCCATGTCGATACTTGTGGCTGTTAGTACATCATCTTGATAGCAAAGACGATAATCCATACCATGTAGTATCTTGTCCATAATAGATTGAAAGATCTTCAGAAAAGGGTGAAAGACCCTTATAAATATTGATTGTTAAAAATTGCTGATGCTCTTTATCCATGTTCAGCAGAGCATATTCAAGTGACATACACAACCTGGTAAAATGTCAATTCCACATATAAAACCAGTGAATTAAGCAATGGATATCACTTGTCATCGACTACTTGGTTCAATGTCGCCTTGTAAGCACCATATAGTCAAACAGTCTTGCTCACCTCAGTCTCTACGACAGATGGTGTTGCCCAGTTAATCTGGCTTCTTTTCATTAGATTTCCATTTTACTCCAATTTATCCAACCCTTCCTCCACCTTCCTCAAATAATATGATACTGGGACTGGAGGACTTGATTTATTAGGAGAGATATAGTTATAGTTTAGTTTAGTTTATTGTCACGTGTACCGAGGTGCAGTGAAAAGCTTTTGTTGAATGCTATCCAGTCAGCGGAAAGACAATACATGATTACAATTGAGTCATCCACAGTGTGCATGATAATGGGAATATCGTGAATAACATTTAGTGCAAGATAAAACCAGTGAAATCCGATCAAAGATAATCCGAGGGTCTCCAATAAGATTGATAGTAATTCAGGACTGCTCTCTAGTTGGATGGCTCAGTGGCCTGATAGCAGCTGAAGATTAGATAAAATGCAGTTATTTCCTACAGTGGAGAAGGCTGAGGAGTGACCTTATGGAGATTTGTGAAATATTGTAGGGCATAGATAATGTGAATGGTCAGTCATTTTCCCAGGGTAGGGAATTCAAAATTGGAGGGCAGAGGTTTAAAGTGAGAGAGGAAAGATTTAAAGAGGACCTGGATGGAAACATTTTGACATGGAGGACAGTCAGCGTATGGAATGAACTGCCAGAGGAAATTGGAGAGGCAGCTGCAATTAGATCATTTCAAATGCATTATAGAGGTATAAGGATAGAGAAGGTTTAGAGGAATTCAGGCCAAATGTAAATAAATGGAACTAGCTCTGGCAGGCAACTTTTCGGAATGGACAGGTTGGTCCGAAGTGCCTGTTTCCATGCTGTATAACTGTGTGACTCTAATATTGATAAGGTGGAGATTTCCATCTTAATGAGACTTCAATGAACTGACCACTTAACTTTATTATTCTGTTTTTTTACCGGAAGGTGTAAGAAAAAAAAATATATACACACACATACACACACACGTCTATTTATTTATTTATTGGCTTCGACATTACGTGGACTTCCTTTCTATGGCTTCTGGCAGTGAAAACCTTTCCTCTATGAAGACATCGCACCACTAGAATTGTTTTATTTCCCTGACCTGGCTTTAGGCTTCCATTCTAGGTTTATGTGCCCTTTTTTGACAATCAAAACATTTTATTTAAAATCATAGTGCATAGTTTTCCTTACATCTTTGCAGGTATTTGCATCTTTCATCTGTCTCAGACTCTGCTGTGGAGTTCCAGACTTTACAATTGCTCTGCTACAACATACTGCGGTTATGTTTGTGTCTTTCATTGGGTGAAATTCTCTAGGCATAGATGGTAAAATTTGATGATTTCCATTGATGGTGAAATTTTGTATGCAAAAAATGTATTTCACTGTATCTGGTACATGTGACAATAAAGAAACCACTGACCATTGCCAATTGACCATTGAGATTATTTTTTTAAATATCTTTGATTAAATCTGTTCATCCATTACACGCCGCACCTCCCCGAGCTCGGCCGCTCCGACGGGAGCCTCATTCCACACTCGGGCTGGCCGCCCTCACGAGAGCGCCACAGCCTCTCACGGGAGCACTGTTCCAGCCCTGAGCCGGACCGTCCTCACGGGAGCGAGCTCAGGGCGAGTCCTGACGGGCTCTGCCTCCGGAGCCTCGAGGTCATCAGCTCCATTAGGTCTCAGTTCAGACGGAGACAGAGAAGGGGAATACGACAAAAAAGTCGCATTCCCCCGCAGGGAGAGACTGTAAACCCCGTTTCAACCCCCCACCCCCCCAAAACACAAACTAAAAACCAAAAACTAGACTAACCAAAACAAAATAAACAACACAAAAAACACAAACAAACGTGACTGCCGGTGAGCCGCTGCAGCCAGTGCTGCGCCGCCACTCCGAACAGGTATAGTCAAGTCAAGTCACATTTATTTATATAGCACATTTAAAAAAACAACTCTTGTTGGCCAAAGTGCTTTACATTTGTTGTAAGAATAGCACAACAAAACAAACTACATACATATATACATGTAGCCCTCACTCAGAGGACGTCAGGAAAGGCTTGGGAGTATAGATAAGTCTTTAGTCTTGACTTAAAGGAGTCGATGGATGGGGCAGTTCTGATGGGAAAGGGGATGCTGTTCCACAGTCTAGGGGCTGCAACCGCAAGGCGCGGTCGCCCCTGAGCTTATGCCTAGACCGTGGGATATTCAGCAACCCCAAGTCGGCCGATCTGAGGGGCCTGGAGGTGGAGTGGTGGGTGAGAAGACTTTTTATGTAGGTGGGGGCAAGCCCATTGAGGGCTTTGTAGACATGGAGGAGAATCTTGAAGTTTATACGGAACCGCACAGGGAGCCAGTGGAGAGAGGCCAGGATCGGGGTGATGTGGTCCCTTTTTCGGGTGCCCGTCAGGAGTCTCGCTGCGGCGTTTTGGACCAGTTGCAGGCGGGACAGGGAAGATTGGCTGATGCCAGTGTAAAGGGAGTTGCAGTAATCTAGGCGGGAGGAGATAAATGTGTGGATGATCTTTTCCAGGTCATCAAACTGGAGGAATTTTTTTATTTTAGCTATCGTCCGAAGCTGAAAGAAGCTAAATTTTACCACGGCATTGACTTGTTTGTCAAATTTCAGTGCTGAGTCAAATATCACGCCAAGGTTTTTGACGTGAGGTTTGAGTAGTGGGGTAAGGCTTCCAAGGCTGCCTGCTATCATTTTGATTGAGTCCGAGGGGCCGAGAAGGATGACCTCAGACTTACTCTCGTTTACTCTCGTTATAGATTGTCGAGTCCAAGAAAAGACCAGTTGCAATGTGTAGGAAGCCTTCCTCCCTTCTCGTTTCACTTGGACCATCTCCGACACCTTATTTCCCTTCCTGGATCTCAACGTCTTCATCACAGGAGATAGACTATCGACACGTCTACTACAAACCCACTGACTCTCACAACTACCTCAACTACACTTCTTCCCACCCTGCTTCCTGCCAAGACTATCCACTGCTCCCAATTCCTCCATCTACGCCGCATCTGCACCCAAGATGAGGTGTTCCATACCAGGACATCCGAGATGTCCTCATTCTATAGGGAACGGAGGTTCCCTCTTCCATTATAGATAAGGTCCTCACATGTGTCTCCTCGGTACCTCACAGCTCCGCCCTTGCTCCCCCTCCCCCATAGTCGCAACAGGGACAGAGTCCCCCTCGTCCTCACCTTTCACCCCATCAGCCATTGTATGCAACACATTATCTTCTGACATTTCAGCCACCTTCAACGAGATCCCACCAATAGACACATTTTCCCATCGCCATCCATTTCTGCTTTCTACAGAGACCATTTCCTCCGCAACTCTCTGGTTAACTCATCCCTTCCCACCCAACCCACTCCGTCCACAGGTACCTTCCCCTGCAACCACAGAAGATGCAACACCTGTCCCTCTACCTCCTCCCTCGACTCCGTCCAGGGACCCCGACAGTCCTTTCAGGTTAGGCAGAGGTTCACTTGCATCTCTTCCAACCTCATCTACTGTATCCGTTGTGTGGACTCTTATCCATATCCGTATATGTGGACTCTTATACATCGGCGAGACCAAACGTGGACTGGGCGATCGTTTCGCAGAACACCTTCGCTCAGTCTGCGTGGACATATCTGATCTCCAGGCTGACAAACACTTTTATTCCCCTTCCCTTTCCCACACTGACCTTTCTGTCCTAGGCCTCCTCCATTGTCAGAGTGAAGCTAATCACAAACACCCCAGGTAATATGAATATTGATTTCTCTAACTTCAAGTAACCGCTGCACCCCATCTTTATTCATCTCTCCCCCACCGAAGTTGCACCAGGCTCCCGTTCTCACCTAGCAAACAGCTAACAAAGGCCTATTTCCTTTATCATCATTACTTTTTTCCAGATCTTTCATTCATTTGTTCTACATCTCTCTACATCACTGTTGATATATCTCGTTTCCCTTTCCCCTGACTAGAATGAAGAAGGGTCTCAACCTGAAATGTCACCCATTCCTTCTCTCCAGAGATGCTGCCCATCCTGCAGAGTTACTCTAGTATTTTGTGCCTACCAGAGTTACAATGCCAAGAGGCCGTGACATCTCACCTGATCTCTGATGTCTCCTTCCATATTTGTGTCTGCCCACAGTTTCTAATGGTTTAGAATTGGAGTGACTGTGACTTTTATACTGCTTTGCCAAACATAACATTTATTGCTTTCCATGTTATTAAAAGATTAGTAAAAGTATTGTACATTTTTGAACCAATTCCATTTAGAAGAATGGCTTTCTAATATTTCTGTGGCATTCTTTTGTGCCGTCTGAATACCACTAATTTTCAACCTATTGCTTGCAATAAAAAAATATTTCCATGAATTCTGTATATGAACTGAAAGGCTTGCACACTTGATGATGTACGCCAAGCTCTGAGTCTATGTTTTTCTGTTGTCCTCTTCTGCTCATGCCAAGACAGTTGACATCACATTAATGGACACAGTTGCTACATTTTTTTAATTCCAATTTAATGGCCAAGATTAAACAAAGCCATTGGCACCATCGTTTTTAACATGATCCCCACATGGCTGAACCATCACATAACTGGCCATGTAGCACCTGCCCTACTCTTTGCTGTGAGGCTTCTGTCACTCATCCAAAGCAATCAATCATGAGTCTTTCAAGCAATCTTGCCTCCCACTCCTGTACAGAATCCTCTCCAGTATTCTCTCCTGTGCCCACACTTGGCTGCAACTATAGTGCCATTTCAAAACTAGTGGTGACCTTGAGTCGTAAACAATTTGTGACGCATGTCCACATTTCTCACACTGACTGGGTGCTGCAGGAGATGTGGAGAAACATGAAGGATTTGCAACAGGTTTTTGTGTGCAAAACTCTAATAACACTGTGCACACACAACATGATTGCTCTTTGGAAGATGCTGTGAACAATCTTCAAGTTAGCAGTTCTGATGGGATGATGATTCTCAAAAACATGAGAGATTGAAGATGGCAGGATTTTGATCTCATGATATATAAGCAGTGGCTGCACGGAGGCGCAGCAGTAGAATTGCTGCCTTATAGCACCAGAGATCCAGGTTCAATCATGACTACAGGTGCTTGTCCATATGGAGTTTGTACGTTCTCCCAGTGACTGTTGTTTTTCTCTGGGATCCTCTGTTTCCTCCCACACTCCAAAGATGTACAGGTTTGTTTGTAATTGGCTTTGGTAAAAATAGTAAATTGTCCCTAGTGTATGCAGGATAGTGTTAATGTGTGGGGATCGCAGGTCCGCGCGAACTCAGTGGGCCAAAGGGCCTGTTTCCACGCTGTATCTCTAAACTACAACTAAACAATGATAGTGGTGTCAAATTCAGTTTGATGCATGGCAACGAGAGAGATGTAGTTCATCTTGATGTTATTGCTGATTCTTTTCTTTAATGGTAGTTCTAGCTGTCCTAGAGAGCTACCAGAGAAACTATCTCAATGGTTGTCGCAGAGCTTCCATTAATCATTGCATACATATGGCTAGTTTTATGCTTGGTGGAGTGGGTGAAATTCAAGTTTGATTGCAGGAATGCCAAGCAATTAGATTGCTCCAACTTGGATGGTATCATTTTTATTGAATATTGGAATGGTACTCATGTAGGAAAATGTTAGTATTCCATGGTCCCGACAAGACTAATAGATGATGGCACTTTGAGTGTTCTCAGAGAAGCCACTTGATGCAGTATAATTGGCCTTTGCCCTACTCTTTAGTCAGATTATCATTTAATCAGACAGTGGCACTTACAAAAAGAAAAGATACTGCAACATGCTTAAGATACTTAAAGGGCCTGTCCCACTTAGGCGATTTTTCAACGGACTGCCGGAGAGTGTCAAGCTCGCGGCACTGGCTGAAAAACCGGGAAGTGGAAGGGCGAGTGTTAAGAGTGGAACACACACACACACACACACACACACACACACACACACACACACACACACACACACACACACACACACACACACACACACACACACACACACACACACACACACACACACACACACACACACACACACACACACACACCGCAACGGCTGGGGCCAGGGAAAGCGGGGGAGCGCTGTCTGAAATTCACACGGTGCAAAGCCAAGGTGATACAGACACACACCGCGATGAACAGGAAGGTTAAGATGGCTAGCACAGTGGACGGTAAGTCCTTTAAAAGAGCGGTGAGGAGAGAAGGGGGGGGGGGAGGAGTAGAGACACTTTTAAGAAGCCAGACAACTTTTAATAAGCCAGAGATACACAGCTGTGAAGTTTGGCGGGCATTTAACATTACCGGTCCGTTTTCCTTGGTTTTGAAAACTCGTGCATACGTTTTTTTTCCCCCAATGAGCCAAATGCCCGGTCAGCAAAGGAGATTAACTAAAACTACCCACGGCTACCTCGACTACCTACAACTACATGGCGACTGCATGTTGAAAAATTTGCGGTGACCATACTGAGGCCGCGACTAGTTCCCGGAATGCGGGAACTGCTCGCGACCAGTAAGGAGACTCACCAGAGACCACCAGCGAACATGTGGCGACCATATGGCGATCATGAGGCGAGCGCAGAGTCTCCTGCAATTGCCTAAAAAGTCACCTAAGTGGGACAGGCCCTTAAGAGTCCATCAATTTTAAAGTTGAGAATAAAAAACGTCCTACTTTGCTAATGTCCAACTGCATTTGTTATGGCTGTACATGTATTGTGTGTGAATGGCAGTAACTTCAGTGTCTTTGTTTATGAAATTTAAAGATTACAAAAATGGCATGGAAATTATAAAATGAACGGTGTTCACAAAAAGAAATAGCGGTAGAAATCCCAATGCACCCAAATGTCAAAATGGGAAGCAAGTCAGCACAGCAGTTGGTATGTAGTAACAAGAAAGACACAAAGTGCTGGTGTAACTCAGTGGGTCCGGCAGCATCCCTGGAGAACATGGACAGGTGACATTTCGGGTCAGAACCCGAGTTTGTTTCGTTTCCGATTCGAAACATTAAGATTGTTAAGGGCTTGGACACGCTAGAGGCAGGAAACATGTTCCTGATGTTGGGCGAGTCCTGAACCAGGGGCCACAGTTTAAGAATAAGGAGTAAGCCATTTAGAATGGAGACGAGGAAACACTTTTTCTCACAGAGAGTGGTGAGTCTGTGGAATTCTCTGCCTCAGAGGATGGTGGAGGCAGGTTCTCTGGATGCTTTCAAGAGAGAGCTAGATAGGGCTCTTAAAAATAGCGGAGTCAGGGGATATGGGGAGAAGGCAGGAATGGGGTACTGATTGGGGATGATCAGCCATGATCACATTGAATGGCGGTGCTGGCTCGAAGGGCCGAATGGCCTACTCCTGCACCTATTGTCTAAACGTCACCTAACCATGTTCTCCAAGGATGCTGCCTGACCCGGTGAGTTATTCCAGCATTTTGTGTCTTTTTCTTGGCACAGCAGTTAGTGCTGACGCTTCACTGTTCTGGGGACTTGGGTTCAACCCTGACCCCCCCCCCCCCCCCCCAGTGCAGTTTGTGTGAAGTTTAGATATAAAAAGCTGGAGTAACTCAGCGGGTCAGAGAGCATCTCTGGAGAAAAGGAAAAGGTGACGCTTTGGGTCAAGACCCTTCTTGCTCTCAATGTGATCGTATGGGTTTCCTCATTTCCTCCGGTTTCCACTGACATCCCAAAGTTAGCTGGTAGGTTATTTGTCTGTGATAATATAGCCTTTGGTAGGTTAGTGTCAAAATGAATCAAAGGGGAGTTTTGCGCATGCGTTGGATAATACAGGAATGCAAAAATACAGAGCAATGTAATTAATATGTTTACTCCTCTGTAAGCTTGCATGGCCTCCTTCAGAGTCATTGTAGCACTAAGATAAGCACATATAGGCATGTCAAGAGGTTTCAGTGGAGTGCCTGAAAAGGTACAAATCCCAAACAGTACTAAAGAGCCATGACTATGGAGCTGGGTGGTAGGATTAGAATAGAGCACTCGTTATTGACACTAGGGGTTAAATGATTCACTGTTCTTGTTATGAGCCAAGGAGCGAATGATCAATAGACTATAGACAATAGGTGCAGGAGTAGGCCATTTGGCCCTTCGAGCCAGCACCGCCATTCAATGTGATCATGGCTGATCATCCACAATCAGTACCCAGTTCCTGCCTTCTCCCCATATCCCTTAACTCCTCCATCCATAAGAGCTCTATGTAACTCTCTTCTGAAAGCATCCAGAGAACCAGCCTCCACCGCCCTCTGAGGCAGAGAATTCCACACACTCACAACTTTCTGTGTGAAAAAGTTTTTCCTCATCTCCGTTCTAAATGGCTTACCACTTATTCTTAAACTATGGCCCCTGGTTCTGGACTCCCCCAGCATCGGGAACATGTTTCCTGCCTCTAGTGTGTCCAAACCCATAATAATCTTATATGTTTCAATAAGATCCCCTCTCATCCTAAATTACAGAGTATACTAGCCCAGCCGCTCCAATCTATCAACATATGACAGTCCCGCCATCCCGGGAATTAACCTTGTGAACCTATGCTGCACTCCCTCAATAGCAAAAATGTCCTTCCTCAAGTTTGGAGACCAAAACTGCACACAATACTCCAGATGTGGTCTCACTAGGGCCCTGTACAATTGCAGGAGGACCTCTTTGCTCCTATACTCAACTCCTTGTGTTATGCCATTCGCTTTCTTCACTGCCTGATGTATCTGCATGCTTACTTTCAGTGACTGATGAAAAAAAAACCCAGATCCCATTGTACTTCCCCTTTTCCCAACTTGACACCATTTAAATAATAATTTGCTTTCCTGTTTTGCCACCAAAGTGGATAACCTCATATTTATCCACATTAAACTGCATCTGCCATGCATCTGCCCACTCACACAACCTGCCCAAGTCACCCTGCATCCTCAAAGCATCCTCACAGTTCACCCAGCTTTGTGTCATCTGAAAATTTGCTAATGTTACTTTGAATCCCTTCATCTAAATAGCTGTCCCAGCACCGAGCTTTGCGGTACCCCACTAGTCACTGCCTGCCATACTGAAAGGGACATGTTAATTCCTACCCTTTGTTTCCTGTTTGCCAATCAATTTTCTATCCATGTCAGCACCCTACCCCCAATACCATGTGCTCTAATTTTGCCCACTAATCTCCTATGTGGGACCTTATCAAATGCTTTCTGAAAGTCCAGGTACACTACATCCACTGGCTCTCCCTTGTCCATTATCAAAATGTTACATCCTCAAAAAATTCCAGAAGATTAGTCAAGCATGATTTCCCCTTCGTAAATCCATGCTGACTGCTATCCAAATGTGCCGCTATTTCATCCCCACCACCGATGTCAGGCTGTTCAAAAGGGAACTGCAGATGCTGGAATATCGAAGGTACACAAAATTGCTGGGGAAACTCAGCGGGTAGCACTGAAGAAGGGTCTCGGCCCGAAACGTCGCCTATTTCCTTCGCTCCATAGATGCTGCTGCACCCGCTGAGTTTCCCCAGCAATTTTGTGTACCTACCGATGTCAGGCTAACTGGTTTATAATTCCCTGTTTTCTCTCCGCCGCCCTTCGTAAAGAGTGGGATAACATTAGCTACCCTCCAATCCACAGGAACTGATCCTGAATCTATAGAACATTGGAAAGTGATCATCAATGTGTCCACGATTTTGAGAGCCACTTCCTTAAGTACTCTGGGATGCAGACCATCTGGTCCTTGATCAAGGAACAAGATATACACAAAAAAGTAGCAAAGTAGCAGAGGATGAGGAAGGGAGGACACAATTCATATAGATCCGTGCAGAATTTCCTGAGGTTTGGCTGCTTTTACGGTCTACTGAAAGCATGCCATTAAGCTCTTCACGGACCCTGTGGTTGTGCAAAATAATTTCACTGGGCTGTGCATATGTGACAATAAAGAACCATTGAACTATTGCCATAGATACATGAATCTTTCTCCTTTCCATCTTCTCCGCCAGGACATCCAAAGCATTATCCAAATCTTTGATCTCCTGCCACTGTTTGCCAGGTCAGACTCACTTCCTGTGTAACGGCCAGTACCTGCTCCAACCACAGTGGTTCCTCCTGTTTAAGAGGAGCAGCCTTGATCTTAGCTGAGTAGGCTAACTTTCCCTGGTGCAGGCTGTTCAGAATGTTGGTCGCCCGCTGAAATATCCAGTCAGTGAACATCTCAGCACTGGTAGATGCTACAATCATTATAATTAGCAAGCTGAACAAGATTGGCTCACTGCCTGCATTCTGCTTAAGAGAGGCAGGTTAACTGCAAATTGCAATCCCCGGACTATGTACATGGGATATTGAATTTAGTCCACTAAGCATTTTATTTCTGTAGCAAAATGGCTTTATATGGTTATTTGTTCTTCAGCACTGAGTATTAAGAGGAATTCACATAAAGAAGTTCAAACTGTGTAACTGAACTGTAAAAAGCACTATGGACTTAATAAAAGTCTAAATCCAAGTACTTTCAAACTCAACGGTGTTTTTATATTCAAATATTTTCCTTCCTTCAAAAGTTTAGCTGGATTTTTTTCCCCACTATGTATGTCTTATTTAAACGTGTAATTTACAACTTTATATATTGAATTCAAGCGATTATATAAGAAATTAAAGTGGAAATACAAATGTGGTGTTTAAAATAATTCCTCCTCAGTTTTGACAATATACAAATTTAATTTTCCTTAACTATTGATGCACAGTAAAATTAGTATGGGACTATTGTGGATAGAATTTTGGCCTGTTCATAAAACAATTAAAACTTGTGTAGGTGCCAATAATATAAAAATAAAAATGTTAGATTTGAGAAGTTAGAATATATTGTGTTTAGTTTAGCTTAGTTTAGAGATGTATGCAAGGTAGTATACCAAAGTATTTTTTGATTGTTTATAAGGGTCATTAAATTATTCTACAGACACACAAAAGGCAACAACCCCTACATCCTTTCAAATTATGAAAAAATGAGAATAGATTATCAGCAAAACTTTCTAGGTACATTTACTTGCATTATTTTTATCTGTAATGCACACATATTCAAATGGTTTATTTTGCCATGAAATGGATTGAATATAGGTTTACTTGGGACATCTGGAACCTGGAGCCATGTGTCTCACACACTTTCCTATCATTCATAGGAGCTTTTTATACTTCCTGTCTCCTCTCCAGAATTTCCCACCAGTTATAGTCCATGCCCCAAAGACACTTCTATATAGCTTTTCTCAGCTTACTTTGGAAATTATAATGTTCTTCCAATTTTACAAATACATACTAACCATTTCATAACCACATGGCTAAATTTATGAGAATGGATAGTCATTGTGTAGTCTTAGTTTAAAAAAAACCTCAGTGAAGTTATAAATTAGTTCAATGTAAGGAAGAAACTGTGAAATATAGTTCTCTCTTCATACTCATATACACTTAGCATTTTCTAATTTTATTTTAAAGCAAGAAATATTTGTCTCTATGCTCAGTAGTACCCTTAGCTGCCATGTTTTCTTACACTGAAGAATATTTGTTATCCTGTAGCATTTATAGTCGGTAACGTTATGCAGTACACTTACAGGAAATTCATGGCAGATGTAATTTGGCCCATGAAATATGTGTTAAGTAGGCAAAACAATTTTTTCTTCACAGGAGGATAACACAAACATTACTTGGTTCATTGCATGATGTGCACAAAAGCTGGTTTTAAATTTGAATTACATTTTATTGTAAAAATCAATATCTTACACATGGACTTTGCTTTACCTCCCAACATGCTTTTACTTTTGTCTTTCAGGGCATTTCTATCAACTATAACGCTTTTTGAAAGCTTTATTTTATTGCATCATAATTCAGACATAACTGTGATATAGTGAGACAAAGTTTTAAGTTGTGTCTGCATCCTGCTAAGATCCAATCTTCTCCACGTACTGCACAATTGTCTTGCATGCATAGTCTAAAAATAGATAACGGCAATGGAATTTTCACAACTATTCTGTACAAAGATATTTTGCCTTCTACACAACACAACAAATAAGAATGATTGTATAAGTATCAGACCAGTACATTTTATGCCTTTTACTTTAATAAATGTTGCGATTCATATAATAAATATTTTGGTTCTTTAGATGGAGTGAAACAAAAATATTTTCTTTGTATTAATCAATGTCTTCAATGTCGGTGAATAAAACTAATGAATGTTGCAGTAAAATTAAGGAATTGGAATGATGAATGCTTTTTGTACAATATTGGGTAATATATGTCTTTCTGTGCCTCCCTTAATATATTACGTTGTGAAAGATAGAGTTTCATTTTAAACCAGCACTGATTCGTGCAAAGGTTGCACCCTGTACATTTGTATGTGTTACTACCCTTATCTCACATACACACAAAACTACTTATGGCACTATATTTGTTTTATCTATATGTTTCACTTTTTTCACATTATTTAAACTATTTTTGTCCTGTTTGCAATAGCATTATTTACCCGATGTGATAAACAATAATTGAGGGAAAATATTCTTAGTTGATTTGTTGCTGATTTTTTTTAATTCATTGACCATATTTATAGACATCTTTAATTTTCATTTTAACAATGATATTAAAGACAAAGGTTCCTTTGTACTATTTCTGTAAACTTAATAATAATAAAAAAGTAGTACTGTATAAATGAATATGAATAGAAAAATTAAAATAGGATTAATATTGCTTAAATAGAAAAATATTATTTGGCAAGCAGTAAGCTGACAGCTGTCACAGCCAAGAAGGAGTTGTTGCCATCATGCCCAATGAATTTAAAGAATTAGCCCTTATAACATACTCAGGCTGTCAAAGGTTCTAACATGGTAGCATAACATCATGTTATATCCTAAGTTTTCTTTGGTTAAAGGGGAAAGCAAGGGACAAACATTATATACGGGAGACCCTTAATAAAAACAGCCAAACTCGTTGTTCCTTTTCTCATGAATTCCTTGTAAGATTTGTGTTAGAAATAGACATCTAGGGTCTATTTTGTTGGATCTGGAATGACTTGCAGGATCAGGCTGCATAGAACGCCACGCTTTTCATAATGCCTGTGGAGCCCTAGAACTATAGCATTAAGACAAAAAGTTATTTTAATTTTAATTTATGATAACAAAGGATGAATCAGTGTTCTGTTACGTTATCACTAGATTCAAATTATGTGAGCTTTGAATTATCACAAGAATTTAACTGGTTTCTGTGTAAACTTTGGAGAAATCTTAGCAGAACTTCTGGAACAACAGCTTGGTATCTAAATGCTCCGTTTAACAAGAAATTATTCAAAAGTGATTCATAGGCTGTAATCAAATAAAACATGGCACTAATCCAGATAAGGAGGTATTCTCACAGGCTTTCAAAAGTCATTGCTATTTTCTGCCGCTGTTAGTCTACTGAAATTGGGGCATGCTATTGGAAATTCAGCGTGAAGTAATGAAATTCAATTGGAACAGATCAATCACCTTAATGTTTCAACTATTAACTTTCACAATGTTTCAGCAAAGATTGGGAAGCCAAACATGGGCCTGCATGAAAATAACTGAGCAACTGTCTAATGCGGTTTCAGTGTTAGCTGAGTAATATAGCACATTACTAATAACAGTAGTTTACCCATTATAGAGTTCTATGTTTACATATCTGTTGTGCTCCTGCAAGTACGAATTTCATTGTTCTGTTTTGGGAGATATGACAACAAAACACTCTTGAGTCTCTTGACTAATCTGACTAATTGTCCCTGGAGGTCGAAATAAAATGCTCTATCATACTAATTGATTCAACCATGTAATGTGCTTAGAGGAACATAGGAGTAACAGCTATGCTGAGAGCCATGCATGAGCCAGGGATAGTTTTGTATGTATCACTGGGAAGGCTAATACTTCCTAAGTGCTGAGTTCTATCCTTGGTGAGCCATCTTCTTGAACCATTGCAGAACATCCAGTTAAGCTACTCCCAAAACATTGCGAGGCAATGATTTCTTGGACTTAGACCCAGCAACAACAATGATTAAGTAAATCGGGTAAGCTTCATAACTATGCACAAAGAAATAAGCCTGTCAGGTGGCCTGTTATTCTTCTGTTGCAAACCAAATTGAAACACTCTTAATGTTAAATGGAATTAATTGATCAAATTCCCTCCTTTGTATAACAGTTCTTTTACTTATTCAATCTTGGACATAAGATACACATCTATTTTCAGGATTAATGATTGTGCAGCATTAAATGCAGAACATGTTACCAAGGTGCTATAAGAAGCACATTTTGATATGTTTCCACTGAGTATTTATTCACATCCTTAAATAATAGCTTTTCTTTTGTTTAAAACTTAAACCTAAACTAAAATCTTTTGTTTCCAAGGAGGAGGAGCATGATTTCTGGTCTCCATTTTATTTGCCTATTATGTAATGGAATCACAGTCTTAGCCAGAGTTGAACAAGTTAGAGGTATTTCAGAACGACACCAAAACATTTGTTGCAGCAACATTTTCCAAGGTGCTTTACATGAGGAATGCCAAACAAACTTTGACCCCAGCTGCAAAAGAAGACGTTAGGCCAACGCTCAACAATATGGACATTAGTACTCTACATTAGACAAGCAGTCTGGTAATTCTGGGAATGAAAATCAAAAGAAACGGCATATGTTGGAAATCTGAAATAAAACAGAAAATGCTGGAAAAACTCAGCAGGTCAGGCAGCATAAATGCTCATAAATATTTCCGGAATTTTCTGTTTTTATAACTATAACTAGACTAAGTCACACGGGAGGCCTGGTCCCCCAACTCAATATTCCACCACTCACCCATAGCCCCCAACTGCACAGGCGCGGCTGACAGGTCCCAGTTTTGAGGGTCCTGATCCCCCCCCCCCCCCCCCACATACACTCACCCCATCGCCCGCTCAACCCCCCCCCCCCCCCACATACACTCACTCCATCACCCGCTCAACCCCCCCCCCCCAACTACTCCTAGCGACTCTCTGGCGGCGCAGCCATTCCCGCCCATTGGGTTCCCATTGTGACGTAGAACACGCAGGTATTACTGCGTAGGCACAGCTGACGGGCACAGCAAGTGGAAAATATATTTATTACAGCTTAAAATGTGAATAACTTTATATAACAACAATTTAAATGTTAAAGATGAGATTTATTCAGTTCAGTTCTTTCTTGTTATGTCTCTTGTTGCGTCCTGCAGCTGGGGAGGGGGACTGCTTCAGGGGGGGTCTGCCGAGGGCCGGTGGGGAGGGAGTGCTGCCGTGGCCTACCGCTGCCGTGGCCTGCCGCTGCCGCACCCCACCGGCTTCAGGCAGGGGGCCGATGGGGGGGAGCGTCCTGCAGCCAGGGGAGGGGGAGGGCTTCAGGAGGTGGCCGGTGGGTGGGTGGCTTTCTGCAGGGCTAGTACGGGTGTTGTGGGCCTAAAGGACTGGTTTCCAGTGGGCTAGTATGGATATTACGGACCAAATAGACTTTTCTTGGGCTAGTACAGGTGTTGTGGGCCAGAGGGACTGGTTTCCGGAGGGCTAGCAGGACATTGTGGGCAGAATGGGCTTTCCTTGGGCAAGTACGGGGGTTGTTGGCCGAATGGACTGCAGCTGGGTACGGGGACGGCGGGGAGCGTTCTATAGCCGGGGGGAGTGGACGGCTTCAGACGGGGGCTGTCGGGGGCCGGTGGGGAGGGAGCGTTGCCGTGGCCTACCGTTGCCGTGGCCTACCGCTGCCTACCCCTGTCGCCACCTACCCCTGCCGTGCCCTACCGCTGCCGCAACCCATCGGCTTCAGGCAGGGGGCCGATGGGCGGGGAGCGTCCTGCAGCCAGGGGAGGGAGTAGGGTACGGCCTCACTCAGCGGCTCCAGCGTCAATCAGTGGCTCCCAGCACTGGCCGCACTCATTCAGCGGCTCTCGGCTCGTCATGATGGCAGACGCAGCCCCCACTCGCTCGCCACACTCTGCTCACACCGCTCCTTCAGCTTTATTCTCCTCGCCGCTGGTGATTGACAGCGGGTGTCGGAAGGGGCGGTTTTTACGATATTTAAACCGTCATAACTTTTGTAATATTCCACCGATCGGATCAAATCTTGGTGCACTTGCAGCACAGGAGAATGGCGAGTACGGTGGTGAAAAATCGTAGCACTATCGCGTACCGTTTTTGCACAAATTTACAAACAACGCCAACCGGAAGAGAACAAGATGAGAGTTTAGTTAAGTATAGATAGATTTAGAAACAGTAGAGGGACCAAGAGAGGTTGTGCTGGTGGAGATGGAGTACAACAGTAAACTGTATATGAGGATAGACACAAAATGCTAGAGTAATTCAACAGGACGGGCAGCATCGCTGGAGAGAAGGAATGGGTGACGTTTTGGGTCGAGACTGATCTCAGTCTGAAGAAGGGTCTCGACCCGAAACGTCACCCATTCCTTTGTGACTACCTTCGATATAAACCAGTATCTGCAATTCTTTCCTACACAATGAGATCTGTTCATTTGTTTCTTGTTTTAACATGCCATCCATTGATGGGCTGGTAAATCCCTAGCCACCAGGCTCCATGGAGAAGAGGGGGAAACAGAACAAATTGTCCCAGACAAATTTCTGATCCACTAACCAATGATACACTGAAAAATTATTGGCAAGTGCGACGTACAACCTTAAGTTCCTTCAGACAACTGTGGCTCATTTTGGCAGTATTGTGGCTAAATTGTTGAATTGTCTAAATGACGTTCCAGAGACTTGAGTTATAATCCCAGCATGGCATTGTGCAGTAAAAATTCATTTAATCAAAGTAATTCTGAAATAAAATCCTATTATCAGAAAAGATAACCACAACAACTCCAGATTGTCATCCAGTTTATGCATCTGATACATTAATTTCCTCAAAGCAAAGAAGTCTGCCATCATTACCTTGCATGACTTTTGTCAAATTTTCAAGATCTGGTGTTGCTGACAAGACCAACATTCATTGCCCACCCTTCATTGATCCTGAGAAGTTAGCGGTGAGCTGCCTTCTTGCACTGATGAAGGAACTCATAATATTGTTACTGGGTAGGAAGTTCCAGGATTTAGATTAAAAATGATGAAGGCCCAATGAAGGAATAATGTGATTTGCCAAATTTGTTTTACCTTATAGACGACATTAGAAACATAGAAACATAAAAAATAGGTTCAGGAGTAGGCCATTCGGCCCTTAGAGCCAGCACCGCCATTCAACGTGATCATGGCATCCAAAATCAGTACCCCGTCATGCTTTCCCCCCATATCCCTTGATTCCGTTAGCCCTAAGAGTTCAGATGTGACAGACAGGCTTGCATAATACAATTAAATGGTCTATCAAACCACTCAATTCGTGGGGAATTAAAAATTGACACTGGATACTGATTTCTTTTCAGTGACCCCCTCTAACCCAAATAAAATGTCATATAGTAATAATACTTGAATTTAAATGTTATCTTAAAGATCTTAGCTTTTAAGATGTTTATGTCCTCCGCGCTAATCTAAACACGAAATTATTCTCTGTTGCAGTCATTGGAAGAAAGTTTTAATTGAATGTACAATAACAAGTGCTTGCTGAAATATTAAAGGTTTTCATGTGTTTCATATTTCAGAGCTATAAAAGATTCACAAAAATGGGCATGTAAAGCCTTTATTTCTGTCTCCTGCTACCAATTTATTTTGGTTTCTGTCATTTCCTGTGCTTATGTTTTGGAAGGTTGATTAGTTTTGTGTATATTGACCTCGTAATATTGGATTCACCAGAAAAAATTATGATATCTGATGCAGCTGAATGTATAATATTGGTAGAATAGTAATGGATTCAATATCAATGAATGCTTTTATCAACCCACAGTGTAACAAGGGACTATCTTACACACATATATTAAAGTATCTCATTAAGATTTAATTTATGGCTATTTCCTCCTATTGGATGTATTAATATTGGACTTTTAATGGATAAAGCCGCAATATCCATATTCGTTACAAATGTATTAAAAATGTACAAAAACTGGACATATAGAATAATGCAGCACGGAAACAGCCCTTCATCCTAATTTGCTCATGTCGACAAAGATGTCCCATCATCGCTAGTCTCACCTGTCCATATCCCTCTAAACCTTTCTTCCCCGTGTAATTGTCCAAATGTCTTTTAAATGTTGTTATTGTACCTGCCTCAACTATAATAATAATAATAATACATTTTATTTATGGGCGCCTTTCAAGAGTCTCAAGGACACCTTACAAAAATTGAGCATGTATAGGAAAAACATGTAAGGGGAATGAAATAAATAGTAGAGACATGACTAGTACACAAAGTAAAGACAGAATTCAATACAAAACACAGCATGAGGCAATTAATGCACAGATGAAAAGGGACGGGGACGTGGGGCTAAGGATAGGCAGAGGTGAAGAGATGGGTCTTGAGGCGGGACTGGAAGATGGGGAGGGACACGGAATTGCGGATCAGTTGGGGGAGGGAGTTCCAGAGCCTGGGAGCTGCCCTGGAGAAGGCTCTGTCCCCAAAACTGCGGAGGTTGGACTTGTGGATGGAGAGGAGACCGGCTGATGTGGATCTGAGGGACCGTGAGGGTTGGTAGGGGGAGAGGAGGTCAATGAGATATGTGGGGGCCAGATGGTGGAGGGCTTTGTAGGTGAGGACCAGGATTTTGTAGGTGATCCGGTGGGAGACGGGAAGCCAGTGAAGTTTTTTGAGGACTGGAGTGATGATGTCCTCTGACAGCTCATTCCATATACCCACAATCGTCTTTTTTTTTTAATGTCCCCTCAGGTTCCCATTAAATCTATCCCCTCTCACCTTAAACCTAGGCCGCTCTGGTGCTGAAATAAAACAGAAAATTATGGAAACAAACAGCGTCTGTGGAAATAGAAACAGAATTAATATTTCAGGTTAAAGAGTGGAATATACGTATATCCATTCAGCTGTCATAATAAGATTTGGCAGTCATAATGTAGGACTATGTAATATTCCCCATAGGTCAGGCTATCTGCTATTGGTGAGAGAAAACCTGAGCAAATGTCACTGTCAGATGATAAAGAGCAGAGATGGCTAGTTCTGACACAGAAAAAAATAGGAAGTTACCTGGTTGGGGAATTGAACATTAAGTCCGCAAGGCTGTAAATTGCACACACATAAGATGAAGTGTTGTTTCGCAAGATTTTTTAGTTTAGTTTAGATACTGCACAGAAACAGACCCTTCGGCCCACCGAGTCCGCATTGACCAGCGATCCCAGCACATTATCACCATCCTATACACAGTAGGGACAATTCACATTTTTACCAAAGCCAATTAATTTGCAAACCTGTATGTCTTTGGAGTGTGGGAGTAAACCGGAGCACCTGGAGAAAATTAACGCAGGTCACAGGGAGATCGTACAAACTTCTTATCGACAGCACCCATCGTCAGGATCGAACCTGGGTTTCTGGTGTTATAAGACAACAACTATACCGCTGCGCCACCGTGCCTCCCCAAGTTGGACATTATTCCAGCAGAGCGGGAACTTTCACACAGGCAGCTCAGAGTGGTGCGTAGGAAGGAACTGCAGATACTGAGCCGAAACGTCACCCATTCTTTCTTTCCAGAGGAATGCTGCCTGTCCCATTGAGTTACTCCAGCTTTTTGAGTCTATCTTTAGTTGTGTTAGACTGGTTGTGTTTTAACAAGTTCTTGTCAAATATTTCTAACTGCAATTGGGCTGGAGATTTGTTGGCATTTCTTTCTACCATCACGCAAAGCTAAAATCTACAAACAATGCATTAAAGTAATGTAGTTTATATCTTTGGTATGATAATCACAAAACTCATTAAGATTTGAGAAGATGAAAGTAAAGAAAAATCAGTAGCCCAAATTATGAAACTCCTGAAAAGGCAAAAAGCATGCATATGCTGAAGCTGCAGAACCATTGTTTTCAGCTCCTTTTGCCTACACCCAAGATATTCCTCCCAAACCTCTCCACATCTTCAGTTTTCCTTTAAAGCTTTCCCCGTTTAAAAAAAAAAAAAAGGTAATTTGGCATCTAAATCTGTGTCATTTATTTTTGGATTGAGTTCACTTTTATCAAATTACTTGGGATGCTTGCCAAGTTGCTAAATAAGTGGGAGTTGTTGTACACACAGCCACTCACAGCCACTCACCGCCACCATAGATGAGGCTCGCACCAGGGTCTCATCCATACCCCGCAACACTGCTCTCTCTCCCCATCCCCGCACTCGCAACAAGGGCAGATCCCCCTAGTCCTCACCTTTCACCCCACCAGCCGGCAAATACAACACATAATCCTCCGTGACCCCACCACTCGCCACATCTTCCCATCTCCCCATATGTCTGCCTTCCGCAAAGACCACTCCCTCCGCAACTCCCTTGTCAATTCTTCCCTTCCCTCCCGTACCACCCGCTCCCCGGGCACTTTCCGTTGCAACCGCAAGAAATGCAACACCTGTCCCTTCACCTCCCCCCTCGACTCCATTCAAGGACCCAAGCAGTCGTCCCAGGTGCGACAAAGGTTCACCTGTATCTCCTCCAACCTCATCTACTGCATCCGCTGCTCTAGATGTCAGCTGATTTACATCGGGGAGACTAAGCGGAGGTTGGGCGATCGTTTCGCCGAACACCTCCGCTCAGTCCGCAATAACCTACCTGAACTCCCGGTGGCTCAGCACTTCAACTCCCCCTCCCATTCCCAATCCGACCTCTCTGTCCTGGGTCTCCTCCATTGCCAGAGTGAGCAACACCGGAAATTGGAGGAACAGCACCTCATATTCTGCCAGGGTTGCTTGCGTCTGGATGGCATGAACGTTGAATTCTCCCAATTTTGCTAGCCCTTGCTGTCTCCTCCCCTTCCTTAACCCTCGAGCTGTCTCCTCCCATCCCCCCGCCCTCGGGCTCCTCCTCCTCCCTTTTTCCTTCCTTCTCCCCCCCACCCCCCATCAGTCTGAAGAAGGGTTTTGACCCAAAACGTCGCCTATTTCCTTCGCTCCATAGTTGCTGCTGCACCCGCTGAGTTTCTCCAGCATTTTTGTGTACACTCACAGGTTATTGTGGGATCTGCTGATATTCTCATCTCAAGTTCTGACAATGGTTCTACTTCTTAAATAATTTCCCATTTTTTTACCTTTTCAGAAGCTTCAAAATGCGTGCTTCTGACTTTTCTTTATTTTCATTTTCTGAATACTTAAATTCATGAGTTTTGTGTTTAGCATAACAATGATATAAGCTACATTACTTTGGCACTTCAGTGTCTTCAAATGAGCACCAACTTATAAATTTGTCTTTGTATTTCTTAGTGCTGTGAGCATTCAAGTCAGTCCTCGCCATAGGCATCCAAACAGGATATTTCTGTACTCCCTCTAACGTGTAATACGGGAGGATGTAAAAATTTGAGATAAAATTGTCATCGTCGATGAGGAGTTTCTGTGGGCAGGAAGGCAAGTTAATCGTAGCTTGGGACTCTGTGAGGGAGAGTAGTGGGCCACATCTGCTTCTACTTCCAGCAGTTTTACTGTCTTTCTCCAGCCACAATCTGCCTCATGAATCCGTGTCAGGTCCCGACTGTTGGGAGCAGAAGGCAGGTGTCAGATTTTTGCTCTCCTGCTGGGACAACCGGCTACACCATCTGTCTGCTCCATTCCTTGCTGACAGCTCAGCTGTTTCCGCAGGTGGCTTTATTTGGAATATTTCTCCTCTTGAGTTGCTACTGAAATTGGGAAGTGTTCCAGATTCGTTCCGGGCTTGGACATTTCCATTTTGTAGGACCAAGTAAAAAGAGGAGAAAAAATACAGTATATATTTAAAAGCAAGGAGTAAACTATTATAAGGAGCATGTCACAGTGGCGCAGCTGGTAGAGTTGCTGCCTCACTGCTCCAGGGACCCAGGTTCCATCCTGATCCCCAGTGCTGTCTGTGACGAGTTTGTACATTTGCCCTGTGAACCGCGTGGGTTTCCTCCGGGTGCTGCGGTTTCCTCCAACATTGCAAAGACGTACGGGTTTGTAGGTTAATTGGCCTGTGTAAATTGTCCCCTGGTGTGTAGGGAATGGGTGTGAAAGTGAGATAGCATAGGGGTAGTGTGAATGGGTGGTCAGTATGGACTCGGTGGGCCAAAGGGCCTATTTCCATACATTATCTCTAAACTAAAATAAACCAAACTAAACTAAATTGAACTTTGGCAGCCTCAAGGTTGCACTAATCTGCCATTAGTCAACACATTCATGGGTTCGTTCGTACGCCTGCTGATTAAAATGTCAGTAATGCCTGATACCCTAAATATTAAGCACTACCAAATGGTTCTCACATTCTTTCCTTCACAGACTGTGCCTCTGAGAAATCAGAGAGTCAGGGCCTGCAGTACCTGGATGGAGACTTATGTACACAAAAATGCTGGAGAAACTCAGCGGATGCAGCAGCATCTATGGAGCGAAGGAAATAGGCAAAGTTTCGGGCCAAAACCCTTCTTCAGACTGGTGGGGGTGGCGGGGAGAAGAAAGGAAAAAGGAGGAGGAGGAGCCTGAGGGCTGAGGGATGGGAGGAGACAGCAGGAGGGCTGAGGAAGGGGAGGAGACAGCAAGGGCTAACAAAATTGGGAGAATTCAATGTTCATGCCCGCAGGATGCAGACTCCCCAAGCGGAATATGAGGTGCTGTTCCTCCAATTTCCGGTGTTGCTCGCTCTGGCCATGGAGGAGACCCAGGACAGAGAGGTTAGATGGGGAATGGGAGGGGGAGTTGAAGTGCTGAGCCACCGGGAGGTCAGGTTGGTTATTGCGGACCGAACGGAGGTGTTCGGCAAAACGATCGCCCAGCCTCCGCTTGGTCTCACCGATGTAGATCAGCTGACATCTAGAGCAGCGGATGCAATAGATGAGGTTGGAGGAGATGCAGGTGAACCTCTGTCACACCTGGAACGACAGCTTGGGTCCTTGAATGGAGTCAAGGGGGGAGGTAAAGGGACAAGTGTTCCAATCTATCTCCCCAAATTCACAACCTCAAATTCCTAGCATAAATGCATACCAATCACAATTTTCCCAAATCAACATTTTATTTTTCTCTACAATATGACATTTCCAATCTCATCTAACACTTTAATCAGGATGCCAAAACCATCCAGGTCTCTTTTTGAACAGTTCAAAAGATTAGAATTAGGGGGAAAAAACCCAACTTAAAACATCGATAAGACAAAACAAACTGCATTTTTGCATCTCTCCTCTGTTTTAGTCAAAAGAAAACAAAGAAAAAACAGTTAATTTCCACATATATAGATAAGCATATCCAAAGAACAAAGAAAAAGAAAATAGTTATTTTCTCCACCCCACACAATTGCAACTTCTTAAAGAGACACTACATTTTTTTCTATGACATTCACTCACAAGTTGCCACACCTCATTCAATATACTAAATCTCACAGATATTCACACACTTTAAAACAATAAAATTCTCACTCAAAGTAACACAATTATACACACCTCAAGGAAATTATTCAAATTCAAAACTGTGATACACCGAAATACGCTCATAAGCCTGCCCACCATTCCACACATGATTTACTGAATTAACATGGAATTTTCTCAAAGGAAAATGGGCATCACAATTGGGTTTTGAAATTGTATCTCCATGGTTTTCCCTCCTTACCAGTATTCGTAGGGCAATGTATATGATATAAAAGAACAGACAGAAAAACATTATTTACACAAACTTTCCCGAGAGGGGTTAGCCAGAGGCCCGTCAAAGAGTCAATGGCGCTGCCCTCTCATTTCCAAAAATCGCGCTGCGCTAAGAGGCGTCCCTCTGTATTAACTTTACATCGCCCATGTCTTGGCAAGGCCGTTCTGTCTACTAGAATCTTTGGTTGGGGACCAATGTGCAGAATTTGGTGCTTTGGCAGAGGCAAGGGCTGACAGTAGTATCCTGTCTCAATGATACTCTGGCTCTGCATTGTTTAACTCTCACTGCTGGATTCATTGGTGCTCTCCCTTCCTCTTCTGCATCAGCCCTTTCTCCTCTTCTTTCTCATCTTCTTCTTCAGTCTCCGAGTCTCTATTTGTTCCCCATCCCCCCTGAATTTGTTCCTTATCCCTCCTTCTTCCATAAACAGTGTCGCCATGCCAGATAAGCGGTCCCCGGGGTTATTTCGTTTTAACGCCCCTATTTTCCCCTTTTTTTACCAATTGTCGCTTAATTTGCGACTCAATCAGGCCTTTTCTTTTTCGGCCTTTTCCTGTTGTTTTATCATGCCAATTACATTCTGCTTGTAACACATCCCAATTCTTAGGTATACCATCCTTTTTCATCTTTTCTGCCTTATTAACAGTTTCTACATTCCATGTTCTTCCGACTGGCCAAGATTCATCTCACAAACGTTTGCTTTGCTTATAACTTAATATTCTATAGTCTTTGTTACTTTTAGGATCCAAATAACGCATGTTGGACGGGCGCTCCCCCGTCATTTTTATCCAGATTATTCCCCGTAGCCACGAGCCTCTTCTCAGCCCTGCTACTTCTCAACCTAGCCGCGAGTTTCTCTCTGCCCGGCAACTTCTCAATCTAGCTGTGAGTTTCTCTCTGCCCGGCTACTTCTACTTTCCCAGTAGTAAAACACCTTACCAACTTTCCTAGTAGCAAAAATACATTAATTTACGACAAACCTTTTTAGTTTGCTCTATCCAATTGCCGACTACTCTCTATTAGCAAAATACACAATTGGTCTTACCGTTGTCTGTATTAAGGACCTCGGCGGGGAAGCAGATCAACCTCTGAGAAGGACAACAGATGTTACCGGGAGTTTCTATGGGAGTCAGTCTCAAAGGGTCTGATTAGAGCTCAGTTCTCTCCCTGTCCGATCCCAGTCACTCTGTAGCCTCTTGCACATTCATCTGTTGACGGTCCCAGCGAGGTCCTGCCGACTATAAACCAATGATAAGGTTCACTACTTAATAAACAGACAACTCACAAAAAGGTTAGTTAGACCAACTCCAGCTTTACTGATCATCTGCCGGTGGAAGTGACGGGGATGCACCATCAAGTAAGCAATACTTGACTTCCCCCGTGCCACCACTTCAATGAACAAAGACTTACATGATGTTTTATACTGTGTGTTTGTCACTTAGTCACATTCCAAAGATGTTAGTCGTTGTCAGAGATACAGTCAATACGCAAGAAATGCAACACCTGTCCCTTCACCTCCCCCCTCGACTCCATTCAAGGACCCAAGCAGTCGTTCCAGGTGCGACAAAGGTTCACCTGTATCTCCTCCAACCTCATCTACTGCATCCGCTGCTCTAGATGTCAGCTGATTTACATCAGGGAGACTAAGCGGAGGTTGGGCGATCGTTTCGCCGAACACCTCCGCTCAGTCCGCAATAACCAACCTGACCTCCCGGTGGCTCAGCACTTCAACTCCCCCTCCCATTCCCAATCCGACCTCTCTGTCCTGGGTCTCCTCCATTGCCAGAGTGAGCAACAGCGGAAATTGGAGGAACAGCACCTCATATTCCGTCTGGGGACCTTGCGTCCGGATGGCATTAACATTGAATTCTCCCAATTTTGCTAGTCCTTGCTGTCTCCTCCTCTTCCTCAACCCTCTAGCTGTCTCCTCCCACCCTCCCATCCGCCCGCCCTCAGGCTCCTCCTCCTCCCCTTTTCCTTCCTTCTCCCCCCCACCCCCCATCAGTCTGAAGAAGGGTTTCGGCCCGAAACGTCGCCTATTTCCTTCGCTCCATAGATGCTGCTGCACCCGCTGAGTTTCTCCAGCAATTTTGTGTACCTTCGATCTTCCAGCATCTGTAGTTCCTTCTTGAACACATTACCACAGGATGCATCTGAGCTTGTCTCTTCTCAATTAGCAGACACATTTCAAAGGCATCTTCAAGGTACTTTCAAGACAAGACATCTCAAAGGCATCAGTTGTTGTCTCAATATACATCACTGAGACAAGTCTGGGCTTCTCTCTCAATTGGTAGTCACATTTCAAAGGCATCGGTCATTGTCTCAATACACAGCAACCTGAGGCAAGCCCAAGCTGTCTCTCTCTCTTATCAATCCACTGAAAAAGGTTGAGACGAAATATAAGCTATAACCTAGTCCAGGATTCCATTATATATATTTTATATATTTTAAAGCATTTAACCTTTTCAAGTGGATTGGGATTTGGTGTCAATGCATCTGGTTGTGGGTGTTATAGAAGTTCAAACTGGAGTATCAAATTTTGGGATCTGGAGTAAAGTTGAGCTTGAATAGGGAGGAGCCATTTCGGGTACTCTAAAGGTGGTCATATTGGAGGCTAGGGATCTGGGGGAGTCACCAGGAATTCTGAGTTTAGCTGCACTGGTGGTAATGGTGATGGAATGGGTTCAGTGAAAGGAGGGAAGTTGTCAAAGTATGTGAATCCATCTGAGTTGCAGTCCCAGAGTAAGGTTGGGACCTGCTGAGGGAAGGCCCTTTCAAATTGTCCTACTAACAATCAAACTGCACTATGAAAACCAATTTGTTCTGTTTAGTTTAGCGAAACAGCATGGAACCAGGCCATATGGCCCACTGAGTTCATGCCAACCATCGTTCAACTTTCACACTAGTTCTAAGTTATCCCACTTTGTCAACCACTCCATACACATTAGGCCAATTTACTGAGGCTAATTAACCTACAAACTCACACCTCCTTGGGATGTGGGAGGAAGCCGGAACTCCTGAAGGAAACCAACGCAGTCACAGGGAGAACATGCAAACTGCATACAGACAGCAGCCAGGGTCAGGATTGAACTCGGGTCTCTGACACTGTGAAGCTACCAGCTGCGCCACAGTCACCCACAATCTGAGATTGCCTATTGTCACTGGTAAGCATTGTGTGAGGAAAGATGCCATTAGATGTAGAAAATGCACCATCAGTGCAAATAAAGCTTACAATGGAAAGTATAAAGCCGGGTTCATGAACAGATTTATTTGACTCAGAAATCACTAATCTCGTGAGCTAAAAAAAATGAAACACAAAATAAAATAGCACTACATCCAAATTTCTAAGCTTTTATAACATGTGAATGAATGTTCTACAAAATTATAAAAGCTAAAAGGCCTTTTGGTTCAAGAGCAGGGAGCCAAGCTGTAATTGTGGGATGAAGTTGGAAATTCATCCTAAACCCTGGCGGTTAAAGAGTTGTATCACCTCTACTCTTCCAGCTGCAAGGTTACTGGGCAAATGGATTGAGAAAAGTAAAGAAGGTCAAAACGTATAAAATACCAGCATAAAATAAAGGAGATTAAATTGCTTAAAGCTGAATTTATTTTTAGTTTAGAGATACAGCAAGGAACCAGGTCCTTCGGCCCACCTAGTCCTGCCGACCAGCGATCCCCGCACACTATCACTATCCTACATATACTAGGGCCAATTTCCATTTACACCAAGCCAATGAACCTACAAACCTGTACATCTTTGGAGTGTGGGAGGAAACCGAAGATCTTGGAGAAAAACCCACGCAGATCACATGGAGAATGTACAAACTCCATACCTTCGTCAGGATCAAACCCCAGACCCTGGTGCTGTAAGGCAGCAACTCTACCGTTGCGCCACCGTGGTTTAAAATATTACCGTCCATTTGTTTATTTTTTCAAGATGGTTTCAAGAGCGAGTTAGATTTAGCTGTTCGGGCTAACGGAATCAAGGGATATGGGGAGAAAACAGGAACAGGGTACTGATTTTGGATGACCAGCCATGATCATATTGAATGGCGGTGCTGACTCGATGGGCCGAATGGCCTACTCCTCCTGCACCTATTTTCTATGTTTCTTATTTGTCGTGAGAAAGAGTCACAAAAATACCTGAACACCAGAAATAGTTGGGTTTTCTTTTTCTGGCTTCACAGTCAGTAAATCTATTTATTTTTAAAGTCTAGATTTTCCACTCATCAGTGGGAATTTATATCATAATGTTGAATGAACTCTTAATGCGTTAGAGCAACCATTTTCTTTGGCTTGTGCTGATCAAATTCCAGACTATGGCAGAATAATTATTGTCTATGTAGTGAGTGGGCCCAAGTTAGTTCACAGTAATTAAAGCATAATCATTTTCAAATTCAGTTTGAATTCATTTTCTGTTAAGGCCAAGAGTGTAAGCCAGTAAAGTTCTTTGCAGATATGGATGACATAGTTCTGTTTACTGAAGAGGTAGTTATTGCTAAAATTCTTAAATCTATTGACCTATGAGTATTATACAGAAGGGTGCTGACCCGAAACATCACATATCTATGGTCTCTAGTAAGCTGCCTGACCTAGTGATTTACTCCAGAACTTTGTCTTTTTTTATAAACTGCATCTGTTCGGTTCAGTTATTTCAATGTTGCTTATTGTCACGTGTACCAAGGTACAGTGAAAAACTTTTGTTGCATGCTAACCAGTCAGCAGAAATACAACACATGATTACAATCGATCCATTTACACTATATAGATACACTAAACATTATTCCCTTCTCGTGTAAGGTAAAGCCAGCAGAGCCCGATCAAGGATAGTCGGAGAGTCATCAAAGAGGTAGATAGTAGTTCAGGACTGCTCTCTGGTTGTGGTAGGATAATAATAATAATAATAATACATTTTATTTATGGGCGCCTTTCAAGAGTCTCAAGGACACCTTACAAAAATTTAGCAAGTAGAGGAAAAACATGTAAGCGGAATGAAATAAATAGTAGAGACATGACTAGTACACAAATTCAGATGATTCAGTTGCCTGATAACAGCTGGGAAAAAACTGGCCCTGAATCTGGTGGTGTGCGTTTTCACTCTTCTTTACCTTTTGCCTGATGGGGTGCAATTCATCCTTGATTATGCTGCTGGCCTTGCTGAGTCAGCATGAGGTATAATTGGAGTCAATGGAAGGGAGGTTGCTGTCCTTTTTTTTACTACCCAGATGATATCTTGAGTCTATAAAATGTTCTTCGCTATGCCAATAAATTTGAAGTTCACCAGGATTTGGTCAATTGCCAGGCAAAGAATAAGGTCTCTGATGACCGTAAAGAAGTTCATGGCCTCATCAATGTGTTTAGTTTAGTTTAGAGACACAACACGGAAACAAGCTCTTCAGTCCACCGAGTCCACACCGACCAGCGATCCCGACACACTAACACTAGCCTACACACACTAAGGGCAATTTACACTAATACCAAGCCAATTAACTTTCAAACCTGTACATCTTTGGTGTGTGGGAGGAAACCGAGGATCTCGGAGTAAACTCACGCGGTCACGGGGAGAACATACAAACTCCACACAGACAGCATCTGCAGTCGGGATCGAACCCGGGTCTCCGGCGCTGCAAGCGCTGTAAGGCAGCAACTCTTCTGCTGCACCACTCATTAGACCAGCAGACGCCTGGTAAGGAAGAAATTGGCCTTTATTTATGTACTATGGGTCACACAACTCTTATCTTGTTAAATTCATCTGCTTCCTGTTACCAGGTTAGAGGATTAAAGGACTATTTAAATTCTGAAAAATAGGCACTGTATGGCCAAGTTCCTGGCTTATTTGATTTTTTATAAACTATCACCTATTAGAAGACTTGTAAACATGATCCATTCTGTTTACTTTCCCTATCAGAATTTGGTTTAACATCAGAATAAACCGATTACCAGCCTCTAAAATACTGTACAAAATGTCTATAATTTCTATGAGTTCTCCTTCCAGAACTTCATTTAAGCAAGTGCAATGTGATGTTGAAACTTTGTCTTATTGTTTGTCGGGAGACTCATTATAACCTTCAGTTTTTCTGCCAAATTGCGTTAGGTTGCATAGAAATCAAACAAACCACAAAAGAAAAATTAACACAACCAAGCAAACTAGTCTCTGTTGGGAAAAGCAACCTGGACCAGCAGTGGAGCCAGCTAGACTTGCTTTTGAAGTTGAAAATGTTTTGACTGAGTTCAAGAAGGCGGCTGAAGTGGGAAAGGATTTTCAGTGACCCTTGGGACATGTGAAGTTTTTCAATGTAGGGTTGAAAAATACTTTAGCCTTTCCTTTGGAACACAGACAGTTCCAAAGCAACAGGTTTAGTGTCATAGTGCTAGTGTAAGAATCGCAGACAAACTGAATTCTTCGGAAGCTTAATATCTACGAAGAAATAAAAATGCTTTATGGACTTAATAGTTTATGTACAGTTTTAAGGAAAGATAAAATTGAATTAAAATAATTTCTGTCTATTTAATATGATATAGATGCGATTAATTGGTTCATTTGTTCATTCGTTCATAACTTATAGGAGAAGAATTAGAGCGTTCGGCCCATCAAGTCTACTCCACTATTCAATCACTGCTGATCTATCTTTCCCTCTCAACCCCATTCTCCTGCCTTCTCCCCATAACCCCTGACACCCATACTAATCAAGAATCTGCCAATCTCCACCTTAAAAATATCCATTGACTTGGTCTCCTCAGCCTTCTGTGGCAAATAATTCCACAGATTCACCACCCTCTGTTTAAAGAAATTCCTCCTACTCTCTTTTCTAAAGGTACGGTCACTGTTTGCTAAAAGTAGAAGCTGCATGCATTTATGCATGATGCTTATAAGGATATCGCAATACAGAAGAGATGCTTCCATAGTTGTGTGCTTATTCCCATCAGTATACGGGAGGTCACATAATTTATTATTAATATCATCGAGATTTTACACTGACACTCACAATGATGGTTATCTTCTCAGTAATGGAGAGTTTTACTTATGAGGAGTGATTGGCTAGGCTGTGTTTATGCTCACTGGAAAGTAGGGGGCTAAATGTGTGACCTTATAAAAGTTTATAAAATGATGAGGCCCATTGTTGGCTAGGGAAGTTGTGAACTCAAGATGGAGAGCTGAGGAACTGGTTAAACGACTAGGCAGAGAGGGGGGCATGGGGGGAGGGGAGTGTATGTGGAAGTTACAAAATTAGTGAATTCAACATTCAAACCGGGTTGTAACACAAGCAAAATATGAGGTGCTGTTCCTCCAATTTACGTATGGCCACCCCTTTCAGTATGAAGAAGGGTCCCGACCCAAAAAAGTACATCCTTTTTATCCAGAGATGCTGCTCACCCGCAGAGTTAAAGGTTCAAAGGTTCAAAGGTTGATTTATTGTCACATACATCTAGGTGTAGTGAAATTCTTTTTGCCAATGCAGCACATAAAAAAGAATACAAACATAGCAATAATAAATAGCTTCAACATAAAAACATCCCCCCACAATGGTTCCCATTATGGGGGAAGGCACAAAGTCCAGTCCCATCCCCAATGTTCACCCATAGTCGGGCCTATTGAGGCCTCCACAGTTGCCTTCACGGAGGCCCGATGTTCCAGGCCGTTCTCGCCGGGTGATGGTGTTCCGGCGTCGGGAGAGTCCTCTCAGCGGCTTGGGAACCCTGGAATGGCCGCCTCCCTACTCGAGACCGTGGCTTCCGGAGCCGACAAGGCCGCGCCGAATGGAGCTCAACTGGCGATCTCGTCGCGAGATCCCAGGCTCCCGATGGAAAGTTTCAGCGCCGCCGCCCGCAGCTCCGCGATGTTTTTAACGCCGGTCCCAGCTCACCGGAGTTCCAGCGCGGCGACCCAGGCAAGGCACCGCCCGCCCCGCAATGGCGCTCCAGCGCTGCACCACCATCCTCACACCCGCAGCTCCGCCGCCGCCGATGCCGGTGCCGCCGATGCCGGTGCCGCCGCCGCCGATGCCGATGCCGAGGCTCAGGGCGGTCCCCTCGCTCCTCGGACCCGCAGCACCGCAGCCACCGCCGATGCCCCGGGCGGTCCCCTCAGGAAACGCCGCTCCAGGCCCGCTGGTAGGCCGCGAGGACGGGTCGAAAGTGCAGCCCGGAGAAAAGCTGCATCTCCGACCAGGTAGGGACCCTGAAAATTAGTTTCCCCCTTCCCCCCCCCCCCCCCCCCCCCCTCCCCCACACATAAAAAAAGCTAGAACTCCTCAAAAACAAAACACTAAACTAACTAAAAATAAGAAAAAAGATGAAAAAACAGACAGCTGCAGGCTAGGCAGCCATACACCACTTTGTGTCTTTCTTTGGTATAAACCAGCATCTACAGTTCTTTGTACCTGATTAAACCAGTTTACACACAGTGGAATTCTACCAAGCTCCTTTTACAAGGCTAGCCTCCACATGGAGCCGAGTGGAAGAGCACCTCTGGGAAATCTCCAGCTGAATTTGGCCACAACAATTGGGCATTCCACAATCGGACTGTCCTATAACATTCCAAGTCAATGGTGGGCTTAAAGTCATTTTTGTAAGCTTTGAGGAATTCATCTCAAAATTACAGTCTCAAGATTGGACTTAGTTTTGTTAATTTTGCATTTTGTTATTATTTCCATAGATTAAAATGTATTATAGTACATAGGTTAATTTGATTTCAAATTGATACATTTTCCCAGTAATACAGCAATTTTTTATTAGTCGTAACATCCTTTTGGATGTCTTAGAAGGCTCGAAAATAAATGCAAATGTTCTCAACTTGAAGATTATTGACATCGTTGCAGTTAGATTGCATCTTATTTTACCATTATTTCCCTGAGTACTGAAGAGGTTGAGATTTTGTTATTCTTGGGTCTGACTTTGATCCTTTCTTGTTGGCAGGCACAATATTTGCTTTCCACAAATCTGATCTTTTGATGAGATTAGTGCCCCAGAGATACCACTTTTCACTATTTCCAGGCAGCCAAGGTAAATTGAACCTCTGGATAGAAAAAGCTTCAATAAATGGAAATATAAACACAAAATATAAATCCCATTTTAGCTATATTGAGTACAATTGAGTCCGCAACCCGAGTTATATGATCACGGTATAATTCCCAATTTTAAATGGCAGTTTTCCAATAATGGGTCTCAAGCTTTCAACACATCTCAACTCATTTGTGAAGATCTCACTACACTTGTTTTTGACAAGACTCTTTCCTAATAATACCAAAAATATCCAATGTATTTCATGAAGATTGATGTTCAGCTCTTGGGCTAAACACTCAAAAATATATTATCCTGCTAACACCAACACTATTATGGGAACATAATAATGTGTCCATGGACCTTCAATATGAAACTCTATGCATTAAAAAAAATATATATATTAATTCATCACACTATCCCTTTTGGATAGGCACATGGAAGTGGAGGGAATAGATGGATATGAATCATGTACAGACAGATGATATCTGTTTAACTTGGCATCATGTTCTGCACACACATTGTGGGCCGAAAGACCCATTCCTGTGCTGTACCGTTCTATGTTCTATGTTATAGATTGTGGCACATAAATTAATAACCATGTAGTGTATTAAGGAGTGTAATATTCAAAAGCAAAGTTTCAAAACATTTCTTCAGCAGCTGATTCTTGTTTCTCTACAAATAAGCCTCAGGTCGTTTTCCGTACTTACTGTGTAAATGCAGCAATTTTTTAACTTGTCAGCAAAAAAAAAAAAAATCCTCTCTGCATCTGAAATATTATTGCTGGACTGATTTAGATTGGAATACTTAGTCGTATATATTGGCAGCAAGTTGTTGGTTCGACATTTTAGTCCTAAAGTGTGCATTTTCTGACCATATTACAGTATAATTCAATATGCAGTAAAGCACTCTGCTGTTTTTAAGAAAATATTTCCATAAATTTAAACCAAAAAAGTTAAACTATTTTTCCGACTTATAACTTGTCAGATGTTCTTCATTTCTTAGTGGGCAAAATATTTCCATTATAGTATATAAAGTTTCTATAGTTTGTTATTCAAGTTAAATATTAATGTTGACATGATCAACCGTTATGTTTATGTTGATTGGCCAAAATCCAGTGGTACTGTTCATAGTTGGAAATGTGTCAACCACAACAATTTTGATTGTGCCTGAGATATGTTTATTTGGAAAGCACATTCACTTTTAACATTATTCAGACCATTTGCAGTCCAGATTTATTAAAAGTTAAAATATAACAACTATGTTCAGAGAATTTGCAGCTTTTCTGGCAGTAGGTTTTGAAACTTTTGTTTTGGGTACTACTTTTTCAATTGAATAAACTGCTTTTAAGTAGTTGTGCACTTCGTAGTGTCTGCAATCATTTTCTGATTCTTGTCCAATATGATTGCTATGGTAAGTACTTTAAAAGCAAAAATGATTTCCAGCAAATGCAGTTGATTAAAATTACTATAGCTGGGTGGCCTGGTAGCTCTGGCACTAAACCGCTGATCATACAACCACAAAATATATATTTGCAACATGGGTAGATTAATTTTCCACTGACTCACAAATCTGCATTCTAACCTCAAATGCCATTACTTTGAGTTTTTGGCAGATCTCAGTGAGATGGCTAGATGATGAGAGTACAACATTTCTGCATGAGAAGTAAACTGTCAGGCCTTAACACTGGCAGGCTTACCTTACCATTCTATGTATGCAAAAATATATTTTCTGGTGGCCAGTTGAAATGCATTATGCATATTAACCATACTGCCTCCTTATTACTGACAACATGGGCAAGCATCTGAAGATGACAACTCATACATTTTAACATTGAAATAAAGCTCCTCCCTGTTTTGACACAGGGGCTTCTTTTAGCAACCCTAGCTTCAACAGGATCTGCCTCTCACAAGTGAATGCAGCCGGCAGCTGCTCCCTAATTTAGCATCCATTACGTTTGGACATGTAATTAAAACCCATGCCAAACCAAGATGGGGAGATTGGGAAGAGCGGTCAAAAGTCTGGTCAAATAGATGACTTTTAAAAAGAACGCCTTTAAGTAGTGAAATGAAGTGGACGGCCAGAAAGGGTTACTGTGGGAATTCCAGACGGTGGGACCAACACAATTAAAGGTGATAGCATTAGCTATATAAAATTGGATTGTGGTATGTGCCAGACTGGAATGGAGGAATGGAGGAAGGTACTTTTTTTTTTTTTATATATAATTTTATTTATTAGAAGTAAGTACAATACAATGGTACCTTTTTACAGGTTCCCAAAATTATGTTAACATATTACATTCTCTGTACAACTTCCTTTTTTTTTTTTTAAAGAGAAAAGTAAGAAGAGAAAAAGGAAAAAGAGGTTAGCATGCAACAAAAAGCTTTTCACCCTACCTCAGTACACGTGACAATAAACTATAGTAAATTAAACTTATTTGTTTGCACTTTCGGTACAGCTAATTGTATCTGCTGTATCGACCAACCACCTTAATATACCACACTTGCTACAAGGCAAGGATTCAAACTCTGATATACAAAGCAAAATGCAAAGTGCTGGAGTAACTCAGAGGGTCAGGAAGCATCTGTGGTGCGAATGGACAGGCAATCTGTAGAAGGGTCATGACCCAAACCATCGCCTATCCATTCCCTCCACAGATGCTGTACTACACATTGAGTTATTCTTGTATTTTGTGTTTTGGTCAAGATTCCAGCATCTGCAGTTCCTTGTGTGTTCATGTTACTCTGATCTAGCTTGGATTTTCATGTAGGATCCAATGGAGATGGAATGCCCATGTGGAAGTAAAGCAAGGATAAACTATATTCTGATTAATAGTTTGAACTTGCTTTAATACTTAAAGTTTGAAAGTGTATAAAATGATCTTTTTAACATCACATTTTGGGTTTTTTGAACAGATATTTTAGTTGTTTCGGGAACATCAACAATCTCTGAGAAATCTTGACACCATTGGTGGATGTCAAAGTTGAGACGTAGCTCATCTCAAGGATCAAGGATCCAATCAAGGGTTTCCACGTGATTTTTTTTGATGACGTGTTCTGATTCACCCACTTTGCCTAATTATATGATACAAGCTTTGTTGCCACTCAGAGCCTCGCCTTTAAGCTCCAGAACAATTTTGATCAAAGGAATAGCTTTATAGACCTAGACCTGATAAATGTAGGGCCTTGGGGAATATTCCTTGAGACTACCCTCCAAGATCTCATTTGGTGGATGTGAGTTTGAATGATGAATGATCATGTCTGTTTTGTGTCATTTCCCTTCCCAATGCTCTCACTGCCCAGTCCTAGCATCTTGGATTTACAGTGAGATAGAGTAAAGAAACTAGCCCTTCAGCCACAGAGTTTGCATCATATATCACCAACCCATTTACACTAATCAGACCTCAATCCCATACCATTCTTACTCTTTCCATATCTTTATCAAAACTCCCCCGAATCTACCGCACACCCGCTCGCTGCGGCAATTTATTATGTGGCTCATTTAACCTATCAATCCACACAGCTTTGGGAGTTGGGGCATAGAGCACCTGGAGGAAGCCCCCAATGTCGCAAGAAGATCATGCAAACGCCACGCAGAACCCAAAGTCAGGATTGAACCCAGGTCTCTGGTGCCGTGAGGCAGCAACTCTACCAGCTGCGTTGCTACGCTGCACTCCACACTGCTCTCAGGAATGAGAACTTCTGTATTTCTCATTTGCTCCTCACACAACATCTTCCTTGTAAGATGGTAAGAGATACAAGAAACTGCAGATGCTGGAATCCTGAGCAAAATACAAACTGCTGGAGGAAGGGCAGGTTAGGCAGCATCTTTGAAGGGAAATTCAGTGATGATGTTGAGGGTCGGGACCCTTCTTCAGTCTGATGAGTCCTGACCCAAATCATTGTCCAACCATTACCCTCCATAGATGCTATATGACTGGAGAACATATAGTTTAGTTTAGTTTGTTGTCATGTGTATCGAGGTACATTAAAAGCTTTTGTTGGATGCTAACAAGTCAGCGGAAAGACAATACATGATTACAATCCTGCCACCCACAGTGTACAGATACATGACAAGGGGAATAATATGAATAACATTTAGTGCAAGACAAAGCCAGTAAAGTCCGATCAAAGTTAGTCCGAGGGTCTCCAATGAGGTAGATACTAGTCAGGACTGCTCTCTAATTGTTGATAGGATTGTTCAGTTGCCGAATAACAACTGGGAAGAAACTGTCCATGTATCTGGTGGTGTGCATTTTCACACCTATACCTTTTGCCCAATGGGAGAGGGAGGGCAGCATGAGGTATAAATGGAGTCAATGGAAGGGAACACAAAAATGCTGGAGAAACTCAGCGGGTGCAGCAGCATCTATGGAGCGAAGGAAATAGGCGACGTTTCGGGCCGAAACCCTTCTTCAGACTGATGGGGGGTGGGGGGGAGAAGGAAGGAAAAAGGGAGGAGGAGGAGCCCGAGGGTGGGGGGATGGGAGGAGACAGCTCGAGGGTTAAGGAAGGGGAGGAGACAGCAAGGGCTAGCAAAATTGGGAGAATTCAACGTTCATGCCATCCGGACGCAAGCAACCCAGGCGGAATATGAGGTGCTGTTCCTCCAATTTCCGGTGTTGCTCACTCTGGCAATGGAGGAGACCCAGGACAGAGAGGTCGGATTGGGAATGGGAGGGGGAGTTGAAGTGCTGAGCCACCGGGAGTTCAGGTAGGTTATTGCAGACTGAGCGGAGGTGTTCGACGAAACGATCGCCCAACCTCCGCTTAGTCTCCCCGATGTAAATCAGCTGACATCTAGAGCAGCGGATGCAGTAGATGAGGTTGGAGGAGATACAGGTGAACCTTTGTCGCACCTGGAACGACTGCTTGGGTCCTTGAATGGAGTCGAGGGGGGAGGTGAAGGGACAGGTGTTGCATTTCTTGCGGTTGCAACGGAAAGTGCCTGGGGAGGGGGTGGTACGGGAGGGAAGGGAAGAATTGACAAGGGAGTTGCGGAGGGAGCGGTCTTTGCGGAAGGCAGACATAGGGGGAGATGGGAAGATGCGGCGAGTGGTGGGGTCACGTTGGAGGTGGCGGAAATGGCGGAGGATTATGTGTTGTATTTGCCGGCTGGTGGGGTGAAAGGTGAGGACTAGGGGGACTCTGCCCTTGTTGCGAGTGCGGGGATGGGGAGAGAGAGCAGTGTTGCGGGGTATGGATGAGACCCTGGTGCGAGCCTCATCTATGGTGGCGGAGGGGAATCCCCGTTCCCTGAAGAACGAGGACATTTCTGATGCCCTGGTGTGGAACGTCTCATCCTGGGAACAGATGCGGCATAGGCGGAGGAATTGGGAGTAGGAGATGGAGTCTTTACAGGGGGGAGGGTGGGAAGACGTGTAGTCCAGATAGCCATGTGAGTCAGTTGGTTTGTAGTGTATGTCGGTCAGAAGTCTGTCCCATGCGATGGAGATGGTGAGGTCAAGGGATGGTAGGGAAGTGTCGGAAATGGTCCAGGTGTATTGGAGTGCCGGATGGAAGTTGGTGGTGAAGTGGATGAAGTCAGTCAGTTGTGTGTGGGTGCAGGAGGTGGCCCCAAAGCAGTCGTCAATGTAACGGAGGTAGAGGTCGGGGATGGGGCCCTGGTACGTATTGAACAAGGATTGTTTAACGTACCCGACAAAGAGGCAGGCGTAGCTGGGGCCCATGCGTGCACCAGGATGCACTACACATCGCCCCGTCCCCAGTCCACCCACCTGCCTTCCTCTGGCCCCAACTCCCATCCCTGCCGGGTGTTCACCATCCCCCCCGACCACCCCCTCTCCCACACCGAGCGGTCTGTCCTCAGCAGAGGTCTTACCTTTGGCCCCCTCCGTCCCCATCTCAATGAGTTCCGCACCCACCATGACTTGGAGTGCTTCTACCGTCGCCTCCGCCTCACAGCGCACTTCCATGGGAAGGAGTCCTCGACCCCCCAATGATGACCCTTTTTCCCGTCTCCAACGCACCCCCTCCTCGTGGAACCCCTCTCGTAACGTCCCGGCTCTGGAACTCTTTATCCAGAACTGCCGCCGCGACGTCAACCGCCTCAACTTCTCCATTCCCCTGTCTCACTCTAATCTCTCCCCCCCTGAACGCACTGCCATTGAATCACTCCGCAAAAACCCAGATTGGGTTATCAAACCAGCCGACAAGGGAGGTGCCGTGGTAGTCTGATGCGTCGATCTCTACAAAGCTGAGGCCACGCGCCAACTCTCGGACACCTCCTCCTACTTACCCTTGGACCATGACCCCACTGACGAGCACCAGGCCACCATATCTAGCACCATCACCGACTTCATCAATTCCCACGCCCTGCCTGACCAAGCTTCCAACCTCATCGTTCCCCAGCCCCGCACGGCCCGTTTTTACCTTCTCCCCAAAATCCACAAACCCGGCTCTCCCGGCAGACCCATTGTCTCTGCTTGTTCGTGCCCCACCGAACTCATCTCCACATACCTTGACTCCATACTATCCCCCTTGATCAAATCCCTTCCCACCTATGTTCTAGAAACCTCAGACACTCTCCGCCGCCTCCGCGCATTCCACTCTCTAGGCCCTCACCCCCTCATCTTCACCATGGATGTCCAGTCACTCTACACCTCCATCCCCCACCAGGATGGCCTTAAAGCCCTCCAGTTCTTCCTCGACCAGAGGAGCAACCTATACCCAGCCACTGACACTCTCTTCCGCCTAGTGGAGTTGGTCCTCACCCTCAACAACTTTACGTTTGACTCCTCCCATTTCCTCCAAACACATGGCGTAGCAATGGGCACACGCATGGGCCCCAGCTACGCCTGCCTCTTTGTCGGGTACGTTGAACAATCCTTGTTCAATACGTACCAGGGCCCCATCCCCGACCTCTACCTCCGTTACATTGACGACTGCTTTGGGGCCACCTCCTGCACCTACACACAACTGACTGACTTCATCCACTTCACCACCAACTTCCATCCGGCACTCCAATACACCTGGACCATTTCCGACACTTCCCTACCATCCCTTGACCTCACCATCTCCATCGCAGGGGACAGACTTCTGACCGACATACACTACAAACCAACTGACTCACGTGGCTATCTGGACTACACGTCTTCCCACCCTGCCCCCTGTAAAGACTCCATCCCCTACTCCCAATTCCTCCGCATACGCCGCATCTGTTCCCAGGATGAGACGTTCCACACCAGGGCATCGGAAATGTCCTCGTTCTTCAGGGAACGGGGATTCCCCTCCGCCACCATAGATGAGGCTCGCACCAGGGTCTCATCCATACCCCGCAACACTGCTCTCTCTCCCCATCCCCGCACTCGCAACAAGGGCAGAGTCCCCCTAGTCCTCACCTTTAACCGCACCAGCCGGTAAATACAACACGTAATCCTCCGCCATTTCCGCCACCTCCAACGTGACCCCACCACTCGCCGCATCTTCCCATCTCCCCCTATGTCTGCCTTATGCAAAGACAGCTCCCTCCGCAACTCCCTTGTCAATTCTTCCCTTCCCTCCCGTACAACCCCCTCCCCAGGCACTTTCCGTTGCAACCGCAAGAAATGCAACACCTGTCCCTTCACCTCCCCCCTCGACTCCATTCAAGGACCCAAGCAGTCGTTCCAGGTGCGACAAAGGTTCACCTGTATCTCCTCCAACCTCATCTACTGCATCCGCTGCTCTAGATGTCAGCTGATTTACCCATCGGGGAGACTAAGCGGAGGTTGGGCGATCGTTTCAGTCCGCATTAACCTACCTGAACTCCCGGTGGCTCAGCACTTCAACTCCCCCTCCCATTCCCAATCCGACCTCTCTGTCCTGGATCTCCTCCATTGCCAGAGTGAGCAACACCGGAAATTGGAGGAACAGCACCTCATATTCCGCCTGGGTTGCTTGCGTCCGGATGGCATGAACGTTGAATTCTCCCAATTTTGCTAGCCCTTGCTGTCTCCTCCCCTTCCTTAACCCTCGAGCTGTCTCCTCCCATTCCCCCGCCCTCGGGCTCCTCCCCCTCCCTTTTTCCTTCCTTCACCCCCCCACCCCGCATCAGTCTGAAGAAGGGTTTCGGCCCGAAACGTCGCCTATTTCCTTCACTCCATAGCTGCTGCTGCACCCGCTGAGTTTCTCCAGCATTTTTGTGTACCTTCGATCTTCCAGCATCTGCAGTTCCTTCTTGAACACGTCAATGGAAGGGAGGTTGGTTTGTGTGATGGTCCGGGCAGAGTCCACAATTTCTTGCTTATCCATGTTCTCCAGAGATGCTGCCTGACCTGCTAAGTGTGTCTGTTTTGCTGCCTAAATTGTTGAGTTCCTCCCGCTGTTTGCAGTTTCCTGGTGAGATCCTTTGTGGGAAAGATGTGAAAATATCAGTGAGATTCTCGTGAGGCTTTCAGGGAATGAGCTGTCGTGTTGCAATAGCTGGTAGTGAAAGTGTCAAATGTGTGTGATGGGCAAGTGTGATGATGAATGTGAGGTGTAGAGAAGTGATTCAGTGACTGTGGACAACTAAAGGCAAATGAGGAAAGGAGCATTGTAAATAATGTGCCTGCCGAGGTGGTGTATCTGTGAGCAGTGAGCAGAAGAGAAGCAAAAAATAAAACTCTGGTAAGGTTTAATGTGTAGTAGGGAAATGCAGCTGCTGGTTTGCACTGAAGATATGCACAAAATGCTGGAGTAACTTGCCTGACCTGTTGAGTTACTGTTTTGTGTCTAATGCCCCTGTCCCACTTAGGAAACCTGAATGGAAACCTCTGGAGACTTTGTGCCTCACCCAAGGTTTCCGTGCGGTTCCCGGAGGTTTTTGTCAATCTCCCTACCTGCTTCCACTACCTGCAACCTCCGGCAACCACCTGCAACCTCCGGGAACCGCACGGAAACCTTGGGTGGGGCGCAAAGTCTTCAGAGGTTTCCGTTCAGGTTTCCTAAGTGGACAGGGGCTTAACTCTGGTAAGGTTGTTGAACTTACTCTGGCATTGCAGCCATGCCATGGGAACTAAATTTACGATTCTGCTCTGCACCCATTTTACACCCCCTCCCAGATCTGCAACTGGGAGAACTCCAAGTTTCCAGGGTAGAAGAGAATGTTCTTCCACCTGTCCACTGTATGGAGAAGAACCACCAACATAACACTGGAAACCTGATGCCTTTCAGGGCCAGTTCCAGTTTTTAAGAAATGTTGGCTGATTTTCAGAGGTGCCAGAGATGTCTCAGTGTCTGAGCCTCGAGGAGCCAACACTGACTGAACTATCATCTGAGATGATAACAAACCTCCGAGTTTGTCAGCAATGGATTTAGTTTAGTTTAGTTTAGTTTAGAGATACAGCGTGGAAACAGGCCCTTCGGTCCACTGAGTACGCGCCGATCAGCGATCCCTGCACATTTACATTATATTACATAAACCAGGGACAAATTACATTTATATGAAGCCAAACAACCTACAAACCTGCACGTCTTTGGAGTGTGGGAAGAAATCGAAGCACCGGGCGAAAATCTATGCAGGTCACGGGCAGAACATAAAAAATCTGTACAGACAAGCACCCGTAGTTAAGATCGAACCCAGGTCTTCTGCACTGTAAGGCAGCAACTCTACCGCTGAGCCACCATGCCAGCCACATGGATCTGATAATCAATTTTTTCCTTACCTCTTCAAAATTAAATTAAACTGTTGGGAGTTCTCATTTTGATGTTACATTGTTAGCTCTAGATAAAACAATTCTGGAAACTGAAACATAGAGAGTTTGCTTTTATTTACTGAGAGATTTTGGAATAGCTCGTTATGTTGCTGGCACTTCTGTGGGAAAAGAATACCCAGAGGCAGGATAAATGCAGTGGTTTTGCAATAGTTTTATACAGCAAGCGCTCTCTCATCTGTTAATGTAAGTCACATAAATCTATTTAAAAATAACTATTAAATTCAGGGCCAGTATTATTGTGAGTAAAGTATTATTCAGGAAAGCCCTTGAAGTCATAGAGTCCTACTTGAGTTGAGCCCAAATTGCCCACACCGACCAACATACCCCATCTACACTAGTCCCACCTGCCTGCATTTGGACCATATCCCTCTAAGCCTATCCTATCCATGTACCAATCTAAATGTTGCTTGAACGTTACGATACTACTTGCCTCAACTACCTCCTTCAGCAGCTCATTCCATACACCCACCACCCATTGTGTAAAAAAGTTACCCGTCAGGGTCCTATTAAATCTTTCCTCCCTCACCTAATGGGCCTGTCCCACGTACGCGACTTTTTCGGCGACTATCGTCACCCGTCATAGGTCGTTGCAGGTCGGCGAAAATTTTCATCATTGTTGAAAATCCAGCGGCAACCAGAAAGACGCTACGACTGTTTGGGCGACTGAGGAAATTACTCACGACCATACAGGCGACATCCTGGTGACATGTCGCAGGGTGAATCCTGTATGGTCGTGAGTAGTTTCCCAACGATTCGTACCTTGTTCTGCTCGCCGCTGGATTTTCAACATGTTGAACATTTTTGGCGACCTGTAACAACCTATGACGGGTGCCGGCAGTCGCCGAAAAAGTCGCGTAAATGGGACAGGCCCATTAAACCCATGTCCGCTGGTTCTCAATTCCCCTACTCTGGGCAAATGACAAAGTCCTGGCAACATCCTCGTAAACTTTCTCTGAACCGTTTCCAGCTTGACAATATCTTTCCTATAACATGATGCCCAAAACTCAATACTCTAAATGTTGCTCACCAACGTCTTATATAACTGCAGTCTGACCTCCCAACCACTATACTCAATACTCTGACTGATGAAGGCCCATGTGCCGAAAGCCTTCTTGATTAGCCTATCTACATGCACCGCCACTTTCAAGGAACTATGTACCTGCACTCCTAGATCCCTCTGTTCTACAACACTCCCCAGAGCCCTGCCATTCAGTGCGTAGGTCCTGCCCATATTAGACTTTACAAAATGCAACACCTCATATTTCTCTGTATTAAATTCCATCAACCATTCCTTAGCCCATCTGCCCAACTGATCAAGGTCCTGCTACATTTTTCGACAACAGTCATCACTATCTCCAATGCCACCCATTTTTGTGTCATCTGCAAACTTGCTAATCGTTCCATGATGTACATGAAAAGCTTGTATATTAAATTCCATTTTTGGATTTTCAAAAATTGTTTTCACTTTTTGTAAAAGTAACAAGCAACCAAAATATCTTTTCAGCAGCCATTGCTCAGATTTACTATATACTAGACTAATGGGACCCTCCAGCATCACACAGGAGGGCTGGTCCCCCAACGCAATATTCCACCTCTCCACCAATTCCATAATTGGTGGCGGGCGGGGGGGGGGGGGGGGGGGGGGGGGGGGTTTCTGGAGCGCTAGTATGGGTGTTGTGCGCTGAAGGTACTGGTTTCCAGAGGGCTAGTATGGACATCGTGAGCTCAATGAATTCTTGGGCTGACGGCTCAGTCACTCAAACCTGTTGTGCTGGCGGGCTCGCAGTTGACTCACGGCTATGCTTGAAATGGCTATTCCATTTCAAGCAGGGTGCAAGGGCACCAAATTCAAGTGCAGTTTCATACCATTTCAAGCAGGGTGCAAGGCCACTAAAGACAGTGAGTTGTGAGCCACGCCCATATTTCCGGGTTTTATAGACCTCAGTAGGGGCGTGCCCTTCATGGCTTGATTGACAGGAGAGAGAATCTCAACATTTTTTAAACACTAATAAAAAAAATTTTATCGATGCGAAAAATCCTCGGCGCCTGATGAGCAGAGGGGGACTGAGTAAGATGGCCAAAAATCACAGCCGTACATGATAGCGTTTTTTCTAAAATCAATATAAAGCGCAAACAGGAAGTGGTCAAGATTAGAGTTTTAATTTATAGAAGGAAAGGCAGCTCTAATTAGGCAAGGCAGCTCTAATTAGGCAAGGCAGCTCTAATTAGCACTTTCAAAACCAAAGTCAAGGCAGTTTGCTTTAGCACTTTCAAAACCAAAGGCAAGGCAGCTCGCTTTAGCACTTTCAAAACCAAAGGCAAGGCAGCTCGCTTTAACACTTTCAAAACCAAAGGCAAGGCAGCTCGCTTTAGCACTTTCAAAACCAAAGGCAAGGCAGCTTGCTTTAGCACTTTCGAAACCAAAGGCAACGCAGCTCGCTTTAGCACTTTCAAACCAAAACACACTTTCAATGATGGCTTCATTCCAGTCGCCGCTAATTTTTCAACATGTTGAAAGATTCACGGCGACCATAATGAGGTCGCGACGAGTTCCCAGAATACGGGAACTCCTCACGACCATGAACGTGACTCACCGGCAACCACCCGCGAACATGTGGCAACCATGTGGCGACTGCATAGTCTCCTGCAGTCACCTAAAAATTTGCCTAAGTGGGACAGGACCATGAGAAGGTTACATCACACCGATGGAGGGAGAAATAGATATAATCTTTCAGATTGAAAACCTTTCACCGGGACTAATGAGTCTTCATGACGGCAAGGAACATGAATGTTCGGAGTTATCCATCACCTCTCCATCAAGTCAGTGTAGGAAATCTTCAGATTGGATCCTGAGTTCAGGCATCTTCAAATGTATTAGGAAACATCATCCCTTGCTGATGGAGTCGTACTGTGCTGCTTTCATATTTATCCAGTGTGATGTCCATTCACAAAGTTTTCTTCAGCACGATGGCTGCACAAGGGAACTGGAGATGCTGGAATCTTGAGTAAAAGTGCTGGACGAACTCAGGGGACCTGAATGGGTGCTGCCTGTCTCGCCTGTCCCGCTGAGTTCCTCCTTGTGTTTTGCTTATTCTACAGCAAACCAATCTTGCTTTATTACAGCAGAACTCTGATCAAAGTCATCCCCTGACCATACATGTGATAGATAACCTTTTATACAAAGAGTACGCCAGATAGTGACCACCTTGGACAAAGGGAAGGTGCGGCCATTCAGTTGTCCTTCATAGAACCACCAGTGTTGAAGCTCCCGTTCTCAACAAGTTAACCCTTATCTAAAAACTGGACGTTCTTCAATGAGTGTCTCAGCCTCTCACACTTTGTCTCCCTTAGAAAAACTCAAGTCAGCAATATGATGCCTGGATTTATGCATCCTTGACATCAATGAAGCATCTTGATATCAGTTCTTGTGATTACTCCTCCTTCAACTGAACTCAATTTCCAAATGTCAATCTCCCATACTTTGGTTGCAGCATATATGAGATGCTGAAGAAGGGTCTTGACCCGAAACGTCACCTATTCCTTCCCTCCAGAAATGCTGTCTGACCCGCTGAGTTACTCCAGCTTTTTGTGATCCAAGTTCTCTGCAACCATTTACCAGGATTGCTTCAACTGCATCATATTTTCTGAAATGTTAACCATCCAAAAGAACCAGAGAACATTGTCAGTTTGATGTTTGTATTGAACAACTGCAGTTCAGTGCCATTCCACTGTTTGGCAGAGATACTAAAATAAGTTATGTTGTAGGAAGAAAACTGCAGATGCTGGTTTAAACTGAAGATATACACAAAAAGGTGGAGTAACTCAGCCGGTCAGGCAGCATCCCTGGATAAAAGGAATAGGTGACTTTTTGGGTCAAGACCCTTCTTCAAACTGAGAGTAAGCGGAAAGTGAAATTAGATATATAGACTGCATGTGGTACAAATAAATGAAAGATCTGCAAAAAGCAACAATGATCAAGGAAAGGTGGAGCCCACAATGGTCCATTATTGGCTGCGGGGTAGGTGATAATAAGCTATACAGACAGTAAAACGCAACAGAATGCAGTTTCCCCAAAAATCTCAGTCTGAAGAACGGTCTCGACCCGAAATGTTATTTTCTACTGAAATAGTTAGTTTGACAAATAAGCAAAAAAATACAAAACAAAATGTTATGTTGGGATCGCATGAAACGAATGCATTCTGATTATACACACTCATTCTGATAATGTTTTGTGTGACCTTTTCATAGCAAGTGAGATGGAACAGGCTGCATGGTCTTTGTAGCTGTGGCCAGTCGAGGCCTTTTTAAAACAGGCAGCACAGATGTTTTTGTATCTGAATTTAACATGGGATGCACCATAATCTCTGGACGACATTCAGCTTGTGGAAAACATACAAGCTAGTATTTACGTTAAGATTAACTTGAGCTGTTAGTATTTATAGCTAAAATGTGTCTACTCTCCATTATGTACAGTATCTGTTTGCCACCTAGTTCCTGTTGAATCTTTCTTGACGGTGAGGAAAACATTTAAGTGTTGTAATGGCAGGGGAGTCAATTGGGTTAAATGATGGTTCCATTCAGATTTTGAACACTTTGAATTTCTTTCAGCCTCTGTTTAGTGGCCCAAGAGGTAAATCTACTCTATGATAATTTGTGGACAAGTTAGTATTTTCCATGTTGCAATGCTGGTATTTCATAACGTTATGTTCCTAACGCTCAGTGCACATACACTGCAGGCATTCATTTCATTTGCGTTGGCAGACATGAATAAGCTCACAATGTACTCCCCATGCAAGTGAAAAATAACCAGGGAACATATTGAAACTACTTACATTTTCTGATATATTTTACTCAAGTACGCTGCAGCCTTGGGGTATAAAATACTAGTAAACTTAAGACATATTGGACACATTAAGTTTCATTAGGTATTTTATTATTTTACTATTCAGCCCTAATATATTGAAATCTCATTTATTATTCAATCGTCTTCAAGACTGCAGTTGTGTGATCATGCTAAAATTAATGGAAAGCTAGATTTCTGTAATCTTGCTTAAATTTCTCTAATTTGTTCCCATAATCTTTGAGGGTAAAATTACATTCTACTGCACTGGATTAAATGATGATGTAGTTAAGCTTCACAGCCTAACTGTTTGCCTTAATCAGTTTATTATCCTCATGATTACAGTTGATGGCTTGCCAGGCAGCTTTCATGCAGGAGTTTAATTGTAGGGACCTCAATTTATTTGGGGAAATGTTTCTCAGTAGCCTTCTGAATTCCCTGTTGCTTGGCTGGAAGCAGGAAGCAGGGTTGACCTAATGTGATTGAGGGAGGTTGTATAAAAATGTGGGGGCTTGTGTAAATCAGGAGTGATTGATGGGATTCTGAAGTGATTTTGACGGGGTGGAATGGTGAAATGCCATACCAGCATAGGTATAGTGATGAATGAAGAGGTAGCATTATTTGATCAAGCACTTCTAAATCTGAATGCAATGCACAGATAAGAGACTTGCACGCTGGGGCAGGATTTAAACGGCCCAACTCCGAATCAGGCAAAATGTTTCACTAATTTTTGTTTAAAATAATTTGTCAATAACAGAGCACAAATCATGCCACAAATTTTATTTGTAATAATACAGAACCATATCATTCCGATTCAAAGATAATAAACCCACAAAGTGCCTTCAGTATGAACATTTATTCATGTTAAAAGATAGATTGCATTAGGAAAGTTTATTTTAAAGCATATTTGTGAATGCCAATCCAGAGAGTAGATAATTAAATTTAAAGATTTTTATCATTTAAATAGATATAAGATAATATTACCTTATTTATGGCTACATTCTGATTTCTTCCAATAAAATCAGTTTCCAATTATTTAATAACATTAAGTAGACAGTATCCACTTATTTCATAGCTTTTCTCCAAATAATATAGTATTTTTATAATATAATATAGTATTTTTAACAGCATTAAATGTACATTTGTTTAATACTCTAGTTGCTATACTGTATTAAACATTTATATTAGCCCCTCCTCCTTACCTTCCACCCCATCAGCTGTCACATACAACATAATTCTCCGAAATTGCCGCCACCTCCAATGGAATCCCACCACTCGCCACATTTTCCCATCTCCACCCTTTTCCGCCTTCCGCAGAGACCGTTCCCTCCGCAACTCCCTGGTTAACTCATCCCTTCCCACCCAAATCACCCCCTCCCCAGGTACCTTCCACTGCAACCGCAGAAGATGCACATATTTTATTCATTGTTCTTTATCTCTCCACATCATCGTCTATATCTCTCGTTTCCCTTATCCCTAACCAGTCTGAAGAAGGGTCTCTACCCCAAATGTCACCCATTTCCTTCCCCCCAGAGATGCTGCCTGTCCTGCTGAGTTACTCCAGCTTTTTGTGTCTATCTTCGGTTTAAACCTGCATCTGCAGTTCCTTCCTACACATTCCTATTGCAAAACTATCTTTCAACTTATTTGATAGTTGTCGGCCATAAAAAAGCAAACTTAACATACAATATAAGAACAGAAATACTAGAAACACACAACAGGTCAGGTAGCATCTGTGGAAATTTGTGGAATTCCCTGCCACAGAGGGCAGTGGAGGCCAAATCACTGGTTGGATTTAAGAGAGAGTTAGATAGAGCTCTAGGGGCTAGTGGAATCAAGGGATATGGGGAGAAGGCAGGCATGGGTTATTGATTGGGGACGATCAGCCATGATCACAATGAACGGCAGTGCTGGCTCGAAGGGCCGAATGACCTCCTCCTGCACCTATTTTCTATGTTTCTATGTTTCTAAAAAGAACCCATGTTAACGCATCAATGTCTGTGCCAAATATGATGCCAAGATAAACTAATCTCCTCTGCAAGCAAATGATCAATATCCCTCAATTCCTGCATATCCATGTGCCTTTCTAAAAGCCTCTTAAACACCACTATTAGCTGCTTCCACCATCACCCCAGGCTGCGCATTCCAGATACCCACCACTCTGCATTAAAAAAATTGTCCCGCACATCTCCTTTAAACATTACCCTTTCACCTTAAAACAATGCTTTCTAATCTTTGAAATTTCCACCTGGGGAAAAAGGTTTTGACTCTCTACCCTACTCTGCCACTCATCATTTTATATACTTCTATCAGGTTTTCATTCAACCTCCGGCATTTCAGAGTTTGTCCAAATCTCTCTTTATAGCTAATACCCTCTAATCCAGTCAACATTCCAGTAAAGCCAAACACACAATCCTGGAGTAATTCAGTGGGTAAGGCAGCATCTCTGGAGAGAAGGAATAGGTGATGTTTCTGGGCGAGACCCTTCACATCACATATTCTTTTTCTCCAGAGATGCTGCCGAGCTGAGTTACTCCAGCATTTTGTGTCTATCTTCGGAGTAAACCAGCATTAGCATTTTTTCTCTCATAAATCTCTTCGGCACCCTCTCAAAATCCTCTTCTACCTTCCTGTAATGGGGCAACCAGATTTGAACATAGACAAGGCTGCATAGTCCAACTGGCCATAGCTGGTATTGACCAAGTCTTAGACCAATAACCAGAGATCAGTCTGGAAACAGGCCCTTCGGCCCAACTTGCCCACATCGGTCAATATGTCCAAGCTACACTAGTCTCACCTGCCTGCGTTTGGTCCATATCCTTCCAAACCTGTCCTATCCAAGTACCTATCTAATAGTTGCTTAAATGTTTGGGTAGTCCTGGCTTCAACTACCTCCTCTGCCAGCTTACTAGTTATCCCTCAGATTCCTCTGAATTTGTTTCACCGTCACCTTAAACCTATGTCCTCTGGTCCTCGATTCACCTACTCTGGACAAGAGATTCTGTGCATCTACCCGATCTATTCCTCTCAAGTCCAGATGGGTTGCTGGGAAGTGAAGGAGATTATGGCTGTAGACTCAGTAGATGATATCTGAGGATTGGACAACTGCAAATGTCTAAAGAAGGGTTTCGGCCCGAAACGTCGCCTATTTCCTTCGCTCCATAGATGCTGCTGCACCCGCTGAGTTTCTCCAGCATTTTTGTGTACCTGCAAATGTTTCACACTTGTTCAAACAGAATGTCTGAATAAACCCAATAACCAGAGATCAGTGAGTTTAATTTGAGTGGTGGTAAAGGTTCTAAATACAATAATCTGGGGCAAAATTAGGAGTTATTTGGACAAGTGTGGATTGATTAGAAAAGGTCTGCATGGATTTATTAAAATAAATCATGTCTAACTCATTCAATAGTAACAGAAAGAAGATCGATGAAGGAAATACAGTTGAAGTATATACAAACTTCCAAAGGGTATTTGATGAAGTGCCACATAAAGCACATGTCAATTGATTGAAGACCACAATAAAACTGGCTGTAGCAGCCTGGATAGAACACTGCTTAAGTCACAGGAAACTGAAAGTAGTAGTGAAGCATTATTCTGCTGACGAAAGGGAAATATACTGTGGAGTGCCCCAACAACACCGTTTCCTTCACATGTGGCTTGTTGCCTCTTATTGCCTTGTACTTCATTGTTCAGGCACAATTTCTAAATCTGCAGGTGATGATACTTGGGGGAATAGTGAATTATGAAGGTAATAAATATAGACTTATGAAGAACCAGACAAGCTGTTGGAATGGACACATAGGTGGCAGCTAAAATATAATGCTGAAAATATTTTGACCAGGGGAAGCAGAAGAAGCAAGGAAAAAGTAAAGGATTAAAGCAGGTGCAAAAAGACAGAGATGTAGGTGTATGTGCATTTACCATTGAAAGAAGAACAGGTTAAGAGAAAGGTAAAAAAATATACGGGACTGCAAGCTTTATAAATGTAGGAAAGAACTCATGATTAATCATTATTACGAACAACCACGATTGGAATATTGTGTGCAGTTCTGGGCAACTTGTATAGATAGATGTCAAAATCTTAGAGAAGGGATTTACAAAAATTTAGGTTTATGTTTATTATTGTCACGTGTACCAAGGTACAATGAAATGCTTTGTTTTACACGTTACCCAATGAAATTAGATAATACGATACATAAGTATAATCAAGCAAAAGTCAAGTACCATAGATAGAGTAAAGGGAAAGTCTTAGAGTGCAGAATGTAGTTGTCAGCATTGTAGCCTAACAGTTCCAGAGTCAAAGTTCAATACCCACCATACGTTCATAAATTCATAAGTGATAGGAGCAGAATTAGGCCATTCGGCCCATCAAGTCTACTCCGCTATTCAATCATGGCAGATCAATCTTTCCCTCTTAACCGCATTTTCCTGCCTTCTCCCCATTACCCCTGACAACCGTACTAATCAAGAATCTATCTCTGCCTTAAAAATATCCAGCAACTTGGCCTCCACAGCCTTCTGGGGCAATGAATTCCGCAGATTCACCACCCTCTGACTAAAGAAATTTCATTACATCTCCTTCCTAAAGGAACGTCCTTTAATTCTGAGGCGAAGATCTCTGGTCCTAGACTCTTCTACTAGTGAAAACATCTTCTCCACATCTATTTATTCCAGGCCTTTCACGATTCGGTAAGTTTCAATGAGGTCCTCCCTTATCCTTCTATACTCCAGTGAGTACAGGCCCAGTGCCGTCAAAAGCCCATCATAAGTTAACCCACTAATTTCCGGGATCATTTTTGTAAACCTCCTCTAGACTACGAGACAGAGGGGAATTAGACTGTAGTATCTTTGAAAATTGGAACATTGCTAAGTCACAGGAAACTGAAAATAGTAGTGAGGGTTGTTTTGCTGAAGAAAGGAAAGTACCAGGACCACCATATGCCTTCACATGTGACGTACCTACTTATTAATGTACTTCCTTGTATCGGCACAATTTCTAAATCTGCAAGTGACAATACTTGGAAGAGTAGTGAAATGTAAGGATTTCACTACTCGCTTATGAAAGGACCCATTCAGAAACCTGATAATAGAGGGGAAGAAACTGTTTTTAGGTCTGGTTGAGGTGCCTTCAGGTTGCTGTATCTTCTGCCCGATGGGAGCAGGGAGTGACCGGGATGGGAAAGGTCTTTGATTATGTTGGCTGATTTCCTGCGGCAGCGTGAAGTGTCGATGAAGTCAATAGTAGGGATTCTGGTCTGTGTGATGAACTAGGCTACATTCACAACCCTTTGTAATTTCACATGGCCTTGTTCCCAAACCAAGCTCTAATGCAACTTGACAGTATACTTTCTATGGTGCATCTGTAGAAATCTCTTTAGAGTCAGTGAGAGAAATGCCGAATTTCCTAATACGCCTGAGGAAGCAATGGCATTGTAGTGCCTTCTTGGCTGTTACTTCAAAGTGGTTGGTCAATGTCAGATCATTGGTAATATTTACACCAAGGAACTTGAATCTCTCAACCAGTTAACGGAGTGCAGCTCGTAGGTCGACCTGATTAAAGTCCCCTGCGACAATGAAGGCACCGTCGGGGTGAGCATCCTGCTGCTTACTGATGGCCGAGTGCAGCTGTGCTAGTGCTAGGTTAGCATTAGTCTGTGGTGGGATGTATATGGCCATGATGATAACCACAGTAAACTCCCGAGACAGGTAAAACGGCCTACATTTAATCACTAGGTATTCCAGGTCTGGGGAACAATAGCTCTCTACTGCAGTGTGGTTGGTGCACCAGTCATTGCTGATATAGATACAGAGCCCGCCACCCTTGCTCTTACCGGAGTCCTTTGTTCTATCAGCACAATGCAGTGACCGGTTCGTTAGGTCCACTTCCCCGTCGGGAACCAGCACGCTGAGCCAGGTCTCCGTGAAGATCAGCACACAGCAGTCTTTCAGGGATCGCTAGGTGTTGATCCAGAGCCTTACCTCATCCAGCTTGTTGGTGAGTGACCGGACATTTGCGAGAAAGACGCTTGGTAGCGATGGTCTTTGTGGGGCCCTCCGTAGCCTGTCCTGCACCCCCGCTCGCTTTCCACGTTTCTGCTTTCTCTCCCAGCGCTTGCTCCGTCTCCTACCCTCCGGAGTGGTGATCCAGGGGGCTGTTCTGCCCAGCTCCATCGGGATTTTGGTGAGGGAACTGTAGTACTCACAAGCCAGTTTCTCGCAACCACGTCCGATGTTGAGCAGTTCCTTTTGGCTCTATGTGCGACCTGTCGGGATTTCGGTGCGGGTACTGGATTTCCCTGTCCTGGTGGTGAGTCCCTTACTGAGTTTTCTGGGGGTACTGGGATTTCTAGGGTTCTCGGGGTTCTGAGGTTTTTAAGTACCTTATTTCCACAGCCGGGTTCGGTACTATGCTGCTCCGAATTGACTCGGACTGGGGAGCGCAAAGCCGCTGCGTGTGAAGGCGCCGCCATCTCGATGCCGTTCTAGTTCAGTACCATTGACACTGATTAGCACGCACCACTTATGTCAATCCTTTCTTTTCTACTCTTTTCTTCCTTATTCCTGTTTTGCTATTAAATTAAAAAATAAGAAGTTGTATATGAAATGTAATATGTCAACAAGTATTAGGCACTGAGGTACCACAGTATTGTACTTACTTCTAACAAAAAATTTAAAAAAAAAAAAAAAAATTTAAATTAATAATAAATTAAAAAAATAAAGATTAGATTAGATAGATAGCCTTTTATTGTAAAAAGACACTGATTAGGGCATGTCACTACACTTCCTGAAGTCGATACCTAGCTTTTTCATCTTGCTGACATTGAGGCCCAGGTTATTGACCTGACACCATGTAACTAAGTTTTCTATCTCAAGCAAGAACTTCATTGTCCTATCTGAAACACATGACAATAAACTCTCTTGACTTGACTTCCTGTACTCAGTCTCGATGTTGTTCATGATCTGACCCACCATAGTGGTGCCATTTGCACAAATGATGCGAGGGATTGAGGGATTGGAGGGTTGGTTGAGTGGATAAACATGGGAAGTTGGGGGTGATGTCAAGAGGCATGGAGTAGATCGAAAGAATCTGTTCCCAATAGCAGTTGTATCAAGAACTAGGTGGCATAGAATGAAGAAAATAATCAAAACAAACATGTGGATTTTGTTTTATGCAGCACATGATTAAAGTTTGGAATACGCTGCCAGGGTGAAAGGTGGAGGCAGATTGTATTGTGGTGATAATAAAAAGAGTTGAGAAAATACTTTGTAGGACAATGAGATGTGGACAAGGTAAAAGGGACTGGTTGAATCACTCCTGTATGGAACCCGTGCAACGCTTAATGGCAAATGGCTTCCTTCAATGCTGTAACTGTTCAGTGATTCTGTGATTAATGACCTATCTTAACCTCACGCAGCTGAATACTTGTTCAGCAGCCAGAATGAACCCCACCAATGGCATTTAAATAGATCAGCAACTTCTTTCAGCTTAGACGGTGATGGATTTCCATTGGCTGTTGCTATGATTGTATGTGTTCAGAGCTTTCTGACATTCTTTAAAGTTGTTATAGTCTACAGGGAGAGGTGCTGGCAAGTTCTGAAGGACTTTGTCCTTACTTCAAGGCTTTTTTGGTCCCTTAGGAATACAGTATAACTGAGAGAGAGAGCATACAGAACACAACATGCTACCAGAAGAGGGAGGTGAAGGGGGATAAGAGGTTCTCAGCAGGAAGCTATTTAAGTCCAGACTGTTCAAGGAAATCTTCTCCTACCTGAATGCCAGCAAGGAACAATATGTCAGACATCTGCAGTTCAGAAAGGACAAGCTCTCTGAAATCTGCCACCTGCTTCAACTGCAACTACAAGCTGTGAATTAAGTGCAGCATTGCAATGAATGTCAAGGTGACTGTGGTCATCAACTTCTATGTTCTCTCTGGATGTGACCTGGAGCTATTTGCAATGTGGTGGTGTTTCCCACCCATTGTTGCACAAAGGTCACTGGCATGTTCGATTCAAAAAGAGCAGACCGTGTTTCTGTTCTCCCTTGGCAGGGAGGAATAGGCAGCGCAAGAATGGAACTGTGCAAGGATTTAAGGATTTCCCCATCTTGCATGCAGCTGTAGGCTATGTGCACATCACTTTGTAAGATTTGTATAAAAACTGTGATATTTGTTGCAGCGACCTTGGTAAGGCCATCAAAAAGGCCAAAAGGGACTTCTGCTCCAAGCTGGAGGATGAGACAGATGTTCGGCAGCTGTGGCGGGGCCTGAATGCAATCACCTCCTACAAGGCGAAATCAGGAGGCAGCTCGAATGTCGGCGAAACATCACTCCCTGACGAGCTCAATGCATTTTACGCCTGCTTTGATAGGGAGAACACTGATGTGCCTTGGTTCTTGGTTTCTTGGTCCTCCAAAATATTCCAAATGGAATTTAGACTGGAGGTGGTGGAGGGAGGGAGGGAGGACCTTCTCGAGCCCCCATTCTCTGTGATGGTATTTCAGTCACAGTCACAGAGGCCGGCATCAGAAAATCCTTGAGAAGGGTAAACCCTCAAAATGCGTCTGGACCTGATGGTATACCCGGTCGTGTTCTAAAAATCTGTGCGGACCAACTGGCTGGAGCTTTTACGGACATTTTCAACCTCTCACTTCTGAGGTCTGAGGTTCCCACCTGCTTTAAAAGGGCATCAATTATACCGGTGCCCAAGAAGAGCAAGATGACGTGCCTCAATGACTATCGACCAGTGGCACTAACGCCTGTGGTGATGAAGTGCTTTGAGAGGTTGATCATGGCGCAAATCAACTCCAACCTCGACAAAAACCTGGACCCACTGCAGTTCGCTTACCGCCACAACAGATCAATGGTGGATGCGATCTTGCTGGCCCTCCACTCTGCTCTGGACCACTTGGACAACAAAAACACAAATGTCAGGCTGTTATTCATTGATTACAGCTCGGCATTTAATACAATCATCCCCTCCAAGCTGGTTACCAAACTCGCAGAACTGGGTCTCTGCGCATCTCTCTGTAATTGGATCCTTGACTTCCTCATTCACAGACCACAGTCTGTCCGTATTGGTGGAAATGTGCCAGCCTCGATAACAATCAGCACGGGAGCACCTCAAGGCTGCGTGCTCAGACCCCTGCTGTACTCACTCTATACTCATGACTGCGTAGCTGGTCATAGTCCCAACTCCATCATCAGGTTCGCTGACGACACCACTGTTGTGGGACCATTCACTGATGGGGACGAGTCAGAATATAGAAGAGAGATCGACCGACTGACCAAATGGTGCCAGCACAATAACCTGGCCCTCAACACCAGCAAAACCAAGGAACTTATTGTGGACTTTGGAAGAGGTAGGATGGGAATCCACAGTCCCGTTTATATCAATGGGTCGATGGTGGAAAGTGTCAAGAGCTTCAAATTCCTGGGCATGCATATCTCTGAAGACCTCTCCTGGTCCGAGAACACTGAAGCAATTATAAAGAAAGCACATCAGCGCCTCTACTTCCTGAGAAGATTACGGAGAGTCGGTATGTCAAGGAGGATTCTTTCTAACTTCTACAGGTGCACAGTAGAGAGCATGTAACTTGTCAGTTTCTTTAGTAACTTGTCAGTTTCTTTGTTGAACTAAATTAAGGCGGATGTTGACCGGTTGCATCGTGGCTTGGTTCGGCAAATTGAGCGCCCAGGAGCGGAAAAGACTACAAAAAGTAGTAAACACTGCCCAGTCCATCATCGGCTCTGACCTCCCTACCATCGAGGGGATCTATCGCAGTCGCTGCCTCAAAAAGGCTGGCAGCATCATCAAGGACCCACACCATCCTGGCCACACACTCATCTCCCCGCTGCCTTCAGGTAGAAGGTACAGGAGCCTGAAGACTGCAACGTCCAGGGTCAGAAACAGCCACTTCCCCTCAGCCATCAGGCTATTAAACTCAACTCAAACAAAACTCTGAACATTAATAGCCCATTATCTGTTTATTTGCACTTTATCTGTTTTATTTATTCATGTGTGTATATATTTATATAATGGTATATGCACACACTGATCTGTTCTGTATTCAAGCCTTCTATATTCTGTTGTGCTGAAGCAAAGCAAGAATTTCATTGTCCTATCTGGGATACATGACAATAAACTCTCTTGAATTTTGAATCTTGAATCTTGAACTGAAAGGAGTTTGCAATCTCAAAATGTCTAACTGATGTGCAATCATAGACCGTGCATCATGTAAATCAATACTCATGATCCTGACAGCAATTATCTTAGTTTAATTCAGCTCCACATGTATTTGCAAATGAACGTACAATTGAAGAACTGGATTGCTCTACTCATCCCCTTCAGTTTGCTCTAACTTTTTCACATGTGTTTAATTGGATAGTCGTTTAAGTTCAAAATAGCCCTGCCCACCTTTTTGGAAGTCGAGTTTCCAGACTGGTTCTCTCGCATAGCCAATTATTGTATTGACTTCTTAATCATTTCACAAGCTAAATTAAATGAACCTAATTTTTATTTGTTGCCTCTCAGCGGTGACTGAATCTAACTCTCCTGTTAGCGCACGCACACAAACACATACACAAGCGGGGTAAGAGTTTTTACACATGATGATGAGTGCCTGGAGCGTGCTCCTTGCGATGGTGCTTGAGGCAGATGCGAGGCCTTTAAGAGATTTTTGCATGGGCACGTGTTTATGCACAGAGTGGAGGTTTATGGATTATGTGCAGGCACATTAGAGTTGATCTTGGCATTATTTTTAGCGCAAACACTTGTGCTGTTCTATGTTCTATGTTTTCACACGCACATGTGCACATACGCATGCACATACACACACACACACACATAGAGAGAAAGAGAGAGAGAGAGAGAGAGAGAGAGAGAGAGAGAGAGAGGGAGCGAATGCCCATGAAAGATACCTGGTATCCACTCAGTTCAGGGCACATGCAGAAATATTCCCGAGCAGCAAACAGGCAGCAAAGGAATCTGTTCCCAATAGCAGTTGTATCAAGAACTGTATTTCTGAAGCTCCATGAGCCTGTATCTGCTCCATCTGTTGCTCTTCCGCTACTGTGTTGAGCTTGTCACCTTGACCCATTGAAAGGAGAAACGCACAACCATAGAAGGGGAAAAGGAGTGAAGTGAAAGCTGGGTAAGCAGAATCTGCAGTTCATGAATCAGATTGTGAAATGCGAGGAGAAGTAGGATGAGGGAAGGACGGTTAAATATGAAGACGGAAAGAACCGCAGTCGCTGGAATCTTGCATAGGACACAAACGGCTGGAGGGCTCAGCGGGTCAGGCTGCAACTCTGGAGCAAAGGAGATGGGGGGGGGGGGGGGGGGGGTTGGGGCAGGTGATAGGTGGATACAGGTGAGGTGGGGTTTTAATTGAAAGATTGGGGTCAGATAAGGAGAGTAGAGGACTGAAAGAGGAGTGAAATGTAAAGCCAGAGGGAGCAATAGAGGTGGAAGTGGATAGGTGGTGAGGAGGGGGGAGTTGGTACATAGGTTAAATATGAAAATACCATCATCTGTCCCTGCATCTTCATCCTGTCCCTAGCTGCAGCCTCAGCACTGATGGATTTCATGATGGAAAGCCTCCTTCATTAGGCTAAAAGCATGCAGGCCACCGATGCCTCAACAGACAGCCCCCACTATCCCCAGTCATTCAACTCCTTGTCCTACAATAGAAAAGGAATTGTATCAGATGACCAAAACTCTTATGATCTGGCAGCCTTGGGACTTTGGCACTGCTGGACTAGCAGTTTTTTGAACTATTGAATGTTGCTCCTGTTATTACCTAAACACACTTCTATTTGACGAAGAGTCTCGACCCGAAACTTCATCTATTCCTTTTCTCCAAAGATGCTGCCTGACCCTCCAATCTTTTGTGTCTGACTTCGGTTTAAACCCACATCTGCTGCTCCTCCCTACAGACTTCTAGTTCAGTCTAAAGAAGGATCCCAAACTGAAATATTGTCTGTCCCTTCCCTCCACACCTTCTGCCTGATGCACTGAGTTCCTCCAGTGCTTTGCATTATGCTTGGTGCTTCTATTTCACTTTTTTTTAATGTGTTAAATAGTCGGGTCCCAAATTTCCCAGCAAATCCAATGACCTTAAAGGGAATGGGAAGCATTCTAGACCCCAACTCCAGCTGCAGACCTTCGTATCCTGTCAACAGAAAGATGATTACAATCAAGCCGTCCACCGTGTATAGATACAGGATAAAGGGGAAACGTTTAGTGCACCATAGAGTCCCGTCAAGTCCAATTAAAGATAGTTCGAGGGTCTCCAATGCGGTAGATGATGGGACAAGACCACTCGCTAGTTGGTGATTTGATGGTTCTGTTGCCTGATAACAGCTGGGAATAAACTGTCCATGTATCTGGAGGCATAGATGGGGTAGACTACCAGAAACTTAATTCCCACGATGGATATCAAATACTCAAAGGCGTGACTTTAAGGTGAGAGGGACAAAGTTTACAGGTGATGTGCAGGGCGATTCTTTTACACAGAGAGTGGTGGGTACTTGGAACATGTTGCCGGGGGGTGGTGGTTGAGGCAGATTCAATAGTGGTTGGTATTTAAGAGACTTTTGGATAGACGCATGAATATGCGGGGAATGGAGAGAGATGGATCACATGCAGGCAGTTAAGAGTTGGTCTCAGCATCATGTTCAGCACAAGCATTGTGGCCGAATGGCCAGTTCCTGTGCTGAGCTGCTCTATGTCCAATGTTAAACGCATGTAAGACCACTAAACTCATGTCATGCTACATGTTCGTAGAGCTTAATCCCAAGCATTGATCCTTGCATTTAACTGGACTCTCCGTTCAGAGTTTGCATGAAGGGCTTTCTGCCCCCATGTGGATAACTACCCTTCAATCGCTTCATGCCCCAATGCAACACAGTGGAAAACATTGGAGCTTATAGACTGTCTTGACCTTTCCATATTCTGTCCCTATTTTTCAAGTCAAAAATGTTCAACTCTACAGCTACTTCCACCAGCAGCTGCAGCCTCATCACACCATCTCTTCAAGAGATGGCAACCAAGCCAGGTGACTCTTTGTGTGCTGGTCACAGAAGTGGATCTGCAACCACGCATTGCAATCACTCCACTTTGTTAAACCTCTACTCCAACAGCATATGTACCCTGTGAATCGCTCGATTGTAATCATGTATAGGAAGGAGCTGCAGATGTTGGTTTACACCAAAGATAGAGACAAAATACTGGAGTAACTCAGCGGGACCGACAGCATCTCCGGAGAGAAGGAATGGGTGACGTTTCGGGTCGAGACGCTTCTTCAGACCACCAAATCATGTAATGTCTTTCCGCTGACTGGTTAGCACGCAACAAAAGCTTTTCACTTTGGTACATGTGACAATAAGCCAAACTAAACTAAAGATGCAAGTTTTCTTCATGCAGGATTGTATAGCTTGTTGCAGCATGGAACCGTGTAATTAGTATCTCTATTTGCAACAAACATAAATTAGCAGCCCCACCGTGACAAAAGTTGGGTTGATGCCAGCATTGGGAGCAACGGATGCTGGATAACGTAGAACCAAGGCTAACTCTGTATAACTCTACCTTGTGATCCCGAACGTGTTTTTGTTACCGGTTCAATTTGCTCGCCTGTCTTTTCACTACTACTGGAAATATGACTATTCAGTTAGAAATGAAATTGTTCTGACCCCATTTCAAACAGTAGAGATTGAGAATTGTGTTCAATTATGATCACCTGCTTTTGGCCCGTATCCCTCCGAACCTGTCCTATCCAAGTAGCTGTCTAATTGTTTCTCAGACATTGCAATATTCCCTGCCTCCACTACCTCCTCTGGCAGCTTGCTCCAAACAGCCTCCACCCTTTGTGTGGAAAAAGTTACCACTCAGATTCTTATTAAATCTTTCCCCCTTCAACTTAAACCTATCTCCTCTGGATCTTGACCTCAGGACTAACTAATTGGAGTCAAAAGTCATTTTAGAATTTGATGTTATGTTTGAAACCACATTAAGAAAGAGATTTCCACTGTTTAGACATCATGCAAATTCAATACCTTGAAAACCAAAATGAAAATTTCAGATAATCTAAAGCCATGCAGTACATAATCTTCATTCAGTAAGCCCTCATTTTAATGGACCACTTTATAACAGATTTTGGTTAAAATAGACAGAGCTACTGATGGCTGCCGACGCCACCCCCAGCTCGCACCACCTCCCTAGATACTTCCAACCCGGACCTACTGTTGCCACCGTCGGCCCACAAAGCTTCCTCAGCCATTTCCAGGCCTGCCGCTGCCGCCACCACCGCCGCCGTTTACCTGCACACATAAGGTCATAAGTGATGGGAGCAGAATTAGGCCATTCAGCCCATCAGGTCTTCTCCATCATCCAATCATGGCTGATCTATTTCTCCCTCCTAACCAGCCACCTGGACTCACCTGGATTCCAGGCACAGTTCTGGAACGAAAGTCTGAAGAAGGGTTTCAACCTGAAATGCCACCTATCCAGAGATGCTGTTTGACCTGCTGAGATACTCCAGTGCTTTGTGTCCTTTAATATAGTAACCACCAATTGCAGTTGTTACACAATGAAAATACCTTACTCGGTTATGGTAGACATTCGACATTAACAACACCATTCCGCTATAGGCGACTTACGCTATAGGCGGCTTACATAAACTCACACTTACGTAAACAATTCTCTACTCAGTCTCTAGTCAGGCAGCATCTCTCGAGAAAAGGAATAGGTGACGTTTCGGGTCGAGACCCTCGTGCAATGAAGGCAGTTTGTAATTTCTACAATACTATGATCGCACACCAAGGAAAGTTCCCCAGCGATGGGACTCCAGCTGGCAATGGCAGCAGTGCTTACTAGAATGCCACATGCCATAGAAAGTGCCCCAACAGCGAGATGGAGCTTAAGTTTACAAGTTTACAAGTAATTTGATCAAAATACAAGCGCACAAATAACTCAGCGGGACAGGCAGCATCTCTGGAGGACAGGGAAGTACATTTCCTCCACAGATGCTGTGGCAAGGATTTGAGTTGTTAGCTGCTGCTGAGCTGCAGCCGGATGCTGCTAAGACAACAAGCTTTAGCCCAGCAGTAGTGACTTGCGGTTTAAACGAGGAGGGAGACAAGGAGCATTCTAGGAGGGATTTCTGCTGGATTCCAAATAATACTCTCAGTGAGTTATTTTGGCCAAGGGATGAAAACAGACACAGAACGGTGATTCAGACTATACTTAAAATCTGACATGTAAGGGTTTGTAAGTCGGGGAGTGTCTGTATTAGAATCTGTTATCTGAATCAGATTGGTGAATCAACCATTTGTAGACTTTGAGAAAGGATGAAATTAGACTCAGTTGTTCATGAATTAGGCAAGATATCTGAGGCTGTTAATCCTGGCTAAATTGGAGCAGCTAGGAATTCAAAATGGGGTTAAGCTTCAGGGTTGCTGGGAGATTTGGTCAAATTGGAATTGCTCTCTGCAGATCTGGGACAAGCTTCAGAGAGGTGCCAGAGTGTCTGGAGCTTAGATACAATTTGCAAGCAAAGAATGGGAAGATCTGCAAACCCTGTCAATCTGGTGCAAAATGCATAGAATGGATTGGATGGCTGCAAACCAGACATACACTTTGTAAAAGGTACATAAAAAAGCTGGAGAAACTCAGCGGGTGCAGCAGCATCTATGGAGCGAAGGAAATAGGCAACGTTTCGGGCCGAAACCCTTCTTCAGACACTTTGTAAATAGTTGTAAATAATGTTGCAGAGTTTGACTTTGCCAAGTGTTGATTGGATGAGGTGTTGAGCCTTGTCTGGGTTTTCTGTAAATCAGTGTAAATGTTTCCAAGTTGACTTCATCTCGAAGTCCGTTGTGAATATAATGTATTGAACTGTTGTATCATTGGGTTAGGGGAATGCCTGTTATGTATGGGGTTAATCGATATCTGTAATTGGGTTACCGCCCCCATGTGGTTCGGCCCCTCGAGGTCTCAGGACATATAAAAGTCCACGATCATGAGGCTCAGCGTTGATCTTCTGGAAGAGCGCTCAGGACTGCGTGAACTTCTGGAGTGCCTGAGCGAGGCCTAGAGGGCTTGAACAGGCAGACGCGAGGTTCGAACCCATGGTGGGATAGGTACAGTGTGTGATCTGTGACGCGCTTTTGGTAAAATAAAATTTAGTTGATTCAAGTGCTTGAGTCAGTGTTTTTACTGAAACTAGACTGGGGGGAAGCTTAGAAACGAGCAATTATCACGGCTTTGTAAGTTTGTGGCAAAAAAATAGTACAGAAAGGAGAGAAGATTTACAGGGAAAAGTGATTGCATTCCCAACAGCTCTTTTCCGACATTTATTTGCATTAGGATGCTGGAGTGTAAAGTTAGTGTAGCCTTTTTTGCATTGCCTTAAAAGGTAACTTCAGCATTGTGAAATCACTAACTAAATCATGAACATTTGGCCTTGGGGCTTTAACTTTGATTGACAGTTTGATATAATGTGATTTAATTATTGCACACAGAAGGTTACTTCTATAACCGGAGGGGCTACTCTGCTTATATTTTGCTAAATCGTGGATGTAAGTCACAGGGCTCTCTTGCGATTTTTGGGTCTTTTTGAAATTTATAGCTTAGAACCATGGGATTCTCACTTTTCAGTACTCCATAAGCTCTTCTCAGTTGACAATATTGAAATTACTTTCACTAGTCCTTGTGAATTCTTTGGGAAAGCTGAAGCTTCCTTGATTCACAAAGGAGCTTTGCTGATTAATGAATATGCCTCTTAATTAATCATTACTTGAAAATTATATTGTGCATTTAATGTAGCAGATATTGATAGCACAGCGAAGTTGAATGAATAGTCGAAAACAAAATACTTTGAAATTCTGGTTTCTTCAACATCTCTGACTTTAATCAGTGATGATCATGTTTCCTGCTGCCAATTGTCCTGACATTTGGGATTCCCTCTCGAAACTGCTCAGCCTCTGTAACTTTTATTTATTTTAAGAACTTTACAATCCAGGTCCATCTGCCCAAGCATCTCTTAATGTGTGTGATATGCCTTGAGAAATTTTTGAGTGTCAATGCAAGTTGCCATTTTTAGAGATATAGAAAATAGGTGCAGGAGTAGGTCATTCGGCCCTTCAAGCCAGCACCACCATTCAATATGATCATGGCTGATCATCCAAAACCAGTAATAGACACAAAAAGCTGGAGTAACCCAGCGGGACAGGCAGCATCTCTGCAGAGAAAGAATAGGTGACGTTTCGGGTTGAGACCATTCCTTCTCTCTAGAGATGCTGCCTGTCCCGCTGAGTTACTCCAGCTTTTTGTGTCTATCTTCGGTTTAAACCAGCATCTGCAATTCCTTCTTATCCAAAATGAGTACCCCGTTCCTGCTTTCTCCGCACATCCCTTGATTAGCTATATCTAACTCTCACTTGAAAACATCATTTTTTACTAGACAGGTTAGTATTAAAGAAACAATGGAGGTAAACTAATTTGGTGTGGGGTGAGGGGGCATTTCCAATGCAAAGGGTGCACAGTTAAGGGCCTGTCCCACTTAGGCGATTTTTCAGCGGACTGCCGGCGACTGTCAAGTTCGTGGCACTCGCCTGAAAACCGGGAACTGTAACAGCGACTGTCAGAGTGGAACACACCACAAACGCATCGCAAAGGCGGGGGCCAGGGAAAGCAGGGGAGCGCTGTCTGAAATTCACACGGTGAAAAGCCAAGGTGATACAGACACACACCGCGATGAACAGGAAGGTTAAGACGGCTAGCACAGTGGACGGTAAGTCCTTTAAAAGAGAGGGGAGGGGAGAAGGGGTGAGAAGGAGTGGAGACGCTTTTAAGAAGCCAGACAACTTTTAATGCCAGAGATACACGGCTGTGAAGTTCGGGGGGCATTTAACATTACCGGTCGGTTATCCTTGGTTCTGAAAACTCTTGCTTAGGTTTTTTTCCCCAATGAGCCAATGAAAATGCCTGGTCAGCAAAGGCGATTAACTAAAACTACCTACGGCTACTTTGACTACCCATAACTACATGGCCACCCCACTACAACTGCTCCTACGACTACAGGATTATCGAATTTTCTCCATGGCGACCAATTTTTCGATGAAGAATATTTTTTCAACATTGAAAAATTTGCGGCGACCATACTGAGGCCGCAACTAGTTCCCAGAATGCAGGAAACCTCGCGACCATGAAGGAGACTCACCAGAGACCACCAGCGAACATGTGGCGATCATGAGGAGAGCGCAGAGTCTCCTGCTCTCGCCTAAAAAGTCGTCTAAGTGACACAGGCCCTTTAGAACAATGGTTAGGAATTTGGAGGAAGGAGGAGATGCATCAAGCTACAATTTCTGTTGAAGCTGAGAATAGAAGTGTTGATCCAACAGTATTTTAAAATGGATTACAAGGAAGATGAAGGTTACCTTCTGCAAACCCAGTCACTTAATTGAATATTAATTAAGATTGCAAAGGTCCATGCATGAAAAAATAACCTAGCATTAAGTAGGTGGAAAGGACAAGAAATCATGGATCAATACAGGTTCAATGCTACAAAATGATAATTAGAAAGAATAAAAATTTGGATTGCATATATTGAACAGTTGATACTAAGATAAAACATGCTATTTTCTCCTTGTAAAAATCCTTGCGGTTGGACTCATTTAGAAAACTGTGTCCAATTCTGTTCTGGTTTCATTGGAGCTGATATTCAGGGCATTGAATTGATGCTGACCAATGGAAGAGTAATTCACAGTTTGAAACATTTTATTATCCAGACAAGCATAACACATGATTACCACAGCACAAAAATTGGAAGAAGTGCAATTGAACCACAAATTATTTTGAATTATAACCTTTCAGTGTTGATTAAATTTTAAAGAAACAAGTATTTTGTGAAATCAAATAATTGTAAACCATAGAAAAAAGGCATTTGGGCCATTGTATAATTGCTGAGACCCTTTTAAAAGAGCAATTGATTTAATCCAACTCCCTTGGTCTAATCCATGCCTCACCTTCCAATTAAGGATCGCTTTGACAGGGATAGTGTGTGTGCAATTTGCAGAAAAAAATATTTTGCCATAAAAGCTCCCCCCTTTCAAATTTCAGAGGTAAGGATCATGAAAAATAAAATGAGGGCCCGTTTTAACATTAGAAAAACACAGCTGCAATGTGAACATTTTATTTGTTTATTATGACAGAAGAAATATTTCAACTACATGCAAGAATTAAATTAAACCCATAATTACATTCTCAAAGACAGTTATAAACATAGGGCTGCTAAATAGAATAGAGATGGAAGACTTATATGAAAATTCAGAGAAATTACAAAAAGGAAATATTAATCCATACTTTGCATCAGTCTTGAAGTTGCTAAAAAATGTAACGATGATCAATTGTTATAATTTAATAATTATGTTATTAATAATATTAGTGGGGTTTAAGCTATTATTTAAAGCCATTAAAGAGTTATAGAATCATAAAACACAGAAACAGGCCCTTTGGCCCAACTTGCCCACATCACAAGATGCTCCATCTAAACTAGTTCCACCTGCCCGAGTTTAGCCATATCCCTCTAAACCTTTCCTATCTGTGTACCTGTCCAAATTTATTTTACATGTTATAGAACCTGCTTCATCCACTGAACCTCCTCTGGCAGCTCATCCCATAATCCCACCATCCTCTGGGTGAAAAACTCTTCCCAGGATCCTATTGAATCTGATCTGAAATTGTTGATTTCAAAACTTCCAGCAACTGACAACAGGATCCTCCTTTCAGCGGTTTAGTTCGTGTTGACCTGTTGTTTGGCTGCTTAGAGTCCACCCACCCTACGCAACCCCACCCTGTAGGGCATTTCAATATCCAACCACACAATACGCCACATTCCCACTCCCATTCCCAGCAAGTGTTCACAGGTTTGATTCCCACCCCACCCATCCTAATATCAGATGCTGTTTATCCCTGTTGGTTTCTGTCCTTGTTTCTCCCTTCGTCTGACGCCCGACTGTCAATGATACCACTCATCTTGATTCCTTCCCCTCACTCTGATTTTGCAGACCTGAAACTCCTGATCCCTGAACTTGCAACTCCCAAAGACCTGGATCCCCAAATCTGAACACAATATCTCTCTCCCCCTTTGTGCACAATCTGCCATCTTGCTGGATCTTGACTTCTCTCCTGCTCTATCATCTGAAGCCTCATGTGGGATAGAATTTCACTATAGCTGATGCTCGAGTATTTCTAGCTTGTCGATGACTCCAAATTTCTAAAGCTACCAGTGTTTGTTGCTTTTCCCAGATAATGTAGGGCATGAACAGGCTGGTGTGAAGCTGAATTCCTTCCAGTGAACATTGATTCTGTTTTTGGCTTGGGACAGATCATCCAGTACAAAGGCAAGGCAACAATGATCAACGGCAGTGATAGCTCAAAAAAGAATGCCCAAGGAAAGAGCGATGAGAACACGATAGACTTCAAATTCAGTTTGAGGGTGAGAAATTAGCATTCTTAGTTTAAATATACATAATTATACTGGTTTGAGGAAGAGTTAGCTAATGTGGTCAGGAAACATTGATTAAGACATCAGGCAGTAAATGAGCAATGGTGCACATTAAGGAGGAGTATTTTGTAAATCTCAGCAGGCATGGTGGCACAGCGGTAGAGTTACTGCCTTACAGCACCTGAGACCTGGGTTCGATCCTGACTAGCGGTGCTGTCTGTACGGAATTGGTACGTTCTCCCCGTAACCTGCGTGGGTTTTCGCCGAGATCTTTGGTTTTCTCCCACACTCCAAAGACGTACAGGTTTGTAGGTTAATTGGCTTGATTTAAATGTAAATTGGCCCTAGTGTGTGTAGAATAAGTGTTAATGTGCGGGGATCGCTGGTCGGTGTGGATTCGGTGGGCCGATGGGCCTGTTTCCGTGCTGTATCTCTGAACTAAAAAAATGCAACATTGGGTGAGAAAGAAAGATTTACTGAGAAGGAAGTGCCATCTGTAGTTAAATAAGATGGTATGAAATTGAAGGGAAGTCTATGCAAGATTGCAAAGGTCAGTGGAGGTTCAAAGGATTGAGAACTTCTAGAAATTGGCAACGAATAACTAAAAGATATATAAAGAGGGAGAATGTAGAGTATGAGACAAGATAAAAAGAGAGACAGCAGATGCTTATATGAAAAGATAAAGTAAGGTAAGTAGAGTAAATCATGGCTGCTGAGATGATGTGACTCGGGCAATAATAATCAGAAAGACACATGGTAGAGATTCTAAGTATTAAATTTGGATTGAACTTCAGAGTAGAATACACAAAAAGGCTCTCAATTATAATGAGTAATCAAGGGCCTAAAGGAAGGGGAAAAACTAAAAACAATCTAATCACAAGAAACTGATGGAGCTAAAGGCTACATGTCCCTGGATCTGGTGACCTGCATCCTAGAGGAATTGGCTGCAGAGAAGAGTGGGGATACTGTACATCGGTTGCAATCTTTCGACATTCCTCAGAATTTTGGAGAGGTCCCAGATTGGAAAACCGCAAATGTAACACCACAATTCAAGTAAAGAGTGAGGCAGAGAAAGCAGCAAACTGTAGTTACCCAAACATCTGGCATTGGGAAAAGCTGGAATCCATTATTTGGGAAGTAATAGCAGGACATGTAGAAAGATCATGACAATCAAGCAGGTTCTGTGTGGTTTCATGAAAGATAAATCAGGTTTGACAAATTTGCTCGAGTTATTTGAGGATGTAACAGACAGGGTGGATTAAGGGAGTCAATTAGGTGTAAAATATTTGGACCAAGGAAGTGGCAGCTAAAAGGTTACTTCATGTGCTATTCAAAGATACAGCATGGAAACAGGCCCTTTGGCTTACCAAGACCATATAGACCATCGTTCACCCGTTCACACTTGTTCTGTGTCATCCCACTTTCTCATCCATTCCCAACGCCTTCAGGTAATTTACAAAGGCCAATTGTCTTACAAATATGCATGTCTTTGGGATGTGGAAGGAAACTGGAGCGCCCAGAGGTCACAGGGAGAGCGTACAAACTCCACACAAACAGCACCAAGGTCAGGATGGAACCCGGGTCTCTGGTTATGTAAGGAAACAGTATAAACAATATAACAGCTCTACCACCTGCGTCACCCAAACTGCTGGTACTATTACATTGTCATGGATAGGCGAGTGACTATTTAACAAAAGCCTTGTAGAACACTAAGTGCTGGAGTAACTCAGTGGCCCAGGCAGCATCTCTCGAGGGCATGGATAGGTGACATTTTCGGTTGGGACCTTTCTTGACCTCTGCATGCTTTCCAGAGGTGCTGCCTGACCGGCTGAGTTACTCCAGCACTTTGTGATCTACACAAGCTTCCAGCATTTGCAGTTGTCTGTCTCCATAATAAAAAGCCCCATTATGAGACTGGGAGTCAATAACATGTGTGGTGCCTCAGGGTAAGTGTTGGGGTCTTAAATATTTATAATCTGTATTACTGATGTGGAAGAAAGGACTAACTATAATGTAGCCAAATCTTCTGTTGATATAATATGCGTGGGATAATATGTAGAGAAGAGGCCACAAAGAGCCTACCGAAGGAAAAAAGATAGGTGAAATGGGCGAGCCAGAAGTTGGGCAGATGGTGTAATGTGGAAACGTGTGGTTATCCAGTTTGGAAGATGACAAAGTTCACGTTCAAGTTATGCAAGTTCAAGTTGAGTTTATTGTTAGATGCAGCAGTACAGTGTACAGGTACAATGAAAAATTCAGCTTGAAGCAGCATTACAGGCACATAGACTCAGACAAAAATACGAAAATAAATTGGACATCAATTATACATAAATTTCTAAAAGGAAAAAGACTGTGCAAAGAAAAGGATTATGCGAAAACATAATTGGAAAAAGAGATAGATTCAGTATTCAGTATTTACTTTAATGTCATTTTAACTGAGTACTTACATACACAGAAGAAACGAAAAATTGCTTCTCAATCAGTTCCCGTCAGTGCAGTTAATAAAAACAGAATAAATACATATAGCTCTAAAATTAAAATTACCATATCTAAAATAGGCTTAAAAATTGAAATAAAAACAGACATTCAGACCGAACAGTGGCTTTGCTTTGACAGGTGCCTAGCTGTCAAAGTATGGGCGAGGTTAGATGTGTTGGTGTATGATATATAATAATAATAATGGATGGGATTTATATAGCGCCTTTCTAATACTCAAGGCGCTTTACATCGCATTATTCATTCACTCCTCAGTCACACTCGGTGGTGGTAAGCTACTTCTGTAGCCACAGCTGCCCTGGGGCAGACTGACGGAAGCGTGGCTGCCAATCTGCGCCTACGGCCCCTCCGACCACCACCAATCACTCACACACATTCACACACAGGCAAAGGTGGGTGAAGTGTCTTGCCCAAGGACACAACGACAGTATGCACTCCAAGCGGGATTCGAACCGGCTACCTTCCGGTTGCCAGCCGAACACTTAGCCCATTGTGCCATCTGTCGTCCCATATATGGGGAGGGGGCACAGTCCGTTAACCAGTCTTATTGCCTGTGGGAAGAAGCTGTGGAGCATCCTGCTGGTTTTGCAGCTGATGCTCCTGTACCTCTTCCCAGATGGCAGAATGGAGAAGATGTGGTGTGATGGATGATGGGGGTCCTTAATAATGGAGATGGCTCTGCGGATGCTACGCTTCTTATCGATCTCCAACAGGAAAGGGAGTGAGGCATCAATGATCCTGCTGGCGGTCTTCACTATCCTGTTGAGTTGGTTTTGTTCATAAGCCTTGCAGCTCCCAAACCAGGAAGTGATGCCATAGGTCAATATACTCTCGATGGTGCCCCTGTTGAAGGTCCTTAGATGAACAGTAGGGAGACCTGCTTTTCTTAGTCTCCAGAGAGGGTGGAGCCGCTGCTGGGCTCTTTTGATGGCTGCTGTGGTCTTGGTCGTTGAGGTCAGGTCATCCGCCAAGTGAAGTCCCAAGAACTTCACACTGCTGACCCTCTCCACATCAGCTCCATCAATATGCAGCGGAGTGGTGGTGTTTTCCAGCCCTCCTGAAATTGATCACCATTTCTTTACTCTTTTCCACATTGAGGATGAGATTGTGGGATCTGCACCACTCAGTAAGCAGCTCCACCTCCATCCTGTACGCCGACTCATTGTTGTCACTGATGAGACCCACCACTGCTGTGTCATCAGCGAACTTGTTGATATAATTATTGCTGAGTCTGGCAGTACAGTCATGAGTAAGCAGACTGAACAGCAGGGGGCTTAGGACACAGCCTTGGGGTGAGCCAGTGCTCACAGCGATGGTTCTTGACGTCCGACTGCCCACTCTGACTGTCTGCTGCCGCTGCATCAGAAAATTAAGGACCCAGTTGCAAGTGCCAGTGTCCACCTTCACCAGCTTCAGCTTCTCCACCAGCTGCTGTGGGATGATTGTATTAAAAGCTGCGCTGAAGTCTATGAAGAGGATCCTGGCATAGGTATTCTTCCGATTACATGGCAATGCAGGAGGTGGGCTGTTGTGTTTCATTGTGGAGGTGGGACTAGGGTTATGTAGGTTGGTTCAAGAACCTAATCATTGTTGGAAGTGTCTATTTGTAGATAAAAAAGATTCTGGTGTGCATATCAATTACATTTTTATCTAGATTTGTCAACAATTTATTTCCTGTGCAATTTAAGCCTGTGCAAAAATCCATAGGCTTTTCTTGTGACAATGCACTGATATGTACTGTCACAAAAAAAGCACTGTTTGTCGGAAAGTGTTTCCTGAACTTAGTGGTGCAGGACTTCAGGCTTCTGTACCTCCTGTCTGAGAAGAGGATGGTGGGAATCCTTGATGAAAGATCCTGTCTTCTTGCAACACTGCCTCATGTAGATGCATTCCCTGGAGTGGGGGGGGGGGGGGGGGGGGGGATGGTGTGTGCATAAGATGGACCAGGCTGAGTCCACCACGCTCTGCAACTTAAGGTCATGAGATCGTAATAATAGGAGCAGAATTAGGCCATTCAGCCCATCAAGTCTACTCCGCCATTCAATCATGGCTGACCTATCTCTCCCACCTAACCCCATTCACCAGCCTTCTCCCCATAGCCCCTGACACCCACCCATACTAATCAAGAATCTATCTATCTCTGCTTTAAAAATATCCATTGACTTGGCCTCCACAACCTTTTGTGGCAAAGAATTCCACAGACCACCCTCTGACTGAAGAAATTCCTTCTCATCTCCTTCCTAAAGGAACGTTCTTTAATTCTGAGGCTATGACCTCTACTCCTAGACTCTCCCACTAGTGGAAACATCTTCTCCACATCCTCTCCACAACAGCTTCTAGTATTGCTATGCATTAGAATTGCTAAGATGCAACCAAACCCAATATTAACTGCAGTACATCCGTAAAATTTTGTTCGAGTATTCAGAAACATACCGCATCTCTTTAAACTTCTAAGAAAGTAGCGGATTTGGCAAGCCTCCTTCATGATTGCATCCATGTGCTGGGTCCAGGACAGACCATTTGAGCTGTTAACACTCCAGAATTTTAAGCTGCTAACTCTCTTCACCACCAACCTACCAATGAAAACGAAGAAAGAAAAGACAATATTTAAACAATTAGGTCTACAATGTTACGAAATGTTACAGAACAAAGGGCTCGTGGTACATGAAACACGAAAAGTCAGCATGCAAGTAATTTGGAAAGTTAAATGGAACGTTGCTATTTATTGCTTGGGTTATGGGGTATAAATACAGGAAAGCTTAGAAGCAACTTTACAGGACATTGGTGAGAGACCCACTTTATAATTGCTAGGTTTTGTCTTAGCCCCATCTCTTTTTCAACTATCTCGCCCCTACTACAGTCGGTTCTGAAGAAGGGTTCCAACCGAATTGTCACCCATCTATTCCTGATGCTGCCTGACCCATTGAGTTACACCATCACATTGTGCGTAGTATTTTGTACAGTTTTCCATTTTTTTAAAGTCATTTTAAGGAGTCAGCATGGAGATGCTCCACTCAGTTGATATGCAGCGTGAGAGGGTTATCATATGAAGACAATTTGTGCAGGTTGGGCCAACACTTAAATTTAGTTTAGAGGTCTCTAAACTAGTTTAGTTTAGTTTAGTTTAGAGACCAATTTCCCTCAGGGGGTAAATAATGTTCTATCGCATCGCATTGTATCGTAGGAGTTTTGAAGAATGAGAGGTTGGGTTAATGAAGCACATATCATTCTGAGGAAGAGGATCAGAGAAGATTTCTGATAGTGGTGCTATCTGGAACAAAGAGACCGAGTTATAGAATGTGGGGGAAGGAAGCTGATAACAATATAGAGATTATCCTTCTGTACATCATATCAGGGCAAACATAAGAACCCTGAGTCATAGAGTGATACAATGTGGAAACAGGCTCTTCGGCCCAACTTGCCCACACTGGCCAACAATGTCCCAGTTACACTAGTCCCACCTGCCTGCGTTTGGTCCATATCCCTCCAAACTTGTCCTATCCATGTACCGGTCTCACTGTTTCTTAAACTATGAGATAGTCCCAGCCTCAACTACCTTCTCCGGCAGCTTGTTCCATACACCCACCACCCTTTGTGTGAGAAAGTTACACCTCAGATTCCCATTAAATCTTTTCCCCTTCACCTTGAAATATGTCCTCTGGCTCTCGATTCCCCCACTATGGGCAGGAGATTCCGTGCATCTACCCGATTTATTCCTCTCATGATTTTATACACCTCTAGAAGATCACCCCTCATCCTCATGCACTCCAAGGAATAGAGACCCAGCCTAGTGAGGTCCCTGTAAGGTTCACTGAATTCACTCAGGAAATGATCAGTTAGATAGCCCATCACCCTATTAAAGCCAGGCAGGTAACATTGGATATCAGAGTACATTGACGGATATGTGTTTTAATTTCAAGAATATCCATTGAATTAATGAACTATTAAAATATCATGCTCTAGAATTTTTGCACCCATTCTTTAGTTTAGTTTAGGTTTTAGAGATACAGCACGGAAACAGGCCCTTTTGCCCACCGAGTCTGCGCCGACCAGCGATCCCCGCACACTTACACTATCCTACACACACTCTTAAGGGGTTGGACAGGCTAGATGCAGGAAGATTGTTCCCGATGTTGGGGAAGTCCAGAACAAGGGGTCACAGTTTAAGGATAAGGGGGAAATCTTTTAGGACCGAGATGAGAAAAAAATTTTCACACAGAGAGTGGTGAATCTCTGGAATTCTCTGCCACAGAAGGTAGTTGAGGCCAGTTCATTGGCTATATTTAAGAGGGAGTTAGATGTGATCCTTGTGGCTAAAGGGATCAGGGGGTATGGAGAGAATACTGAGTTGGATGATCAGCCATGATCATATTGAATGGCGGTGCAGGCTCGAAGGGCCGAATGGCCTACTCCTGCACCTATTTTCTATGTTTCTATGTTTCTAGGACAATTTACAAGTATACCAAGCCAATTAACCGATAAACCGATATGTCTTTGGAGTGTGGCAGGAAACTGGAGATCCCGGAGAAAGCCTGTGCAGGTCACGGGGAGAACGTACAGACAAGCACCCCTGGTCAGGATGGAACCTGGGTCCCTGGCGCTGTAAGGCAGCAACTCTACCGCTGCGTTATCGTGCTGCCCTCAGTCAGTGGTGCTCGGTATATTAATAATCTTATTCGTGTATTGCACCCAGACTCTGAAATTCATTCCACTAGTTATTTTAAACAGAGGAGTTTAACACAAGAAAACAATCCAAATTTGAACTGGGAAGAGACAGAGAGGTCTGTCTACTGAGGGCAGTGAGGAGGCCAAAACCTACACTGTGGTAGCAGAGGTTGACTTGAATTGCGAGTGTCAATGAACTCAAAAGTTGGAAGATGAAATAATATTTCTGTAAGGAGATAGTAAAGGAGACTGTAGATTGCCTCTTTAACAATATAATAAGACATAGAAGCAGTAGAAAGCCATTCAAATGCTTACGCCTAGTAAGATTCAGTAAGATCATGATAGATCTTTTACCTCAGTTTTACTATTTTACACAAACTGCATTTTCTTTGATTCCTTCAATATCTATCATTCCCTATCTTAATCATAAATAAATGTTATGGATAAAATGCAAGTAAATGGGACTAGTATAGATAGGTACAGTTGTGTGAAAGGATATGGTGGGCTGGATAGCCAGGTTCTCTGCTGCATGACTCTATAGTTCAATGACTCCATAGTTCCTCCAAGTATACTTTGTGACTCAGCTTCTGTATCCCCCATGGGTAGACACTTCCGCAGAGTCACAACCACTAAATGAAGACATTTCTTTTCAAGTCAGTCCTGATTAGCCATCCCTTTATTTTGAGACTGTGACCCCTGCTTTTAAATAATCTAGCTAAGGGAAACATCGGTACACATGACAATAAACTAATAAACTAAACTGACCATCCTCCTCACACCCTGTAAAGATTTTGTATGTTTCGATGAGATAATCTCTCATTCTTTTAAACATCAGAGAACGTAGGCCCAATCTTCTTAAACTCTTCTCACAGAACAAACCATTCCAAAGCTAGAAATCAATCTGGTGGACCTTCATTGCACTCTTCTTTCATATAGAAACATAGAAACATAGAAAATAGGTGCAGGCCCTACGAGCCTGCACCGCCATTCAATATGATCATGGCTGATCATCCAACTCAGTATCCTGTACCTGCCTTCTCTCCATCCCCCCTGATCCCTTTAGCCACAAGGGCCACATCTAACTCCCTCTTAAATATAGCCAATGAACTGGCATCAACTACCTTCTGTGGCAGAGAATTCCAGAGATTCACCACTCTCTGTGTGAAAAAAAAAAATCTCATCTCGGTCCTAAAAGATTTCCCCCTTATCCTTATCCCCTTATCCCCTTATCCTGTGACCCCTTGTTATGTATATCCTTCCTCTATAAATTGTATTCCAGGTGCTGTCTCACTAAAGCTATATACAGTAATAACATTGTAGTAGAGACATACAGCACCTTTGGCCCAACTTGCCCATGCTGACCAAGATGCACCATCTACGCTGCTCCCATTTGCCCACCTTTGGCCCGTATCCCTCTAAACTTTCCCTATCCATGTACCTGTCCAAATATCTTTCAAATGTTGTTATAATCCCTGCCTCAACTACTTCCTCTGGCAGCTCGTTCCATATCCCCCACCACTCTGAGTGAAAATATTGTTCCTCAGTTTCCTATTAAATCTTTCCCTTCTCACCTTAAATCTATGTCATTCTGGTTCTTGGTTCTTATCCTTTTAATCAAGTTATTTCGCAATAGAGGCCAATGTACAATTTACCTTCCTAATTACTTTGTGTACCTGCCTTAACTTTCTGTGATTGTGTACGAGGTCTCTCCGGTTCCTCTGAACGGTAACATATTGTGATGTTTATATGCCTGACGAATCTTGCTTCCAAATTACAGTGACCTTTCTCACTATCCTATTCACTCTTTAAATGCAGAAAATAGTGGGCAGTTTAAATATCAACGAGAGTACTTTGAATCTGTTTCATATTATAAAACCCAAGCTAACAGCCAAATAATTTAATTGTTCCATTTCTGTACATTTGACAATTAAACCCTCTTGACACTTGTAGTAGGATGTCTTAAGGGGCTGTCCCACTTATGCGACCTTTACAGGCGACTGCCAGCAACCGTGATAGGTCACCAAAATTTTCAACATGTTGAAAATTTCGGCGACTTATCACGGGTGCCAGCAACCGCCTGTAAAGGTCGCTTAAGTGGGACAGGCCCTTTACTCTACAATTTCCTTCTCCAAACCCCACTGCAGAGAAGGTTCACCAGACTGATTCCTGGGATGTCAGGACTGTCTTATGAAGAAAGACTGGATAGACTTGGTTTATACTCTCTAGAATTTAGGAGATTGAGAGGGGATCTTATAGAAACTTACAAAATTCTTAAGGGGTTGGACAGGCTAGATGCAGGAAGATTGTTCCCGATGTTGGGGAAGTCCAGGACAAGGGGTCACAGCTTAAGGATAAGGGGGAAATCCTTTAAAACCGAGATGAGAAAAACTTTTTTCACACAGAGAGTGGTGAATCTCTGGAACTCTCTGCCACAGAGGGTAGTTGAGGCCAGTTCATTGGCTATATTTAAGAGGGAGTTAGATGTGGCCCTTGTGGCTAAGGGGATCAGAGGGTATGGAGAGAAGGCAGGTACGGGATACTGAGTTGGATGATCAGCCATGATCATATTGAATGGCGGTGCAGGCTCGAAGGGTCGAATGGCCTACTCCTGCACCTAATTTCTATGTTTCTATGCAACCTGAAAAAATGTGTCAAATGAAACTATCCTTAAAAGAGTTCGCTGCATTCAAAGAATGATTATTGTCTGAAGAAGGGTTTCGATCCAAAACATCACATATTTTCTGTAGGAATGCTGCTTGACTTGCTGAATTTAGTTTAGTTTAGAGATACAGCGCAGAAACAGGCCCTTCGGCCCTACCGAGTCCGCGCCGACCAGCGATCCCCATACATTAACACTATCCTACACGCACTAGGGACAATTTACATTTTATACCAAGCCAATTAACCTACAAACCTGTATCTTTGGAATGTGGGAGGAAACCGAAGATCTCGGAGAAAGCCCAAGTGGTCACAGGGAGAACGTAAAACTCCGTACAAACAGCACCTATAGTCAGGATCGAAGCCGGGTCTCTGGTGCTGCAAGTGCTGTAAGGCAGCAACTCTACCTCTGAGCCAACGTGCCACCCAGTTACTCCAGCTTTTTGTTCCTATCTTCGATTATTGTTCACAGGCTGACAATAAATATCAAACATGTTATATCCATTCTAAAGCAAAAACTGCACATGCTAAATATCTGAAATAAAAACAAAATGCTGGAAAAACACAGCATGCCAAGCAGGATCTGCAGAGCAAGAGAGGGAAAATGAGAACATCACAGATGAAGTGCTGAGTATTTTCAAAGTTCTTTGTTTTCATTCTGTTCATCCACTAATAATGATTTGTTGTTAGACATGAAGTGCGTTTTATTTTACTTTGGAAAGTTGTCTACTGTTAACTATGAAGCATTAACTAGATCATCACCTTCCCAACACTATATCTGGCATATTGTGCTTTGACCATGGTGGATGTATGGAACAAACTGCTAGAGGAGGTAGTGGAGGCAGGTACTGTAACAACATTTAATATACATTTGGATAGGTGTATGGATAGGACAGACTTAGAGGGATATGGGCCAATGCAGGTAGGTGGGACTAGTGTAGATGGGGCATCTTGGACGGCATGGGCTAGTTGGGCCGAAGGGCCTGTTTCTGTGCTATATGACTATGACATTTTTGACGACACGAATTTCTATAGATGTGCCATAGAAAGCATCCTATCAGAAGAATGCATCAGAATTTGATTTGGCAACTGCTCTGCCCAAGATTGCAAGAAATATCTGAGAGTTGTGGTGCAACTCAGTCCATCACACAAAATAGCCTCCCCCCCCCCTCCAGTCAGCTCACATCTACACTTCACGCTGCCTCAGCAAAGTGACAAACATAATAAAGGACCACATACATCCCCATCATTTCTTCTTTTCCCTTCTCTCACCTGTCATCTGATACATTTTCAGATCTAGTTTAGATTAGTTTAGTTTATAGATCCAGTGCAAAAACAGGCCCTTTGGCCCACCAAGTCCGTGCCGACCAGCGATCCCTGTACACAGCACTATCCTGCACACTACTGACAATTTACAAATTTTACCAAAGCCAATTAATCTACAAACCTACGTCTTTCAAATGTGGGAGAAACCCATGCGGTCACAGGGAGAATGTACAAACTCTTTACAGACAGCACCCGTAGTCAGGATCGAACCCAGGTCTTTGGCGCTGTGAGGCAGCAACTCTACTGCTGCACCACCGTACCACCCTAAGTTGAAGCTGTAACTCCATATCTATCAGACTCTTGGCATGTGTATGTTCCTGGCTGACCGTTCTGATCAATGATTCGTGACTCTTTTTCTGAGCCATCTGTCTGTTGTGTCAGCTTCGTCATGTAATCAAAGTATCTGCACCCTGACTCTTCTGTGAGCCTCCTTCATTTTTACAATGCTTGCTTTTGGGCATTCAGCCAGTACTGTTGTTCCACAACCTTCTCAGGCAACTACCTGAGTGACTCAAGCAGCACATAAAACTTATGTCATTCACGGTTTTTCCCATACTCATGACTTTTCATTTTCAACTCCTCATGTTGCCTGCAATGTCTAAGCATTTTCCAGTTCTGTATTTCTCTCAAGCTTCACCACATGTACTTCCTTGCCATAGCTATCCAACATTCCCAGTATTCCTTTGGATTGCCTCACAACTTGGCAGCGCATGGACTTTGATGACTGAGTCATTCAAATATGTGAAGTTCCAATTTTGGCTCTATCAAAAAAGTTTGCAAGGATTCTCCGTGCTTTTGATTGCTTGTGAAGAACCAGTAATAGACAATTTTAGCTCTAAGCAGATTGCAGTGTGCCTGGACTGCATCCAACGCATTCTGCTATGTCTCGTTTAAGAGCTTTACAATAGGGACAATCCCTATCCCTCGTGACTTGTGAGATACAATAATATTTAACTCTGTTTCTGGTTTATCAGACAATTAATGCCACAGTGTGGAACCCGCTTTTCCTCCCTCCTTTCTTCAGGCAAGTTGCTTGACTCGAAATACAGAACCTTTCATGACCTCATGCTTTCATCTCAATGGGAAGTGATTATCTCTTGTATTAGGTTTTCAAATCCCGGTGTAATATGTGTATTTATTATTTCATCACTCATTGCTTCTGATATCATGTCTTAGTATTTTCAGTCTTCACTCTTTAAGATGCTAGAAATATTAAACAATCAAACAAGGGCACATAGAAACATAGAAAATAGGTGCAGGAGTAGGCCATTCGGCCCTTCGAGCCTGCCCGCCATTCAATATGATCATGGCTGATCATCCAACTCAGTATCCTGTACCTGCCTTCTCTCCATACCCCCTGATCCCTTTAGCCACAAGGGCCACATCTAACTCCCTCTTAAATATAGCCAATGAACTGGCCACAATTCCAGAGATTCACCACTCTCTGTGTAAAAAATGTTTTTCTCATCTCAGTCCTAAAAGATTTCCCCTTTATCCTTAAACTGTGACCCCTTGTTCTGGACTTCCCCAACACTTTATTATAGAAATAGAAAATGCTAGAAATAGTCAGCAGGTCAGAACACACAAAGGCTCTTTGACCAGAAAGTTGTTTCAGTTTGTACAGATGAAGCCTTACTGACCTGCTCAGCATTTTGTGTATTTTCTGTTTTGCAGCATCTCAGGTTTATTTTATTTTCAAAGATACTTTTATTTGTAAGTCAGCTTACTGAACTGGCTGGCACCCTTATAATTGCTTGCTCTTAAGAAGCTCCCCCCGGAATGTCCTGCACCAAACTCTTTTGCAGCCCTGCCCTCAACTAGTCATGTGGAGCATCCCTTAAAGGAGTGTTGGTACTTAAGGTACACTTGTTGCCCATTGACCAATATTATATATCTCCCAATATATACATATTGGAAGAATGTTTAGTATAAATTGACAGCTGGGGGGCAATTGCAAAGTTCCTATTTTATGTTATAAGTTCCCAGCTTCCAAATAAAAGGAATCTTTCACTTGCATGTGTCAAGTGATGGTGGCCTTTTAAAAAAAAATATTGGTGACTGCAATTAAAGCAAAAATAACGATGAGTACCAAGGGTGCGCCAGTTTAATGTATTACACACACCAGTTGAGATAAATTAAAGATTGTTCCCATTGAGAAATATTAATAACTCTAATGAAATGTAATGTGAACCGTGTCAATCTACTTCCCCAGGATATGAGAGCACAGAACAAATCAACGCACAGTTCACAATTGACATAATAATAAAAAAAGTAAAGAAAATGACTGTTTTTTGGCAACATATTTGCTGGTTGAGCTACTCTGTGGACATAACTGAGTGCTGTTAAAGTAATAACTTTGCCCAAAAGTGTCGTAAAACAAACTGACTGCAACTTCACTGCCTTTGGCTGAAAACATTTCATAATTCTCCTGGGCCTGAGAATAGAAGAAAAAACAATAAATAATGTACAAATATTGACTGTATTTAGGGGCTACAGTGCTAATCTGAGGGTGATGAATGTGACAGTGTATGTTGTGATTGGTTTGGGCATTATTCCATACTCAAGTCAACAAACTAACCAGACTTTATCAATTGTAGTTTAAAAAGTGCTCTTGGCCATTCTTTCTTTAAATTCATGCAGTATTTTCCTGTAAAATCTCAGAAATATTTCCGTTGTTAAAAGCTGTAGATGGCTCGTGTTCATATTCATCAGAAAGATTATTTTTAAATCGCTGCCTAGAAGAGATCAATTTCCACTTAAACTCTCACTATAATCTTAGCAAAGATCAGGAGAAACCACAAAGGAATCTACTAATTCACTGAAGACTTGTAGAGTAATTGGGAGGATCCATGTGGAAGATATTTGCATGCTTTTGAACAAAAGTCACAGTGGTCCTTTTTTATTTTATTTTATAGTATTTGGTTTTCTGTCCCTCTGCTTAGAGGCAAAAGAACCATAGGGGAGGTTTAGATAGATAGTTTAATAACGCAAGGTAACACTGCCCAAAGGGATGCTGGAAACAAATTACATTGTAATTTTCAGTTGAAGATCTGGTAAATACTTAGGAAAAAAGCTGTTTGCTGGACTACTGGGAATTATGTTCAATAAGTAGCTCATTCAAAGATCACAGACGCAATGAGTTGCGAGGCCCTTCTGCGCTGCACAATGCTATTAACGAATCATTTATCTTTGGCTTGGATGCTAGTTAACAATCTGATGGGTAATTTATCAGCTTCTTTCATCCTCAAGGTAACCTGCTTTTGATTCCTACTGCACCTGCACGGGTGGCACGGGTGGCACAGCGGTAGAGTGCTTGCAGCACCAGAGATCCGGCTTCGATCCCGGTTACGGCTGCTGTCTGTACGGAGTTTGTACGTTCTCCCCATAATCGCGTGGGTTTTCTCCGAGATCTGCGGTTTCCTCCCACACTCCAAAGACGTACAGGTATGTAGGTTAATCGGCTTGGTATAAGTGTAAATTGTCCCTAATGTGTGTAGGATAATGTTAATGTGCGGGGATCGCTGGTCGGTAAAATAAACCTAAGCTTAATGCAACAAACACACTTCCATTTTATGGTTCCTCTGGCTAGCCAATCTGTACTTGTGATCTTTGGATAAATGTACTTTGAAAAGAGAGAGCGAGAGAGAGAGAAGGGAACAGAGAGAGCGAGAGAGAGAGAGAGGGGAGCAGAGAGAAAGAGAGAATGAGAGAGACAGGAAGCGAGTGCAAGAGAGAGCAACTGACCAGTCCGTATTGGGCTATGGAATGCTACGTGAATTTCTCTACAATTTAGTTTAAGATTTTCAGCGTTGTGATAAATGTTATCTCACTTATCAAAAAAAAATGTTAATTGAATGGCATACTTGCAGCTGCTCGGGGATTAAATAGAAGTGAACATGTGTTTTGTTTAGTTCCACTCATTTCTCTGAATCAGAATGAGTGGATTCAAGCTGCTTCTTTGAATTTGATCATTTGAAAGTTAAGTTTTACCTAATTGCCCTTCCAGATCAGAGATTTACACCCGTGTATTTTAACTAATAATCTAGTTTTAAAAGCTGTTTGCCATGCAGTAACAACAATTTCAACGACAACAGAATCCCCAAATTCTATTTCGAAAATCAAGAAAATCAAGAAACTGCAGATGTTAGAAATCTGAAACAAAAATAGAAAAGCTGGAAGCACTCAATTGGGTTGGCAGCATCTGTGGAAGGAGAAACAGAATTAACATTAAACATTGCATCAGTTAACATTGGTGCTGATGATTTAGGTGGGTATTAAATAAATCATAATTCTGTTTGAGAAAATTATCAGTATTGGTAATGTTAGGCTCTAGATTAATGCTTGCCCATTAACCAGTAGCCCTAAAAGTTGTGTTCATAAACTACATTGGCATTGTACGATAGTGCAGAATTGAAAATGTTTACTGTAATTGCCTGCAAAATAACTCTGGAATTCAGTTGTATTAAGCTGTTAGTGACAATTCTTAAGGCACGGCAATCAGCCACATAAAAATAAGGGGTTTGTTTTGAGACTTCATCAGCGTTTGATTTTGCTGGTGAGGAAACAAGAATCACAAAACACTTAAACTGGATCTTGAGATGCAGATTTTGGGTCTCTTAGTGCAAATGTAAAGCCAAGTTCGGACAAAAATATCTGGATGCAGCTCCACATATGGTATCACATACGTGCAAAGCTTTTTCTAATTTTACATACTGCTATTGATGCCAGTGATGAAAAACATTTACACTAGCTGGAAAATTATAAGGTGTTTGCTATGTTGTTGCAAGCAGATGTGGTACTGTTGCTTTTTGGGACTGAATTGTAATTTAGCATCTTTAGCAGTTCCACCCTTCAAATAACAGAAAGCTGTATGGAGTATAATACTTAAAAGACTGTAAACCATTTCCCGTGAAAGAGATCCCTTTGATCCAATGGACTCAAACTTTCTTTTTTTGCTCATAGAGCGTACTTTTTTTCCATAATCAAAATTGAAACAGCTGTCTAAACAACCCCGCACACTGCTAATGATTTTAGCAGCAGCTACTAGAGCATACATTTATTCTCCATGTCCCCTGTCTGGTTTTTTTTTGCATGGAAGTGTAATTTCACAAATATAGTTTTACAAAAAAAAAGTCCCTGGGTATAAAAAAAAAGATGTCACCGGAGTTGAGATTAGCATTGTAGACCCTCTTTTCCTTGGAGTCGTCTACAGTGTAGACTTTCAAAGCTGACGAACACAGACCAGAAAATCTACTCACCAACCTTGCGTCAATTCATATTACATCCACTTTCTCGACAGCTATTTCGGGGGGAAATGACGGCCTCCCTGCACGCATGTGAAACTCAAAATGCCCTATGTGTGTCGTGCAAACTATCTCGCTGTTGCATTTCAGAAGCTTCCCCATAGCCCACCCACTGCTACACATCTCCAACCATCAACATGCTGATTGCCACGTAAAATAAGCATGACAGGAAAATTGCCTGGTCAGGTTTGCTTTAGGTTGATTCTGAAAACTGTGATACTATTGTGTTTGATTAAAGATTACTGGTCTGTTGGAAGTTTTTAGTTACTGGGATATTTGTGCTTATCTATGTAACATCTCATAAACTTTCATGATTGTGGCATTTTCTTTGCTCTAACTTTGCTGAGTCACACTTTAAGGGGAAACATGGCAATCATTGCTGTGGAACAAGTTTTTTTTTCCGGTAGGCGGCGCGACTCTCGTCAGCAGCGGCCTCTGCAGTCCGTCTGCGTTTTTATTATTTTATGTCTATGTTTCTATGTAGTTTTTGTTATTTTTTGTTGGGGTATGTGTGTGGGGGGGTGGGGGTAACTTTTAAATCTCTCCCTGCACGGGAGACCCGACTTTTTCTTTGTCGGGTCTCCGTTGTCGTTGGGGCTGCAACGAGGAGCGGCCTCCAACAGGAAGACCGGGGGCTGTGGTGCCGACTACTCACCTCACCGTCGCGGAGCTGGCCGAGTCCGGAGCGGGTGGAGCTGTGGTGGACGCTGCTGCGACCCGACCCCCGGAGATTCGGTGGCTGCAACTGCGGGTCTGGCGGACAGCGGCACCGGGAGCCCGCGGGTCCCTGGAGGGAGACCGCTTTTCCGGGCTCCCGCAACGGCGACTTCTCCCGCCCGAGTTGCGGGGTTGAAGAGCTCCTGGAGCGGGGCCTTACACCATCGCCCCGCGCGGCTTGGAATGGCTGCGGGATTGCGAGCGCACGCCGGGGGCTCTAACACCAAGAACCCGGTGTGCGACCTTGCATCACCCGGCGTGGCTTTAATGGCCACGGGACAATTCGCCATCGCCCGCCGGGGGCTTTGACTTTGACTCTGACATCGGGGGGGGGGGGGGGAGGGCAGTGGAGAGAAAAGTTTTTTTGGCCTTCCATCACAGAAATGTGATGGATGTTTATGTAAATTATGTTGTGTCTTGGGTCTATTTGTTTGTAATGTATGGCTGCAGAAACGGCATTTCGTTTGGACCTCAAGGGGTCCAAATGACAATAAATTGAATTGTATTGTATTCTATTGTATTGTAAGTTGCACCTAACATAGTTTAGTTTAGTTTGGAGGTAAGTTTAGTTTAGTTTGGGTGAGACGGTGGTGCAACAGTAGAGTTGCTGCCTTACAGCACCAGAGACCTGAGTTCAATCCTGTCTACAAGTGCGTGTCTGGATGGAGTTTGTACGTTCTCCCCATGACTTGCGTGGGTTTTCTCTGGGATGATCTATGGCTTACTCCCACACTCCAAAGACGTACAAGTTTGTAGGCTAATTGGTTTGGTATAATTGTAAATTGTTCCTAGTGTGTGTAGGATAATGTTAGTGCCTGGGGATCGATAGTCGGTTCAGTGGGCCGAAGGGCCTGTTTACACGCTGTATCTCTAAACTAGTTGGAGGAGGGTAATTTTAACTGTGATCCTTGGCCAAAAATATAAATTTGCCTTGCTGCCATTTTGAAACTCCACACTCGGGTATCAATCCTGCCAGCTTTTTAACCCACCAAAGCTGACAACGTGCTTAATGGCATGAGAAAATCCCAGCCTGCACCCTCAAATTATGGGTTAATTGCTGGTTGTTTTTCTGATCCTTGCTGCAATATCACATACTTTGGGTGCATTCCATGCAGTAAAATTTTCATTTGTTTGCTGGGAAAAATCCAAGGTTACTGAAGTACTTTTGTTTAGTGACTTCAAAACTTGAGGGCATAGCAAGTCAAGTCAAGTTTATTGTCATATGCCCAGGTACAATGAGCAACAGGTACAGTGAAAATCTTACTTGAAGCAGCATCAAGGGCAGAGACTCTCAGACAAATGCACAAAAATCAAATTATACATTAATTAAAAGAAAGAGGAATGTGTAAACAAAAACAACATTAGTGTAAACAAAATTAGAAAAAAAAAACAAGTCCAAGCCCAAGAGATGACCTATAGTGTTCCGTTGTTGACATAGTATCACAGTTGTACAGGTTGGTTCAAGTACCTGATAGATAGCTGTCTCTAAACGTGGTGGTGGGGGACTTCAGGCTTCTGTACTTCTGCTTTGCTGTTTACAGATGCTTAGCAGGGCTCGCTTTGGGCTTTACATTCTTGCTGGCTCTTATCTTCTCACTGCCACACAATAGGTTAAGCTTCTATGGTGGCAGTCAGTTATTGGGAGAATGCTGGATTATAAAGTGAGATACTAACTTACCATCAGTTGCCTTCAGGTGGGGGCCTCCTGTTCCATGTTAATAGAGATTGGTTCTCTGGATCTGGACTCAACAATCTTGCTGCAAGCAAGCTCTCTAAGTAGTTTCCATTTGGGTATGGAAACTACTTAATCTTCTTCAGCTGACTGCTTCATGGAAGACCACATCTGAATCCTCAGCTACAACTGTCCCAGTTTATGATCCCCAACCTCTGATGCTGGCAGATTCACATTGTACTCTTTTCCCTGGCACCTGTCTGCTATGCCATCGCATACAGATCTCACCTAAACATTACCTTCTGTTGCACATGTGGATTCTTAAACTGGTGACCACGAATGTCAGAGCGAGTAGCAGTGTCTCTTCCAGATCCAGTAAAAGGTTAAGAGATGAGAGTTGATGTGGGAGGAATTGTGCACTGTCGTGCTGGACTGAGAAGCAAAGCCTGTAAAATCTAGCTCCCCACTAGAAGGTATAGCTTAGCTTTAAGTTGTGTAGTTTAAGCCCCCTTGAAAGTTGGGCTCCTGACCCTTGCAGCCAGTGGCCAGCAATGGCACAAGGAGGTTGCACACTGAAATATTGGCGTGATCACACCCCACAATGCTGAGGTGTTGCCTGAAAATCATTCAACGGATATGGTTTAATTGGTAGTCATCATTCCCGCATGTGTTTGGGAGTTATTATTCCAGTGACATAACTACTATCCGCCATTCTCAATTCCTGAACTTATGAGTTGAGTTGATGAGTTTAGTTTATTATCACGACTACTGCGTTTAATGCGTTCCATAACTAGCATCTCATGATGGTGGACGTCAAGGCCACTGGACTGTAGTTGTTGTCAACTCATCCAGGACAGAGCTACCACTGGTCTCTGTGAACTTTGTGCAGACAAAAGTGACATATTTGCAGTTGCTGTTTGTCATGTGCGCTTCCACCAAATATGCAATTTAGATTTCCATTTTAATGGCATTTCTTTACTTTTTTTTAGAACTTTCATTTTTCTTTCCTTGAGGTTGCTGATTCTCACTAAAGTTCCACATACATTGGCAGACCTCCCCTTGTGAAGTAGCTATGCTTCACAAGTCAACTAAAATAACAGACATTGGCACTAGAATCATACCCAGCTTCAGTCTTATTCCAACTCAGAGTTCACATGCAGACACTTTCCAATGATTCAGCCTTACTTTGTTTTTTACTGGGAATCATAGATTTTTTTCATGAAAGAACAGCACCTTATAAACCAGCTTAATAGTTGAATAGGATTGCGTACACACCTCCAAGTTTAGTTTAGTTTACTTTAGTTTAGAGAGACAGTGTGAAAACAGGCCCTTCGGCCCAACGAATCCACACCAACGTTTGTTCTATCTTATCCCAGTATCACATCCTACACACTAGGAATAATTTACAGAAGCCAATTAACCTACAAACCTTGTACGTCTTTGGAACGTGGGAGGAAACCAGAGCACCTGGAGAAAATCCACGCGGTCACAGAGGTAATGCACAAAAACCGTACAGACAGCACCCGTAGTCAGGATCGAACCTGGGTCTCTGGCATAATAAGACAGCAACTCTATGGCGGCGCTATTGTGCCACCCAAGTTATGTAGAGTATTGATATAATTTCACAAATTACACTATGTTATAAACTCTGGCTTTACCTTCCCAATTGATTGCCAAGCAGTAAGCTTAAGTCCAGAGCAGTTCACTGCAGGTAGGCATTCGTAATCCCACATAGGTATCTCCGTATGTTTTTTAACTAGCATCATTTCCCACCCACCTCACGCTGAGATGCCCTGATTTCTTTTAATAGTCCAGCTGTGCTGGGTATTTCCTTTCCCTGCTTCTATTTTTAAATATTTTTGTGAATAGCTCCATTGTGTTTCTAATAATCTCACTGCATACCATGTCTTCGCTGCATTCTACTGTGATTCTTTTTTCAAAAGAATTATCCCCATTGTTTTGAACACCTATTTGTCACTGGAACATCTGCTTTGCATTAATTTTGTGAATGCCTATCTACCACTCATATTCCTTTTCTTTTACAATATACGTTCTCCAAAACATAAACTTTTCGAAAGTGCCAAGCTCTTTTACCTTTTCATCCACCAAAATCTACATCCTGGACAGCACAAATGTCCAATACAATTCTGTGAAACCATATCTGGTTTCTTTATTTCAATCTTCAGCTATCCGTTAATGAATCTTCTTATATAGCAAGTTCTAGAAATCATTACGGCGTTCCCACATCAAATCTTAACAAACCTTCTACAAACATTTTTGTAGTCAAGTTCTAACTTTATGACTTCTACATTCCTGCATGCTTTACTTCATAACTAAAAGTATAAAAAATGAAAATAACTGCTTTTGAAATGTTACAACCTCCTTACTTCTCTCTGATCTAGGATTGTAATTACATAACACTGCCTGTTTCAGTGCTAAGTAAATGAAAACTCTATTTTCCAGAGGTAAAATACCACATTACAATAAAAAAATTGACCAGGAGCATTCAACTTCATGTCCTGCTTGTACCAGTGACATGTTTGCAAAGCCAAACATACATCCAAAACACATCATTTTCTATTACTTGCTGGGTGAAACTCAATGACAATTTTTCAAAGATTGCCTGTTATTCGCCACTCACGAATCAGCCAGACTTTTATAAGACTGTTTACTGCATCATTTAAAGGGCCACTCATATTCCTTCTTGAAATTTCTGCAGTTGGTGCAGGACACACAGTTGGTTTGGTTGTTCATTCGTGTAATGAAATATATGCAGGATTACAGAATTTGGATCAATGAATGGAGGAAGCACATGGTGAAGAGCACAAATAATTATATATTAAAGCAAACACAAGTAAAACACAGAAACTGCTATCAACTATCAATAAAGAAACAATGCTAAATAACTCTTACGCCCCTCCTGCAGTATTTGAGATCTCCATTCTCACTGGCTGGCAAGCCCAAAAAACGTTCCACGTTCAAAGGGAAAGAAATACAAGAAGGAGAGGCGAGAGACGAGATAGAAGAGAGATGAGAGCGAGAAATAAAATCGAACAAGAGGACCCCTGCAACCAGCAAAGGATAGATCTCGAAGGAGAGACGAAGATATCTCTAACCTCATATCCCACACTATCTCTCCCCTCTCCCTCTCCCCTCTCCCCCCTCCCTCTTCCCCCTCTCTCCCTCTCTCCCTCTCTCCCTCTCTCCCTCTCTCTCTCCCTCCCCTTGGTGAAGCTCTTTTCTCTCCCCAAAGATGAAGCTCATGCTCTCATGGTAAGAGCATGTATTTATATCATAACTTTATCTCTACGAACAACCGGTGATTATGTATCAAACTAGCAATTCTCCTAGGTACCATAATGGCATGAGTTATGTGTACGATCAGACATCGAGATGGTCTTGGATGTCACTGGGAAAGCAAAGCTTATCTTAGTAACCTCACAGGTGTCCTCATGATCTACTGGTCCCTTTGAATCAGCCCAAGCATTCTTCGAAAACATCTACTTGTTTTCCTAAGCAGGGTTTGAAATGCAGTGCTGCTAATTTAGCTGACAACTTCATTTCGGCTCACAGTCTGTTTAACCCTTACATTACAATTCTGAAGCCCACCCCTTTTCACCACTAAGAGTTTGGCTGTGTGCAATGCCACTTTGGAGGCTGGAAACTCTTTACAATGGGTATTTGCTAGGTATTCCCAGTGGTTTTACTGAAAGACTGATCTAGTCTTATTCAGACCAAGGAAGGAAGAAAAACAAATTATTGCACAAATATTCTCAGGATCTTTTGAAATCCAGATTCCAATATCAACCATTCTAAGCAGTTGTTTCTCAATAGGCCAAGATTTTCTGTGGTGTGGACTTTTGCCTGCACTTCTGCAAAACTGGGTCAATTTCCTTCAACTTCCTAAACTCCGGATTATTCCAGGAGGTGGTGGCTATTCGCGGCTATTTCTCGTGCCCCCTGGAAATGTTATCTCATGACTCCCTCATTATTGGGCAATTTAAGACCTACTTTCAAAGTGAGGACACAGCCTTGCCTTTTATTATGGTTAATTCAAAAGTACGAATATACCTGTTCCGTTCCATATGACCAAAAAATACTCTTGGCCTTCACATTGAAGTCTTAATAATTTGTCTCCTGCCATGTTGCAAGGGCTGACTCAGGTGATTTGACTTACAATAGATCAATGTATCAGTCCTCTGATTTGATTTGGCATTAATTTTCTACGTGATTTCTTCATTTTACCTGATTAACTTCAGAGGGAAATGCTTTTTAGAGGACAACTTCAGCCGGTGCCTATCTAACACAGAGAACCCGAGGTTCTTCTTTCATTGTCCTCTGTTCTACCCAAGTCTGCCCTGTGTGCAACTCCAGATCCACCAATATGATTAACACAATATGATTACATGTCCTTTGAAAGGCTTGGAAAGTGAAGTAAGGCCTTGATCCAAAACATCGGCAATTCCAGATGCTGCTTGACCCACTGAGTTCCTCAAGCAGTATATTTTTGCACCAGATTCTAGCATCCGCAGTCACTTGTATCTCCAAAACTGGATAGACATGACAAAGTATCTCAGTGGGTCAGGCAGCATCTCTGGAGCATCTCCACAGCATTTTGTGTTCATCTTCAGTGTAAACCAACAACTGCAATTCTTTCTTATACATGGCAAAGTTTCTCCCACATTGCAAAGTCCGACTCACAAACATCTAGGGACTGGTGTCTAAATTAGGAGAGCCGTCAAGCCACAGCCTGGAACATAATCGTACCTTACAGATAGCATACAAGACACTGTCAACACAATACCTGAGCACATTCTGTCCAACTGACTGGGGGAACAAAAAACAAATAAAGAGGCATTCAGGCAGTCAACTGACTCCAGACACCATGAAGTTTCATGATCACAAGCCGTACATGTGCAAGGAAACCTCCTCCTGATTACCCCATCCATCCATCTCTCAGCTGATGAACCAGTGCTCCCCTTCATTCTGAACAGCACTTGAAATAAACACCAAAAGTGGCCTGGGCACAGAACGTACTGTATGTGGGGGACTTCAATGTCTATTATCAGGAGTTGTTTGGTAGCATCACTACTGACCAAGCAGACTGAGAACTGAAAGGTGTATCTACCAGATTTGGTTTATGAATGAAACACACAAGGAATAAACCTATTTGGTTTTGTCAGGAACGACTGTGTCCCAGCTTTGAAGGCAGTTGTGTGGTAACCCAAAACACCTGTGAAGGAGGTGTCATGAGACTTGACTCACCGGAGATGCGAGATACAGCATTGGTCAACCACATGGAGATAGAGTCATAGAGTGATATAGCGTGAAAACAAGCTCTTCGGCCCAACGAGGCCACACCGACCAACAATGTCCCAGCTACACAAGTCCCTCCTGCTCGTGTTTGGTCCATATCCCTCCAAACCTGTCCTATCCATGTACCTGCCTAACGTTTCTTAAACCTCAACTACCTCCTCTGGCAGCTTGTTCCATACACCCACCTCACTTAATGTGAAAAAGTTATCCCTTAGGTTCTTATTAAATCTTTTCCCCTTCACCTTAAACTTGTGTCCTCTGGCCCTCGATTCACCTACTCGGGGCAAGTGCATCTGCCCGATGTATTCCTCTCATGATCTTATAAAACATTATAAGATCACCTCTCATCCTCCTGAGCTCCAAGAAATAGAGACCCAGCCTACTCTACCTCTCCCTATGGCTCAGACCCTCTAGTCCTGGCAACATCCTCGTACATCTTCTCTGTACCCGTTCCAGCTTGACAACATCTTTCCTATAACATGGTGCCCAGAAATGAACACATATTTGTAATTAAACATCCATTGAGACAAGTGATCTCTACACATGTCAACTCCCTGGAGCCGCTGGTCGCCCATGGCTGTCGGCTGCTGGAACCTACCTGGTTCCCCGCAGCCTGCGGTCCTGGAGCCACTGGTCGCCCATGGCTGTCGGCTGCCGGAACCTACCTGGTTCCCCGCAGCCTGCGGTCCTGGAGCCGCTGGTCGCCCATGGCTGTCGGCTGCCGGAACCTCCCCAGTTCCTCACAGCCTGCGGTCCAGGTTTCCGTTTTTTCTTCCCCTTGTCCAACGTGCTGCAACATAAAGCACAGCAAGGGAAAGAAATACAACTTTAGAATAAATTTCTTCTTACATTCTTACCTTCTAGGTCCGTCTTTCAATTTTGCCGTGGGAGCGCTCCACCCCCAGCCCGTCGCTGTTGCACTGCGTGAGACGCTATGTCGCGCACGCGTGCTGGCGGGGTCTTCACGTAGTCACTCACGTGACTCCGAAGTAAAATTACATTGTAGTGGAGTCATAGAGTCATACAGCACAGGAACAAGCCCGTGTCTCATTTTTGAAGATTACAACACTCACAACAGTTGCAAGTGTGATTGTGTGGGTCCCTTTAAGTGCTGGAGCCCCGAGTGTCACAGCTGAGCAGCTAAATGGCAGCAGCTGCACAAACTCCCATTGCAGATTTTATTGGACTGGGCCAATTCACATAATGGGAACCGGTTCAGAAAAAACAAACTTGTCCTCTTGCATTTTGCATCACGAAAGAACTGCAAAAGAGCAAGCACAGCACCGTTCCAATGTTCCTATTTGGGAGCAAATTAATTTAATTACCATTGTGAATGAGGAACTGATTGGTTTGTGGGTACAATGCAATATTATTGTTCAGCTCCTTAGCTGGGACTTTATAAATGGTGAAGAGTGTACGTTTTGTGGGAGTGGGAAGGTGTTTTTGATAATCAGGCTGACAGCAGGAAATTAAATGGTGATTCCTCTCCAGTGTGATGGGAAATTAACAACAGTGTCATATTATTTATATTACATTATGACACGAAACAACTTAAAATTTTATGTTGGTCCACATTCTAGCTGAAGAAAAATAAATCAGGATTTCTGAAACATCCTTGGGAATTGTAAGCAGTGTCTGATGATTCCCAAAATGTGACAAATGAATAGTGGCCAGCATGACACCAGGAAATATGGAGAGTGTTGCCAGAAATCATCACAGTAGGCAGAGGGATACTGGAAACTTGCAGCTCGTGCAGCCTCATGTAACAAGTTGTACTGATTCACAACCTATTCTTTGGGAAATTCACTCCTTTTACTTCTAGTAGATTATCTGCCACATTTTGCAGAGATAAAATTCAATGAGGATAAGAAGTTAAGGTCGCTAGTTTACTGATGTTAGTAATTTGACAGAATATTTTGGAGTTGTTCAGTGTATGTGCATATATGTGAATTAGTTACAAAATTTGCATCTTAGCAGTATCAACGCAGATTTTAAAAGGGCAAGCATAGAAAAGAAACAAAACGTAACCAAGTTAATTTATGATCTAAATTTTAGTGCATGTGTTTGTTATTTGTCACTCCTTGGCAATGAAGAAATCAAATCTTTTATAATAAAGATTGCTTTTTTTACATCTGGTCAAATAAGTTCAAGTCAAGGGACACTCAGTGAGTCAAATAGTGCAGTAATTTATTGGTTTTGATATCATGTATCAGACATTTTTTATATTACAACAGTATTGATTATAGTATGACTGTTCAAAAAGTTTATTTGAATTTAGCAGCTTCAGTATTTTATTACCTAGGTGTTTGTAGATGACCTTGTAAGGAATATACCCTGGAGTATTTCGTAATGGACTATTGTAGATGTAAGACTTGTAAATTTATCAGTCTGTATCTTACTGTAAGTATTATAAAAATCATTAACCATTAAATATTTGTGGTGCTTGTAAATGACATCAAAAATGACCTATAACTGTGATAACTTAACCATTCAATGCTAGCACATTTCATATATTAAATAATTAACCAAGCTAACTCATCTGTGGTTTATAATATTTTCCCCACAATTAAAGTAACCATCTAACCAACAATATTTTATGAATTGATAAGGGGACTGAGATCACAAAAGTGGAATTGGCAATTAATTTCAGCTAAGTATATTTAATTATTTTCTCATACTATAATGGAGAAAATTGTGCGGTACGGTGACACAGGGGTAGAGTTGCTGCCTTATAGTGCCAGAGACCCGAGTTCGATCCTGACTACTGGTGCTGTCTGTACAGAGTTTGTACATTCTCCCCGTGACCTGCATGGGTTTTCTCCGGGATCTCCGGTTTCCTCCCACACTCCAAAGACGTACAGGATTGTAGGTTAATTGGCTTGGTATAAATGTAAATTGTCCCTGGTGTGTGTCGGATAGTGTTGGTGTCTGGGGATCACTGGTTGTCGCGAACTTGGTGAGCCGAAGGACCTGTTTCCACGCTGTGTCTCGAAAATAAACTAAACTAAACTAACCTGGGGTTCAGAGGGACACAAATCATCAGAAGTAGACATTTCAAAGTGACAAGGCACTGGGATTAATGTATAGAGTGATCAAATTCAAATGCAGAGAAATAGACAAATTTTAATTGACTCGATCACTTTTGAAGTACCATGCACCTCATGTTACATAAAATGTACAATTGTATTATACATGTTACAAAATTAATGTAGAGGGGCAGAAGAAGTTGCAAAAAAGATTTATATTAATAGTTCTGGAACTGAGAGGTAATATTTATTGGAGAAAATAAAATAGATTGGGCTCTTTGCTCTGGAATAGTGAAGTCTGAAGGTTGACCTTTAAAATTATCAAAGGACAGACATGGATAAAATGTTTTCACTAGAGTGGGAGTCCAAATCTAGTGGTCATTAATATATAATAGTTAATAATAGATCCAATAGAGATTCCAAAAGAATTGTGAAGGTTCTTTACCAAGAAGGTGGTTAGAATATAAATAGTGGCATTGGTCCATTTAAGGTGATACATTAAAAAAACACACAAACAGAAATTTTATTGAGAGAGTTTTATTAATAGATTTAGATTAAAACTTTGGGAAGATTCATGGATGGACCAGTCAGAGTGAATGATCTCTTTCCTGCTGTATCAGGTCTCTTTTAGGCTGTATCACAGATGAGTGACGTCAACGTCCACTGTGCCTCAGGATTACTCATAGTGATGCATCTCCTCTCAGACATAGAGCAACACCTTAATAACTCTAAAGATAGACATAAAATGGCAGAGTAACTCAGAGGGTCAGGCAGCATCTGCAGAAAAGGGTTAGGTGACATTTCGGCAGTTCCTTCTTACACACCTTAATAACTCTATTTCCCTATGGCCCTTTTAGGAGTGACATTGTTCTATGCTATAGGCTGGTTTGGACATGGGATACTCTCTACTCAGAAATGGGCTGACAGAGCTTAAACAAATTTCATTCAGTTCCCATGCTCAGAAATCATGGACTGTGGATTTGAAGTTTGAGATCACACTGCAGTACACAAGCCCATTTGTTCCTTCAGTCATAGCCATCTTATTGCACACCAGTGCCAAGATTTACAGAACTGTACCAATAGAGAGTGTTGACATGAGGCCTGAGGTATCAATAGTCCATCTGAGGCACAATAAAAATATTTGACAGCTTTGATTTTTTTCACCCGATTTACTTTTTTTTGGGGCAAATGTCATTATTTTGTTCATACTGAAAAATGTGGACAATATGAGGAGAAGTTTGTTAGTAATTATTTTTCGAGAGAAAATTAGTTCTACACTTCTTGAATTAGAATTTAAAGGAATCAAATATAAAAGATAAAAAAGTAAATGTTCAAAGAACTGAGTACTTTTATATTTGATTCTGATTTGTCACCAGCATCTGCATGAAGAAGAACACCATCATAAGGTCACATGTTCCAGGAGCAGAATTAGGTAATCAAGTCTACTCCGCCATTCATCTGTGGCTGATCTATCTCTCCCCCCTCCTAACCCCATTCTCCTGCCTATCATCCCAGTGCCAATGAAAACTAAGGAAGCCTGCCTTAATGACTACCATCCAGTGGCTCAGACATCCACATCATGAAGTGCGTCAAGAGACTGGTGATCGCACACATCAACTCCAGCCTCCCAGCCAGCCTTGATGCACTTACCTTCGCAATATGCGCAAAAACAGATATCATCTCCCTGGCCCTGAACGCATCTCTAGAATAGCTAAACAAGTATGTTAGACTCTTATTTATCGATTATAGCTCTGTCTTCAACACCATAATCCCATCCAAACTCATCTCCAAGATCCTGGACCTAGAAGTCAGCTCCCCTCTCTGCCGCTGGATCTTTGACTTTCTGACCCGTAGACCATAATCAGTGATGATATGTGACAACCCTTTCTCCACAATAATTCTCAACACTGGTGTCCCTCCGAGGATACGTTTTCAGTCCCCTACTATGCTTTCTATACTCACAATTGTGTGGACAAATTTGGCTCTAACTTCATCTAAAGGTTTGCAGATGACACCACTGTGCAGGGCTGAAGCATGAACAATGACGAGATGGAGCACGGGAAGAAGATAGAGAACTTAGTAACGTCGTATGAGGACAACAACTTCTCCATCAATCTCAGCAAGATGAAGGAGCTCGTTATCGGCTTTAGGAAGAGTGGTAGAGCACTAATCAGCATCAATGGTGCCAAAGTGGAGAGCATGTTTGGAGTATTGTATGCAGTTCTGGTTGCCTGTTATAGGAAGGATGTTATTAAGCTGGAAATGGTGCAGAAAGAGTCACTAGGTCAAGTCAAGTCAAGTCAAGTTTATTTGTCACATACACATACGAGATGTGCAGTGAAATGAAAGTAGCAATGCTCGCGGACTTTTGTGCAAAAAGACAAACAACCTATAAACACAATCATAACACACATATACCTTTACATAATAAATAATGGAAGGAAAAACGTTCAGTAGAGTTAGTCCCTGGTGAGATAGGCATTTACAGTCCGAATGGCCTCTGGGAAGAAACTCCTTCTCAACCTCTCCGTTCTCACCGTATGGCAACGGAGGCGTTTGCCTGACCGTAGCAGCTGGAACAGTCCGTTGCAGGGGTGGAAGGGGTCTCTCATGATATTGTTGGCTCTGGAGTTGCACCTCCTGATGTATAGTTCCTGCAGGGGGGCAAGTGAAGTTCCCATAGTGCGTTCGGCCGAACGCACTACTCTCTGCAGAGCCTTCTTGTCCTTGGCAGAGCAATTCCCAAACCAGATGGTAATGTTCCCGGACAAGATGCTTTCCACCGCCGCTGCGTAGAAGCACTGGAGGATCCTCGGAGACACTCTGAATTTCCTCAATTGCCTGAGGTGGTAAAGGCGCTGCCTTGCCTTACTCACGAGTGCTGAGGCGTGTGATGCCCATGTCATATCCTCGGAGATGTGGACTCCCAGATATTTAAAACAGTTCACCCTATCCACAGGATCCCCATTTATCCTCAATGGAGTGTACGTCCTCGGATGATGTGCCCTCCTAAAGTCCATGATCAGCTCCTTTGTTTTTTTGATGTTCAAGAGGAGGCTGTTATCCTGGCACCAGAGTGCTAGACCAGCCACCTTCTCCCGGTAGGCCTTCTCATCGCTGTCTGAGATCAGGCCCACCACCACAGTGTCATCAGCAAACTTAATTATTGAGTTGGAGCTGAACCTAGCCACACAGTCATGTGTGTACAGGGAGTACAATAGGGGGCTGAGGACGCAACCCTGGGGCGATCCTGTGCTCAGGGTGAGGGACTTCGATGTATTCCCTCCCATTTTGACTACCTGGGGCCTGGCGGTGAGAAAGTCCAGGACCCAGGCACACAGGGAGGTGTTGAGCCCCAATTCCATTAGCTTCCCGGCCAGTCTGGTGGGGACTATCGTGTTGAAGGCTGAACTGTAGTCTATGAACAGCATCCTCACGTAGCCCCCCTTCTGGCTGTCCAGATGGGAGAGAGCGGTGTGCAAGACCTGGGAGACCGCATCGTCCGTGGATCTGTTCGAACGGTATGCGAACTGCAACGGGTCCATGTTCCGAGGGAGGAAGGCGCAGATGTGTTTCTTCACCAGCCTCTCGAAGCATTTCATGACTACCGAGGTAAGGGCCACCGGACGGTAGTCATTCAGACAGGCTGGGGAGGCATTTTTAGGTACCGGTACAATGATAGATTTTTTGAAGCAGGCAGGGACCACGGACTTGTCCAGGGAGAGGTTGAATAATGTAGTGAGCACTGGAGCTAACTGCGTAGCACAGGACTTGAGTACTCGCCCCGAGATGCCATCGGGGCCTGCAGCTTTTCTCGTGTTCACCCGTGTCAGAGCCCTCCTCACGTCGTGCTCGGACAGCGAGAATGTGTGCACATTCCTCCCTTCAGCTTCGGTAGCCAGCCCGCTGGCGGTATTGTCGATAGTCGGCAGACCTGGGGTGTAATCAGGATTGGAGGGCTGGAGTTGTACGGTGAGGCTGAACAGCTGGGACTTTTATCCCTGAGCACAAAAGACTGAATGTGACCTTATGCCAAAGTATACAATGTCATGAGAGGCATAAATAATGTGAATGGTCAACTGGGCAACTGCAGCTGGTGCAAAATTGGACTTTGGGACTCACTAATCTGCATGTGGCTGTACCCAGAGATGTTTGATTCAGATGAGTAAATATTTGCCCTGAGATGCCCCTGGAGGATTTCTTGAGTGGCACAGGAGATATGTAGGTTGAAGTGATTGAAATTCAGGGAGCATTTTCCTTCATTCATGGAATATTTTTAATTAAAGGAAATGCAAGGTTACCTGGTGGTGTCAGCCTTGGATTAGGTTACAGCAGCCACTGAAGATCCAATAACTGCTCGGTAACCAACTATCCGACAAATCTGTTACCATAGTGGCCATGGTACAGCTAGACAACTTTGTGCATAATTTCCTATATCTGGTCCTATGACAGAATTCTACTCTCTTATCATAAATCAATAGTGTAAATTCAACACAATCACTATTGATGTAAATTTTATGTTACATTTTGCAAATGACTATACCAAAATATAAATCAATAGTGAGGTTAATTCAATCACTTTTTAAAACAATCAAATTGTGTAAAGCGGGATTGGCAGTAGAACTCTATCCAGCTGACTGACGATTATTCCCATTCACATTAGCTATTAGTTTAGTTTAATTTATTGTCACGTGTATTGAGGTACAGTGAAAAGCTTTTTGTTGCGTGCTAACCAGTCAGCGGAAAGACTATACATGATTACAATCGAGCCATCCATAGTGTACAAACACATGATAAAGGGTATGACGTTTAATGCAAGATAAAGTCCTGTAAGGTCCAATTGAAGATAGTCCAAGGGCAAACACTTTTTCTCACAGAGAGTTGTGAGTCTGTGGAATTCTCTGCCTCAGTGGAGACCGATTCTCTGGATACTTTCAAGAGAGAGCTAGATAGGGCTCTTAAAGATAGCGGAGTCAGGGGATATGGGGAGAAGGCAGGAACGGGGTACTGATTGGGGATGATCAGCCATGATCACATTGAATTGCGGTGCTGGCTCGAAGGGCCGAATGGCCTACTCCTGCACCTATTGTCTATTGTCTATTGTTATGATATGGCAGGGAGGTGGAAATGGGGAATTACAACCTACAGAATATTTAATTATTAATGTTAAGTGGTACAAAAAATATTAATAGTACAGCAGGACTTATCTTGAGACTCTGCCGACATTCTTGGTGGTCAAATTATTTCTTAAACCATAGAGCGGCATATCACATACAATTAATTGGTGTGGAGATCTCTCTTGTTTCTATTTCGATTTAAATTTTAGTAACTACTTTGCAACACCATCAAGGCTCACTAAGCGGTTATTTTAATTAAGAGTTGTTTTAATTAATCAGAAGAAGGATCTTGACCTGAAACGTCACCCCTTCCTTCTCTCCAGAGATGCTGCCTGTCCCGCTGAGTTACTCCAGCATTTTGTGTCTACCTTTGTTTTAATTAAGAGTTCCATTTCTATTTCAAAATCTTTAAATGACCTCCGGATATCAGCGCTAAGTATATTGACAAATTTTATTTTACTTTTAATGAGATTGGTGTTTGTTCTGAGGAGAAATGAAATGGCACTTGAAATCTTGCTAAAACTCATTAGGCTTAAGGGAAGCCTTCCAGAACCCGCTCTAAACGAGTAATTTATAATTTTCTGGCCAATGGCATATTGGACATCAGCTCACTTATAATCTTGGGGTATTCTGTGTTCCAACAATTTATAGGTACACAAAAATGCTGGAGAAACTCATCGGGTGAGGCAGCATCTATGGAGCGAAGGAATAGGTGACGTTTCAGGTCGAGACCCTTCTTCAGACTGATGTGGGGGCGGGAAGAAGAAAGGAAGAGGCGGAGACAGTGAGCTGTGGGAGAGCTGGGAAGGGAAGGGGAAGGAGGGAGAAAATAAGGACTACCTGAAATTGGAGAAGTCAATGTTCATACCGCTAAGCTCCATGGATGCTGTCTCACCCGCTGAGTTTCTCCAGCATTTTTGTCTACCTTCGATTTTATATGCAAGAATATTGTACTTAAATTGCTACCATGTTTATGTTTGATGTTGATCCCCAGTTGATGTGTATACATGTCCAAGATGTGCATATGCATTCCCAAGATGGATTTTTTCATGTTTGCCATGATGATGTTATTCATCAAAATGTACAGAGTAGCCACAACGTTGCAAGTGTCTTGCCGAAAGACTTCACATTTAAAGGTAGTCCGCTCATCTCTGAGTTTACCATTACCAAAATGTATACTACCATGAAGAGAAGTAATAGCAGCAATCTTCCATCTAACTTGTGGCCTATGCACCATCAACTGAGATGAACCAGTATCTGCAGTTCCATGTTGTTGCACTCTAAGGCCAGTATGTTGACAATGCACACATTTCTGCAAGTGTGCATTGTCCTTTTTGTTCATGGCTGAGGGGTGTCAGTGGTAGAGAGAATTACTGTTTACACATTATTCACTTGTAATGGTAAGTGACCTCGCTTTAATAAATAACTCATTTTGTTGGATGAAGAATTCCTGATTTTAAAAGAGCAGTTTTAAAAGAATGTTTTTATCCATGCATTATTGTTATTTTTCCCTTTCGCTCCTACATTTATGTGTCCCTTCAAAACAGATGTTTTTTCTCTCCTAAGAATAAAGAAATCTATACAGCTGAGCACTGTTCAGCATTGACGTGGTAGTTTGGCTATCTTTCCTTCATTGGCATAGCCATTCCTTTCATGCACCATCAGAGTAAGTTGGTTGCAAGTTTTTTTTCATTCCTGTTTTCGCAGATTCTAAAAGGGCTGGGAATGTAGTTCTTTGCAGAGTTACACCAGCAGTCAGAGATGGATAGAATGCAAAGATAAGAAGTGTTTAGAGGGATATGGGCCAATGCAGAGGAAATGGATTAGCTTAGATGGGGTATCTTGGTCAGTGTGAATGAATTTGGTCAAATGGCCAGTTTCCATGCTGCCCAATTCTATGACTTTATGGATTCTAAGTGCACCTTTGTTCTAAAACTGGGAAACCAAGAAAAGCCAGGCACTGCTTCCTGTCATTTTATGGATCTTTGATAAATGACAAACGTTTCCTTGCCCTTTGTGAAGAAAATAAACTGTATATAAAAGCTGTATAAAAAAATAAGGAAACATATCATGTCTTTCATGACATTCCAAAGTGTTTTACACATAAAGGAGTTGGTATTTTTTCCAAGTTTAATCACTTCATTTCAGTTCTAAGGAGAGGCTGAGTAGGAAGGGGTTGTTTTCTATCCGACAGAGGAGACTGAGGGAAACCCTTCGGAGGTCCTCAAAGTTATGAAGGACATGGATAAGATGAATTGTAATAACCTCTTCTCCACTGCACAGGTGTCTAAAACCACGACACGTAGCTTTAAGATAAGAGGAAGTTTAAAAGGATTTTAAGGATTTTTTTTACCCAGAAATTAGTTGGAATCCTGTATACACCACCTGAAAGGGGTGTTGGAGGCAAAGTGTCTCACAACAGATAACAAGTACCTGCATGAGTACTTAAATTGGCAAATGAGAACTTAACATGAGAACTTAAAGCACAGAAGGCTTTTTTCCAAGTGCTGGAAAACGGAATTAATATAAATGGGTACTCAATGATAGGTATGAACTTGGTGGGCCGAAGGGCATAGGTTTATGTCATTGGAGCAGAATTAGGTCATTTGGGCCATCAAATCTGCTCCATCATTCAATCATGGATGATCTATCTTTCCCTCTCAAACCCATTCTCCTGCCTTCTCCCCACAACCCTTGACACCCTTACTAATCAAGCCTTAAAATGTTAAATTACTTGGTTTCCACAACCATCTGTGGCAATTAATTCAACAGATTCACCACCCTTTGACTAAAGAAACTCCTCCTCATCTGCATTTTAAAGGTACATCCTTTTATTCTGAGGCTATGCCCTCTGGTCCTGGACTCTCCCTCAAGTGGAAGAGTATGTTTCAGTGCTGTATGAATCTATGACTCCAATAGACAATAGGTGCAGGAGTAGGCCATTCGGCCCTTCGAGCCAGCACCGCCATTCACTGTGATTATGGCTAATCATCCACAATCAATACCCCATTCCTGCCTTCTTCCCATATCCCTTGACTATGCTATCTTTAAGAGTTCTATCTAACTCTCTCTTGAAAGCATCCAGAGAATCGGCCTCCACTGCCTTCTGAGGCAGAGAATTCCACAGATTCACAACTCTCTGGGTGAAAAGGTTTTTCCTCATCTCCGTTCTAAATGGCCTACCCCTTATTCTTAAACTGTGGCCCCTGGTTCTGCACTCCCCCAACATCAGGAACATGTTTCCTGCCTCCGGCGTGTCCAAACCCTTAATAATCTTATATGTTTCGATAAGATACCCTCTCATCCTTCTAAATTCCAGTGTATACAAGCCCAGTCGTTCCATTCCTTCAACATATGACTGCCCCGCCATCCTGGGAAATAACCTCGTAAACTTACGCTGCACTCCCTCAATAGCAAGAATGTCTTTCCTCAAATTTGGAGACCAAAACTGCACACAATACTCTAAGTGTGGTCTCACCAGGGCCCTGTACAACTGCAGAAGGACCTCTTTGCTCCTGTACTCAACTCCTCTTGTTATGAAGGCCAACATGCCATTCGCTTTCTTCACTGCCTGCTGTACCTGCATGGTTACTTTCAGTGACTGGTGTACAAGGACACTCAGATCTCATTGTACTTACTCGTCTCCTAACTTGGCACCATTCAGATAATAATCTGCCTTCCAGTTCATAATATGAGCTCATTTCAAGACACTGTTGACATGGCTAGTAGTCTACCTACACTATGAAACAGAGCAACATGCCATGAGCATTTAATTGACATATAAAAACCTAGGTTTGCATGTTGCTGGTGCAAAAGTTCTCCATAGTCCAGATGATCCTGACTTTTTATCATTTTTGGGGTCAATGACTGGCAGCTTTTGAGATGTTACAATGATTATTTCCCGACCGTGAACCTGTCCGTCAGTTGAAAGTGTTATTATCTCTTGTGGTCTGACATACCTGCCTCCTGCCACATTCTTCAGATGGACAGAGCGGTTGCCATCTGCTTAGATCACTGCCTTTCCAACTACGTTTCCCGACCATGAAGATTGAAGAGACAGAAGGAAATGTTTCTGAGAAACATAGAAAATAGGTGCAGGAGTAGGCCATTCGGCCCTTCGAGCCTGCACCGTCAGCAGAAATCAGCAGAATTTCAACCAGTTTTTTCCTGGACAACATTGTGCATTGATTTCCATGAAAGAGGACTTCAGGTCCCCTGCTCTGAAATTTCCAATCAGCACATCTGTACGGTTTATTTTTATAGGAGTTAAGAAGCTTACTTTGTGATGAATACAGTTTTAAACTGTGATCACTAGAGCTGAGTCATGATTCAGTGGCTTAAGCACCCAAACTGTGATGTTTCAGTTGCCCCTGAGAGAAAGAAACTTGCTCTTGCTTTTAATCTTTTAGTTCAGTTTAGAGATACAGGGCAGAAACAGGCCCTTCCGCCCACTGGGTCCGCGCAGCCCAGCCATCCCCGCACATTAACACTATCCTACGCCCACTAGGGACATTTTTTTTAACATTTACCAAGCCCATTAACCTACAAACCTGTACGTCTTTGGAGTATGGGAGGAAACCGAAGATCTTGAAAAAAATCCACGCGGGTCACAGGGAGAACGCACAAACTCCGTACAGACAGCACCAGCAGTCGGGATCGAACCTGTATCTCCGGCACTGCATTCATTGTAAGGCAGCAACTCTACCGCTGCGCCACTGTGACCGCCCTACTATTTGTAGCTTGCACAAATGACGTATCTTTAAAGGTCTTAATAGGTACTATTCTGAAAATCACCCATGCAATGTCAAAGTGAATCACAGCAATACACATTTGTTGCAAAATCATTTCATAGTAGTCCCTTCAAACTAAACAATGTCATTGTCCTGTTGGAGTATACACAACTACAACCATTCACTTCAGTGATATTTAGAAATACCATGCACTTTTGCAGCTATGTTTTAATATATATAGTACATTAATGAAATAAAACATCCCTAAGTTCTTTACCAGAGTCCATGCCAAACAGAAATCCATAGTGATATGTATGGAATGTGTGTGTGGGTATATATATTTATGCACATGTGTGTGTGTATGTGTGTGGAACAGTCAAATTGATAGAAGAGATACAAAATGCTGATTTAACCACTATTGAAAGGTCCATCTCAAGTGTTTATTCAACTCCACTTAAATTTGCTGATATGATTTTCGCCATTGGCCTTTTTAGCAGTCCATTCCAGACATTTACCACTCCCTGTGTAAAGTATTTGGCAGGGATGTTCTGTGTCCATGCTTGCCAGTCTGCAACTTAATACCTGTTAAAATGAAGAGATTGAAATTCACAGGCTGATGAGTGCAATGACAGGAAACCTGTCTGTTGAGTCGAGTTGCTTTTTCACACTTTTATCTTCTGCTTGTAGACCTCATGTTAATATTATTCTTTATCAATGATGGAAGTCAAAGGCAAGAGCAGGATTTCTCAGCTTTCATTTCCTCTAGCTTCCAATTTCCACAGGCACCTGTGGTTGGTGAACTGCCAATAGACAACAGACAATAGGTGCAGGAGTAGGCCATTCGGCCCTTCGAACCGGCACCGCCATTCAATGTGATCATGGCTGATTATCCCCAATCAGTTCCTGCCTTCTCCCCATATCCCCTGACTCCGCTATTTTTAGGAGCCCTATCTAGCTCTGTCTTGAAAGCATCCAGAGAACCTGCCTCCACCGCCCTCTGAGGCAGAGAATTCCACAGACTCACCACTCTCTGCGAGAAAAAGTGTTTCCTCGTCTCCGTTCTAAATGGCTTACTCCTTATTCTTAAACTGTAGCCCCTGGTTCTGGTCTCCCTCAACATTGGGAACATGTTACCTGCCTCTAGCGTGCCAAGCCCTGAACAATCTTATATGTTTCAATAAGATCCCTTCTCATCCTTCTAAACTCCAGAGTGTACAAGCCCAGCTGTTCCATTCTCTCAGCATATGACAGTTCCGCCATCTCGGGAATTAACCTTGTAAACCTACGCTGCACTCCCTCAATAGCAAGAATGTCTTTCATCAAATTAGGGGACCAAAACTGCACACAATACTCCATGTGTGGTCTCACTAGGACTCTGTACAACTGCAGAAGGACCTCTTTGCTCCTATATTAGATTCCTCAACTGCCCTTCTGTTCCAGATATTCGCACACCTTCAGATTCAGGGACAGTTTCTTCCCAGCTGTTAGCAGGCAACTGAATCATCCTACCACAACCAGACAGCAGCGCTGACCCTCGGACTATCCTTGATCGAGCTTTGCTGGCTTTACATAGCACTAAACGTTATTGCCTTATCATGTATCTATACACTGTAAATGGCCTGATTATAATCAAGTATTGTCTTTCCGCTAACTGTTAGCACGTAACAAAAAGCTTTTCACTGCACCTCAGTACACGTGACAATAAACTAAACTGATATTGTCTTTGGGTCCAACCAGACAAAATTGAGCAGCATAATGGAACCACGCCTGTGAGTCCCTACCAGGGTAGAAGCCCGGTCAGTTAGCTTTTCATGTCAGTTAGCTTTTAAAGGGGGTGGAAGATTGCAACCTTCACATGGTCCGTCCTGTTTCGACTAATGCAATCAACTCGACGTGCACAAATGGAAGATCAAATAGAACAAGTTGTCCTACAACTTTAGGCTGTGCACGCCACACGAAAGAAGAAGAAGAAGAAGCTTTTCAAGAAAATAAATGGGAGTGGTTTGCTAGTGCTGTTTCTTTGTCTTTTCCGTACACTGTGAACAGCTTGATTGTAATCATTTATAGTCTTTCCGCTGACTGGATCGCACACAACAACAAAAAAGCTTTTCTCTGTATCTCGGTACACCTGACAATAAACTAAACTAAACTAAGCATTCCAAACTATGTGTACATGAGTGGAGAACCATTTCTCATTTGGTATTGAAATGACTTTTCTGTAATTATCAGTGCACACTTGAGATAAAGAGTAAAATGTAACAATCTCCAGCACCTCACCTTTCACTTTTCAAAGTGTCTCCACTTGTACATAACCCTGTGATGCCTTTTTTAAAACCTTGAATATTTTAATAAGATCAATCAAAGGCTTCGTCTTTTCCTCCTTAAGATAAAATGTAACCCTGTTCTCCATATTAATGACCCCCCTTAAAAATATTCATCTCAATTAGTCTGGTATGAGTTATCTTTTCACAATGAAATGCTTACTTTCTTTGATCAGCTGATAATTCTCCGAGTTACAGTTACCAATGAGGTGATGTCCAATTGGTAACACAACGTGCATATCCTACAATCTCTATTTGCTTTGATCCATTCTGCCTTGCTGTAATCCTCATGTTCAATTCCAGTAACTTCTGTATAATTGATGTTAAACTTAGCAGTTTTGTTACCCAGATACACCCATCCTTCCTTCCAGAGTAACATTCATAATTTTCAAACCCAAAAGCATAACTGCATATTTTACTGAATCTATGGAGCTTTATAAAATTATAGGTATTGCATTTGAAATATCTTTGCATCCCTTTTAATACTCTGGGAGAAAGTTTAAGTCTTACCCCATTATTGTCTCTTAAAACCTTAACAGATAAACGCAAATAATTTTGTCTCTTTAACAAATTCAGGTTCATTTACCATGATGGCCTTCAGCAGCTCTGTGATAACCAGTGCAAAGTACTTCTTTAAAACCATTTCCATTTCCTTATGATAGTTCTAGTTAACCTGTACCCTCCCTTAATTAACCACATTTTCCTTTGCCATTTAAGTTCTGTCATTATATTTCTGAAAGCTTTCAGTGCAAACTTTGATATCTCGACCAGGTTTGTTTCAGAATACATTTTTGCACCTACGAATATCTATCTGTTGTTTCATTTTCAACCTTCAGACTGCTGAATTTACACTTTTCCTTGCATTTGTGAAAGGCTTCTCCTTAAATTTGTTCTTACGTCATCTGTTAACCATGGTTTCTTAAGGGCCTGTCCCACTTGGCCGTCATTTACGCGACAGGCCGGTAGTGACTGACGAGCGACTGTCGCGCGCGTCTTCATGCGTCCGCACAGCCGTCTACAGTGCGTGACGTCATTTGAATACCCAGTTTATGATATTTACCCAGTTTATGACATTTATGGTGATTTTCTAAAATGTTCCAGTTTCTTGAGAGGTGCTAGTAATTGGAAAAACTGCAGATGTAATGCCCCTATTCAAAAAAAGAGGTGAATGAAAAGTAGCAAGCTGCAGACCAAATTAATCTGTAGGAAGGAACTGCAGATGCTGGTTTAAATTGAAGATAGACACAAAATGCAGGAGTAACTCAGCGGGACCGGCAGCATCTCTGGAGAGAAGGAATGGATGATGTTTCAGTCTGAAGAAGGACCTCGACCCGAAACGTCACCCTGTCCCACTTGGCCGTCATTTACGCGGGTGGTGCGCGAAGATTTAGTGCAGCACGAAATCCTAGCGCGCTGCGCGATAACGCGCACAACTCCACACTCTTCCACGCCACTCCATGCGCCCGTCCCGCGCTACCCACACGCTACCAGGTTGCGTAAGTGGCGCGCAAATGACGGCCAAGTGGTACAGGCCCTTTAATCACACAGTGGTGCTTTTGCCATCTTGGAGTTTGTATTCAGTTTGTTTGGTGCCAAATCCTTCTTTGAATACTTCCCACAGTTTGGCGTGGGTTTAACAGGTTTTACATCACAATCTCTCTCAAACTCTCATGCCACTGTTTGCCTTTGCTAAAAATAATTTATTTTAATCAAAGCATTTCAAAGATTTTAGGAGAAAAAATGTGACACAATCTGCACTCACTTTCCCACACAATGGCAACTTTTAAAACGATTTACTACATTAATGGAACAGCATGTATATAATTCACGTGTAGTTCAACATTACAGCTGTGATTTGTTTGATGGAATGTGTAGCTTGAGCCAATCAGGTATATTTGTACCTGGATATTTGCATTCAGATGGATATATAATGCCAAAAGTGTCAGGCAAGATGGAAATAGAGAATGGCAGTGTTTTATGGAGAATTTCTGACCAAATATTACATTGATCAGGATAATCTGTGTACTGAATGGTGTTCTCAGAAGCTGCAGTCCACATCCCTTAAATGACCTAATTGTGCCCCTTGAACTTTTTTTTTTAACTGCACTTTCTCTGTAACCATAATGCTATAATGTTGTGTCACTATATTCAGTTGTATTTTTCTCTTTGTACTAACTGTTGTACTCATACATTTATTGTACTCATGTTATAGTCATACATGATGAAAGCAGGCTCTTTTAGCCCAACTCGTCCCTGCTGACCAACATTCCCCATCTAATCTGGTCCCGTTTGCCCATATTTTTGCTATGTCACTTTAATATTTCCTATCCATGTACCTGTCCAAATGTATTTTAACTATTGTTATCGTACCTGGCAAGATGGATCCCTCTGCTCTACAACACTCCCCATGTCCCTACCATTCACCATGTAGGTCTTGACCTCGTTTGACAACAGAATGCAATACCTCACTTATCTGAATTAATCCCCATTAGCCATTCCATGGCCCACTTGTCCAGCTGATCAGCATTCTGCTGTATTTTGATAAGCATTTTCACTGCCTACGATACCACCCATTTTAGTGCCATTCGCAAACTTATTAATCATGCCTTGTACATTCTCATCCAAATCGTTGATATAGATGACAAACAGCAATCTGCCCAGCACCGATCCTGTGACCACCGGTCACAAGCCTCCAGTCCGAAAAACATTTTCCACCTCCACCCTCTGCTTCCTACCACAGCCAATTCAGTGTCCAGTTGGCTAGCTGACCCTGGATCCCATGACATCTAATCTTCCAGAGGAAAGTCAATGATGCTATCCTCATCAACCATCTTGGTTATTTCTTCCAAAGAAGCTCAATCAGATTCGTGTAACATAACCTCCCACGTACGATGTCCCATGCTATCTTCAATCAAACTCTGTATTCCCAAACACATGTATATCCTATGGTATGATTTGACTGTGTAGCACACATAGCAAGATTGCGTCACTGTATCTCGGTACACGCGGCAATAATAAACCGACGGCAAATAAAAAAGATCACTGGCTTCGTGCTTCAGTTTGTGGACTCACTGTTTGCAACAGGTCACGAAATGGAGCACAGGCAATCTGTTGACTGTACAGCTGGCATCATCTGACAGCTTGGATAATTATTAAACGTCAGTGCTGGCTGAAGCTCACTGCTCTCAGTTTCCTCCTGTTCCCACACCTACCTGGCTCAGCTGATTAAAAGCAAATATTAATAACAATAAAAACATAAAAATTAAAAAGAAAAACACATGCTCTTCTAACGAGAAAATAAAATGCTGCAAATGCAAATAAATATTCTTGCCTTTCTTCCTTTCAACTGTAAAATCTCTTTTGAAGTCAGCGTGATCACAGATCCTGTGCCAGTTGTAACCTGGTGCCAGATGCATGAGCTAATTCTCAGCAAGTTCATGTGCCACTAATACAATCCTCACAAAACTCAGCAGTGAGGTGGACTCTATATTTGTTCATGTAATTTATCAGCAAGTTGGGGTCTTCACATGAGCCAAAGCCCCAGTCACATTGGCATCTACAGGGACCAAATACTGGCAGCTCAGCATGAAACTTTGCCAGCAGTTTTACCCACATTGGACTTCTGGGGACCCTTATCTCCAAAGCACTCGCATTATTCCACCTCACATTATCCTCCCTGCCTGGTGTCATTAATTGGCATTTAAAGGAATCGAAATTGAACTTTTTACTTATTAGTTTTAGAGATACTGCATAGAACCAGAGGCTTAAGCCCACCGAGTCCATGCCGACCATCGATCATCCGTACCCCAGTTCTATGTTATCCCAGTTTCATATCCTGCACACTGGGGACAATATATAGATACCAATTAACCTACAAACCTGCACGTCTTTGGGATGTAGGAGGAAACCGGAGCACCCGGAGAAATGTTTTCATTTGATAGACATTTTTTTACCTGCTAAATTCAAGTTTTGGAATTTCAATTTTCAGTACATGGAGCCCTAGAAAAGGGTTTCATTCAACCTCCCCCACTCCCCCAATGTCCATCACAGCAGAAAGGGATCAGTGCAGCCTTAGCCCACCTTCCATCTTTAACTCCTAAGCCTTGTAGGTCACAGTATTACACACACACATCCAGGAACTCTTTGAATAGAGTGAGAGTTTCTGCCTCAAGCATCCTTCCATGTGGTGAGTTGTAGACCCCTGCCGCTCTCCGAGTGAAATACTTTGTCTTTAATTGTTTCACCAATTACTTTAATTCTACACCTCTGCCAAAGGAGGTGGGTGGTTCCTGTTACTTCAATGTCATATCCTCATAAATGTATACATCTCAGTCATGTCTCCCTTGTTCCAAAGAAAGCAAACCTAACTTATCCAAAGATAGACACAGAATGCTGGAATAACTCAGCAGGACAGGCAGCATCTCTGGAGAGAAGGGTGATGTTCTGGGTCGAGACACTTCTTCAGACTGAGGGAAAGAATAGGTAACGTTTTGGGTTGAGGTCCTTCTTCAGACAGAGTTAATTCCAATAGTATGCTTTCTACCCTTCTTCAGACTACCCAGGGGAAAGGGAAACGAGAGATATAAACGGTGATGTGGAGAGATATAGAACAAATGAATGAGAGATATGCAAAAAAGTAAAGATGATAAAGGAAACAGGCCATTGTTAGCTGTTTGCTAGGTGAGAACGGGAACCAGGTGCGACTTGGGTGAGGGAGGGATGGAGAAAGGGAATACAGGGATTATAAGGGGTAGCTTATCCAATCTTTCCACATGGCTGCAATTTTCCAGTCCCAGCAACATCTTTCTAAATCCTTTTGCCACCCTCCCCATGGCAATCACATCTTTCCTGTTTCTCAGGTGACCAGACGTATCCACAGCTGTCGCCTACTTGGTGTCATACAACATAGCCTCTCTTAATTCATAGTCCATGCCTTGACCTGCTTTGCTGCTTTTAAGGATCTGTTTCCATGTATTGAAGAGGTGCCCTGTTATGGAGTTATTCTATCATGCAGGACAATCAAGACAGCAGGTGTGCTGGGCAGCCAAATCCCTGGTTGTTACATCCCTGATGTATGGACACACAGTACATTAGACTGAGCTCCCATGAATTCAGAAGTTTAAAGCACGTACACACTTTTGGCCCTACGAATGGCAGAACTAGTTTCCCTTGTGCCCTGGGTGGAAGAGAATACTTGACAGAAAAGCAACTTGAGCCTCCCACACGATTGCCAGTCATCTGGTGAGCATCGTATTGGACAGCAATGTTTGTCATTCTTCACAGACCCTATTCTGTGCTGCATCATTCTTACTATATTTTTCCATTACCATGTATACCAGAAGCAAAAAGTATACATATGATACATGGATAAGACAAGTTTGGAGGGATATGGACCAAGCGCATGCAGGTGGGACTAGTGTAGCTGGGACATGTTGGCCGGTGTGGGCAAGTTGGGCCGAAGGGCCTGTTTCCACACTGTATCACTCTATGACTCTGACTCCATGATGGTGGTGCAATTAAGAAAAGGAAAACCATCACGATGGAAGTTAAAAAGGATATAATTTTTAAAAGCGGTTATGGGGAGAAGGCAGGAGAATCAGCCATGATTGAATGGCGGAGTAGACTTGATGGGCCGAATAGCCTAATTCTACTCCTATAACTTATGACCTTATGACCTAATTGAGCAATCAGAAACACCATTGAGATTGGCAAAACTTTGGATTTCAGTCGTGACATGGTAGGTACCATCATAAAGTGAAACACTGCATTCTTGAGCCCATCCAAGGATTGACCCCAATGTAAAATTGCATTGTTACAAAGCCGCAAAGTGGTTTGATAATAACTATGGAAAAACTATTGGTGATTTCACTTATCCCTCCATTCGATGCATATCCACATGCCTATCTAAAAGCCTCTTAAATGCTGCCATCATGTCTACTTTCACCACCATCCCCAGCAGCGTGTTCCAGGCACCCATCACTTTCCTTGAAACTTACCCCCTCTTACCTTAAGGCCCTGCCGTCTAGTCTTTGACATTTCCACCCTGGGTAACAGGTTCTGACTGTGTACGTTATCCATGCCTTGCATAATTTTACATTTGTAAACTATGTATGTCATAGTCATAGAGTGACACAATGTGGAAACAGGTCCTTCAGCCCAACTTGCGCACACCGGCCAACATGTCCCAGCCACACTAGTCCCACCTGCCTGCGCTTGATCCATATGCCTCTAAACCTGTCCTATCCATGTACATGTCTAACTGTTTCTTAAATGATGGGATAGTCCCTGGCTCAACTACCTCCTCTGGCAGCTTTTCCATACACCCACCACCCACATTTGTGACAAAAATGACCCTTCAGATTCCTATTAAATCTTTCGTCCGATGTCGCTCTCCATGTCTGGCCCTCGTCAGTCGTTATTCTCCCGTGATATCAGTTGTGATATTATGGCACCCCATTGCTGAAGTTGTTGCCCTGGCAGAACAATCAGAGTGGGTCATGATGTTTGAGGAAGGAGGCGAAGAAGGGACACCAGTCAGAAAGTCTTGATAGATCCCACAACCTGCCAGATCTCTCTGATGAACCATTTATTTTACAGCCTCGTTTAACAAGGCTGACATGTGACATTCTGAAGGAAGACCTCTGGCCCACTGTTGAGCCTGGCCAACTTTCTCCATGAAAGTCAAAGTCACATTGACTCAATTTTCTACGTGGTCAAATAAGGTTTTTTGCTACATATCCTAATTAGCTTCTCACCTGTCCAACAGACGGGTCACATTGGTCCTTAGTTCAAGAATAAATTATTTAATCGGTTTGATATCGATGAGAAACTGGCAACCATTGGCTGCACTGAAATGTTCATAAGGCTATTTTTTAATAACCAACCTTTCTGTGAACTGAAAGGTTTCCACACTTTTAAAAAACTTTTAGAGATACAGTGCATAAACAGGCCCTTCATCCCACCGAGTCCCTGCCGACCAGCGATCCCCATACAATAACATTATCCTACACACGAAAGACAATTTACAATTTTGCCCAAGCCAATTAGCCTGCAAACCTGTACATCTGTGGAGTGTGGGAGGAAATTGGAGCACCTGGCAAAAACCCACGCGGTCATGGGGAGAACGTACAAACTTTGTACGGTCAGCATCCGTAGTCAGGATCGAACCCCGGTCTCTAGCACTCCAAGGCAGCAACTCTACCACTGCACCCTCGGTGGGCAGGTGCCACCCTCGGTGGGCAGGTTGGTGTGGTACATGAGAAGAGGTCCTCCTGTTGAATGCCACATTTCTGGAAGACACACATTGTCCCTTCAACCTCAGTGAGATCACACAGCCAGCACTGCCTGCCGGGATGAATCGCAGTGAACAAGGGCTACCCTCTGTTTCCCCGACAGTTCGCACTAGTGCACTTTCCAGCCACAGCTACTGAACATAGTTACAACAAGAGCCACAAAGGTACTAGAAATACAGCAGAAATCCCTATTGTCATTGTGAAGTTGAGGCTTTGTTATATCTCATAAAAGCTGCTATCCACAGGACCCTGGGGCAAGCTCCAAGCAACCGTTGAGATATCACTTTTCTGGTGCATGCAGTACAGCAATGCCAAGAGTAGACAATAGCTGACACTGGAGGAACAAGCTGAAGGCTGGAGGTCAGGAGACTGGGGGAGCAGGAGGCTTCCCCTGCTCTGCACCCACAGATGCATCTCAAAACTGAGTGCAGGAGGCAGGTAATGGCCACGAGGAATGTGAAGAATTCTCTTTTCATAAAGAGACCGCAGAATAAAGTTCCCCAGTGCAAACGAAGGGGCCCTGTCCACACTCCAAATATTAACCCCAAAACTGCATAGGAATAATCAGTTGTGGCAGCCCAGCTGACACATGAAATCCCCTCACATCCTGCTGTGCTGGCCCCTGCTCCAGTTACTTTGACGGTTCGCTACAACATCTGCGGTGCCTCACTTAAAGAATACAGACGTGGCATAAAATACATTTCCTGTGAGGATCTCCACCCTGCCAGTGTAAGGGGTGGTGTACAGACTGATGTTGTGAAGTTGAGGCTTTGTTATGTACACCTCTATCCACCTCACCCCTGCAGGCTTCTTCTGGTGGACCTGGCAGGTCCCACAGCCCCTTCTCCCCACCTGCCAGCTCCTTCCCCATCCACACTCCTCGTCCACAGGACTACTACCTTGCAAGCTGATGGATGCTCCTTAGTGTGACCTCAGGAACTCTCTTCCCATCTTCTGCAGAATCTTTCTACATCATGGCTGCCCCAGTGTGTGGTTGTCAATGAGATTGTGGCCTTATGGGCTGACACCTGTCTCTGGTTGCTGCATAGCAAAGTGTAGGGAGCTGCGCAAAATTTGAATGACGTTTTGTCTGGAATTGTATAAATTGCATTTGAGCCTTAGTTTTCGGGTGCAAACCTAAAACCTGGCTTTGGTTTTTAGGCAAATCCTTTTCACAGCCTTGGTGAAATTACCTTTGTACTGCAAGAAGAGCTGCAATTGGAAGTCCGATGTTTAAAGAAAGAAGGTCTCTTTTTCTCAGTTTCTAAATATGTTGGACAGGGTTTCAATGTGCCAAGCACGCTCGGGATATGGAGATCATGACAAGAGCACGATTCATCATTTATTGCTCATCCCTAGTTGATCAAGAAGGCAGTTAGATGGTGTGCACAAGCTCTTAAAAGGCAAGTTGAAAACCAACCACATTGGTGTGGGACTGGAGACACATTTTGACCATCTCTTATATGTCAATGCTAGCTGAAATATTTAGAACAATGCAGCCATTAAGAACGAGTTATTTGTTATACTCGTTCACGTTTTCAAGCTGATATGGTGTCATTCATACTCTCGATTATCTTTCATGGCCACTGAGATACAAGGCAAATTAAAAAAACATCTTATCATATTCCCTTATACCACACAACATATGGATTTATACACAGTACACTGTTGAACACAATGCTTGCAAGATTACTCTATCAAGGAACCCTACACCTATCCTATGCAGATTTGTCTCAGGTGATGGAGTGATGCAGAAAGCGCTTCGAGGAACGTTGAAATATATTAAAAAATATGTCCAAACAATTTAGTTTAAGATGCTTACGACCTGAAATGTTTAACGTAGCAACTTTTGTAGTTCCAGGCACAAGGCATGAAGCATTCTTCTTGAAGGATTGATGAACTATTATTTTTTTTTACTTCTAATGGGCAGAAATATAACATGTAAGGGGAAACATATATATCTAAAGATTTTTTGAGTCTGGAAGTGTATCTCATGCTAGAAAAATCTATTTTGGCAAGCAGTGTCACTCTTAAGGAAAAGCAGTCTTTTAGAACTGTGCAAAGGGATGCAATTTTTTTTTAAACAAGCCTGGCTGATGATGTGTACTTCATGCTTACCTTTTTATCTTGTTATGATGTATTTCGCAGTTGTATGATTCAAAAATGCTTGTTTTCTGAATCTAGAGTTCTATAGGGACAATTCTTATGCTTTTAGCTGCTTGGTGCTGGGGACCCACAGCTGTACAGAAGATTTAAGTAATTTAGTATTCTAGTGTTTACGAGAATGGAAACGTTCCAGCTTTCCTTTGCCAGACATTTATATAGGTCACATGCTCCCTTTTGTCACAAGGTCACATTATTACAGTATTGTATTGTTGCTGATCGCTTTCAAAATGAAAACCATCAGCAGCTGTTTTGATTTAAGAAATTGTCTGAAGTAGTGTTAAACTTTTACAGTGTTTCAGGTCAATTTTATAGTTGGTTGTAGAGACTAATGCATGTCATGTGGCAGTTAACATTGGAAGGTGACCTAATGCTCTGGCAGGGCACCTTTTCCAAAAAAAAAATAATTAAATTAACCTGAAGCATGGGTCCACCATTCTCACTCAAATGCCAGAGGAAAACGTTTGTGTTTCAAAAGTTAGGTTTTTTGAGATTGATGAGCAAACTCTAAAATTTCTGTTAAAAGTTCCATGTCACAGATTCGAAAGATACTGAAAAGATTTACTTGTGTTTCTTTTTTTAAAAAACGATAAAATTGTGAGAACAGCTAATAATGTTGGAAGCTTGCGATAGCAGGAAAACTTTCCTACATATTATATGTAAATTCAGTGGGAATCAAAGCACGTAAACCTCAAAATATTCTTGCCGTGCAAAACTTGCAAATTCTGAGAACGAGCCTGTTAGATTATTGTTCAAAACATCGAAAAATTATCTGTTTAATGACTCATATCTGTAAATGTACTCCTAAAACTGTAAGGTTGCAATAAAAATCCATCATGTCTATTAATGTAATCAGAGAAGTTCTTACCTGTTTGGCTGCTATCTGACACTGAAGAGAGGCGCTCCACTATTAAAGCATGAAAAATAAATGTTACGGAAATAAATGGCTTTTCAAGAAAAGGCTTAATTTTAGGTTATACATTTATTGACCATTAATACCAACTAGATGAGCATAATTCTGGAGCCGTTATAGTCCTAGTCATGAGTAAAGCTGGTAGTGTGACCATGCTGAGAAATAAATAAAGACCAAGAAATGTGTTTTGACCTGTCTCTGTGCAAAGCTAAACAAAATCATGGATGAAAGGGAAGTGCCTGAAAATCCTAGCGTTGGTTTAGTGCAGAGAAGTACCAGATGATCTCAGCAGCAAGTTAATGAAGGGCCTGATTTATGACAATAGACATTCAGCTTTTCCCAGAAGCAACTCAAGCCAACTTTACCACATTAGATTGATTCCAATTAGCTAAAGTGCATTTTTTTTACATTTGTAAACGTACTCAATTTCTTTTTACATTTTTCTCCTTTTGATCCAAAGTAATTTGTACCCAGATCAACAATGTACAGCTCAGTAACTGTGGGAGTGTAACAGGTGCTGGAGCATCCACAAAGTCTTTCCGTCACTAGGAGCAGTGCAACCAATCTGCTGAGTGGCTCTCCAGGTGCTTCTGGCTGAAACTGAGAACTCTCGGTGTGAGGAATCTCAGCCCTACGTTTCCAATGGGTGTTAATACTTTGCCAGTGTTAGCTGCCATTTTGCTTCCTGAACACAATCACAAGAATCACACACCAGTGGGTGCTGGAATGTGATACATGCCCAGAAAAACTTTACTTGTCTGTGTAAATGGCTCAAGACTTCACCCACTTAAATCTATTCATGGTGTCAATATGTTTTTCAGTAGACAATTTTACAATATAGAACAGTACAGTACAGGAACGGCTGCTTCAGCCCTCAAAGTTTGTGCCGAAACATGATGCCTAGTTGAACTGATCTCATCTGCCAGTACATGACCCATATCTCTCTATTCCCGGCATTTCCATGTAGGCTGTGGGCCGAGCATCGAAAATGTGTCTAGAATTTAACTTTCGTGACCCATGTCTGGGAACTGCTTGAAATTTTGCACAGATTTAGATAAAATATAATTGAGAAGGAAGTCATAAATAGTCAGTGCCAAAAGTTGCACATTAATTAATTATGCTAATTAGAAAATGAGATCGAAAAAGTTAGCGCCATCTAGTGTTCAATGCTTATATTACTCCATGGGGAGCCTAATTCCATGCTGCTGTCTATTTAAATCATATATTATTGTACCATATATATGACATGAATATGACTAATTATATATAATTATATTGTATGAATATAATATAATGTGTATTTTGAATGAGACTGCCGCAGAGGCCTGGCTCCTGAACCCGCCTAATTAATGGGTGATGGCAGTTCCTGTGGGTTCCCCCATTTACTGAACCACATGACTGCCAGTGTGCAGAGTAGGGGTTATGGCCATAGTGGGACTGGGGCAGTGCCGGGCTGGGGGAAGGCTAAGGCATCTTCCACTGAGAGGAAAATTCCTAACCCTAACCTTAACTCACCCCCCTTCCAGAGCTGCCCACGGCTGGAGCTGGAGCCGCTTTGGGACCGGCTGCAGGCTCCGTACGTGTGGCTGCTCAGCGCGTCCACCTCGCCCAGCATGCCCTTCTGGATCATCATGGTGATGATGGTGAGGATCAGCACTGCCCTGCACGCCGTCCGGGCCGCCTTCGGCACCCCCATAGCGCCGGCTCCGTCAGTCCGCCCACTCGCTCGCTGCAACACTGGCCGTCCGACAGCCCGACCGACCCCTCGCAGCACCCACCGGCCTACAGACAGCCCGACCGACCTCTCGCAGCACCCACCGGCCTACAGACAGCCTGACCGACCTCTCGCAGCACCCACCGGCCTACAGACAGCCCGACCGACACTCGCAGCACCCACCGGCCTACAGACAGCCCGACCGACACTCGAGGCACCCACCGGCTGCCCGACATCCTGACCGACCTCTCGCAGCACCCACCGGCCGACCGACAGCCTGACCGACAGACTGATCGACTGACTGACTGACAGACGGAAAGACCGACCGACTGACTGACCGACCGACCGGCCGACCAACTTCTGACTGACTCACTTCTGACTGACCAACTGACTGACCCTAATCTTAATCCTAGCTCTACATTTGTCATTTATATTTAACAGTTCACATCATAACTTTACAAAGATAAATCAATTGTAAAACAAAATTATCTGCAAGGATAGCATTACCTTTATTCCTTCAAAACCTTGTTATTGTTTTGATGTAATTAGGAGGCAGCCATGATCCCAGCGTGCTCGCTGCCTAGCTACCATGAAACAAAGCTCGTGATTGGTTAATTGGTGTCCGACGCAATGTCAAACGTGCATTGATTGGACAATTACACTCGGAAATTTGGAGGTTTTTCCTCATATTTTAAAAATATGTGCAGGTTTTATTCTTGCCAAGTTTCAGGTATGGTTTCTATAATATTTTGACACAATATGTTCAAAATTCAGGTAGTTACGTGATTTGGGTCACAAACTTCAACGAAAAAGCACCTCGGCGCACAGCCTAATGTGTCTATCTAAAAGCCTCTAAAATGCCACTAACATATCTGCCTTCACCACCACCACTGGCAATGCATTCCAGACACCCACCATCCGTTGTGTAATAAAAATTGCCCCGCACTTTTCCATTAATCATTTCACCTCTCACCTTATAGCAGGGTTTCCCAAAGTGGGGTACGCTTACTCCCAGGGGTATGCAAAAGGTCTTCAGTGGGTACACGTCAGATTTTAATCCGGTAAACAATCTAACGCCAAAAAGCTGCTAGATTTTTTTTTATTTTTTTTTTTTATTAGAAGTACGGTAAGTTACAATAATACACAACACATATGTCTTAATACATGTTTTTTTTGTACCGCTTCATTTTTTAAGCTTTAAGAAAAAGATAGAAGTAAAGAAAGTAAGGAAAGTGGGCAAGAGTCGTGAAGGTGCAAGAGAGTGTTGAGGGAAAAAAAGCCCCTTAGAAAAGAAGTTAGAGAAGGAAGTAAAGAAAGAAAGAAAGTAGACCCTAGAAAAGAAGGAAAAAGAAAGGAGAGACAATCGCTCTATTATAACATTAAACTCCACAGAAAGGGAACTACCAACCAAGTCTGTTTTTGTTGTTGTTTTTGTTGCCAGATCCTGGTACCATTTATTTATTTATTTATTTATTTTTAAAATTACTATTGCACCTCATGCTTGTAATAGTTCCAAAAACGTACACCACGTCTTTTGGAATTGGTCTGCTTTGCCTGCTAAGAGGAATCTCATCTCTTCCAGATGTAGTGTTTCAAACATATCTGATATCCACATTTTTATTGTTGGTGTGGGCGCATTTTTCCAAAATTTAAGTATAAGCTTTTTCCCCATTATTAGCCCATAATTGAGTAAATTCTTCTGAAACACGTTTAGTTCAGGGTTACCTTCCGATATTCCAAAAATAATCCATTCTGGTTTTGGTACCAGTTTTATTTTAATTAATTTTGTAAAGATGTCAAATATTTCATTCCAGAATTTTTGTATTTTTGTCCAAAAACGAAAGAATGCGCTATGGTTGCTTCTTGACACAGACATTTATCACAGATGGGTGAGACATTAGGGAAGAATTTATTTATTTTAGTTTTTGAATAATATAGTCTATGTAATGTTTTGAATTGGATGAGAGTACGTCGTACATTGATCGAACATTTATGTACCTGTAGTAAATGATTATCCCAGCTCTCTTTTGAAACTTTTATAGCTAATTCTTGTTCCCAGTCTCTTCTAATTCCATCAGTTGTGGGTATTTCTATGTTTAAGATGATGTTATATAGGTACGATATTAGATTAGCTGATTCCGCCTTTGTCTTCATTGCTTCATCCAGTAAGTCTGTAGGCATATTATGATAGTCTTTTGTGCATTTTTTCAGATAATCACGAATTTGAAGATATTTAAAATATTGATTATTTTTCAAATTATATTTCAGTTGTAGTTGTTGAAATGATAGTAATTTTCCCAATTCATACAGATCTCCGAGCATTTTGATTCCCATTCTTTCCCATTGTATGAATGATTTGTCTATAATTGATGGTTTAAACGATGGATTATTAACTATTGGTATTAAAAGAGATAGGTTTCTTAATTTTAGGTTCTGTTTTATTTGTTTAGATAGATTTTTTAAGTGTTTCATACCTATTTATCATTTCGACTTCATGTACGTTCGGCGTTGGATTGTTTTTCGGCTTAAAATCTGACGGGGAATGAACATGACGTCGGAAAGCCTTTGTGGCAATCGCAGCAGCTTGGAGTCACTGCCACCATTTTACAAATGCAAGCTCAAGCTCCCCCCCCACCCTCCCGTCTCCCCCCGACCCTCCCGTCTCCCCCCAGCCAGTGGTGTGATGGATGCGGGGATCTGGACCTATCGCTGACTTTTGTCGATGACTCACAAGGTGTGTCGGATCAATTCTGTCCCCGGAGACGTCATGTCCATTCGGCGGGTTTTCGACGTCATGTCCGTTCTGCATCTTTTCCGTTCGGCTTCGTATACTTTTGCCGTTCGTATCCTTTCGACGCCCATTCAGTATATTGGCTTTTCGGCGTGATGTACGTTCGGTATCTTGGCTTCCACTTCTTGGCTTCGGCTTCTTCACCTTCGGTGTCCCGTCCTGGTACCGAGTGGGTGAGTGAGTGGGTGTGTGAGTGTGAGTAGGTGTGTGAGTGTGAGTGTGAGTGTGTGTGTGAGTGTGTGTGTGAAGGCCCAGAGCTGCGGGAGAGTCAGGGCAAGTTGGTGCCGGGCCGGCACCTCTGTAAAAATACATGATTACGATGAAATACGACTGTTTTTAATGAGGGATACAAGATGCATACGAAAATTTACGAAGGGGTACATGGGTATCAAAACTTTAGGAATCACTGCCTTATAGCTGTGCACTCTAGTGTTGGACATTTCCACTCTGGGGAAAAAGGTTCTGACTGTTTACCCTATCTATACCTCTCATTATTTCATATGCTTCTATCAAGTCTCACCTCAACCTCAGACGTTCCAGAGAAAACAATCAAAGTCTATCCAACCTCTCCTTGCAGCTGAAACCATCTAATTCAGGCAGCATTCTTGTAAACATCCTCTGCACCCTCTCCAAATACTCCACTTCTTTCCGGTAATGTGGTGACCAGAATTGCATTGGTCACAATTCTCCAAATACAGCCAAACCCAAGTCCAATAGAGCTGCATTATCTGTTGAACCTAAACTATGTTATGTAATTGGTTATGGAGTGGTGAATCTCTGGAATTCTCTGCCACAGAAGACCGTAAGGTCTGAATGACAATAAAGGAAATTCTAATTCTAATTCTAGTTGAGGCCAATTCATTGGCTATATTTAAGAGGGAGTTAGATGTGGCCCTTGTGGCTAAAGGGATCAGGGGGTATGGAGAGAAGGCAGGTACAGGATACTGAGTTGGATGATCAGCCATGATCATATTGAATGGCGGTGCAGGCTCGAAGGGCCGAATGGCCTACTCCTGCACCTAATTTCTATGTTTCTATGTACTTTATGGTGCCATACACTCACAAGGAGATCAAGGTGATATCAATATTCATCTAATGATTGTCCTCCCAAAGCAGGCTCCACGCATCCTTCTCAACAATTACCTGCTCAGCGTAAGAAAGCTACTCCACCTCCCGACATGACAAAACATTATTGCTTCTACATACCATTGTCAAGATGTCATGCAATTTTGGTCCCATTTCATGATGTAGATCAACACTGGACGAGGTTTGTTGGGCTATCCTGGTGAATCAATCATTCATGGTTACAATCAAACAAATGCAGAATATATCGACAGAAAAAGTGCAGGAAGCAAGAGCCCCACCACGTTAGATTGGAAGATCGGGAATATATCCTTAACTTATGAGAGTCGGTTCAATAGTCTGATAACATAGAAAAGAAGCTGCCCTTGAATTTGGTGACAGACACAAAAAGCTGGAGTAAATCAGCGGGACAGGCAGCATCTCTGAAGTTAAGGAATGGGTGACGTTTCAGGTTGAGACCCTTCTTCAGTAATCTGGTGGTATGTCTTTGGCATCTTATTTGTAACCAGCACTATCCAAAGAGGGGACTAATTCAACTTGTTGGAAGCTGTTCACAGGCAGATGCCTTTACGTGCGGTAAGGGAGTTGGAGACTGACAGAATATAAGTGACCCATGATCCTGTGTCATAAAACTGATCAGCTAGGATATACTACAAGACTATTTTTATTTGTGTGCTGGTTTCATTCAGTTAGCAGAAGAGAATGGAAGAGAAGCACAACACTAATAAATAAATCAACTCCAAAAGTTCTTTTGTGAGGAAGAATGAAGGTAAAATACTGTGGATACTGGAAATATGAATTTAAAATCTAAAACGTTTAGATGCCTTCAAAGTTCAGTTTGCATCTGGGCAGAGAAAAATAGTTAATCAGATGGAGATATGCTCTCAGTCACACATACTTGATGTGAAACATAATAGTGTATACACATTGAATTATGTTCCAAAATTCAGCTCTGTTGCTACATTGGAACTGAAATTTAGAAGTACAATGCACAGATGTCCTCTGCTGGACATGGGTATTTAGTTTATATAAATGAGAATTAATTTCTACCTCAATATTTTATATTTATTATTGATATATAAGATAATTTTTTTAGGATCAAGAAGATGGGGGCAGAGAAAGAAAGAAAGAAGGAAAGGGAATACCACAAGGACACAAAGTGCTGGAGTAACTCAGTGGGTCAGGCAGCATCTTTGGAGAACACAGATAGGTGACGTTTCGGGTCTGGACCCTAATCGTCACTTGTCCATGTTCTGCAGAGATACTGCCTGACCTGCTGAGTTACTCCGGCACCTGATGTCCTTTAGCGTATTAACCAGCACCTGCAGTTCTTGGATTCTACAATGGAATACAATTTTTAGGTAGGAGTGCATGAGGTTAAGTCATGAAGGAATTATGGAGCAAGCAGAAGGGGATGATGTGGGACAAGCAACAAAAGATGAGTCCAGTGGAGATGTAAAAGAACTATCAGCATCTACTTGTAAAGTTGTCGAACTCAATGTTGACTCTGGAAGGCTGTAATGAGTCCAGTCGGAGAAATGCTGCTCAAATATGACTTTTGTATATACATTTGTATATCTATTCAAAATGACACTAGGTTTAGATATATCTTTGTCATTTTGCAAATACTGTATATGGAAACTTTTAGATTAGATATATATTTTTATGTGTTTAACTGCAAGGTTACCACATCTATTAAAAATGGCACAGTAAACGGCAAACATCTTTAATTGCCTGAAGATCGTCATTATAAGTATAGACCCACAAAAATAATATATGCGTTGCCCATCGTCTAACTGTGCATTTAACTGAATGCTTTATATATCACACCATAACTTATTAGAAGACAACGTCCCTGAGATATACCATCAACTCTAAATCATCTCTGGTCATTGAAAATGCAATTCAGATTTTCATGTGCCTAATTACCATACCATGACTTCTGAAAGCAGTTGTTAAGAGCATTGTCTTAAATGGTTGGGATGATTGAGTATATGTAAAAACATTGAGATGAATGGTCAATTTTACTTCGGAGTCACGTGAGTGACTACGTGAAGAAGCCCGCCAGGATGCATGCGTGTCATATCGCTTTCACGCTTGCGAAACGACAGGCGGGGTGGAACGTTCCTCCGCAGCGGTAAGTTTGAAACCGCGACCTGCAGGTAAGTGATTTACTCTGCGGTAGTTTTTGTCCCCGCGCTGTTTTAACACAGGGGGGAAGCTGGACAAAATAGTGTCCACAAGTGCTGCGAGTGAAGCTGGCTGGGGAGGACCGCGAAGTTGCGGGAGCCAGCAGCAGCTGAAGGCACAAGCCCCGTAAGGGATCCGCTGTGCCGACATTTGGTCCCGCGCCGGCCAGAACACCACGGCCGGGCGGGAGACTATTCAGAATGGGGCCGTCGACTTTTGACAAGTCGAAAACGGCAGGAGGCGGGGTGGAACGACGTTCCCCCATAGCGACAATTTAAACCCAGGACCTGCAGGTAAGAGCTGCGGTCTTTTTGTGTTTTCCCATGCTGATTACAGGTGGAGAAACCAACGGGCTGCGACAAAGCTGGTGGGCTAGCAGCAGCCAGCGGCACTTGAATCACCTATAATGGGATCAGCTGTGCCCGATGTCGCCTCCGCACCGGAGGGCTGCGACAAAGCTGGTGAGGGAGGACCGCGGAGCAGCGGGCAGCCAGCAGCAGCCAGCGGCATTCGGATCACCGATAGTGGGATCAGCTGTGCCCGATGTCGCCTCCGCACCGGCCAGATCCATGCGGCCGGGCGGTAAGGCTAGACATAAAACAAACAAGGTCGTGGACTCAGAGGAGTCCGACTTTGAACAACCGCGGGCGGCCAGCGACCGAGAGCGCTGGAGCCGGATGGAGCGGTGTGTGGAGCATTTGTTCCAATGTGACAGACTCCGGGAGATGGAGTCGGGTCACTGTGGGCCCTATGATAAACCCACAGCAGTACCTCTTGAAGGGCTGCACAGTGCTTCTACATCATCAGAGGGAAGCACTGCGGGTCAGTTCTGGGCTGACCTGGAAGAGGGGTCCGCAGAAGGAAAGACAAGTGTGCAAGGGGTGCAGGGACTGTGCAAACCTGGGACCACAAAACCACCAATACTATTGTTTGGAGGCAACCTATCGAAGCAAGTCAAGGAGCTCGTTGAGGAAGCAAAAACCCTGGGACTAATAAAAGGGACTCCAACAAAAACCCACTACAGCCAAAGACAGCACCCCACGCACCCACCAGCAGAACTGGTGAAAGCTCGAAGGCCCGGTACTCAAAACATGAGTCTTTTTAGGCCATGGCCCAGGCCGGCCTTCTTGGAAGATGCGGGGACCTCCAACGCCAACCAAACCGAAAATCCAGACACCAGCGCAACAACAGCAGCGAAGAACCTACAAAAAAGAAGTAAACCTGCCACTGGTAACTATGGAGGTAGGTGGGTCTGGTTCCCTACAAAATACAGGGAGCATGGAGGTTGGGGGGAGATTACACTCTTTTCTGAATGCATGGAGCATGTTAACAACCGATACTTACATCTTAAGCAGTATCCAGGGATATACAATAGAGTTTATACGCAAGTACAGCCCTCCAGTTCAACATATACCGAACCGAATGTTCGTGCTTTCTGATAAAGAAAAATCAAAAGCGCAAGCTGAACTGGAGCGGCTTTACGTAAAAGGTGTAATTGAGAAAACTCAACACGAACCATTAGAATTCGTGTCCAATATATTTACCAAAAACAAAAAAGATGGTGGTTGTCGCATCATCATAGATCTGACAAAATTGAATACATTTGTACAATATATTCACTTCAAAATGGAAACCTTTGTTACTGCTAAACAATTAATTTCCAAAGGTTTCTTCATGGCCAGCATCGATTTAAAAGATGCTTACTATTCAGTGCCTATACGAGGTGACCACAGATGTTACTTAAAATTCAACTGGATGGGACAACACTGGCAGTATAAAGCACTGCCAAATGGTTTATCATCAGCCTCCAGGCTGTTCACAAAAATTTTGAAACCAGCCCTAGCGTTTCTACGGAAACGTAAACACATGGTCATGGCATATTTAGATGACATACTCATTGTGGGCAAAACTTTGGTATTGGCCAAACAAACTGTAACAGCCACAAAACAGTTATTTGAAAAACTGGGATTTATTATCCATCCAGTTAAATCTAAACTAACGCCTTCCACTACTATGGACTACAGGTGCACAACCTTTTATCCGAAGATCCAAATAACGAAAACCTCCGAATAGCGGACATTTTTTCGGTCCTTGAAGAAAGGTCCTTGAAAACGTTCACCGAGGGCGGCCCGCAGAGGTGACAGCGAAACCTCCGGTCGGTCCTCGAAGAAAGGGGAACTAAATCCCCATTCATAAAAGAGAAGGTGAGGGTATATTGCGCGGGAGGGTTAATAATTGACAATATGCTGCTGCCTGCCCGCTGAGTTAAAAAGTTCCCACGGTAGCACGATACACAGTGTATCGTGAGTCTTGCGTGGGAACTTTTTAACTCAGCGGGCAGGCAGCAGCAGCAGATTGTCGCTGCCTTCAGTTTCAACCCACCTACACCCCTCTGCTTCCCGGCCATGTGTGTGACCCCTTCCCTCCCCTCTCCAGCTCCCCGCCCATTGCACCGGCGCGGGGGCTTTGCACTGTCTTCATGTCGGCGATGCTAGCAGGACAGTGCCAGTCACCGGAGACGTCAGGACCAACGGGACACCGACCCCCAGGCCCACTGCAAGCACGGAGATCCCAGAGACCCACAGCCAGCAGCAGCCCAGCCCCGTTCCAACTCCAGAGGAAAACTGCAAACTGGCCGGAGACATCAGGACCACCAGAAGCCGCTCCCCGATGGGCCGCTACGGCGACAAGCGCCCACAGCCCCCTCATCGGGACACCGACCCCCAGGCCCACTGCAAGCACGGAGATCCCAGATCAGCAACTCCAGCCCAGCCCCGCTCCAACTCCAGAGGAACACGCTCCCCGTATGGGCAGAAGCTGATGGTGTGCAAGGTACGTCTTGTTCTTGGGGTCGCGCAGCTCGGGCTGTGGGCGAACAGCCACTTGTCGCCGTAGCGGCCCATCGGGGAGCGGATTCCTCTGGAGTTGGAGAGGGAGGGGGGTATTGTGCTGTTTGATCGCTGCCTGCTATCCCAGGGACAGGGAGACAGGATGTTCACCGATGGCGGCCCGCAGAGGTGACAGCGGAACCTCCGGTCGGTCCTCGAAGAAAGGGGAACTAAATCCCCATTCATAAAAGAGAAGGTGAGGATACATTGCGCGGGAGAGTAGGAATCACAAGACAAAGTTGAGTGAGCGTTCACCGAGGGTGGCCCGCAGAGGTGACAGCGGAACCTCCGGTCGGTCCTGGAAGAAAGGGGAACTAAATCCCCTTCATAAAAGAGAAGTGGAGGGTATATTGCCCGGGAGGGTATATCGCCTACCTGGAAGAAACCGGACATTTTCCCCAGGATGTCGTCTGCACACCAAAGCTCACCAAAGCTCACGTTTGGCGCCAAACGCACGTCGCCTCTGCTGCACACGGATATAAGAGTGTGAAAATGTCCCCTAAGGGCATGTAGCCCCGCTAGGGTGACATGAGTGCGAGAGGTGATTCAATGCTGCTGGCACATTTATAAATTCAGGAATTCATTCAACACACTGCATTTCATACAGACATTTATTCTGCAAGAAAAAACTACATTGAAGTCTCAAACTCGCGACCGAGGAACTGCCGGGATCAAGGCGCAAACTCGCGACCTTGCGGATATGAGCCGAGCACTCTACCACTGAGCCAGCCATTAAAATCTACGCTAAACAATTTCCATTCCGAAGACCGACAAATTCCGAATTACGAAAAGTGTCTGGTCCCAAGGCTTTCGGATAAAAGGTTGTGCACCTGTATTTGGGGTTCACAATTGACTCACTTCACATGTCGGTGACTCTGCCTAAGGGAAAGGCTAGAGATTTAATAGAGGCTTGCAATAACCTCATTGACATCAGCAAACCATCCATCAGATTGGTAGCAAAAGTAATTGGCAAAATGGTGGCTGCCTTTCCAGCCACACAATTTGGACCTCTACATTACCAAAACTTACAGAGAGCAAAAATACAAGCACTCAAAATTAATGCAGGTCACTTTGACAGACCTATGAAACTACCAATCAAAGCTAAAATGGAACTAAAATGGTGGATAGATCTGGCTTTGTTCCAATCCAATCATTGTCAGTAACCCTTCCATGGTACTACAAACTGATGCCAGTGCACTTGGGTGGGGAGCCACCAATACCATCACCAGCTGTGGAGGTAGATGGACTGCTCAGGAGGCATCATTATTACTCACACTGGGCATAAACTACCTGGAAATGTTGGGTGCATTCCATGGCCTAAAGTCATATTGTACTGGGTCATATCACCAGCATGTTAGACTACAGATAGACAATACCACCGTGGTAGCATACATTAACCACATGGGTGGAAACAAATCGACATCATGTGACAATCTGGCTAATACAATTTGGCAATGGTGTATCCAGAGAGATATTTGGATATCAGCCACTTACCTACCAGGAAGGCTAAATTTAGTGGCAGACACCAGGTCACGCAAATTTAATGAAAATACCGAATGGATGTTGAATAAAAAAGTATTTGCTGATATTACAGCAAAATATGGAACACCAGATATCGATCTATTCGCATCCAGACTTAACCACCAGTTATCAAATTATGTTTCATGGGAACCAGACCCTGGGGCAGCGGCGACAGATGCATTTTCACTGCATTGGGGGGGGAAATTGTTTATTTACGCATTCCCTCCTTTCTGTCTCATCAGTCGGGTATTAAGGAAAATACAACAAGACTCTGCGTCTGGTATTTTGCTAGTACCCGATTGGCCTACTCAACCATGGTTCCCAGTGGTATTAAACATGGTATTAGAACCATGTATCACCATCCCACATAGACCAGATTTATTGCTACATCCCGTAACAAGGGATAGCCACCCATGCCATAAACATTTGAACTTATTAATTTGTAGAGTTTAAAAACACGTCTACTACAACTGGGACTGACGGACCGAACAGTGAACATGATCTCGGCGGCCCAAAGACAGTCAACCAAAAAACAGTATCTGGTCTATATCAGGAAGTGGGAGATGTACTGCCATAAAATCAACATCACCTACAGAGACATGAACATCCCGTCTGTTCTGGAATATCTGGCAGGCCTCCACTATGATGAGGGGCTCAGTTACAGTGCCATCAACTGCGCCAGAAGTGCCCTATCGACTTACCTATGGCAGGGGACAGAGCGTTACTCTGTTGGGACTCACCCACTGGTAACAAATCTTATGAGGGGAATTTTTAATACTAATCCCCCAAGAACCAGGTACTCCCAAATATGGGATGTAAGTATTGTCCTGAAGATGCTCATGAATTGGTCTCCAGCAACAGCTCTGTCCCTACACAGACTGACATTAAAAACAGTCATGCTAATGGCATTGGTCACGGCACAGAGGGTACAGTCACTGCATCAACTAAGACTGGACAACATGACTTCCTCAACAGAAAATATTACGTTTCATATCTATGAGTTAGTAAAGCAGAACAGACAGGGATCAGCAGGCCTCAATATACAATTTAGGTCATACCCAACAGATGACCGTCTCTGTATAGTAAGACATCTGTCGTTATACATGGAGACAACGAAAATCCTAAGAGGCAATGAGAAGGCACTTTTGGTCAGCCACAAGCAACCACACAAAAGAGTGACGGTCCAGACCATCTCAAGATGGCTGAAACAGGTGCTAACACAGGCTGGGGTGGATACTAATATTTTTAAATCTCATTCCACCAGGGCTGCAGCTACATCGGCAGCGATACAGTTGGATGTACCAATGGACCAAATCCTCAAGGCAGCAGGATGGTATGGGGAAAAAACATTCCAATTATTTTACAACAAACCAGTAATGAAACCTGGAACGTTTGCAGAAACAATTTTAAGTTCTGTAAATTAATTTAAACCCATAAAAAGGGGTTATAATTTTGTGTTAACAAATTTTATGATTTCAATGTCGAATTCATGTCCAAATTATGTTAACACAATTCCTCCTACAGTCATCAAGGCAGACGTGATGCATGGACTCGTTTCCACGGCATGAAATCACAGAGCTTTAAAATCTTCACGTAGTCACTCACGTGACTCCGAAGTAAAATAGTAAGATTAAACGAGAACTTACCAGTTTGAAGTTTGATCTGTATTTTATGAGGAGTTACGATGAGGGATTACGTGCCCTCCGCTCCCACCCTTGATCATATACTTAACTGGTATCTCTTCTCTAATCTTACTATGTTTAGTCATTACAGTTATCTGTGATTTCACACCGCTGCTTTGAAGAATGACACGCATGCGTCCTGGCGGGCTTCTTCACGTAATCCCTCATCGTAACTCCTCATAAAATACAGATCAAACTTCAAACTGGTAAGTTCTCGTTTAATCTTACTATTATCAGCCTGAAGAGGAGATGACTATAGATTCACTCCAATCATGTGTCTAGGACTGTTCCAATTGTAAAATGCAGATTGCCATTTAGAACAATGAGTATATCTCCTGGGCATTGATAGAGTTTGAAAGAATTTTGTAACTTTTCAGGAATTGGACACATGTGTTTCCTCATTTTGCCCTAGCTAAAATACTTAGGCACAGATGAGAATGTTCATGGTTGTAAATGGAGTAGAGGCAATGGGTCTTATATACGGGACCCAGCTTTTCATGTATCAACTCCCTTCCAACATTAAATAGATTAAATGTTTATTATCAATAAAAGCAGTTCTACTGCGACCAGAATAGAATTAAGGCAGCTTCCCTGTCTTTGAAACAATAGGGAAATCACAGCATGATTGTACCCATCCCTTGTGTTTGCCCACAGGAATGGCTTCTCCCAATCACCTCTGTCCCTCGGCTTTATAATTCTAAATATCTCTATCAAATCCCTTCCCAACCTTCTGTTCCAAGGAGGACAATCCCAGAAATACCAGTCTATCTCCAACTGAAGTATCTCATTCATGAATCATTCCTTCAATGGATAAGAAGGAACTTATCCTCACCCTCAACAACTTCTCTTTCGACTCTTCTCACTTCCTCCAAGTTAAAGGTGTAATCATGGGTAGTCGCAGGGGCCCCACCTATGTCTGCCCTTTTGTTGGTTACATCCAACATTTCTTGCAACAGGCATGCACTGGCCCTCTCCCCTAACTCTTTCTCCACTACATCGACATTTGCATTGGGGCTGCCTCCTGTATCCATGCAGAACTCATGGTTTTCATTAACTTCACCACTAACTTCTTCCCTGCCCTCAAATTCACTTGGACTATCTATGACACCTCTCTTCCCTTTCTTGATCTCTCTGTCTCAATCACAGGGGACAGACAATCGATTGATGTGTACTATAAACCTACCAACTCCCACAGTTGGTGGGACCACACTTCCTACCACCTTGTGTCTTGCAACCCTGGGCATCACGGTGACGCAGTGGGTGACACTAAACATAACTACTTTCATTTACATGACATTGCTGTGTCCCAAACATTATGGTGCCCTGAAATGGGGGGACTATGTATAACCACAGCTGTAATTTCTACATGGTGAAACCATAATGTATGAAAATGGCCTTTAATAAAATCTGACAATGTGCACTTTAACCACATGTGATTTTTTTTCTATTATGAATCTCAAATTGTGGAGTACAGAGGCAAATAAATAAATTATGGGACTTGTCCCAAACATTATGGAGGGCACAGTAACTTCAGGCTTTTAATTGTATGGCAAATATTCTTGGAAATATGCCTATTCCTCACAATCCTGTGTTAAAAATTAACATGTTTACCCTATCTTAGGGGAGGGCTGGATGAGCATTGATTACTTTTTATACTGAGATGCATAGAAATATCCTCTTGAAGCAAGTAATGTATCGCTGGAATTCTCTAGTCCATGGGATTGTGGAGGTAATATCATTAGAAGTGTTTAGAGTGGAGGTTGGTACATTTTTGATAGTTTGTAGGCTATGGGGAGATGAGATATGGGGTAGATCAGACATGATTATATTTGAATGCAGGGGAAGGGTAGAAGGGTAGATGGCCTATTCCTGCACCTATTTTTTCTAATGCTTCTGGAGCTATTTTTATTAAAATATTCTTGGCTCTCTGTACTACAAAAATGAAATATAAGCACTTTGTGCTTGAGAAAACACCTAGGTGAAAAATATTCTGTCAAAGCAAAATAACCCATTTAGTTTTTTTCACAAATCTTTTCATCTAACATGTTCAGAGTCTGAACATGCTTTAATGGTTTCACCAGGCTGAGCGTGTACTGTATGATATCAGTATAAAAAATGCAAACTGTGTTAATATTGTCACTAATAGTAGCATCTGAAATTGTAACATCATTTCTAACTTCATGAAATTTCATGAAATGCAATAATCAATAACATTTTACATTTCCACAAGTATTTCAAATATTATTTGTCAGAAAGGATTGGACACACGTTAATGGAGAAAAGGTTTTCTTTTATTAAATGAAGGTGGAGGAATGAGCAATATGGAATTAAATGTTTCATCAATAAACCTTGCTGCAAAGGGTTGCCATAAACATAAATGTCAGCATCGGAGGGCTGAACACACACCTCAAGTCTGTGGGCTCCGTCCCCTTATCTGTTACACTATACCCATGACTGTCTAGTCAGACACGGTTCCAACTCCATCTTTAAAATAGCCAACAACACCCCCATTGTTGGATTAATAATGGTGAGTCACAGTATAGGAGGAGGTTCGATTGTCTGATTGAATGATGCCAGAACATCAACCTTGCTCTCTACATCGTTAAAACCAAGGAACTGGTTGTTTACTTTAGAAGAGAAAACCCAATGATCCACAAATCTATCTTCATCAATGGGCTGGTGGTGGAGAGAGTCAACAACTTGAAAAGTTCCTTGCCTAACTCTGAAGATTTATCCTGGACCCAGCACTTTGATGCAATCATAATGAAAGCCCATCAATGCCCCTACTTCCTTAGTAGATTGAGCAGATTCAGTATGTCGATGAATACTCTCTTGAACTACTCAGGTTCACACTAGAGAGCATATTTACTGGTTGCAACATGAATCCCGAGGAAGGAAGGAGGTTAGAAAAAGCAGTGAACACTGCCCAGTCCATCATGGGTGCTGACTTCCCTACCATCAAAGGGATCTATAGGGGCAGCCAGCATCGTCAAGGATCCACACCATCCTGGCCACACTCTCACTTCATTCCTGCCATCGGGAAGAAGGTATAGGAGCCTGACAACTAATATTCAGGATCACTAGCAGCTTCTTTCCAACAACCATTAGGCTATTGAACACTATGAACTCCAACTGAACTCCAAACTACGATTGCACTAGGAACTTTAGGCTTTGGTTTTGTTTTGGCACTATATTGCGCTTATTTCAAATCTATTGAATTCCTTTTAGTTTTTTTGTTATGCTATCTACGAGTACTGTGTTTACAAACCTATTGTGTCGCTGCAAGTAAGAATTTCATTGTTCCATTTCGTGACGTATGACAATAAAACACTTTTGGCTGACTCCCTTAGCATTGGTACGATTCAGCTGAGCAAATATTGCATTTCGGGCACATTTTTGATTCATTGCGGAAACCAGGACTTGACCATCTGTGGAAGTGGAAGCCTTCCATTTTCTCCAGGTTGCACTGTTCCAAGTGAAGTGAAATTGTCCAGTTTCAACTTGCCTTGTTATAAATTAGCCTAGAGCATATAACCTACCACAATAAGATGTTAATCGATCGATGGTCAGAATCTCATCAAAAAAAGGTTACTAAAATATCAGGAGTGACCAATAGAAATGAATCATCCTACTAGGCTGGATGGGTACAGAGAATTTTAAGAAGCATTATTGGAACATAATAGCAAGCATATTATTTTGCTTTGGAAAGAACTGCAGATGCTGGTTTAAATCGAAGATCGAAACAAAATGCTGGAGTAACTCAACAGGACAGGCAGCATCTCTGGAGAGAAGGAATAGGTGATGTTTTGGGTCGAGATCCTTCTTCAGACTGATCATTTTGCTGGTTGACAATGTGTTCCTTGTAGTGATGGAGAGCAGGAAGAAAATATTGTTTAATTCATGATAACACTGCAATTTTCTTAGGCCTCCCTCAGTCATGGCTGACCATGGGTGTTATTCCTTATATGGTCTATTCCCTATACCAGTCTCCAGGGTGTTATTCCCTATATGGAGGACGCCTGTGTGTAACTTTGTTTAACGTGGGGAGACTGGTGCACAGACAGCCACCCACGGTCCTTGACAGACCTGGGTCTGTCTGACAATCCGTGGAGAAACATTGCAATACAATTAACATATTACCATAAAAACCATCTAGCTATTTTACCCAAGATAAAGCTAAAGAAAGGCTCAGATGGTTTCATTATATGCTGCAGAACACTGGTACCTGTTTCAATCACTAGTCATTGTTTGTTCAAATCTCAGAAACTTTGATGTGGCACATTTCCTGTGAACGTACCTACCATATGCTAGTTGTATGGGGTTCTTGGTTGTCAATCACTCAGGAAATCCATTTTACATTCCAACATAAATCCTCTGTGTTACAGTGAGAAAGAGGACACATATTGCCTGTTGACATTTTGTATCGGGTTTCAGGGTTTAGCAACATTTGATATTTGTTGTACCTGCATCCTTGGAGAAACCGGATATACAAATCCGACTTTGTGTCTGCTGTACTTTATTTCATGTCCCTAGTCATAGCCTGGAGTACAGAACTGTGCAAAATTAAGTTTGGCTAATGGTTTTATAGTATTCCAAATCAAAACATTAAGTTCAAGCAAAGTTAATGTTTCTTTTTGGCCCTATCTTTTCAAGTCTTCAATAAGAATTAACTTTTCTTGTCCCGATAAAAGCACATTGAATAAACTAGTGCCATGAAATAAGAGTGTCTTATCTGATGGATGTTTTGGGTAACTTTTATATTATGACTTTCAGTTCTGTTATGATAAGATTTGATAAGATTGCCCTCAACAATCTTTGCCACAGGCAAGTGGAGACAACTTTGTGACAATTGGAAAGTTAAACAGCAAAATTAAGTTAAATTATCAATGCATGGTAAATTAACTCTGCTGAAGTAGGTAGAAATAAATGAATTACAAATGGTTTGAAGTGGGTGCTCCCAATGTTTCTAAATGTTTTTTATCAATATAGGAAGATTAAAGTACGGGGATGTAAAAGAAAGAAAAATAAACATCTCATTGTGAAAAAAGATAAAAATACATTTAACTTTGCACTTCATCATTTTTATTTTATTGAAACAGTTACATTTGCAATAAAGTGTTGAATCCCATTTTTTCCCCTCTGTTTAGTTTGAAATACTGCAAAGGGATTTGAGGTTGTGGGATTGCAATTTAGCACGCCATTAGATGTACTTTGAACGAGGAGCAGATATTGTTTTAAGGTGCAAAAACATACTGGTTGTGCACATTTTAAAATTCCGCATAATGATTGCTACAATACCTGTGCTCAGTGCTGGATTTTCAGTTTACACAAATGTCCAGGTGTCTTGGAATAGATTTTTCAATAAATGTTGAGCATACATGCAACAAATCCTTCGGAGCACAGGTTACCTCCTACCCCACTGTGCTGGATGATGCAAATATTTCTGGTAACAAAGACAGTTGAGGCAGATACTATCACAACGTTTAAGAACAATTTGGACGTACATGGATAGGACTGGTTTAAAGGGATACTAGACTAAGTGGGACCCGTTGGGTCCCAGTCCACAGGAGGCCTGGTCCTCCAATGCAACCCATTCCCCAGTGCAATATTCCATCACTCACCTGTTCCCCCAACGCTGAGAGAGAAAGAGATTAGAGATCGAAGACCAGGCTAGCCAGAGACCTAAAGTGTTCCTCTCTTCATGGATGCCCTATGGCTTGTTGAAGATTGCAACATTCCATTTATTTTGTTCGCGTCTCCTGCATCTGTGAGATTTTGCTTCTCTGCATCCGACCACTTCCTTGACACCATTGCAGCCTCCACCACCCTTACCCCATTGTGCAGGATGGTGCAAATATATCTGGTAACAAATACTTTCACTGTGCCTACGATTAGCATGTTTTAGCCCTGTTCTGCCAATGCCAGCAAGATGCAGCATGTATCTTCACAACGACTCCCATGAAGGAGTGCGATGCTAAAACAGGCAGCATGGTGGCACAGCGTAGAGTTGCTGCCTTACAGCTCCAGTAGACCTGGGTTCAATCCCGACTATGTGTTGTCTGTACAGAGTTTTACGTTCTCCCCGTGACCGCGTGGGTTTTCTCTGGTTTCCACCCACACTCCAAAAATGTACAGGTTTGTCGGTTAAGTCGTTAAATCACTGGTCGGCACGGATTTGTGGCCCGAGGGGCCTCTTTCCGCTGAGTATCTCTAAACAAAACTAAACTAAACCTGAGGGGTATGGCGTTATATTTTATTGAAAAAGTAACCAGAAGCATGGATTGTTGACCCAGACACATGTCAAAACCAACCCCATCACCAATACAACTGCTGGGAAATTGAAATGTAATGATTTAATAATATGAATGTAATCATCTAACATCTTTAACAATGACCAGAAAATCTTATTAGGTTCACTGTTGACCTTCAGGAAATGAATGGATGCTTGATGTTCTGCATGGGCTTGGTGGGTCGGAGAGTCAATGTGCATGCTTATTGCTAGAATCATTGAGTTATAAAACATGGTAACGGGTCCCTCACCCCAACATCCATGTCAACTAAGGTACCGTCCAGAGGTAGCCCAATTTGCCTGCATTTGGCAATCTTTTTAAACCTGTGTTATCCACATACCTGCCCAAACGTCTTTTAAACATTGTAATTATATCTGCCTTTACCACTTATTAGCCGATCATTACATACACCCACCACCTCTGTGTGAAAAACCTACCCCTCAGCTCCCCCTTAAACCATTCCCCTCTCCACTAAACTGCCATCTAGTTTTAGCTTTCCCCAACCAAGGAAAAAGACTGTGGCAATTTACCTTATCTATGCCTCACATGAGTTTATCAATCTACGGTCAACCCTCAGCCTCTTTTGTTCCAAGAAAAATAGACCTCGCTCATCCAATCTTTTGTTATAAAAGGCCTTTCATTCCCAGCAACATTCCCATGAAACCTTTCTGCACCCTCTCCAACTCAATCACATCCTTCCTATTGTCAACCAGAACAGCACACGATATTCCAAGTGTGATCTTACTAATGTCTTGTACATGGGCGGCATGGTGGCGCAGCATTAGAGTTGCTGCCGTACATTGCCTGGTTACGATTCTGACTATGGGTGCTATCTGTATGGAGTCTGCACTTTCTTCCCGTGACCTGTGGGGGTCTTCCTTTTCCTTACTCCCACAATTTCAAAGACGTACAGGTTTGTAGGTTAATTGGCTTGGCAAAATTGTAAAATTGCCTTAGTGTGTGTAAAATAGTGTTAATGTGCGGGGATCACTGGTCGGCGTGTTTTCTCCCTGTATCTCTAAACTAAATAAAACGAAACTAAGCTGCAACATGATGACCCAACTCTTGAAAATCGTCTGAAGAAGGGTTTCGGCCCGAAACGTTGCCTTTTTCCTTCGCTCCATAGATGCTGCTGCACCCGCTGAGTTTCTCCAGCTTTTTTTGTGTACCTCTTGAAATCAATGCCCTGATTGCTGAAGGCAAGTGTTCCACATACCTTCTTCGCCATCTGTCTATCAGTGTCACCACCTTTAGTGAACTGTGTACATGTACCCCAAAGTCTCTCTATTCTGCAACACACACCAGGGCCCTGATATTTAGTATGCATGTCCTGCCCTGGGTTAACTTACCAAAATGCATCATTCACACTTGCTTGGGTCATTCCATTTTCATTCCCTTGGCCCACTTACACAGTCAACACTGTTGTAGCCTTGAGCAACCTACTTCACTGTTCACCACACGGTCAATTCTGGTTTAATTTACAAACTTACTTATCATGAAGACTATAATTTCATCCAGATTGTTAATATATATGACAAGCAACAGAGGACCCTGCACCAATCCATGTGGCACACCACTGAGCACTAGCCTCCAATCTGAAAAGCAACCACCAACTATGACCCTGTGATCCCATCCACCAAACCATTTTTGCATCCAATTGATGAGCTCACCTTAGATCCTTACCAAACTACCCTACCATGTGGGACCGGTTCAAATGCTCTGCATGTTTTCAAGCAGCTGTATCTTCTGCCCAAAAGGAGAGTGTAGACAAGGTTCATGTATACAATGTCTACTGCCCTGTCCTCATGAATCCTCTTGATCTCCTCTTCAAAAAACTCAAAATCAAATTTGTCACCCGATTACCCATATTTGCAAATGCCATCAAAATTCCCCATGCACAGAGCCATGCCATCTCTGCCTTTCCAAATGTAGAAAGATCCGGTCTCTCAAAATCCCTTCCAATAACTTTCCCACCGCTGGTTGGGTCACCGTCTTTGATTTTTTTTTTTTTTTTTTATTATTGCCATGTGTACCAAGATACAGTGAAAAGCTTTTGTTTGCTTGTAATCCAGTCAAATCAAATCATTCTATACACGAGTTTAACAAGGTGATACATAAGTATAACAGGTAATGCAAAGTGAAAAATTCCAGAGTGCGGAATATAGTTTGACTATATTATAATATTACAGAGAAAAAGTCCAGGGTTGGAAGATCAGGACTACAGCCAAGTTTTTGGGAGGACTATTCGGTAGTCTGATTACAATGGGGAAGAAGCTGTTGCTGAATCTGGCAGGGCCACCTGCCCAGTCTCATTTCACAAGAGGAGATCTGACATCTCCCCCCTCTCCTATCTAGTAGCGTCTACCTATTATTTGAGAAAACCTTTCTGGACGCACATAACAAATTCCGTCCATCCAATCCCTTAGCTCTGTGGCAACCCCAATCAATATTACACTTAAAATTAAAATCATCTACCATCATTAAACTATTGTTCCTACACCTATCTGCAATGTATGATTCTGATACGTGCTGCCTTTCCTCTGTTGAGAATGCGCCATTGTCTTCTGTTCTCCACCCTGTCTAGCCCAAGACCTTCTGTAATGGAGAAACAATCACTCGCTCTCTCCCTTGTTCAGCCGTGACTGCACACACAACTTTCTCACAACTTTCCCGGTCACAGAGTCATATAGTAGAGCAACAGACCCTTCAGCCCAACATGTCCATGCCGACCAAAATGCCCCATCTAAGCTAGACCTTTTTGCCTGCATTTGGTCTATATCCCTCTATTGTACCTGCCTCAACTACCTTCTCTGGCAGCTCATTTAGTGTTCCCACCACTCTCTGAGTGTAAAAGTCCCCCACCCCCCTCCCCCTCCCCCGTTCCTACTAAGTCTTTCCCCTCTCACCTGAAACCCATGAGTTCTTGATTCCCCTACCTTAGGTAAAAGGCACACCCTATCGATTCCCCTCATGATTTTATACACCTACATAAGATCACCCCCCTGGCTTCAGTCCTCCAAGGAATAAAGTCCTATTTCGCTCAATCATTTGTTATATTTCAGGCCTTCGAGGAGTCCTGGTAACATCCTTGTAAATCTTCATTACACTAGTTCCTGCTTAATGACATATTTTCTGTAGCAGGGTACCAAAAGTGAACACAATACTCCAAATGTAGTCTCACTAACTATCCTGTGAAACGGCAATAGGATGTCCTAACTTCTGGACTCAATAATGGACAGAAAGTCCTGGGGTAGATCCTGGGTCTTCAATTAGGTAGTTTGGAAGATCAAGGTCCGACAGCATCCCTGGAGAACATGGATAGGTGACGTTTCTGATCAGACCTGACCTGCTGAGTTACTCCAGCACTTTGTGTCTTTTTTTGTAAATGAGCAGTTGTAGTTCCTTAGCTTAGTTTAGTTCAAACATTATTTAGTTCCTTTTATTTAGTTCTTTATTTCTATACTTAATACCCTGATTGATGAATGCCAACATACCAAAAGCCTTCTTTACCAACCTATCTATCTGTAACACTACTTTCAGGGAATCATATGTATTCCTAGACTCCCATGCTCTACAACGCCCTCCTAGGGCCCTACCATTCACTGTGAAGGTCCTGCTCTGGTTTGACTTTCCAAAATGCAACACCTCACATTTATCTGCTTTAAACATCATTAGCCATATTTCAGCCCACAGCTGATCAAGATCCTGCCGTTATTTTTTACAACAATCTTCAGTTGCAACCACAAATCTCCTTGAGGTAGCGCAGGCATGATGACTCCTACAGCTGAAACATTCAACGTTTCCCTTTCCACTGATCCTGCCTGACCCGCTGAGTTTATCCAGCATTTTATAGCTTTCATCCTCATGGATTTATACGAAGGTAATGTAAAAACAGCAGACAATCACTGATATTATGTTAATGAGGTTGTAATACGAATGTTGTTTGCAATGGTGGTGCAGCAGTATAGTTATTGCCTTACAGTGCCAGAGACCCAGGTTTGATCTTAACCACGGGGTGCTGTCAGTATGGTGTTTGTACATTCTCCCCGTGACTTGCATATGTTTTCTCCGGGTGCTCCGGTTTCCTCCCACACTCCAAAGACGTACAGGTTTGTAGGTTAATTAGCTTGGTGAATTTGTAAACTTGTCCCTAGTGTGTAGGATAGTGTTAGTGTGTGGAGATCGCTGGTCGGCGCGGACTCGATGGACCGAAGGGTCTGTTTCCGCGCTATATCTAAACTAAACTAAGCTTTGATGTCTGAAGTAATGGTGAGTTAGTTACTCATCATGATCTCTGAACCCATTTTCAGCATCACTGAATTTAATACCCACAGTGTGATAGCCTTTGCGTGGATAGTAATTGATAAATCAGCATTCAACTCTATCTTGGGACTGATGATAAATTAAACACTGGATGAAATCCTTCTACATAAACATTTCATGAGCGTGTGTGTAGGCTGTGGTTCTTAAAAGGGATTACTAAAGTATGTTATTAGTCTATGGGCAATGGGTGCCCAATGCAAGGTACCTTTGAGGTAAATAACTGCTTTTTATAGTATCTGTCTTAAGAGAAATTAGTTTTGTCACCAACCATTTTGTTGTTGCATCTGTTCTGGATTATTGTTTTATCTTGTTGTTTTATCAAATAGAAAGGCTGAGAACATACTACTTGTGTTAATAAGTGCAGCTGAAAGAGTACATTACAATTTCTGACTCAAAAGATTTAATTTTCTGATAACTTGTCAAGGAGCACCTCTTAATGGTATGTTAGCATTTGTATGTTTCCAGCCAATATATCTAGTGTCATTGAAACTACGTGATTCATGCTGTATTTTTCTTTGCCTGGTACACGAACATTTGGTACTGATCTTCTGTAAACTGGCAAAAATAAAATATTTTAGTTACAGATACAATTAATGAAAGAAACTCGGTATGCATGAAGTTGCATTTCTGCCTGCCATTTTGTAAGAGTTATGGCTTGAAAACTAATATTGTGGAGGATAAAAGAGGGTGTTAAACTGCATACTGTATATAACACAGTCTTACTCCATATTGTTTGATATTTTACAGAACACCACAACTTCCCATACAAAGAACAATTTTATATTCAGGACCACATGGTTCATTTGCAAATTCGGAAAAAATATGCTGCATCAGCATTCCATTTGGCAAATGGATTTGTTTTGTAGAAGAATACCTTGGACGCAAATATTGCACCGAAATACATATTCACTGGTTAAATACTTTGCCATCTCACTAGTGTAAGACACTTGATTTTAATCTGAGCCAAACAAAAAAAACAAACTCTGTCTTTGGAATGTTTGCATTTAGGCGAGGCAACATTTGTGATTATACTGTATATCTTGTGTGACCAAAGGCACCACCAAATAAAACACTTCATTAAATTTTAATTTTAGTCGCTGATGAGTGCTGGCTACACTTTGAATTTGTTCGTCAAAAAATACATTTTAATGATCAATAATGGGACTTTGACCCCCCCCCCACACACAAAAAGGTCATAACAACATTATGCAGCCAAATAAACTATTTTAAAATTGAAGACTTGTTAGTTTGGATCCTGGACTCTCATGAACTTAAAGCTCGTAATTGTGGCACATTTTGCAACAATGCCAAACAATGAAACAGAAAAGTGCACTGAAATTGCTATATTATAATTTTGATGGAATCCATATTGGTAAACTTTGGATCCACTCCGTTTATAATAACATTTTAATTTGTCTTTCTTATTGACGTTTTATGCTTTATATAAATTCCAGAACTTTCTGTTATCAATCATTTTGCTATGCTGAATTAAGACTTAACTATACTATGATTCCACTGTGCACATTGCAGTTAAAAATTTATTTTGTAAAATATCATTGCTCAAGTTGATTGAAGTTCCAGTGAATCTGGGAGGGTTTGAAAAGGCTTCACATAAAATATAATTTTAGGCCACAGCAAACCAAATGGGTGACCTTCTGATGGTTTCCAGGCAGAATATGTTAAACAACGCACTTCCCAGCTTGGATTGGGAACTTTACGATTCTCTAAAATAATCAGCAGCATAATTTAAAAGATGGCACGGCACGCACGATGACATCTGGGAGCCAATTCATCATTTAATTAAATTAACCCGTAATGAAATCTTCTGTAATGAGATTAATCTAAATTATTTATCAGGAGCTGACACAGGCATATGACTTGGTTAATAATGAATGAGGATTTTGTCTGATCTGCTTCCAAAAACTGCACTCGCCACTCTCTAAAATATATTCTTTCTTTATTTTGATATTGTTAGAATACAGAAACTTTTTTTTCAGACTTTATTTGTTGGGGGGGGGGGGGGGGGGGGGGGGAGTGGGGATGGAATGGGAGGTGGGAGGAGCAGGGTGAAATAATCCAAAAATGGTTTTTGTTGCATTTCCCTGTACAGTAGGACATGAGTCAAGCTGTGGGTCATATTTCTCCCTGTCAGGAAGGTAGTTTGCTTGCTTGCAGAAAGACTCCCAGGAGAATGTGTTTCTAGGCCCGAAAGTAGATTACCATGGTAGCACTGTAAACCTTTAAAAAAAATTCTGAGCTGAGAACCAGTTATAATATTAACTATCCATGCAAGCAAGCAGCTTTTGAAGATTTGCAAATATTGATTATTTATGACTGATTTTGTGGATGACTGAATGAAATCTCAAGACTTGTTAATAGGTATGAGAGTTCTTCAAATGTATGTATTTAAAACATTCCCAGGAAATGTTGCATTTGTTAATGAAAAATAAATTGTTTAGTAAGAGCTGAGTGATACGAAATGAAATGTGTTTTGGAAAAATAACATCCTAAAAGTGTGTGAAACAGTAAAAACTCATGAAGTAGTGCTTTTAGCGCCATCTTCAGGACACATTTGATGACCTGCTCACAATAAAGTGAACATCCTTCCCGTTTTTAATTTTTTTAATGTTACAATTTTCAAAGCTATTATTTCAATTTTGATTGTTAAAGTATGTTGGCATTTTAATGAGTGTAAGTAAATTATAATTGTAGCAGGGAAAGTTTAATTACAGGGAATAACTGATTATTTGGGGGTTTTTTTTAGTTTTATATTGAAGAACAGATCATTAAGCACTTTTAGCAAAAATTCTTCATAGCAATAAGGTGTCGGTTAATAAACACAGATATTTCAACATCACACTAGTATTACAAAATATTTTAACATAATAGAAGCAAGCGATGTTTAAAAATTCAAAACACCAATATCTTCACAATTTGACTTGTTTCTTTTGTTAAACCAAACATCCGGAAAATGGGTGCATCGGGATTTGTTCCTAAACCTCATTGACTTATGGAGCCCAATGCAAGGCATAAAAAATATTTTAAAAGTATTAATATCTAACTCGTGCCTTTCCCTAGCGTGCCAGAGGTCTGCACTGTTTCTAAAAGTACAACTTCATTGTATCATCGTGGCAAACGATATCAAAATTAAGTTTAACTCCTAGTGAGAAAAAAATATTGTTACTTAAATCAACTAGAGCATGGCTAGAAATGAAAGTAGACATTTGGCTAAATGCAAGGAAATTCCTTAAATTTCTTTGATTTGCCTGTGTTCCATTAGCTTTCTGGCAGTATCTTTGAGTACTTGGCCAGAGCTGATGTTTACCTGTATGCTGTTGAAGAAATATGACAAGAGCTGCAGCTAATAGCATTCTAATTTTTTTTAGTAGTCTAGGTATTTCCTGAAGGGATCGACGCTTTCAGACAAAAATGCTTCTTTCTGCAGACAGGGTGACTGTCGAACTGTGTTTCCACAACACAGTTGCAGACTTATCCAGCAATCCTGGCTGCAGCACTGCTTGTACGCTTCCTCTTCCAACTCTGGTAGTTTGCTGTAAACCTAATTGAATTGCATATGCTGTGTCTGAACTTCGTCTTTTGTTCGCAGGTGATGTACTGGTTGGGGTTTTGTTTTGGTTTTGTAATCCATATTTCTCTCTTGGTTTTAGATCAGCCTTCATGTTACTGATGTGCCACAAGTTGGCCAGGGTACTTTGGCTCTATCTGCGACTGCACTAGATTACTGTGCAATGCCCTCATTCCTTCAGAAGTTGACAGTATGTTTAAAACAGACTGTGACTCAGTCAGATATTCTGCTCATTTTATGAGCAGCGCATGCAGTTTAAAATAGGTTTTGAACACAGTGCACATTGCCTGAGACGCTAAGTTAACACGGGTCCTTATTCTTAAATTTAAAGTGGCACAAATATCACTTTTTGTGAACTAGTGAATTTCAGGAGTATTCAATTCAATAATTATTTTAGATGAATATATTTAAAATACGTGCTCTTTACTCAGCAGAAGATGTTCTTTTCCAATTTATATACCAGGCATTTTAGTCTACTTGTACCTCATTAGGCATTAAGCAGCACATTTTGCTTGAACTGAAAATATCATTTAAGATAATTTTTTGGTCTCTCCTTTCTAATAATAAAATGCTTGAGTTGTCAAAGTGATGGCACAGATGTTCTAATCTGTACTGACACAGCTTCCTAACACAGCACATCAATCATGTGTTATTAGCCTTAATAGAGCTTGGACATTTTCCATCACTTAAACATTGCAGTGGTGACAAAAGTGAAGCAGAAATGTGCTGCAGGTGTAACCTTCACTCAAGCCACAGTTGTGACAGGCTTCACAGTGGAGTCCACCACAGAGTGAGGGTGCCATCTTCAGTCCCTTCACTCCTTTGTTTCAGTCGGTATTACGGAGATCCCGTGTGAGTTTAGTTAACCTTTGTCATTTGTATCATTTAACTCTGCAACCAATTTTTAGAGCGACAACTCGTTAAAAGTGATATGATTGCCTTATTTTTGCAGCGTAGATATCACTTGCTTTTTCCAACAAAGCTTTTTATTCGGTTCCTGAGTTTTCAAATTTGAGCGACTTATTTTAGCCAAAAATTAACAAAGTCTCTTTTATCCCGATTGATTTATTTTCCATAGAATTCCTGAAAGTATCAGCTCGGAGTTCAGTTCATCCATGTACACTCCAGATAGTTTCATGTAAAATTAGTCTCTGGATTTATTTTCCGAGATTACATTTCTTTCTGAATTTTGTGAAAGAAATAACGCAAAGAATATATCAAAATCGCTAAAAAAAAATCCCAGCCATTTGTCAAATGTATTTATATATTTTTTTTTAAGAGCTATAAGATAGAAATGGTTCCACTATTCAATCAATCAAGAGAATAGCAATTCATTACAAAATACATTTTGTACTTTCTGCAGTCTGACTGATTTTTAGCATCTGCGAGGAAAATCATTTTGCATTCTTGAAAAAAAAATAAAACTCCCCACTGTGAGTGAAACTCCGCATTCTAAAGAGCAGATGCGTCACAATGTGACAGCAGGCTAGCAGAGGCTGGGGATGTGGCTACACCAATGAGCCCTGGGATAAATGCAGCACATTATATATCCCAGTGAAAGACAGGAGCTGTTGACGAGGTGACCTCTGAATGTAAGTCAGCTTGCTATAAACAGAAGAGTGTGGAAAGCTATTGGTCAGCCTGAAACTTGTTTACTATGCTGACTATCCTTATGTTAAACTTAAATCAACAGCACCACTGAATCTTGGAACATGATTACAGCTTTAAAAGGGAAGAAATCAACAGAATAAATAACAATAATACTACTGAGAAAATAACCACTTGGGAAATTCAGAAGTTGCAGTGTATTTGAAACATTGAACTGGTAGCCAAATTGCCTAAGTAAAAGAGAAAACAAATCTTCCTTGCTGAGAGTGAAAACAAAATGAAAAATTTGGAGTTTTAACTGAAGAGCTGTGTATTTTTCCGGTAAGACCATACCTTCAATTTTTTTGCTTTGTTTCCTGTAATACAATGACACCGTTGTTTCACGAGTTCTGCCCAATGTCTAGATAATTCAACAGCTTACCTGAGAATTGCTTCCTCAATTCCATTAAGATTGTAAGTCGAGGTAGATGTTATATTGTAAATGTAACTCCAAAGTAACTTTGTTAATTCGGTGGAATGGAATTAAAGTCTTTATAACCTGGGTGATTCATTTCTGGGGAAGTGAACAAACAATTCTTGAGGTTGCTCTTGTTCTTCAATATATGCATCCATGTGGTTTCCTGGTGAAAGGCAAGCTCATGTTATCGAGATAGGTTACAGTATTTGTAATACAAGAGTGTCCTATTACTATTGAATTGAGAAACTTATTTTTCAGTTCATTGTAGAGGGTTTTTATTTCCGCTTGGCACATTCAGAATAAAACACAATTAACTATGCTTTTCAGCAACCTTTACTTAAAGCAATGTTCCCTTTTTTACTGTGAGATACCTCTTAACTTGCTTACAAATATGATCAAAATTATAAACATTCTTTTAATTATTATGGGCTCCCACAAGGTAGAGTAGACATGAATTTGATCTGTTTAAAATAGTGAGGAAGAAATCTATGTTTTTGTTTTCACCTTATTTATAATGATTCTCGTACCAATTTGGAGGGCGTAAGTCAAAATCTACGGAAGAAAGATTAAGTTACAAATCTTTTTTTAATGATTACATACAATGATTACATATAGATGAGCAGATCTAGAAACCCAGAATAGGGAACTGAAATGGTTGATGAAATTATAATTTCATTTCCAAGTTAAGTTTAACAGATATGTTGCCTAGAAAGATGGATATATACATTGAAAATATTTTCTGTAGGAACATACAAAAAATGTGACAATCAAACTGTTCCATCTTTAATTTGCTTATTTGGTGCTTTATCACAAGAAGAGTGTTATTACTGGTTGAAATAATGACAAATATATCAGTTCAAAAGCAAGTTTCAGATTAAAAAGCAACTTTCAGTGCTTGCTGTCTGTCCGAGGCCATGTCATGAGTTGGCAAAACATTTGCTGACTTCTTGAAAGTCTGCTTCATTCACGGGACACGACCAGCGAGAGGTTACCTCAGGAGTGTCTCGTTATCATGCTTGTGGAGGAAACAGTATACCAGAGACCGACCGGGGCTCTTCTGTGTCTGAAATCAGCTTTTATCCTTGAGGGCTTTTGGATTGTTTTGAAAACCTGGCTTCTGTTTGCATTGTAATAACAGGTATGGCAGCGTGTAAAGAAGAGAACGTTTTCCTGTTTCATTTAGCTCTGTTGGGTTATGTCATGAAACCATGAAATAATCCAGGGGTTGGTGATTAAAGCAAGCGGAACGCTATGTGCAATGCCCTGTTGTGTTTCTCCCATATATGTGCCTTCATGAAAGTGTAACTTAAAGTTTAGTTGTGGCGAAAATGTACTTGACAGTGTGTGTGTGTGTGTGTTAAGAATATTGATGGATTATTTTGCCGAAATGTAGCAAGGTGTACATTGACTGAAATGGATTTAATGTTTGACACTTACTTGAAAGTAAATTTTAATAATTATGCAGATGCTGATAATTTTAGGGGGAATGCTGCAAATCCAGGTGCATTTTGATTTATTTTCCTGTCGGAGAAAGCATTACGTTTCAGCTTGTATTACTCAAACTTTAAATACAACTTTAAATATTCTTGCATTTTAAATAAACTTTATTATATCTAGTAATAGTTAATTTAGTTTATATCTTAGTAATAAATACTAAGCAAGCTTCATTTTCCATAGATATTTTTATATAGATTTGATAATGTTTCTTGTGTTGTATAAAATGTTTTCTTTGTCTCCACTCCTAAATTACTCCAGTTAATAAAGCAACAGCTACATAAAACAGGTCAGGATTTTGGTCTTCAAACTGGGAGAAAGAAATAGTTTTAGAACAAATCGTAGCTGCAATTGCTCTTTAAAATCGATGCCTTAAAAATGATTTGAATTTTTATGAATGGTTCCATAATTTTGGATTTCTTGTGATTACAAGTAATTTTTTTATTAAGTAAACTTTATTTTAGAATGTCAGTCATATACTTCAGTTTTCATCTTGCCTAATAGACAATTAGAAAATATGCAAATATATGTAACTTAAAACTCTGGAAATCTGTCAGTACGGATATTTTCTATGAAAAAATATAACGTTTCTACACGTTTAATTGATTTCTTAATTACAAATTGTTTGACCATCAGGTTCTGTAATTAGAAATTGTGGAAGTTGGCATTATTATGAATAATCTGCATTTTACAAATCAAAAACAATGCCCTTGAACTCTTCATGATTTTAGTGATTGTTTCTAAAGTTCATTTGTCACTTACAACCCTTGGCAGTACTGCGCTTGAGAGAAATTACTATTTACTGTTGCGTTCTGATTAATTGAAGGTTATTTTCTGACATTTTTAGTTCTGTAAATTCAGTTAAAATTATTGCCAAGATGTCCCTGTACTTTTATCTATTAGAGCTATATATTTGGATCGTTATGTGTTTCTGTAGAAGGTATCAGCGCCATTTAATTGTGAATGAGAAGCATTTTAATTAAACCCCTTGTGGAAACTTATTCTGCTGAAACAATTGGTCATGCCAGTGAATGCAAGGTTGAAGGAATTACAGACATATTTAAAATCATAACAGAAAGTTCCATTTAATTATAATTATCCAGAAACTAATTATTCATGGTTCCCCGCACTTGCAGTAGTTTGCAGCATTGCATCAGCAGCATGTGTCAATATATTTTCAGAGTCTTGTTGCCTTCCTGGCTTTATGCTTATTTCGGTTTTAAAATCAAGTACTAAAGATTGCATATAATTTTTGACTGACACAATATACTAAAGTCGTTGATGTTCACTTTGTAACCTACTAATTTGAATTCTAATAGCATTTTTAATTTCAAGGATATTGACTTCGTTCCTCACATGAGTCATTTAGTTGCACGTATCTGTTAAAGATATTTAATAAACAGCCGATAAGAACTTTGAGGCTTATCAAAATTGTGTGTGACACAATTTATTCTGGTTACATTTCCTTGCAGTTGTTTATAAGTTTGGTGAGGAAAGACAAATAATATTTATGTATGAATCCCTGCATTTATTAGGCATGAAATGGCGCCATGCACTAAATAAACTCGGAGGCTGCCAGGTTATGCCCTTTATTAGAGGATAGGAGCTGAATATTCCAGGGAATGCTTGGGTTTAATATTATAGTTTAATATTGAAGGTTGATTCAGAGAATTTCCCAATAAAATGTACCTTCACCAAAAGTAGGCCATGCGTACCTCGTGGAAAATTGCACAACATGTTGCAATTCCATTTCTAGGAAAATATTTTGCAAGCAGTTAATGTGTTATACCAGAACATATCTTTGCAATTGGAGCCTATTTAGTCACAGCGTTCAAATTTATGTAAAGCCACCAAGTGTATCTGACCTATTAAGTGTATAACAGTACAACAGTTTCTGTTTTGGTTGACTTATAATAATAGTTGGAACTATTATTTTCTTATTTGTAATTTGTAATTTGTAATTCTTTAACTTGGCTAGTAGTTCTAGTATTTTGCGTTGAAGACTTTAAAAAAAATTCAACACTCACGCTCAAATAGTTCCCCAAGTTAGAGAAGTACACATTCTCAGCTCTTATGAGTGAGTTATCATATATGGTACAAAATTAAACATTCAAAATCCCCTAACTAGAAAATGCTTTTATAAGTTATTTCTTGTGCTACCTTTATTCTTCTTTCTTCCCATTTTGTCTATACATGGACTCTACCTGTATTAAATATCTGCTAACTTTTTGGTTTGCTACATTAACTCCTTAATTTTCATTTGTCCTCACTACTTACCATCAGTATCGGGGGTGGAACTTAATATCCTGCAGAATTGCCCCTTGACTGATCAGTCATCGTTGAACCATCTCCAATGACCAATTGCTCAGCTCGCTAAACCCCGGAATTGGGACAAAAGGCTGGAATTGTATTTTGAGACACCCAGTCAATTTTGAAATATAGCTTCATTTTTTCTGGTCAAAATGAAAGCACTCTTCATTAGCACAAATATATCGACGAGGGATTCGTATATTTTGTATATATTCCGTATATTTTTAACAACATTTTCAACAACTCTGGCATTGTTGACTTGTGTAAACTCCAAAATAATTGAATAATATTTTAGGAGTTAATTATCCATAAATTAACTTTGTCTCGACTTTCAGAATGTTCAATGCTTAACCACTTGTTAGCAAAGGTGAGAAATATATCTCCCCATTACTCATCTCTTGATGTGCTCAACAATTCTGGAGTGCTAAACAAAACAATAAATAAACAAAACAAGCCCACAATCTTATTTCGGCTGATCGAAGAACTGGCCTACAATGGTCAAATATACATTGGGCTGTGTGCCACTAGATTTTATTTTGGAAAGAAAAAAAATAATAGTTATGATGTATTCATTTTAATTTTAAAACAGTAAATAAATGATTTAATTGTTTCTACATTCTTAAAGAAATAAAATGTTTAAACTTCTATCTTTTTAATGTTATGCTTTGAGAATTCAATGTTTCTTTATCTTAATATGAAAAGATCATTTCATAACAGCTTTATCATAATTCTGAAGATTAATATTATTTCAGGTATATATTTCGTTAGTGTTTTGTAGCCCATATTGTAACTCAGACAAAGCCCCATTCACCCCTCACTCTTGAGCTCTAATGATAGCTCTTGGCACGGCAAAACACTTTTGATTTTAAAATGTTAACATGTTAATGCCCTTTCACTGAACCATTATTATATGCTGCAACCCCAGATCTCTGACTCAATTAGATGATCCCTAATTTTCTTTGACTCAACTTTGGCTCCCACACTTTCAGGTTCATTCAGGCAAGCATCTAGAATTCCTGCCCTAAGCATCGCCACCTCTCCACTTTTGTTCTCTTTTAGACATTCCTTAAAAATCTGCCTCTATGTCTTAACGTTCGGTCATCTGTACTGTCATCCCCAAGATTTCCATTTGTTTGCTCCTGTGAAACACCTTGGGATGTGCATTAAATTAGTGCATTAAAAATGCCAAGTTCCTCTCACTGTTGTATATTTACAGGACACTTATAAAGCATAATGCTGCATGAAACGACAGATGATTTCTAGCTTAACGATAATAAATAACAAGTGGGTCTGAATTTCAGAGGTGGAGTTCATTAGGCAAAATGACTACATTGCGTGTTTAGTGCATGCGTTGGAAGAGAAGTTCCACCCCATGTGTTAACTTTACACAGCTGACCACATATTCAGCAGCAGGACAGGTCTCCTGCGCCATTAAAAGGGATCATCAATTACTTGCAGGTTAGTTGCTGACTGATTTCTGCTGAGTGTCGCTTTGATTCCATGAATGTTTGGTGCTGTTAGAATTTTTAAGAGTTTGCGAAAACCGTGGGGAGTCTTGTGTCAGAAACTGAAGAGATTTTTTTTAAACTTCAAAGCGCCTGCAGTGACCCGTTGCGTCAAACGTTTAGTGCCCATTCTTCTCAGCATGCAACACGGCAAGGAAAAGGATCAGAGTGAACACATAGCTGCACAGGCTGCTAGGTGGGGAGGAGAGTGAGACCTACAGCAAGAGGTTACAGCCACCGAGATTCCATAGGAGCAAGTAGGGGAAGTGCACGAGGCACCTTTGATAAAACATGAGGCCTTCGCTGAAATACATCACATGCTCAACCTAAAACTCCAACCACAGTGCTGTGTGGAGAACTATGTTGCCAGTGGCTATTAACGTTACAGGAGATCAGTCAAGAAGAGCGGAATAGCTGCTTTACCAGGACTGCAGGATTCCTAACGGCACAGGGTGTTTTCCTTGCACTTCAGTCAACACGTGGACATATCAATTCGGAGGTAAACCATGAATCTGAAGAAGGCTCCCGACCAAAGAAGTCACCTATCCATTTTTTCTGGAGATACTGCCCAACCCGCTATGTTACTCTGGCACTTTGTGTCTTCCTCTAGAAGTAAACCACAATAGAATGGGATTCACACCATCAATGCTCAGTTGTAGTGTGACCATGCACCATGCATGTCCAGATTCTGATCACAATGCTCTGACGTTACAGTAGACAGCTGTCCAAAGTAACCATTCAAAGAATTGGGTTATGCAACATAAGAGCTATCCTTCTACTCTTGAATCTTGTACACACAAATACAGACATTTAGCCACATACAAGCAAATGGAATGGGGTCAAGGAAAGAGCGTTCACGTCGCGGCCCTGTTTCCACCAATCTTTCCATCACCACGCACAAGTAGCACAAGATTCGCAAGACAGACACCATTGTATGCAGATCCGAGAAGTGTATTCACCTCTGGCTGAACAACTTCTAATCTTGTGTGTGGACTCGATAAGAAGAAGCAGATGGAACAGAGTACTGTCATGAGTGGGTTACTCAATAGGGCCATTGCAGATATCAATAGAGCGGGTCGTAGGAATCATTGTGTGGCACCATCGTGTTATATTGAGCACTGCACACCAGTAATGTGGTGAGCAGTTACAGAGCAGTTAAAGGAAGACAAGGCACAGTGGTGCAGCGGTAGAGTTGCTACCCTACAGCACCAGAGACTACGGGTACTGTCTGCACGGAGATTTACGTTCTCCCCGTGACCGCGTTTGTTTTCCCCAGGTGCTTCGGTTTCCTCCCACACTCCAAAGACGTACAGGTTTGTATATTAGTTGGCTTGGGTAAAATTGTAAAATGTCCCTAGTAATGTGTAGGATAGTGTTGGTGTACAGGGTGATTGCTGGTCGGCATTGACTCGTTGGGCCGAAGAGCCTATTTATAGCGCTTCTCCTCCATATGTCCATGCCTCTACCACTCGTCTGACTCCAGTGGTTGGTGGTAGAATGCTAATATTGTGGCCATGCAGGCTGATCTCAAGGAGGTCAGAGCTAGTGGTCATGATCCCTTTGGCTGATCCTTTGATGCATATGTAACATCAATCTGGGTTAGATGGCCAGCAGGCAACTTCAAATACACTGTCATTCCAAGAGAAGGCAGCAAATTCTTGCTCTGCGGAAGCCTTGTCAATCTCCCAGGCCTTTGCCTCAGTTACCTACATATTTCTCAAGGTATCTCTCCTTATTTGCAGAGATGCTGCCTGTCCCACTGAGTTGCTCCAGCATTTTGTGTCTATCTCTCAAGGCTGTAATACTTGTATTGTGATGGCAGCAATCTGAGTTTTGACTGCACACTGCCACTTTTGCTTGTTCTGCATTGCAACCTGAGGCATCGAGTGGCGTCCCTTCTACGTGGCTAGCTCAAGAAATGCAGCAGTCTTCAGTGACCAGTCTCTTTGGAAGATTGGTGATGGACTCCCACATATTCCATGCTTTTGCCTGCCAAAACACCAAGAAATTAATTGTGGTACCCACCAGCCTTCCTTGTGGATTGTTGATGTCTTCGTCTGAATCCTCTCCCACGGAACCTCTTTGCAGCCTCACATCTGGGGAGCTGGTTCTGAGTTTCTCTCTCCCCTGGCCTGTCGGCTCGCACCTGTGCCTGAGTGTTACCCATGTCATCATCTCTCCCAGTCTGAGGTGGAGTTAATATCTGAGCTGATGGCTAGTATAAAAGTGATAGCATATCTTCACCTTGTGATTCCCGCGCCTCTATCTGATCAGAATCTTCTTCTTGCGTATGACGTGCACAGCCTAAAGTTGTAAGACAACTTGTTCTGTTTGATCTTCTGCTTGTGCACGCCAGGTTGATTGCATTCGTCGAAACAGGGTGGACCACGTGAAGGTTGCAATCTCCCACCCCATCCGATCAGATTAGAATCCCTGGTTATTTGAAAGGAGAAAGGCGCCAATTTTGGTCGTCGACGTCAGGATGGGTGAGAGTAAGAGGCATTTGATTGCACCATCAAAAGAGGTTGTAGGATGAGGGAGGAGGGGATGTGACAAGAAGAGTTCAAGTGTAAGGTGTGGTGGACTCTGTTCACCTTTACAACAGCCTCGACGGTGGGAGCTCGAAGTGTGGGCAGCACTGCAGTTATGCTCCACCTCGACCTGCACGGGAGAAGAAATGCAGTACAATGTGTTGGGATGATGCGCCAGATGCGGATGAGAGGCAGACGATATGAGCAAACTATGAAATGTGCAAGCAAGGTTCGCAGTACTGCAAGTGCAGACAGAATAACATATGACTGTTACAAGTATGGGTCTTGTTGGTAAGGTTTGTGAATGATTGTAGAATGCTGCAGTGACCAACAAACAGAGGGCGAGTCCATTGCTGCTGTTGGTTTGATAGAACATTTGCTGTTTTAATGTTTTAATGCACTCAGCAATGAGTTGAGTTTAGTTTATTGTCACGTGTACCTCGGTACAGTGAAAAGCTTTAGTTGTGTACAGATATGAATATGGAAGTTTGGAGATGAATTCACTTTTGTGAGGTTGTTTACATTTTTATGACTCTGTGTCTAGGTTTTCAGTGCTCTGACCCTTAAGTGTAGGAAAGAACTGCAGATGCTGGTTTAAATCAAAGGTAAACACAAAATGCTGGAGTAACTCAGCGGGACAGGCAGCAAAGCTCCAGAGATGCTGCCTGTCCCGCTGAGTTACTCTAGCATTTTGTGTCTATTTTCCACTCAACCCCTCAGATATCTCTCCCATCTCCTTCACTGTGTGTGCCTAAAAAAGACACCTGCCATTGCAGAATGCAGATATCCTTCCTCCTTCCTCCCAATGCCTCCTGGAAAAGGAGGCTGCTCTCTCCTTCCCGTATTTCTTATATTTCAGATCAATACTGCATTCCTAAATGAATTAGTGCAATCTCGATATATCATGTCTCAATATATTGGGGTTTTGGAAATATCATGGTAAATCACGTCCCCAAGATGGAAATCAGATTAATGTTGGTTTCAGTGCAAGTCCACCTATACGCACATTACGTCAAGGTTGCTCTAAAAGACAGCACATTCAAGTCAGCATTTTTAGCGTGTCCAATTACTTAGTATAAGCATGACATCAGTTATTATTATGTACTACCCTTGAACAAACACCATGGTGCAGCCACTGAGTGAGCAGGGACAGGACGACACTTCCAGGTGGCCCATCACCATGGAACCCTTGCGGTGGCCACATCCAGCTTCAGCACATCTCTCCGTGCATGGCCCTGGACCTAGAGGGTAGGCTGTTTGCAGCACTTGTTCGTGCACTACACCTTGCACTCTGGCAGATCATTGAGTTTCAGTTGGCTTTCATCCAGTTGATGGTTCCCTTGCAGGAGTTGATATCAGTCTCATTGTATGTCGCTGGGAACAAAACTATGTTACACTTCTGTTCAGGGTGTATCTTCCCCCCCCCAGGCCTTCCTGACAAATGCACTTTCCACAAGGAGATGGATAACTGTCTCATTTACAGTTGCAGCCACCACAAAGGCAACGTAGGCTAGTACATGTTAACATCCAATGAGTTTAACTCAGAATGCCACAAACATTTTGAGTAAAAAATAAAGGGTCTGACATGGATCTCACCACCGGTCATGCAAGTTTTGCTGACGAGGCATTCTGTCGCATTGTGCTATTCTTGCTTTTAACAGTTAGCATTTGCTGCTACTTTCCCCAACCATCAGCAACTAAGCTAACTGCAAGCTCTCCGTTAAGAAGCAGAAGCTGGCTTTAATTAGCACAGGCTGGCTTCAACTGAGGCTGGCCTCTGGCACAATTGTCTTTCCTGCTGTTGTACTAATCACTTTAACCACACAATCACCACTGGTGGGATCCGACAATCATGCCATTGAGTAAGCAGCTTAAAGTTTACTTACCGCCTGTTCTGGGTGGAGCGGGAATGGGTTAATCCCCAAGCCACATTTCAATTGCTATACAATTTATCCTCCCTTGTTCTATAACCAAAATCATACTTGTACAAATGAGCTAAACCTAAAGTCACACTTAAAGAAATAATCAGCTGCTGTTACACATTTTTTCCCTTATCAGACGCTTCAATCCCCGCCCGCATCAATGCGATATTTTCACTGTTCCCTTCACAATTTATCACTATCCCTATCTCAGGGCACATGTACAAATTCAGAAGGGTGTCATTGCCAATTAATTTCACAGTCCCAGCAAGAGGGGCAGTTATTGTAGATTTTGTGTAAATTTAGATGAAAATGGCTTGGTTAAAAATTCCAATTTAAAACTATATTCTTACACATTGCAATAGTACGTGCCTTAACTACCTTCTCCAGCAGCTCGTTCCATACACTCACCACTCTTTGTGTGAAAAAGTTACCCCTCAGGTATCTATTAAATGTATACTCTAATGTAGTTGGTGATGAAATGTAACGAACTTTACCGTCAACTGGTGGTCCCCAAAGAATGACTGATATTCCCTCGTATACTGTATTGAAATAAAGCTATAGAGAACTGTGGAAATAATGTACTCATGTATTTTTATGGAAGGTGATCACTGTCAATTTTTTTCCCCAAAATCTTGATGAAAAGCACCTTAAAATAAGAAAAAAAACTGGAAAAGCTCCTTGGGTAAATTTCCTCAATCCTAATGGAAAATGAGGAGCGTCCCGTGAATCAGTGATGTTCTATTGTGACCCATCTGCAAACTACCCCAAAAAAGTGATTTAAAAATCACCTAAAGATTCAGCAGCGACCTGTTGAAAGATGAATATAATTCCATCACCTTGATGAGAAAATTAAAAATACTGTACTGGAACAAAGGGCTCCAGCGGAGGGAGAAAACACTTATCTGCAGGTAATACCTAGGTTTTGTACTCGTTGATGAAAGAATGGCATTTGTCATTCATAACATTATAGCCCACGGTCTTTATCTGAGACTTCATGGAGTTCCTGGAGTTTCTGGAGATTTTTTTCACTGCATCGCCCTCTACAGGTGATCTGTGGCTTACGAGAATAAATCAAACAAATTCCGTCTCTCAATCTCTCTCCTAGTTATTACAAAGGGTGGTTTACGTACCTGGCAGCAGAGTTTCAGACAGCAAACATGGAATTGTGGATGTTCCCACCTGTTGTGGAGGTTTAACTCCCTGAGAGAATCCTATTTGACATACATGGCTTGTAGTTGGACGGACAGGAGTTCAGAGCAAGAACTCTCTCTCAGCTAGACCATTGCATCACCTAGGAAGAGACGGGGCAGTGAGTTGTCTCACTGATCAAGTGATGTTCACTCCAAGAACCAAATGGGACAAACAAACCTTAATGATCAGGATGATGTCTTCACTGCAGGGGATACCTATTGCAAAAGGGTTACTAACGAAGGATGGGTGGGAGTGTGGGAATGCTGGGTTCGTGGGCTGGGCATGATGCACAAGGACATTTATTTTGCTCCTTGGTTCTCTTCAACTTTCTGCTTCCCAATGTGTGGCAAGCCTGGCCAGGTGTGGTTAAACATACAAACAAACAAGCATTTAAGGTGAGAGGGGCAACATTTAAAGGAGAAATGCAGGGCAATTTTTGTACACAGAGAGCGGTGGGTTCCTGGAATGCTCTGCCAGGAGTGGTGGCAGAAGCATATAAGAGGCTGTGTAGGGATGAACTGCAGATACTGGTGTACACCGAAGATAGACACGAAATGCTGGAGTAACTCAGCGGGTCAGGCAGCATCAGTGGAGAAAAGGAATAGGTGACATTTCGGGTCGAGACCATGCTTCAGACCCGAGAGTCTGGGGAAAAGGAAACTCGAAGTATGAAAAATGTAAGAGGCTTTTGGAGAAGCACATGGATTGCAGGGGATGGAAAGATATGGATCAGATGCAGCCAGAGGAGATCAAACTTACGTGGCATCATGTTCGGTACGAACATTGTAGGCCAAAGTCCCTGTTCCCATTCATCAGACACTTGTAGGATTCTACAACTTCTTGTAATATTCAAGTGCCCTACGCAGCTCCGAGGAGAGGGTTGAGAGGCCTCCCCTTGTTTCAACTCTGTTCAGCCCAAAGGTTGACCTCACACCTTCTACTTATGTTTAAGTGTTGATACTAGGCTTGCAGGGTCAAACTTAGGAAGTGTATATTAGAATATTTAATCAAATGGGGAGTAAAAATTAAAGAGTGATTTTCAGAGAGCCAAACGTGATGAATAGAAGGACAAAAGCCAAGATTTTTATGAACTGGGTCAGGCAGCATCTCTGGAGAAAATAAATAGGTGATGTTTGGGGTCGGAACCCTTCTTCAGACTGAAAGATAGTTGGGGAGAGGGGCGGGGGAGGGGGGGGTTGGGGGGAACTGGAGGCGAGCAAAGGCCAGAACAATTCAGGACCGGCAACAGATGACCTCAGGAAGGGTTGAGTCCATAATGGCCCATTGGCTGGGGAAGATGTGCTAACGAGAGGGATATAAGGATGCAAACTGTGGAACTGGTAGGAGACTAGCGTGGGGTAGGGGGGAGAGAGGGGGGCATGGGAATATAGGAGTTACTTGAAATTAGAGAAATCAATATTCATACCACTGTGTTGTAAGTTGCCCAAGAAAAATATGAGGTGCTGTTCTTCCAATTTGCGTGCAGCATGATTCTGACACTGGAGGGGGCCCAGGACGGCAAGGTCAGTATGGGAATGGCAAGAGAGTTAAAATATTTGGCAACCGAGAGATCGTGTAGGCCAAGGCAGACTGAGCGTAAGCGTTTAGTGAAACGATCATCAAGTCTACGCTTGGTCTCGCCGATACTAGAATAGCTAACTGATTTTAGCATTCAATGCACATGGATAAAGACCTGAAGATGTTTTGAGTTTCCTGCATAATAATTGTGTGCACTAATACCAACCCTGTTGTTGCTACCACAAAGCCTTGGTTCATACATTCACAATTCAAATGAAAATGTGCAGATGTAGGCCATTGGACCTATCATGCCAACAACATCTTGCTAATCACAAGAGATTGCAGATGCTGGAATCTTGAGCCAGAAGACTAACCGCAGGTGGAGCTCAGCGGGTCAGGCAGCATCTGTAGAAAGAAATGAACAGACTATATTTTGGAGGTACACAAAATTGCTGGGGAAACTCAGCGGGTGCAGCAGCATCTATGGAGCGAAGGAAATAGGCGACGTTTCGGGCCGAAACCCTTCTTCAGGCCCGAAACGTCGCCTATTTCCTTCGCTCCATAGATGCTGCTGCACCCGCTGAGTTTCCCCAGCAATTTTGTGTACCTTCGATATTCCAGCATCTGCAGTTCCCTTTTGAACACAGACTATATTTTGGGTCTTCTTTAGACTGAAGACGGTTCCCCTGACCTGAAACGTCTGTTCATTTTCCTCCGGCAGTTTGTTTTGTGTTCAACAGCTCCTGCTATCCAGCTATTACCTGCTTTGACCTCCTTGATCTGCTTTACTCTTCACTCAGAAACATGTCAGCAAGATTATTACTCCGGAGTACAACAGAAATGACCAGGGACTACTACATTGATTACATTGTCCCATTACAGTTATTGTTTTATGGGCATTGAAGTATATTAGCATTATAACTTAAATTGTGCATATTTGGGGGGGGTCTCAAGATGAGCAAATATGATACCACTTCATCCATTTCCTCTGTGCTTGATGTTGCGAAACTGTAAGCACAGTTGTAAAGAGATGGTTAATGATTTTGTTCCATTTAATGTGAAGACAAAATCTCCCATCCCCCTTTACCTAAAGCATCCATTTCCTAATATTTTCCTGTTTTGCATTGTTGAACTATTTATACACATGATTGACAGTTTACCTGTAAGCAAAAGAAGCATTAAATCTCAGCCTTTAGCAAATTCTTTTTAGATATTTCATCCTAGTAGGAACTAGGATTAGTTAAGTGCCGGATCTTTGCTGAGGATCACGACCCTATATTGTTTGGCAGGTCATCCTTAATGGAGGATCTTGCCTAACCTTGCAGTCATTGCATTCCAATATCTCTTGAAGGGTAGTTTGCAGGGGAATTGCAGTGAAATGGTCATGCAAAAAACTTTCAATTCAATTCTAATTTTCTAAATACCTTTGCACACTTTTAAACAAGCAAAGGATAACAGGGCTTGCTTTCATTTTCCTACCAAATAAATATTTGAAATTATGAACATTTTTGAATACACGTTTCATAAGAAGTTACACCTGTTAAGAAGAGTATTTAATTCTTCTTACTGCTTTTGAGCTTGTTGAGAGCAAACTATTTATTTACCTTGAAGTATGGATTTTAGGCAAAGAATTGCTTGTAAAATTGTAACCTTCTGGGCATCGACAGTGAATCAGTTTCAGCCAGATTTGTATGCAATCCAGGCCCTGACAAATGTCATTTGTAACATGAATTTTACGTGTATCATGAAAGGTGCAGTTGAGAAGCAATACAAATAATTTTATAATAATTTTATAATTTGTGATTTTTATGTTGTACCTTTGTTTTCCAGCTGCTAAAATATTCCAAATATATTGATTTATTTGAAATAAATGCAAGGAAAATAATGGTGGTAGAAAGTAGTTGTAACCTCATTGGGTGGTCTGGAAGATGCTATAAACAGCAAGTCAGCTACTTGTAACCATCATTTCAACTCTGAAATTGAACATTGAAACCAGTCTGCGCTCCATTTTATATATGTCTTATCTATTGTGCCCATTTCATTATAAAACATCTAACTATGTGCCTGCATCCTGTCAAGTTTAAGGCATAACAAACTCGCTGATTGGAACAACAAAAAATATATCATTAAAAGTATATAGTGAAACACAAGCACTCATTTCAAGTATACAGAAAATCTTTCCACAGTAGAAGTTACCAGACTAGTTATAGTGGCCTCCATAATGTTTGGTACAAAGACCCATCATTTATTTATTTGCTTCTGTACTCCACAATTTGAGATTTGTAATAGAAAAAATCACATGTGGTTAAAGTGCACATTGTCAGATTTTAATAAAGGCCATTTTTATACATTTTGGTTTCACCATGTAGAAATGACAGAAGGGTTTCGGCCCGAAACGTTGCCTATTTCCTTCGCTCCATAGATGCTGCTGCACCCGCTGAGTTTCACCAGCTTTTTTGTGTATGTAGAAATGACAGCTGTGTTTATACATAGTCCCCCCCCATTTCAGGGCACCATAATGTTAGGGACACATGGCTTCATAGGTGTTTGTAATTGCTCAGGTGTGTTTAATTGCCACCTTAATAAGAGAACTCTCAGCACCTAGTCTTTCCTCCAGTCATTCCAACACCTTTGGAAACTTTTATTGCTGTTTATCAATACTCTTCAGGAGTCAGGTGTGGATTTGTCAATGACCAATGTCCGCAGAAGACTTCATGAACAGAAATACAGAGGCTACACTGCAAGATGCAAACCACTGGTTAGCCGCTAAAATAGGATGGCCAGGTTACAGTTTGCCAAGAAGTACTTAAAAGAGCAACCACAGTTCTGTAAAAAAGGTTTTGTGGACAGATGGGATGAAGATTAAAATATCAGAGTAATGGGAAGAGCAAAGTATGGAGGAGAGAAGGAACTGCTTCAAAGCATACCACCTCATCTGTGAAACATGGTGGTGGGGGTGTTATGGCCTGGGCATGTATGGCTGCTGAAGGTGCTGGGTCACTTATCTTCATTGATGATACAACTGCTGATGGTAGTAGCATAATGAATTCTGAAGTATATAAACACATCCTATCTGCTCAAATTCAAACAAATGCCTCAAAACTCATTAACAAAACTCAGGCAGTTCATTCTACAGCAAAACAATGATCCCAAACATACTGCTAAAGCAACAAAGGAGTTTTTCAAAGCTAAAAAATGGCCAATTCCTGAGTGGCCAAGTCAATCACCAGATCTGAACCCAATTAAGCATGTCTTTTATATGCTGAAGAGAGAACTGAAGGGGTCTAACCCCCAAAAACAAGCATAATCTAAAGATGTCTGCAAAACAGGCCGGGCAGAGCATCACCGGAGAAGACACCCAGCAACTGGTGATTTCCATGAATTGCAGACTTCAAGCATTCATTGCATTCAAAGGATATGTAACAATATAATAAACATGACTACTTTCATTTACATTACATTGCTGTGTCCCAAACATTATGGTGCTCTGAAATGGGGGGACTGTATAAACACAGCTATAATTTCTACATGGTGAAACCAAAATGTATAAAAATGGCCTTTATTAAAATCGGACAATGTGCACTTTAACCACATGTTTTTTTTTCTATTACAAATCTCAAATTGTGGAGTACAGAGGCAAATAAATAAATGATGGGTCTTTGTCCCAAACATTATGAAGGGCACTCATTTCAAGTATACAGAAAATGTTTCCACAAGCAGAAGTTACCAGACTAGTTAAGTCTTCGTGCTCTTAATTGGTGTTCCCATAAACAAAGCCAGGTTCTTCATCTTAAAAATTGATATCTAAACGGAATCATTTAATCTTTAGAACCATAAACCAGTGCTGCCAGATCCAAAACACTCTAAAAGCTACACACTCTCTGGAATCAATCAGTTCACTGGACCTTGTCTTCAATCCTGCATTTCCACAAAACCTTTTTTGTTTTCTTTTAAAATTCATTGGGTGGCACGATGGTGCAGCAGTAGAGTTGCTGCCTCATAGTATCAGATGCCGGGTTTGATCCTGACTCCAGGCGCTGTCAGTAAGGAGTTTGTACGTTCTCCCTGTGTCCACATGGGTTTTCTCCGGGTGCACGGTTTCCTCCCACACTCCAAAGACATACGGGCTTGTAGGTTAACTGGCTTTGGTAAATAGTCCCTAGTCTGTAGGATAGTGTACGGGGATCATTGGTCAGTGCGGACTCAGTGGGCTGAAGGGCCTGTTTCTGCACTGTATCTCTAAATGAAACTATGAACTAAACATTGCTGGACTATCGATATGGCAAAAATCTATACACTCAACAATCTGGTGATGAGTTGCCAAACCAAAATAGATCGATGTGAGTAAGCATTAAGGTTTTTTTTTAACATTTCCAAATCATACAATATAATCACTACCTCTCTGAAAGTACTTCCCAGTGGTGTAGGGTTGGGGGGGGGGCTTCAAGATCTGTGTCATCTAAAACTGTCAGCATGTTTAACCAGATATGATGCTACTTCGTTGGCTTGCTGCACTTGCCTTTTGCAGCTATGAATATCAGATGACTGGGAGGTGCTATTAAAAAAGCTTTGTCAAGTTGCAAGTGTATAACCTGCAGTTAGTGCACACCACATTCTCGGGATGATGGTGGTGGAGAAAGTGGGCATTTAAACTGGTGTTAAAGCACTGATCCAATGGACCTCTTTTACCGGCTTTATGCGCAGCTCCTTGAGTGTTGCACTTGTGCGTTCCAATTAAATCATCTGTGGCCTTCCACCATTTAAATTAGGACAGTTGTATACTTACTGCCTGTATGCAGTGCAGTGTATTTTAAGAACTCTGGCCAGATTCACAGAGCATTCTTTAAGCATCCCCAAAGATCATTCATGTTATGCATGGAATGAATGAAGTAATATTTCACAATATATTGTCTAGGTGTGGTGTGCTGTGTTACTGCCCAGCCTCAACATGGAATTAGTCATAGAGTCATACAGCACGGAAACGGGCCCTTCAGCCCAACTTGTCCATGCCAACCAAGATGCCCCACCTGCCTGCATTTTGCCCATATCCATAGTCATACAGGGTGAAAACAGGCCCTTCAGAACAACTTGCCCACACAGACCAACATGTCCCATCTACACACCCATGTCCTTCTAAATCTCTCCTATCCATGTAATACCATTTGTATCCATTTCATCATTCTAAACCTTTCCTGTCCATGTATCAATCCAAATTTCTTTTAAATGTTCTTATAGTAATTGCCCACAAAATTGTTCTAACAACATTCTTATGTTATGCCTTTTTGGCGGTAATTCTATAACAACATTATTATAATGTTATAGAATTACTGCCAAAATGGCACAAAAATTTCACGTTAACTAGATAACAGTTTGCCTCGACACTGGGTGGTATAACATGGAAGCAAGGGTTTTGCATTTTCTTCATTATTTAAGATCTTTTCCATTGTCTTGGTACAGAATCTAAGTATGATCAGGTGCATGTACTATTTTGGTTTGGCATTTGTCTGCAGCAATCTTTTATTAGATGTTAGAAAGATTAACTTGCGACCTCATGTATATGAACTATTAATTTCCTTAATGATCATTCAGCTTCAAACTATTTTAACCTTCTCAAGCATTTTCCTGGTCAAGATCTTTTGAAGATTTATGGCTTTATGAGAAAAACAAATGTAATGAAGCAAAGTCATCAGGCATGAGAAGCTGACTTGACCAGATTTAACCATTGTGGGGTGGCACAGTGGCACAGCTGGTAAGGATGCTGCCTCACAGAGCAAGAGACCCACGTTTGATCCTAACCTGTTGCAGTCTGTGTGGAGTTTGCATGTTCTCCCTGTGACTATGTAGGTTTCCTCTAGGTGCTCCGGTTTCCTCCCACATCCTAAAAACATTTGGAGGAGATGCAGGTGAACCTCTGTCGCACCTGGAACGACTGCTTGGGTCCTTGAATGGAGTCGAGGGGGGAAGTAAAGCGACAAGTGTAGCATCTCTTGCGATTGCAAGGGAAAGTGCCCGGGGAGGGGGTGGTGCGGGAGGGAAGGGAAGAATTGATCAGGGAGTTACGGAGGGAGGGGTCTTTGCGGAAAGCAGACGGGGGGGAGATGGGAAGATGTGGCGAGTGGTGGGGTCACGTTGGAGGTGGCGAAAATGACGGAGGACTATTTTCCAGCGTCTGCAGTTCCTTCTTAAACATAAAGTTCAGTAAAGTCAGTTCAGACAGGACTTATGATAGCATTTAAAAAACACTTGTACAGGTACATGGATAGAAAGAGACTAGAGGGATATGACCAAATACGAGCAAATGCGACTAGCTTGGCTATCATGGTTGGAATGGACAAGTTGGGCCGAAGGGCCTGTTTCAATATTATATGACTCAATTACTCTAACCAGGTGCAGAAGCAAACCATTCTGTACCTGGAGACAGCTCCACCATTCACTTAGCTCTAAGTTGATGCTGACTTGATCCACATATGATGTGATTTCTGATTCATCAAAGAGTCAATTGATTGTGGTCTGGAGCATTCGCCATGATTTGCTAAGCACAATTTTCCAGAGGAACATTCGAAAGAATGTCCTGAATTCGAAAGATTCAGGACATTTTGAGGAACGACATTTCTCCTAATCACTACTCTAAATCGTCTCCAGTCCAATCTGACACTATGGCCCCCATCAACCACCCCTCCCCACCCCCCCCCCCCCCGCCCCATCCACCCTACTTCCAAATTCTGCACAGCCCACATTCCCGCAATGTGTCTATAAGGCTTTGTCCAGGCAAATATCAAGATTTCTGAGTTTAACACGCAAATTTTAAAGAATTCTGCAGCTTTGAGATTTGTTGGTCACCTTCTCCTGACCACACTGTTTCTTCCAGCCTTGCCATGCGCAGTATTTATGGAGGAAATTAACTCCCAGCACGTCAGCATTATACAGCTCAGGAACAACTCCCAGGCCAGCTGCAAGCACAGTGCAGCTTTCACAGCCAGTGGATCCATCACATTTGGATTGGCACAGTGATGCAGGTGGTAGAGCTGCTGCCTCACAGCGCCAAGGAGACGGGCTCGATCCTGACCGATGGATGCTGTCTGTGTGGAGTTTGCACATTCTCCCTGTGACCGCGTGGGTGTCCTCCGGCTGCTATGGTTCCTCCCACATCCGAAAGACATTCGGGTTTGCAGGTTAATTGGCCTCTGTACATTGCTGCTAGCGTGCAGGGAGTGAATACAACAGTGAAATAAAATCGCATAACTATTGTGAACGAGTGATTAAAGGTCGTCCTGGACTCTGTGGACTGAAGGCCTGTTTCCATACTGTACCTTTCAATCAGTCAAAAGACTGCCAAGCTGAATCAAAGGAACTTTTGCAGTAATTAATGCAAAGGCTAATTGTTAGTGACTATCTTTCAATCTTCATATCAAAAATAGCATGGAAGTTTTAAGCGAGCATTTAATAACAGCCGTACTTTATGTTCACAAGTCAAAGAACATAATCCTTCAAGAAATTTAATCCTGATAAGTGTGAAGTGATGCCCTTTGGGGGGATTAATCAGTGTGGAATGTATATGGTTCCTCATAGTAGGCTGATCCAGAAATTAAGATACATGGTTATCTTCGTGACTTGGACATTTGGATTCAGAACTGACTTACCCATAGAAGGCAGAGAGTAGTGATGGAAGGTCGTTATTCTGGCTGGAGAACTGTAACCATGAATGTTCTGCAGGGATCAGTACTGGGACGTCTGTTGTGTGTGACATATATTAATAGCTTGAGGCAGCACGGTGGTGCAGCGGTGGCATCACAGGTTCGAACCCGACAATGAGTGCTGTCTGTATGGAGTTTGTAAGTTCTCCCTGAGACTGCGTGAGTTTTCTCCGGCTGCCCAGGTTACCTCCCACACTACAAAGACGTACAGGTTTGTAGGTTAATTGCCTTCGGTGAAAATTGTAAATTGTCCCTGGTGTGTAGGATAGTGTGATTATATGGGGATTGCTAGTCGGTGTGGACTCGGTGGGTCGAAGGGCCTGTTTCAGCATTGTATCTCTAAAGAAAGCTAAACTAAGCATGAACAAAACTGTAGATGGATTGATTTGAACATAGATTTCTGATGGAATTTATTGAAAATAAACTGGTCTTAAAAATCTTTGAGGCAAGAATGAATGGAGATATTTTTCAACTGGTTTCTGTTCTGCTTTCAGTACATTCTCTAGCACTTCCACATCTTGCAATGTGCTGATATCCCCACTTCAGATTCTGTGGCCAGGGCTCCTTACTAAAGTACCATCATAACAGCAGGCTGTGAATGGATTAAATGTCTTATATGTAAACCATTGTCAAAATACATAGACAACATTTCTGTCTGGAATGAGGAGATTCGATAAACTCCCACTGACATGGGTAGACAATAGACATAGGTGCAGGAGTATGCCATTCGGCCCTCCAAGCCAGCACCGCCATTCAATGTGATCATGGCTGATCATCCACAATCAGTACCCCACAGGAGAACCAACCAATTTAAAAGGTGCAACTGTTCAATTTCTGAAAATATTCATCTTATCTGCTTCTTTCATCCTGCTGACACCACTGTGACAATGTGTAAAAGACATTTGGACAGGTGCCTGAGTAGGAAAGGTAGAGAGGGACATGGGCCAAACACAGGCAAATGGGACTAGCTCAGGAAGGCATCTTGGTGGGTATGGATGAGTTGGGTTGAACGGCCTATTTCCATGCTGTATATCTCTATGACAAACACAAATTCTAATATTGCCTGTAAGGAGAAAACATTTGGTGGCACAGCGGTAGAGTCGCTGCCTTACAGTGCTTGCAGCGCCGGAGACCCGGGTTCGATCCCGACTACGGGTGCTGTCTGTACGGAGTTTGTACGTTCTCCCCGTGACTGCGTGGGTTTTGGTGGGTATGGACCTGTGCAACCGAACTCGTCCGTACCCATCAAGATGCCTTCCTGAGATAGTCCCATTTGCCTGTGTTTGGCCCATGTCCCTCGCAACATTTCCAATATTAAAAGTTACTTTTGCCAACTTTGATACTGTTGCAATATTTGGTGATCCAAAAAGAATAACTGCAGTTGACATAATCTAAGGAATCGTTGAACCCAGCAGGGAAATCTGGTTTCAAGCTGGGAATGGATTGAGCTGGTGACTCCCTATCTCCATTTCCACTCAACATTCACCTCTCTAATTCCTGCAACTCTTCGGCCTCCAACTCTTGTGATCTTCTCAGTCTATTGCTGCCTTACTTAGTTTGTCCTATTGTTTGGTCATCCATCACCCTGGATGAAGCGAGGGGCTCGAGGGCCTGAGCTATAGGGAGAGGTTGCACAGGTTATGTCTTTATTCCTTGGAGCTCAGGAGGATGAGGGGTGATCTTATAGAGGTGTACAATATCAGGAGAGGAACAGATTGGGTAAATGCACAGTCTTTTTGCCTAGAGTAGTGGAATTGAAAACCAGAGCACATAAGTTTAAGGTAAGGGGGGAAAGATTTGAATTAGAATCTGAGGAGTAACTTTTTTACACAAAGGGTGGTGGGTGTATTGAACGAGCTGCCGGAGGAGGTAGTTGAGGCAGGTTTTATTGCAACGTTTTAAGAAACATTTGGACAGGTACATGGATATGGTATGTTTAGAGGGATATGGGCCAAAAGCAAACAGGTGGGACTAGTTTAGATGGTGGTTGGCGAGGGGAAGTTGAGCTGAAGGCACTATTTCTTCTTTGTATGACTACGACTCTAAGTGGGTGCAGACAGTAGTCTATGCCGCTCAGTGTATTATACATTGTCCAAAGTTTGATCAGTAAGTAGAAAGTGAGTAACACATCTGACTTCTGTCTGAAGCTCTTTGTCATCATGCCTCCATTATTCCCTAGGTGGTAAGTTCTTAAATCTTAAGAAGGAAGAGGCTACTTAGTTTTTCAGAGAAGAGGATGAATTGATTTAATCAGCTCATTCTAGCGGTTTTGTTCTGGAGCAGTATAGCTAGCTGGGAATACATTAGTTGTTTGACAAAAGGAATGCTCAATGTAATTTTCATGTCATTTTCTATTTTTGTTGGAAATAATATTGGAATTGACAGGAGCAATTCTTCTCCCTGATGGGAGAAATGCAAAGACATATCTTTTCTTTGTTTTAAAGAAACTTGAAATACAGCCTATCTAAGTGGAAAAATATTCCATTCATTTTGAACAAAAGCGCAAAGCTAAAATTCCTTCTATTGATTTTAATATGCCTCACCAGCGAAATACTCAATGGCACTTTTGATTATTCTTGATAGGTTCTGCAGAGTTACTGCATAACTTTCTGGTGAAACACATTGAATTATTTAGGAAATTTCTTGCAGGAAGCTGTGTTCTTTTAGACTGTCCGATATGCCAAATGTTTCATTTATCCAGGTTTAGAACTCTTTTAACAGAATCATCACTTGGGACTTGCAAAATTGTTCTAAAAACACGCAATAATCAAAACCACCGGCCAAATTTTGAATCAAAGAGTAATGCAGCACGGAACCAGGCCCTTCAGCCTAATGTGTCCATGAACATCAAGATGCTCATCTAAGATCATATTTGCCTGCATTCGGCACATCTCCCTCTAAACCTTTCCTATTCATGTACTTATCCAAATGCCTTTTAAATATTATTCTACCTGCCTTAACAACTTTCTCAGGCAGCTCACTCAATATACACACCACCGTCTAAGGAAGTTGCCCCTCAGGTCCCTTTTAAATCTTTCCTCTCTCACCTTAAACCTACACCCTCTAATTTTTGATTCCCCTTCCCTGGGAAAAAGATTGCATGCATTAACTTTCTGTTTGCCTTTCATAATTTTATACACATTGAAAAGGTCACCTCATCAGTCTCCTGCACTCCAGGGAATATAGTCCTAGACTGTCCCATGTCTCCCGATACCTCAGGCCCTCGAGCCCTAGAAACATTTTTGTAAATTGTCTTTTCAGTTTTTCCAGCTTTGTGATGTCTTCTCCATAGCAGTGTAATCAAAACTCTACACCATACTCCAAGTGTGACTCCTACAAGCATGTTGTGTAACTGCCAAATAATGTCTTAACTCCTGTACTTACTGTAAGTGCCCTGACTGATGAAAGCCAGTGTGCCCAAAGCTTTCCTACTACCTGGTCCTACCTCTGACACAGATTTCAGGGAGCTATATATTTTAAGATCCCTCTGCACAGATCACCCACGCTGTGTCCACAAAGGCCACCCTGAAGTTCTGGTTACTTATTGGTTCAACATTGGTTTCCAGTCCCACACCGACCTGGATGATCTCAGCCATCTCCACTGCCATTGTGCATCCAAACACAAACTAGAAGAACAATACCTCATGTTCCACTTGGGTAGCCCTACAACCCAATGTGTTGTAGGTAACCCACACTCCGCGTGTTCCTTTCCTACTTCCACCAAGTTCTCTCTCCCCCTTTTCACCATATCCATCCTAAAACCCCTTATAGACACAAAAAGCTGGAGTAACTCAACGGGACAGGCAGCATCTCTGGAGAGAGGGATTGGGTGACGTTTCCCCAATCTGACTTCACCTGCCTGTGATTCCCCTCCTCATCTGGTTCCACCAATCTCCTAGCTGCTTGGGTCCCAACCCTCCCCAACACTTCTATATATTGGAAATATTTCCTCTTCCTCCCCGTCCCCCCTCCCCACCGGTCTGATGTAGGATCTCTACTCTAAACTTTCAACACGCACATTTTGCTTCCACAGATGCTGTTTGTCCCGTTGAGCTCTTTCAGCAGGTTTTTTTCTGCTCCAGGACACCTTGGGGGTCGAGCTACCACACTGCCTGAGGCCAAATCATCACTGAGGCTCAATACAGAAGATCAGTGAGGTCCGCCATTGACCTTCACCCAAGATAAATGTAGGCAGGGTACACACACTTTGGGTGCACTTAGTCCAAAAGAATGTACCTTACATTTTTATGGCAGTATGTTTAGCTGCCTACTAACCACAGTAATCTTCCTGAAAGTGCAAAGGAAATTCAACAAACCACTTATTCGAAAGATTAAAATATGGATTGTGGAAATGTCGGAGACCCTACATCTAGAAAGAATTAGACTTGTCTTAATGGACAAACAAGAACATTTTGTTAAAATATGGTCTCCGTTCATTAATTATTTGAAGGGATAGATTGGCCCGGCACGGAAACCCAACTGAAGTTTGAACTCAGGATTAGATGAAAAGTTATACTTTATAATCTACGAACCTATCTCCAATGACGTATTATTAGTAATTCATTCCACTTTTTCTCTTTATTGACATTTGTAATTCATTTTTTCTCTTTCTCTCTCTTTCTATCTATATAAAAAAACACTAGTAGCGGAATCAATCGACAATTGAAAATTTTAATAATGTATGATTGATGTATATGAAAAGTTTTTTACTATAATATGTAACTATACTTTACCATAATATGTTTGCTTCTAATAAAAATATTTTTTAAAAAAGAAAAAAGAAAAAAAAGAAAGATTAGTAGCTTGGTGAACATAAGCAACGTAACACAGGATATAGACATGGGGGGTAGAGTTAACCTCCTGGCAGATGATTCAGGGGGATAGGGTTTAAAAATGTTGAACCCTCTTTAGAATCATTATTAAACATGGCATCTCCAGCTGTAATAAAAACAGAAAAACAAGGCTGTTCTCAGAAGGCAGGTCAAGCAATTAATTATGTTAATGAACAGAATTTAGATTTTAGCAGCTTTGAAGTTTAACGGTGGAGTCAGCATCTCCCGTGGAACACAGCAACTAACGGAATGTGAGAACAGTTGGAACCAAGAGTTTCTTGATGTTCCAGAAATACTTGCAGGATGAAAGGAATAGTTGCCCACCATACTAACTTATCATTCCCACACCTACTCCTTACTCGTCCAGTCAATTCATAAGATTATAAATTCATAAGAGATAGGAGGCCATTCGACCCATCAATTATGGCTGATCTATCTCTCCCTCCTAACTCCATTCTCCTGCCTTCTCCCCATAGCCTCTAACGCAGCCCACAATCTCTACCTTCATACCTCAAATTGCAGTTTCCCCTTTCACCCCACCAATCTCCACATCCAACATATCATCTGTACCATTCCCGCCATTCCCAAATCCACTCTTCTTCTTCCAACTTTTCTCAGCATTTCGAAGAAAGTTTTCCATGGAAATCATCTGTCACCAAGTGACTCATTCTGTGATCTGCTGATTTCAAGTGAATGGATTTATTACAAAATATACATTAATAGAATGGCTCTTGCAATTTCCTGTTGGTTGGTTTTCCAACTTGTTTAGAGAATGCAAAAAACTATGTGTATTTAGCTATGGAATATTTAAACCAATCAGTATATTTAGTTTAAGATAGTTATTATTTTCCTAAATTATAGTGTAGGTTTTAGTGGTCCTATACATTTTTTTGGGCTGGATTTCACTGCTACACTATGCATGATGGCTGTGGGTGAAGTTGGTTCAGCAGCAAGAGTCACCATTTCCTCAATGAGAAATCTTAATTTCTTTTCTCTCACTCTGAAGAAAGACTCTCTTCCCAGCACATCAATACCCTTAGGAAACCTGGCTTCCTGGCACATTTCTTTCCAATCTGCTTTGCTCGTTGATACTGAAAATAAATAAAAAGTGGAAAGGCCCTTTGATAAAAGCAGAGGCCGTGTGGTAGCCACCTTTCCTTCACTTTTTCACGCAAAGGCTGGTGGGTATATGTAACGACTTGCCTGAGGAGGTAGTTGAGGCAGGTACTATTGTGACGTTTAAGAAACATTTAGACAGGTAAATGGATAGGATAGCTTTAGAGAGATATGGGCCAAATGCAGGCAGGTGGGACTAGTGTAGATGGGGCATGTTGGTCAGTGTGGGCAACTTGGGCCGAAAGGCCTGTTTCTACTATGTATGACTGTATGAGTCTATTCACTTTACACCTCTGCAGCACAAATCAGCTGATCTGCCTTGACCCACCCTTCATTACGTGTAATGAAGAAAAAGATACAAAGTACTGGAGTAACTCAGCTGATCGGACGGAGGGTGCGCAGCACTGCAGCAGCCTCTACCTACAGCCTGTCTGTTATTTCCATCTTTTTTTTTTTTTTTTAGTTAGTCTAAAGTTTTGTGTTGGGGGAAACTTTAACTTTTCTATGTGGGGGAGGGGGGCAGGGTAAGGGGGAAACCGTTTCCCAGTCTCTTCCTGGCGGGGACGCGACTATTTCTCCGAGTCGCGTCATCGCCCCCCAACTTTCGGCCTACCAGCTGGATCGGAGCGGTCTTTCCTGCCGGGGACCGGGAACCGGACCAGGGCTGCTACAGCGGCGGCGCAGCGCTGGAGTCACCGCGGAGCGGGCGATGCCTACCTGGGTCGCCGTTTGGAGCTCCGGAGCGTTGGGCCGCTGCTCCAACATCGTGGAGCTCTGGTGCGGAGGGCTTCCAATGCGGGCGGCGCTGAACAACATCGTGGGGTCTGGGGCGCCTTGCAGAGGGCCCACAGCAGCAGTCTCCACCCAGCGCGGCCTGCGGACTTTGGAAGCCACCGACTCCGGTAGGAGGGGGCCGACTCTGGTGTCCACGCCGCTGAGGACGTCCCGCAGCCCCGACGTCGGACTTGTATCACCCCGGCGAGCGGTCCTGGACATCGGGCCGCCCGTAGCTGCAACTGCGGAGGGCTTGGGGAGGCCCTGACCACGAGGAACAGTGGAGGAAGAGACTGACTTTGGTGCCTTCCCACACAGTGGGAAACTGATTCTGCTGTGTGGGGATGTTTTATGTCAAATTCTATAGTGTGTGTTCTTTATACCCTTTCTGGCTTAATCTCTCCCTTCACCACCTCCAGTTTAAATTCCAGTTGGAATATTTTGGAGGACCCAAGAACCAAGAACCAGGAACCAAGAATCAGGCAGCATCTCTGGAGAACATGGGCAGGTGACGCTTTGGGTCGGTACCCTTCTTCAGACTCAAGAAGAAGTCTGAAGTCAGAAGACCCGAAACATCACCTGTCTATTTTCTCCATGGATGCTGCCTGACCTGCTGAGTTACTCCAGCACTTTGTGTCTTTAAAAAATAAAAATAAACCAGCATCTGCAGTTCCTTGTTTCTTCATTAAGTACATGGACATGATTCTCATATTGTCATTGTGATGGTACATTTTCCTTGAGTGCAGGGCAACTCTATATTGCTGTGAATCTCATCAAAAGCTTGCTCTGAACTATTACTGACGCTTAAACCAGACGTTGAGACAAAAACAGAGATTAGGTCAAGTTGAGTCTCAAAAAATAGGAAAATTGTAGACAATAGGTGCATGAGTAGGTCATTCGGCCCTTCGAGCCAGCACCGCCATTCAATGTGATCATGGCTGATCATCCCTAATCAGTACCCCGTTCCTGCCTCCTCCCCATATCCCCTGACTCCGCTATTTTTAAGAGCCCTATCTAGCTCTCTCTTGAAAGTACCCAGAGAACCGGCCTCCACTGCGCTCTGAGGCAGAGAATTCCAAGGACTCACAACTCTCTGTGTGAAAAAGTGTTTCCTCATCTCCGTTCTAACTGGCTTACCCTTATTCTTAAACTGGCCCCTGGTTCTGTACTCCCCCAACATCAGGAACATGTTTCCTGCCTCTAGCGTGTCCAAACCCTTAATAATCTTATATGTTTCAATAAGATACCCTCTCATCCTTCTAAATTCAAGCCCAGCCGCTCCATTCTCTCAGCATAAGACAGTCGCGCCATCCCGGGAATGAACCTTGTAAACCTACGCTGCACTCCCTCAATAGCAAGAATGTCCTTCTTCAAATTGCTACATTCTATGATTCTACAGACTACAATTTGCAAACCTTTTACCTGCACTCAGGTTCCATTACATTAGAGTGATTTTGGGGAGCGTCTAACTTGCTCTTCACACACATAATACAAATAAGTACAGTATCTATTTAAAGTTTCTATTTTTAATGTTGAATAACAGTCATTCCAGTATTTGTTCTTGCAAATATTTCCATAGCCCATTTAGTAAGAGAAACCATACATCTACAAAATATTAATTGTTTAAGATATAGCCTTTATCAAATAACGCATGCTATGACATTATATCATTATAGCTGACAAGTGTACCTTGATGGATGGTGATAATTAAAAGCATAATATCAGTGAAAATTGTGAATTATTGGCCTTTCCTAAGTAATACTCTGCCAATTAACAAATCATTCTGTTACGGCAGTGTATTTGATTGCTTATAGGGAACAAAGCACTTTGATGTCAATATTTTTTATAAAGGCTGTGAAAGTTTGGTTATTTCAAATATAATATTACGTGAAAGATTAGCTTAAAATAATACATATTATTTTGAAAGGTTCTGAAAAATTGCTGCTTATTGCATGATTATTGCATGTTTTTAAAGCAGCTTTACTAATATTACAATAATTCTATAAACCCTATTTTCCATCTTGATCATTGACTACCAAAGACTTGATTGAATGCTTTGTATGAGAGCAAAAGATGATTCCAAGGAATAATAACAACAGTTATCCCAGAGGATGTGTCCTAATATATCATCAAAGGAAGAATAATGAAGTCAGTGGACTAAGACTGGAGACTCCAAGTAAAAACAAGACATTCTGGGAATATTGTGGGTTACATAAGAGGCAAGAACAGATACACTGTCTGATATGGCCCCATCTCATGATGTGGCGAATGGTTAATTCCATATAAAATGCCTTAACTGTCTGCATCTCAGACCCCAGATCTATAGAGAGAACTTGAAAGCAATATTATAAAAACAACGAGAAAAAATGATGGTAAAATAATGGCAGTAATTGTACAATCATATTCAGGATTTGGAGCTGGATAATTGTGCCAGATGTGGCATGTCAATTCAACTGTGTGCACAGAAAAAGATTGGAGGAGCAGTCTTTGATGATTTCGCATTGCTTGAAGTTAATTGTTGCAGTCACAACTGGGACTTGATTTTTATTTCCATTGATGTAAAATATATAACTACATCTTCCTTGTCCATTGTGAATCTGGCTTAGGTCTGTCTGTGTAACTTATAGGAGTAGAATTAGGCTATTTGGCCCATCGAGTCAATGCCATTCAATCATGGATGATCTCTGCCTCTTAATCCCATTTTCCTGCCTTCTCCCATAACCCTTGACACCCGTTCTAATCAAGAATGTCTATCTCTGCCTTAAAAATGTTCACTGACTTGGCTTCCACAGCCCTCTGTGGCAATGAGTTCCACAGATTAACTACCCTCTGACTAAAGAAGTTCCTCCGCACCTCCTTTCTAAAAGAGCGCCCTTTAATTGTGAGGCAATGACTTCTGGCCCTAGACTCTCCCATCAGCGGAAACATCCTTTCCACATCCGCTCTATCTATGCCTTTCATTATTCTGTAAGTTTCAATGAGGTCCCCCTTAACCTTCTAAACTCCAGCGAGTACAGGCCCAGTGTAGTCAAGCATTCATCATATGCTAACCCACTCATCCCAGGTATCAGTTCTGTGGATTTGTGATGAAGTCTTTGTTTCCTTTGGTGTGAAATATAGGTTAATCGGACTAGATACGGCAGAGCCAGTGGGCAATGCAAGGCTGGGAGTAGGTGCAGTCAAGGTGTATTTTGGAGTCCATCAGCTTGAAATTGAGAAAGGAACTGCAGATGCTGATTTTTACTGAAGATAGACACAAAGTGCTGGGTCAAACTCAGCGGGTCAGGCAGCATCTCTGGGGGGAAAGGATAGGTGACATTTCGGGTTGGGACCCTTCTAGTGGATAACAGTCACTAACCTATCCACCAAATTGGAGATCGAAAAATTAAGAAAAGGAAGGAAGAGCAAGAATAATCTGTATTAAGAACTAGGTAAGACCCTGATGTAACATCTCATTTGTTCAACAGCACCTCCAGCCAACTGTATAATTATACCAGCTCAAGTTTATTGACCAATGGCCTGGGGAAGAGCATGAACATACAACCTACTGAGCCAGAGATGAGAGTAATATTAGATTTGTAAGCTGTGTCCCAAAGCAATATAGCAACGATATTTGAAAGTAGAGTGTACTGGTGAAGGTGAAGGGGAAAACATTTAATAGGACTCTGAGGGGTAACTTTTGGTTTGGTGGGATATGGACCAAGCGCAGGCAGGTGGGACTAGTGGAACTGGGACATTTTTGGCCGGAGTGGGCAAGTTGGGCCAAAGGGCCTGTTTCCACACTATATCACTCTATGACTCTATGGTACATTAAGATGCCAGATCACTAGCCCAGAAACCTCAGATCTGATCAGCCAACACAATCTAGTGCTCTCCAAATCAGTCAATAATACTTACACAAAGCTTGCCAATTCAAACTTTTAGCAGTTATGAACTGTACCAATGTCCTGATCTTGTTGTAAATGGTACTTAGTATTTTATATTATCCATCAGAAAAAAAGCTAATTTTAAAGATGTAGTTTGGTGTTGTCTTTTATTGTTGTAGAAGAATATGCTATGAGAAGAGAAGACGAAGTTGTCCATATCACGGTGTCCCATCTATTTAACTTTGTTAAAAGGGACATTCAGTGAAAATAATGAATGAGAACTGAAATATTTTTCACTGTGCATACTTATCTCAAAGTATACTGCTTGATATTTATAACGTTCCCATTCCATCCTTTACTCAATTCTGAGCAAAAAACACAGTGCTGGAGGATCTCAGCTTGTCAGGGAGGGAATGAACTACATTTGTGGACCCAATGAATAGAACAACGTTTTGGACTGGGACCCTTCACTTAATTCTACTCTCCTTACAGAAGAAATAAAGGCACATTTCATTGCTCATCAAATCCTAACTTAAGTGCATTAATTAAGTATAGAAACACTAACATATGGAGATAGGCGAGCAAAAACTTGCATCTACCAAGATTTATAGACTTTGGAATTGGAAAAGGGCATTGGTCATTTTGAAGACTGCTCAGTAAGATTGTGGGTGATCTACATCTCATCAGCCCACATTCTTCATACCACAACTCATACACATTCATGACTCATAACATGAGAAGCTCTAGTTGTCCCAAGAATGACAACCTCTTTGCCCCAATATACAAAGTTGAACTGGATTATAGAGTTCTCAGTGATGGCTCTCCTCAGCACAACAAATGTTCTGAAGGGAAAAAAAAATCAATGAATCTGAGATGCCATGTTTTTAAGAACACCCAGGTCATGATAAAAACAGCTATCGGGAGCAAATTTTTAAATGTATTTACAATATGTAGCTGCCACTGCCAATGCTTTCTACCTTTGATTTGTGAGTCTTGCCTCGACCATTTGAGGATAATTATATGTTTCTTATCCTCAAGCAAATCAGACAGAGTGTTATTACTTCAGTACACAGAACAGCAGCATAGAAAGTCATAACGTGCCTATGTTTTTGGCACAAGTCGGTTCTGCAGAAAAAAAGCTGATATTGGCGGTGTATTGATTTGCTGTTCATATCTTGTTCTTATTACAGATTATTCTTGCTCTTCCCTCCCTTTCTTAACTTTTCAACATTTTGTACAGCTGCAAGATGAAATCCTAATTCTTATTTTCAATGCCTCGCCTTACAAAGGCAAGCATGCCAAATGCTTTTTTCACCACACAATCAATCTGTATTGCCATTTCCAGGCCACTATGAATTTGCACCCTAGGGCCTGTATAAATGAGCACTCCAAAGATTCCTGCCATTTACTGTATATGGCCTGCCAGCACTGACCTCCTAAACATATTACCTCAAACTTGTCTGTATTATGTTCCATCTGCAGCCGCTTTGTCCAACTTTCCAGCTGATCTATGTCTTCTGTATCCTTCTGTATCAGATCACCGGGCAAAACAATGAATTTCCTGATGAGGATTTTCTCTTCACCCCGGTATTCCCCCAACATAGCGAGGAATATTGACACCATAGAGCGACCGATTTTTTTTTTCTCCATAATCAGTAGAGTTGATAGGTTTAAGTTCTTTAGTGACATTCTCGCAATACTTGAAGCGTTTGTGTTGAATTCCTTCCCATTCATTAGAGCAACAGCTGAGATGTATCATACGGACCCGAGTGCCTATTAGATTGGTAGACGGATGAACTAATGTACTCGACACAAAATGCTGGAGTAACTCAATGGAGCAAGCAGCACCTCTGGCAGGGAGGAAAACATTTAAAAAGAAAATTAACAAAATTATGAATTTGCTAGATGAGCTATATCACGCACACATACTGCTCCCCCGGCCACAACACTGATTAAACCAAAGATCATAGAAGGCTAAGATAGACCACTCCTGCAAAATCCTGACGTGGATTAAACTGCGAGAGGCAAAATGGAAGTCGGAATCGTATTCCCAAAATGGCGGAGGTTCCGCTCCGTTGCATACTACACGTCAGTCCGTTAGATTTTTCAGGAGTGGTCTATCTTAGCCTTCTACAATCTTTGCTTGATAGTGCTATCAAAACTACTCGACACTTTACGGAAGAGTAACGGAGTGGTAATTATCTGTATGAACAGGATGAACCCTGCCACTTATTCGTATGTATTGGTAGCAGTAATACTAGTGTCGTTTGTTAAAGGGCAGTACTGTTGTGCAGTCGGTAGAGTTGCTGCCTCACAGACAAAGACAGGTTTGATCCTGACTATGGGTGCTGTCTATATGGAGTTTGTACATTCTCGCCTGTGACCACGTGGGTTTTCTCCGGGTTCTCCGGTTTCCTCCCACACTCCAAAGACATACAGGTTTGTAAATTAATTGGCTTCTGTAAAAATTGGAAAAAAAAATTCCCTAGTGTGTAGCATGCTGCTAGTGTACCAGGTGACCGCTGGTTGGCGTGGACTCGGTGGGCCGAAGGACCCACGCTGTATCTCTAAAGTCTAAAGTAAAGTCTAACGGTACAGGTGATTACAGAACAAAAAACATCACTACTATTGGTATTTTATTGAGCCCCTAATGGGCCTGCCTCACTTAGGCGACATTTTAGGCGAATACAGGAGACTATGCGGGCACCACATGGTTGCCACATGTTTGCGGGTGGTTGCCGGGGAGTCACCTTCATGGTCGTGAGTAGTTCCGCATTCTCGGAAGTAGTCGCGGCTTCATCCTGGTCGCCGCTAATTTTTCAACATGGAGAGTAGCGAGAATTCTCGTGCCGTAGATGCAGTGGTAGTGAGTGGGTCGCCAGGAGATCGTAGGTTGTCGCCAGTGCTGACCGGTGAATTTCATTGGCTCATTGGGGAAAAAAACGTGAACAGTAGTTTTCAGAACCAAGGATAACCGGCCGGTAATGTTAATATCCGCCGAGCTTCACAGCCGTGTATCTCTGGCTTCTTAAAAGTTGTCTCCACTCCTTCTTCCCCCTCTCCCCCCCCCCCCCCACTTTTAAAGGACTTACGTGACCCTTCCCGTACGCTGTGCTTTCACCGTCTTAATTACAGCGCCAACCTTCCTGTTAATCGTGATGTGTGTCTGTATCACATTGGCTTTGCACCGTGTGAATTTCACTCAGACAGCGCTCCTCCCGCTTGCCCTATCCCCCACCTGCATAACTGGCTGGTGAAGGAAGCGATGTGTGTGTGTGTTCCACTCTGACAGTCGCCGTTCTAGTCGCCGGTTTTTCAGCAACCTGCTACGACTTGACAATCGTCTGAAAAGTCGCCTAAGTGGGACAGGCCCATAAGGCTTTACTTAATGTTAACAATCCCTCAATGTTACATTGGCTGAAGACTGTCCTATGTGATGGCAAGTACATCAGAAGGTGGATAAAATTGACTTCACACTTATGGCTGTAAAATAGTTACAAACACATCAGCTCATTCTTCTGCATTTGAATGCTGGGCTTCATCTCCTGTGTTGGCTTGTTCTGTTGAGCTTCATCTCCTGGACTTGCTGGGCCAAAGGTCCTGTTTTCATGCTATCTCTCTAAACTTAACTAAACTAAACTAATTCATTTAATTGTCCAATGGATGTGATTGGATATGGCAGGACTGCACAACTTGCAGAGTAGACTTCGCACATATATAACAACGAATATTTGTTTTATGCATGTTTATGTTCAAAGCAGATTTAACTTCAGAGGCACAAGAGACTGCAGATAACGTCATGGGGTCACACAGCATGGAAACAGATTCTTTGGCCCCTCATCCATGCCATACAAGATGCCCCATATAAACTAGTCCTATTTGCCCACGTTTGACTTTTATCCCTCTTAAATCTTTCCTCTCCATGTACCTGTTCAAATGTTTATTAAATGTTGATATAGCACCTGCCTTATTTATCTCCTCTGGCATCCTGTTCCTTGGGCCCACGATCCTCTGTCCTTCAAGTTCCTGTTAAATCTTTCCCCTCTCACCTTAAACCTATGACTGGTGCTGGTTCTTGTTTCCCCTAACCTAGGTAAAACACTGTGCATCCACCTTATCAATTCCCCTTATAATTTTATACACCTCTCTAAGATCTGGAAACCGCTTGATAGAAACTTGAACCAAAAACCCAGCTGGCCAGGCAGCATCTGTGGAGGAAAATGGGCAGATGACTTGTCAGGTCAGGACCCTTCTTCAGATTTTACCAATGTTAGGTATGTTACACTCCTAATTTAGTAGGTGTTTGAGAAATGCTTCTGACAAAAGTCAACGAATCAAATACTTGCAATCTGTAGATCGTAATGTTTAATTCTCTTTAGAAGCTAAACATGCAGTTATGATGATAAGTGTGAAACATATAATGAATGAATGGATTCTTAACTTATAATGGGAAGATTACATTGAAATATAAAAATCGGTAGCCGTTTTTGACTCTTACAGCTTCATCTTTATAAGGGTGATCAAAATTTGGTCTCCACCATCTGACAGTCAATAATTTCATGAAAGCTAAAACATGTGGCTTTCTTGTCATGTTTATTGTTTCATGTCATTTTCAACCATAGTTCCTACATATGTCTCATATTTTGTATTATTCAATGAATTCAGCTCTTGCTTAATCATAAGGTTACAGATCAATCGCTGCAGGATAGATGTTAGATGCTTCTCAAAGATAGAAGAGGAATTAATTCGCAACTAAAACGATAAAATGTAGCCCGAGTTTGAATGCGCAAATCTGCAGCGAGGCATGTAATGACAGATTGTTGATTGTCCAGCTCAGCTTTAAAGTTTGGCACTGTGTCTCTGTGTTGATTACCAATGATAAATATGTTACTCAACATATCACCAAATAGATCAGGAGAGAAGTGACACTATTTTTCCTTCCACCACCCAATAAATTAATGCATATTGACTTGGCTGAGTTGATTTTGGAGCAGATTCTCACACTTATCTCCCTATCATCATGCATGGAAACTTTTAACTTCAATATTTTGGCATAAAATTCTTTGGATTTACAGCAACAAAAACAAATTGATGATTGATAAAATGCTTTATATATCATCACTAACAAGAAACATTATCCCCGACTGTGACAAGTATGAACCAGAATCGTATGCACCACCCTTACATGCTTAAATGAAAAATACTTTTTTTAGTATTTGAGGCACAGCGTTTGGTGTGTCAAATGCTTCAGCTGTTTTAACGGGTGTAAAATGTGAATGCAAGAGCACAGTTTAGCATCAGCAGGATTCAGGGACATTCCACGTCAATAGTATACTGCTGGTCATTCTGCTAAAATGCAAGGATAAAGGCATCCAGGGTATGTGTGCAAAAATATTTGCATATAGATAAATAAGGGCCTAACTAACTACATTACATGAGGCCTTCATAAACCTTTCCTCTCCATGTACCTGTGCAAGTGTCTTTGAAATGTTGTTATAGCACCTGCCTTACCTATCTCTCCTGGCATCTCGTTCTATATACCCACGACCCTCTGTCCCTCAGGTTCCTATCAAATCTTTCCCTCTCAGATACCTGACTGCAAAATGATGGGTTAAAAATTGATTTACTACTCTATCAACCAACGTAGTAATTTCACTGCGAAGAGTAGACTAATGTGATGGTCAAATCAATAGTGCAGAGAGGAACTTCATTAAAGGGCCTGCAGAAAGGATATTCTTTTGAAATCTATCCGTGTGAAGCCATGAGGTGCTGCTCTAGGTGACTATCTGCAAGTGCACCAACTGCTGTTCCTGTCTAACTGCTGGAGATGCACTTGGAGTCATTCCGTAGCATTTGGTATGTTGAGAGCATCGCAGATAGGAGTTTCATAGAAACATAGAAACATAGGAAATAGGAGCTGGAGGAGGCCATTCGGCCCTTCGAGCCAGCACTGCCATTCATTGTTATCATGGCTGATCATCCACAATCAGATTCGGAGGCTTACCGCAGGTCCGGTGGACAGTAATATCGGGAGCCCGCGGGTCCCTGCTGGGAGACCGCTTTTTGGGGCTTCCGCAACGGCGACTTCTCCCGCCCGAGTCGCGGGGTCGAGGAGTACCTGGAGCAGGGCCTGACATCGCCCGGCGTGGCTTCAACGGCTGCGGGACTTTGCTAGCGCCCGCCGGGGGCTCTAACAACAAGACCCGGAGCGTGGCCTTGCATCGCCCGGCGCGGCGTTAATGGCCGCGGGACAATTGCCATCGCCCGCCGGGGGCTTTGACTCTGACATCGGGAGGGGAATGGGGAGTGCAGGGGAGAGATAAGTTTTTTTGCCTTCCATCACAGCGAGGAGATGCGCTGTGATGGATGTCTGTGTAAATTGTGTTGTGTCTTGGGTCTTTTTTTCTTGTGTGTATGACTGCAGAAACAACATTTCATTTGAGCCTCTATGAGGTTCAAGTGACAAATAAATTGTAATTAAAGTAATTAATAATTAAATCAGTAACCCGTGCCTGCCTTCTTCCCATACCCCTTGATTCCGCAAGCCCCAAGAGCTCTATCTAACTCTCTTTTAAATTCATCCAGTGAATTGGCCTCGACTGCCTTCCATGACAGAGAATTTCACAAATTCACAACTCTCTGGGTGAAAACGTTTTTTCTCATCTCAGTTTTAAATGGCCTCCCATTTATTCTTAGACTGTGGGCCCTGGTTCTGGACTCCCCCAACATCGGGAACATTTTTCCTGCATCTAGCTTGTCCAGTCCTTTTATAATTTTATATGTTTCAATAAGATAACCCCTCATCCTTCTAAATTCCAGTGAATACTGGGAGACCACCAGGAAAGGCAGAGGGGGCTGGCAGGCAGTATAGGATTCATCTGTGGCCATTCCCCTCAGTAGCAAATATACGGAGGCAGCACAGTGACGAAGGGGGTGGCACGGTGGTGCAGTGGTAGAACTGCTGCCTTACAGTGCCAGAGACCTGGGTACAATCCTAACTATGAGCGTTATCTGGACGGAGGTGTACGTTCCCCCCGTGACTGTGTGGGTTTTCACCAAATGCTCCGGTTTCCTCCAACACTCCAAAGACGTACGACTTTTAAGATACAGCGCGATAACAGGCCCTTCAGCCCACTGAAACCATGCCGACCATCGATCACGCCATACATTAGCACTAATATTACACACTAGGCACAATTTAAACATTTCACCGAAGCCAATTAACCTACAAACCTATACGTCTTTAGAGTGTGCCAGGATACTGGAGCACCCGGAGAATAACCCACGCGGTCTCGGGGTGAACGTACAGCATCTGTACAGACAGCACCCATAGACAGGATCTTCTTCTTCTTTTCGTGTCCTTCTTGTTACAAATGTTGACCTCGCTGTCATCGTCCATCCTGAAAAGGACGCAAGCTTCCGGCGACAATCAGTGGAAGCCATCACTTGTCGCAACAGAGATGGTGGTAGCAGAATTAGTTCAGGATACTTCCAGTTTCCAGCCCCGCGACATGGACGCTTTTGCTATGGGGCCATAGACAGGATCGAACCCAGGTCTCTGGCACTGTAAGATAGCAGCTCTAACACTGTTTCACTGTGCCCCCCCCCCCCACACACACACATACAGGTTTGTAGGTTAATTGGCTTTAGTAAAATAATACATTTTTCATAGTGTGCAGGATAATGTTAGTGTACAGGGTGATCGTGCTTGGAGTAAACTCGGTGGGCCGAAGGGGCAGTTTCCACAGTGTATCTCTAAAATCTCTAAAGGCTAAAGTAAAGTCCACCATTTCAGATACAGTCGTGGGGTATGTCCTTTCTGAGGAGAGCACCAGCAGCCAGGTCTCTGGCACCACGACTGGCTCTGGTACACAGTGGGGAAGGATGGAGACAGGGAGAGTTATAGTGATATGGGACTCAATAGTTAGAGCACTGACAGGAGATATCGAGGCCACACAAGATATATCAGATTTATATGTATTGACTAGGGTAATGTTTTGAGCCCATCCAAGCCCTCGGCATTATGGCAGTCCCAGTTGGTATTTGCAAGATTAACCCCCCTCCCCCCACTATTACTAACTTATTATTCTTGCAGATATCTGTGTTCACCACTGCAAATGACTGCTTTGGATCCCACTTCCCTGAGGTGAAAACCCTACCTTATGGAAATAACTATCAGGAGCCTGATAACAGAGGGGAAATAGCTGTTCCTGAGTCTGGTGGTGTGCACTTTCAAGCTTCTGTACCTACAGCTGGACAGGAGCAGGGAGAAGAAGAAATGTCTGGGGTGGGATAAGCCTTTGATTATGTTGGTTGCTTTGAAGTGTAGAATTGAGTCGATGGTGGAAAGTCTGGTTTGTGTGACGAACTGGGCTACATCTACAACTCTGTACAACTCTCTGTACTTTTAAGTAATAATTGGTTTAACATTCTTCCTTCCAAAGTGGATAACCTCACATTTGCACATTTTATACTCCATCTGCCAACTTTTTGCCCACTTACAGAAATGAACTATAAATCTACATAGGCTTTTTGTCTTCTCCTTAACTTCATAACTTATGAAACATTTGGCCCATTCAGTTGAGTCTTACTCGATTATAAACGGTTGAAGCCCAGCATTGATATCAGTGGCACCCATTGACTTCCACTCCAAAATGTACCCATTTATCCCCTTTCTCAGTGTTTTACTGGTTAGTTACTCTTCTTTCCAATATATTATGCCTGACCTCTCCGGCGTGCTTATTTAAGCACTAAGAATGCTGAGAAAGCCTTTCTAAGTTCCTTTATTGAACATAAAAGCATTTAAATGTCATTCTGTGGCGCTTTAGTGAACAATGACTTTATGCTAGTAATTTAATATTGTTTGCCTTTATGCACTTGTCCCTCAGAGAGATCCCGAGTCCACAGAGTCAGGATCTTTTACTTTGTTATGTTTATTTATACAACCAGTTTTTTTTTGGAGGAGTTTAAAATAATTGGTTACTGTTGCAGAACCATCACATGGTCATTCATAGTTAAATCCTTTACAGTCAGATAAAGTCGCTGATCTACTTACAGCAGGAGTTGACTTTCTTTTTTTCTCTTGTAATTAAAAAAAAATGAAATCCATACATATATTTTACTTGTGTCTTTCCCTTAATTTCATTCAACACAGCAGCAGGCTATTTGGCCCGTTGTCTATGCTGTCTCTCTGTTCCATACCTCCACTTATCTTCCTGCAACGTATTCTTGCTCACATGCACATCACCCCTTGAATTCTCCTGGCACCTCCTAAACTAGGGGACATTTACAATGGCAAACTAACTTGCCAGCATAAATAAAAGGATAGAATAGAATAGAATAGTATAGAATGCCTTTTATTGTCATTCAAACAGCTTGGTTTGAACGAAATTGCATTTTCTACAGTCTTAACATTACAAAAAAAAACAAGACCTACACTTAACACAATTTACACAATCATCCATCAGAGTGAATCTCCAACACCTCCTCACAGTGATGAGAAGCAAAAGTCTTATCTCTTCCCTTTGTTCTTCTCCCGCGGTCCAGCAGTCCAACTGCAGCGTCGAGGCGACTGGGGCTCCCGATGTTAAAGCCCCCGGCAGGCGATGGTAAGTCCCGCAGCCTTTAATCCGCACCGAGCGATGTTAGTCATTTAAACCCCGCAATTCCAGCGGGAGAAGTTGCCGTTGCGAGAGCTCCGAAAAGTGGTCTCCCACCAGGGACCTGGAGCTCCTGATGTTCCTGTCCACCGAGCCTGCGGCCGGAGCCTCTGAAGCTCCGAAGTCGGGTGACAGCCGCACGCCACCACAGCTCTTTCGTTCCAAAATCGGCCAGAGTAGAGATTAAACGGTCCCCCCCCCCCCCCATCACACACATATACACAGCTAAAAAATAATTAAAACTAGAATCAACACATACATTTAACGAGACAAAAAAAAAAAAATACAGATGGACTGCAGTCAAGCCGCTGCCATTAGGCGCTGCCACACCACGGATAGATCTTTTGAAAGGAGATAAGGATGAATTTCTTCAGTCAGAGGATGGTGGAATTCATTGCCACAGGCAGCTGTGGAGGACAAGACAATGGGTATTTCTAAGGTGGAGATTGACAGATTCTTGATTAGTATGGGTGTTAAGGGTTATGGGGGAAAAGGCAGGAGTATGAGATTGAGAGGGAAAGGTAGATCAACCACAACTGAAGGGCCGAGTAGACTCAATGGGCATAATGGCCTAATTCTGCTCCTATGACTTAAGGGCCTGTCCCACGAGCATGCAACCTGCATGCGGCAAGCGCGACCAAACTGGAAGCGGGGGCCGCGCGGAGGTCGAGTGAGTGACGTGAAGTTCGAGCGAAGTCCGCGGGATGTTCGCGCGTGACGTACGGCGTCAAGACGTTGCGTAAGGTGTCGAGACACTGCGCACGCCCGTCGAGGCGGTGCATACAGCGTCGAGGGGGCTGCGGGCCGGCAGGCCGTTGCCGCGCGGAATTTTTGAACACGGGCAGTTTTTCGGAGCCCCACGCGAAGTCGGGACCAGCTCCGCACAACTCCATACGGCTCCGGCGATCGAAGTGGGACCGGCCCCGTGAGGCCGTACGGCTTAAGCGACCACATTAGGTCGCGCTTGCCGCATGGAGTCGCATGCTCGTGGGACAGGCCCTTTATGAACATACATTTGATGTGGAAGGAAATCAGATCACCTGTGGGATAACCGATGCAGGTGCAGTGAGAGTCTGCAAACTCCACACAGTCACCACCACCCAATGATTGGATGGAATGCGAATCATCGGAGCTGTGCAGCAGCAGCGCTGCCTGATGCACCACTGTGCCACGCAATACTTGGCATTGCATTAGTATTGTAGTTTAAATATCCATGCATATCTGACAGGTTAAAAAAACTGAAATTAGTTTCACAAACCACAAGTTCAGTAGATTGTAGGCAAATGGTCGTTCCAGAACTTTGTTAGGTAGTTTAAGCTGACACTTTGGCACCAAACATGTCTTACGTTTTTTTTTTTTGACACATCGTCAGAGCTGAGATTTTAAACTGAGGCAGACTTGTATAAAACATCTCACTGTAAACCAATTCTCCCAACATTTATTCTACAATTAAACACACAAGGAGAAACATCTAAACACATGAGGAGAAAGTAATGAGTGGGATTTGGGTAAAATTGAAGTAATTTTTCTCACTATCCTCATGTTGCTGCTGAAGGCTTCATTCAAGAAGAGGTATCAAAGAAAGTAAAGGAAAGGGACAGAATTATAAAGTTCTGGAAAAAAGTTCACGGGATGTGGGGAAAGGGGGGGGGGGGGGGGGGGATCCTTCAAAATCTTCATAACATTTCACCGATCGGAACAAAACTTATTTGAATTGCAGCAGGGGAGAGTGGTGAGTAAGGTGGCTAAAAATAGTAGCGCTATGGGGAATCTTTTTTGTGCAAATTTAATTACAACACAGATAGGAAGTGGTCAAGATGAGAGTTTTAGTAATATACTAGAACAAGTGCAGACCCGTTGGGTCTGTTCCCCCAACGTGCGGTTGTGGGGGGAGGCAGCATGCAGCGTCACACACACTAACTATCCACCACCCCCCCCCCCCCGCACACACGCTAATTACCCCCCTTGATATTATATTAATATTATTAATTTGCTCATTTTACCCCATAACCACCCTATCTACTGACGCATAGACACCAACTTGCAGTCACATCTAGAGAGGGGGGGCGGGGGTAGAGAGTGAGGGCAGAGAGAGAAGGAGAGGGAGGTGGAGGGGAGGAGAAGAGGGAGGGTGGGTGAGGGGGGAAAGGTGGGGGAGGAGGGGAGAGAGGGAGGGGAGGAGAGAGAGAGGGGAGGGGAGGAGACGGGGTGAGAGTGAGGGGGAGAAAGAGGGGGTACTGAGAGCGGGGTGAGGGAAGGTGGGGAGCAAGGGGGGAGGGTGAAGGGAAGAGGGGAGGGGGTGTGGAGGGGGGGGGTAGGGGAGGGAGGGTGGGGGAGGGGATGGATGGGAGGAGGGAGAGAAAAAGAGGGGAGAGAGAGAGAGAGAGGAGAGGGAAAGAGGGGGGAGGGAGAGAGAGGGGGGGAGAGAGGTGGGGAGAGAGAGGAGGGAAGAGAGAGAGAGAGTGCCTTTTTACTTCAACCCAAACATATTTTCATTTTCAAACCACATTAAGGGCACTCACAGTTGAGTAGACATGTGTTCAGTGTTATTCAGAGAGACGTGACCTCCATCTTGCAGAGACTGAGCGAGGTACACCACTTCCTAGTTTTATAGTCCCACACACTCCCTCCAGCAGGGGCAGCAGAGAGAATGGTGAATTTTTAAAAAACATTAATATGTCTCTGATTTTTCATCGATGGGAAAAATCCTCTGGTCCAGGAAGGCAGACGTGGGCTCTGAGCAAGGTGGCCAAAAATGACGGCCGTAGGTGGTGGCGTTCTCTCGGAAATCGCAGCACAGTGGGCCAAAAGCGGTCAAGATCAGACTTTTAGTAATATACTAGACCAAGTGCAGACCCGTTGGGTCTGTTTCCCCAACGGCGTTTGTGGGGGGGGGGGGGGGGGGATGCGGCATCACACTCACATTAACCACCCCCCAAACACACAGCTGGGGGGAGGGGGGTGAGAAGAGGGGAGGGAGGGGAGAGGAGGAGGAGGAAACGGGACAGATTTGGGAGGGAAAGGAGAGCGGGGTAGGGGGTGAGAGAGGGGGATGGGGAGAGAGATGTGGGGGAGGGGGGGATGGGGAGGGAGGGGAGGAGGGAGGGTGGGGGAGAGGGGTGGGGGGAGAGGGGAAAGAGTGGGGAGGGAGAGTGGAGGGGGAAGGGGGGAGAGGTGGAAGAGGGGAGGGAGGAGGAGAGGGGTAGGGGGAGTGATTGAAGAGGGACAGAGGGGTAGGAGGAAGGGGGCAGGTGGAGAGAGGGAAGGGGGTGGGGTAGAGAAGGAAGGGGGGTGGGGGAGAGAGGGATGGGTGGGAGAGGGAGAGGGAGAGGGGTGAGGAGAGGGAAACATAGAAACATAGAAATTAAGTGCAGGAGTAGGCCATTCGGCCCTTCGAGCCTGCACCACCATTCAATATGATCATGGCTGATCATCCAACTCAGTATCCTGTACCTGCCTTCTCTCCATACCCCCTGATCCCTTTAGCCACAAGGACCACATCTAACTCCCTCTTAAATATAGCCAATGAATTGGCCTCAACTACCTTCTGTGCCAGTGAATTCCAGAGATTCACCACTCTCTGTGTGAAAAATGTTTTTCTCATCTCGGTCCTAAAGTATTTACCCCTTATCCTTAAACTGTGACCCCTTGTTCTGGACTTCCCCAACATCCGGAACAATCATCCTGCATATAGCCTGTCCAACCCCTTAAGAATTTTGTAAGTTTCTATAAGATACCCCCTCAATCTTCTAAAATCTAGCGAGTACAAGCCGAGTCTATCCCGTCTTTATTCATATGAAAGTACTGACATCCCAGGAATCAGTCTGGTGAACCTTCTCTGTACTCCCTCTATGGCAAGAATGTCTTTGAGCATTGGGCATTGTGACATCACATGATGGAACGTTCACCAGGTGCTGGTGCTCCTGCAAAGGCATATGTAAATGAATCCATTCCGATTGGACATATGTGAGCATCGGGCATTGTGACATCACACGATGGAACGTTCAGCAGGGGCTGGTGCTGGGGCTGCTTCTATGGGTGAGAAGCCAGTTTATTTTTGAAATATTGGGGGGGGGGGGGGGGGGGGAGAAGGATTTGATTTAAAATGTATACATAAACACGACGAAATGTAATAAGGAGCGGATACTTAGAAAGAAAAGTGAAATCTCTACCGAAATGGAAAAGATGTCGGCGATTCTGCGTCTGGTTTCGGCGTAGCAAGGAATCAAAGGAAGAAAGGCGGCCGGCAGCCAGACGGACGCCGGACGGTGGCAGGCACACAGTTTTATATAATAATAGATAGATAGATAGATAGACTAGACCAAGTGCAGACCCGTTGGGTTTGTTTCCCCAACGGCGTTTGCGGGGGGGGGGGGGGGGGGGGATGCGGCATCACACTCACATTAACCACCCCCCAAACACACAGCTGGGGGGAGGGGGGGAGAAGAGGGGAGGGAGGGGAGAGGAGGAGGAGGAAACGGGACAGATTTGGGAGGGAAAGGAGAGCGGGGTAGGGAGTGAGAGAGGGGGATGGGGAAGGAGATGTGGGGGAGGGGGGGATGTGGGGGGGAGGGGAGGAGGGAGGGAGGGGGAGAGGGGTGGGGGGAGAGAGGGGAATGAGTGGGGAGGGAGAGTGGAGGGGGAAGGGGGGAGAGGTGGAAGAGTGGGGAGGGAGGAGGAGAGGGGTAGGGGGAGTGATTGAAGAGGGACAGGGGTAGGAGGAAGGGGGCAGGTGGAGAGAGGGAAGGGGGTGGGTAGAGAAGGAAGGGGGTGGGGGAGAGAGGGATGGGTGGGAGAGGGAGAGGGGTGAGGAGAGGGAAACATAGAAACATAGAAATTAAGTGCAGGAGTAGGCCATTCGGCCCTTCGAGCCTGCACCACCATTCAATATGATCATGGCTGATCATCCAACTCAGTATCCTGTACCTGCCTTCTCTCCATACCCCCTGATCCCTTTAGCCACAAGGACCACATCTAACTCCCTCTTAAATATAGCCAATGAATTGGCCTCAACTACCTTCTGTGCCAGTGAATTCCAGAGATTCACCACTCTCTGTGTGAAAAATGTTTTTCTCATATCGGTCCTAAACGATTTACCCCTTATCCTTAAACTGTGACCCCTTGTTCTGGACTTCCCCAACATCGGGAACAATCTTCCTGCATCTAGCCTGTCCAACCCTTTAAGAAATTTGTAAGTTTCTATAAGATACCCCCTCAATCTTCTAAAATCTAGCAAGTACAAGCCGAGTCTATCCCGTCTTTATTCATATGAAAGTCCTGACATCCCAGGAATCAGTCTGGTGAACCTTCTCTGTACTCCCTCTATGGCAAGAATGTCTTTGAGCATTGGGCATTGTGACATCACACGATGGAACGTTCACCAGGGGCTGGGGCTCCTGCAAAGACATATGTAAATGATTCCATTCCGATTGGACATATGTGAACATTGGGCATTGTGACATCACACAATGGAACGTTCACCATGGGCTGGGGCTCCTGCAAAGGCATATGTAAATGAATCCATTCCGATTGGACATCTGTGAGCATCGGGCATTGTGACATCACACGATGGAACGTTCACCATGGGCTGGGGCTCCTGCAAAGGCATATGTAAATGAATCCATTCCGATTGGACATCTGTGAGCATCGGGCATTGTGACATCACACGATGGAATGTTCACCAGGGGCTGGGGCTGCTTCTATGGGTGAGAAGCCAGTTTTTTTTTTAATATTGGGGGGGGGGGGGAGAAGGATTTGATTAAAAATGTGTACATAAACACGACGAAATGTAATCAGGAGTGGATACTTAGAAAGAAAAGTGAAATCTCTACCGAAATGGAAAAGATCGCGGGGATTCTGCGTCTGGTTTCGGCGTAGCAAGGAATCAAAGGACGAAAGGCAGCCGGCAGCCGGACGGACGCCGGACGTCGGCAGGCACACAGTTTTATATATTAACTAGACCAAGTGCAGACCCATTGGGTCTGTTTCCCCAACGGCGTTTGCGGTGGGGGGGTTGAGGCATCACACTCACAATAACCACCCCCCAAACACACAGGGGGGGGGAGGGGGTGTGAGAAGAGGGGAGGGAGGGGAGAGGAGGAGGAGGAAATGGGACAGATTTGGGAGGGAAAGGAGAGCGGGGTAGGGGGTGAGAGAGGGGGATGGGGAGAGAGATGTGGGGGAGGGGGGGAATGGGGAGGGAGGGGAGGAGGGAGGGAAGGGGAGAGGGGTAGGTGGAGAGAGGGGAAAGAGTGGGGAGGGAGAGTGGAGGGGGAAGGGGGAGAGAAGTGAAGTGGAAGAGAGGGAGGAGAGGGGGATGGGGAGGGGAGAGAGATGTGGGGTGGAGGGATGGGGACGGAGAGGAGGAGGGAGGGGTAAGAGTGTGGAGGGAGGGCGAAGAGTGTGGAGGGAGGGGGAGGGGTGGGGGGAGAGGGGGGAAAGAGTGGGGAGGGATAGTGGGAGGGGGGAGAGGTGGAAGAGGGGAGGGTCAGAGGGGTAGGGGGAAGGGGTGGGGGGAGAGAGGGGAGGGAGGGGGAAGGGAGGGGGAGAGAGAGGGGTGGGGGAGGGAAAGGGGTGGGGTGAGAGTGGAAGAGTGGGGAGGGTGGGGTAATTATTTTCAACTCTTGCTCGTTCTTCAAAGGCTTGCCAATGCTTCCTTTTAAGAAGGGGATCCAGTTTCATGTCAGAAGTGATAAGAGTAGAATTAGGTCATTCAGCCATCGTCTACTCCGCCATTCAATCATGGCTGATCTATCTCTCCCTCCTAACTCCATTTTCCCGCCTTCTCCCCATAACCTCTGACACCTGTACTAATCACGAATCTATCTATCTCTGCCTTAAAAATATACACAGACTTGACCTCCACACCCTTCTGTGGCAAATAATTCCACAGATTCAACACCCTCTGTTCCAAAGATATTTCCCCTAATCTCCTTAGAAACATAGAAACATAGAAATTAGGTGCAGGAGTAGGCCATTCGGCCCTTCGAGCCTGCACCCCCATTCAATATGATCATGGCTGATCATCCAACTCAGTATCCTGTACCTGCCTTCTCTCCATACCCCCTGATCCCTTTAGCCACAAGGACCACATCTAACTCCCTCTTAAATATAGCCAATGAACTGGCCTCGACTACCCTCTGTGCCAGTGAATTCCAGAGATTCACCACTCTCTGTGTGAAAAATGTTTTTCTCATATCGGTCCTAAACGATTTACCCCTTATCCTTAAACTGTGACCCCTTGTTCTGGACTTCCCCAACATCGGGAACAATCTTCCTGCATCTAGCCTGTCCAACCCTTTAAGAAATTTGTAAGTTTCTATAAGATACCCCCTCAATCTTCTAAAATCTAGCGAGTACAAGCCGAGTCTATCCCGTCTTTATTCATATGAAAGTCCTGACATCCCAGGAATCAGTCTGGTGAACCTTCTCTGTACTCCCTCTATGGCAAGAATGTCTTTGAGCATTGGGCATTGTGACATCACACGATGGAACGTTCACCAGGGGCTGGGGCTCCTGCAAAGACATATGTAAATGATTCCATTCCGATTGGACATATGTGAACATTGGGCATTGTGACATCACACAATGGAACGTTCACCATGGGCTGGGGCTCCTGCAAAGGCATATGTAAATGAATCCATTCCGATTGGACATCTGTGAGCATCGGGCATTGTGACATCACACGATGGAACGTTCACCATGGGCTGGGGCTCCTGCAAAGGCATATGTAAATGAATCCATTCCGATTGGACATCTGTGAGCATCGGGCATTGTGACATCACACGATGGAATGTTCACCAGGGGCTGGGGCTGCTTCTATGGGTGAGAAGCCAGTTTTTTTTTTAATATTGGGGGGGGGGGGAGAAGGATTTGATTAAAAATGTGTACATAAACACGACGAAATGTAATCAGGAGTGGATACTTAGAAAGAAAAGTGAAATCTCTACCGAAATGGAAAAGATCGCGGGGATTCTGCGTCTGGTTTCGGCGTAGCAAGGAATCAAAGGACGAAAGGCAGCCGGCAGCCGGACGGACGCCGGACGTCGGCAGGCACACAGTTTTATATATTAACTAGACCAAGTGCAGACCCATTGGGTCTGTTTCCCCAACGGCGTTTGCGGTGGGGGGGTTGAGGCATCACACTCACAATAACCACCCCCCAAACACACAGGTGGGGGGAGGGGGTGTGAGAAGAGGGGAGGGAGGGGAGAGGAGGAGGAGGAAATGGGACAGATTTGGGAGGGAAAGGAGAGCGGGGTAGGGGGTGAGAGAGGGGGATGGGGAGAGAGATGTGGGGGAGGGGGGGAATGGGGCGGGAGGGGAGGAGGGAGGGAAGGGGAGAGGGGTAGGTGGAGAGAGGGGAAAGAGTGGGGAGGGAGAGTGGAGGGGGAAGGGGGAGAGAAGTGAAGTGGAAGAGAGGGAGGAGAGGGGGATGGGGAGGGGAGAGAGATGTGGGGTGGAGGGATGGGGACGGAGAGGAGGAGGGAGGGGTAAGAGTGTGGAGGGAGGGCGAAGAGTGTGGAGGGAGGGGGAGGGGTGGGGGGAGAGGGGGGAAAGAGTGGGGAGGGATAGTGGGAGGGGGGAGAGGTGGAAGAGGGGAGGGTCAGAGGGGTAGGGGGAAGGGGTGGGGGGAGAGAGGGGAGGGAGGGGGAAGGGAGGGGGAGAGAGAGGGGTGGGGGAGGGAAAGGGGTGGGGTGAGAGTGGAAGAGTGGGGAGGGTGGGGTAATTATTTTCAACTCTTGCTCGTTCTTCAAAGGCTTGCCAATGCTTCCTTTTAAGAAGGGGATCCAGTTTCATGTCAGAAGTGATAAGAGTAGAATTAGGTCATTCAGCCATCGTCTACTCCGCCATTCAATCATGGCTGATCTATCTCTCCCTCCTAACTCCATTTTCCCGCCTTCTCCCCATAACCTCTGACACCTGTACTAATCACGAATCTATCTATCTCTGCCTTAAAAATATACACAGACTTGACCTCCACACCCTTCTGTGGCAAATAATTCCACAGATTCAACACCCTCTGTTCCAAAGATATTTCCCCTAATCTCCTTAGAAACATAGAAACATAGAAATTAGGTGCAGGAGTAGGCCATTCGGCCCTTCGAGCCTGCACCCCCATTCAATATGATCATGGCTGATCATCCAACTCAGTATCCTGTACCTGCCTTCTCTCCATACCCCCTGATCCCTTTAGCCACAAGGACCACATCTAACTCCCTCTTAAATATAGCCAATGAACTGGCCTCGACTACCCTCTGTGCCAGTGAATTCCAGAGATTCACCACTCTCTGTGTGAAAAATGTTTTTCTCATATCGGTCCTAAACGATTTACCCCTTATCCTTAAACTGTGACCCCTTGTTCTGGACTTCCCCAACATCGGGAACAATCTTCCTGCATCTAGCCTGTCCAACCCTTTAAGAAATTTGTAAGTTTCTATAAGATACCCCCTCAATCTTCTAAAATCTAGCGAGTACAAGCCGAGTCTATCCCGTCTTTATTCATATGAAAGTCCTGACATCCCAGGAATCAGTCTGGTGAACCTTCTCTGTACTCCCTCTATGGCAAGAATGTCTTTGAGCATTGGGCATTGTGACATCACACGATGGAACGTTCACCAGGGGCTGGGGCTCCTGCAAAGACATATGTAAATGATTCCATTCCGATTGGACATATGTGAACATTGGGCATTGTGACATCACACAATGGAACGTTCACCATGGGCTGGGGCTCCTGCAAAGGCATATGTAAATGAATCCATTCCGATTGGACATCTGTGAGCATCGGGCATTGTGACATCACACGATGGAACGTTCACCATGGGCTGGGGCTCCTGCAAAGGCATATGTAAATGAATCCATTCCGATTGGACATCTGTGAGCATCGGGCATTGTGACATCACACGATGGAATGTTCACCAGGGGCTGGGGCTGCTTCTATGGGTGAGAAGCCAGTTTTTTTTTTAATATTGGGGGGGGGGGGGAGAAGGATTTGATTAAAAATGTGTACATAAACACGACGAAATGTAATCAGGAGTGGATACTTAGAAAGAAAAGTGAAATCTCTACCGAAATGGAAAAGATCTCGGGGATTCTGCGTCTGGTTTCGGCGTAGCAAGGAATCAAAGGACGAAAGGCAGCCGGCAGCCGGACGGACGCCGGACGTCGGCAGGCACACAGTTTTATATATTAACTAGACCAAGTGCAGACCCATTGGGTCTGTTTCCCCAACGGCGTTTGCGGTGGGGGGGTTGAGGCATCACACTCACAATAACCACCCCCCAAACACACAGGTGGGGGGAGGGGGTGTGAGAAGAGGGGAGGGAGGGGAGAGGAGGAGGAGGAAATGGGACAGATTTGGGAGGGAAAGGAGAGCGGGGGTAGGGGGTGAGAGAGGGGGATGGGGAGAGAGATGTGGGGGAGGGGGGGAATGGGGAGGGAGGGGAGGAGGGAGGGAAGGGGAGAGGGGTAGGTGGAGAGAGGGGAAAGAGTGGGGAGGGAGAGTGGAGGGGTAAGGGGGAGAGAAGTGAAGTGGAAGAGAGGGAGGAGAGGGGGATGGGGAGGGGAGAGAGATGTGGGGTGGAGGGATGAGGACGGAGAGGAGGAGGGAGGGGTAAGAGTGTGGAGGGAGGGGGAAGAGTGTGGAGGGAGGGGGAGGGGTGGGGGGAGAGGGGGGAAAGAGTGGGGAGGGATAGTGGGAGGGGGGAGAGGTGGAAGAGGGGAGGGTCAGAGGGGTAGGGGGAAGGGGTGGGGGGAGAGAGGGGAGGGAGGGGGAAGGGAGGGGGAGAGAGAGGGGTGGGGGAGGGAAAGGGGTGGGGTGAGAGTGGAAGAGTGGGGAGGGAGGGGTAAAATTATTTTCAACTCTTGCTCGTTCTTCAAAGGCTTGCCAATGCTTCCTTTTAAGAAGGGGATCCAGTTTCATGTCAGAAGTGATAAGAGTAGAATTAGGTCATTCAGCCATCGTCTACTCCGCCATTCAATCATGGCTGATCTATCTCTCCCTCCTAACTCCATTTTCCCGCCTTCTCCCCATAACCTCTGACACCTGTACTAATCACGAATCTATCTATCTCTGCCTTAAAAATATACACAGACTTGACCTCCACACCCTTCTGTGGCAAATAATTCCACAGATTCAACACCCTCTGTTCCAAAGATATTTCCCCTAATCTCCTTAGAAACATAGAAACATAGAAATTAGGTGCAGGAGTAGGCCATTCGGCCCTTCGAGCCTGCACCCCCATTCAATATGATCATGGCTGATCATCCAACTCAGTATCCTGTACCTGCCTTCTCTCCATACCCCCTGATCCCTTTAGCCACAAGGACCACATCTAACTCCCTCTTAAATATAGCCAATGAACTGGCCTCGACTACCCTCTGTGCCAGTGAATTCCAGAGATTCACCACTCTCTGTGTGAAAAATGTTTTTCTCATATCGGTCCTAAACGATTTACCCCTTATCCTTAAACTGTGACCCCTTGTTCTGGACTTCCCCAACATCGGGAACAATCTTCCTGCATCTAGCCTGTCCAACCCTTTAAGAAATTTGTAAGTTTCTATAAGATACCCCCTCAATCTTCTAAAATCTAGCGAGTACAAGCCGAGTCTATCCCGTCTTTATTCATATGAAAGTCCTGACATCCCAGGAATCAGTCTGGTGAACCTTCTCTGTACTCCCTCTATGGCAAGAATGTCTTTGAGCATTGGGCATTGTGACATCACACGATGGAACGTTCACCAGGGGCTGGGGCTCCTGCAAAGACATATGTAAATGATTCCATTCCGATTGGACATATGTGAACATTGGGCATTGTGACATCACACAATGGAACGTTCACCATGGGCTGGGGCTCCTGCAAAGGCATATGTAAATGAATCCATTCCGATTGGACATCTGTGAGCATCGGGCATTGTGACATCACACGATGGAACGTTCACCATGGGCTGGGGCTCCTGCAAAGGCATATGTAAATGAATCCATTCCGATTGGACATCTGTGAGCATCGGGCATTGTGACATCACACGATGGAATGTTCACCAGGGGCTGGGGCTGCTTCTATGGGTGAGAAGCCAGTTTTTTTTTTAATATTGGGGGGGGGGGGGGGGAAGGATTTGATTAAAAATGTGTACATAAACACGACGAAATGTAATCAGGAGTGGATACTTAGAAAGAAAAGTGAAATCTCTACCGAAATGGAAAAGATCTCGGGGATTCTGCGTCTGGTTTCGGCGTAGCAAGGAATCAAAGGACGAAAGGCAGCCGGCAGCCGGACGGACGCCGGACGTCGGCAGGCACACAGTTTTATATATTAACTAGACCAAGTGCAGACCCATTGGGTCTGTTTCCCCAACGGCGTTTGCGGTGGGGGGGTTGAGGCATCACACTCACAATAACCACCCCCCAAACACACAGGTGGGGGGAGGGGGTGTGAGAAGAGGGGAGGGAGGGGAGAGGAGGAGGAGGAAATGGGACAGATTTGGGAGGGAAAGGAGAGCGGGGGTAGGGGGTGAGAGAGGGGGATGGGGAAGAGAGATGTGGGGGAGGGGGGGAATGGGGAGGGAGGGGAGGAGGGAGGGAAGGGGAGAGGGGTAGGTGGAGAGAGGGGAAAGAGTGGGGAGGGAGAGTGGCGGGGGAAGGGGGAGAGAAGTGAAGTGGAAGAGAGGGAGGAGAGGGGGATGGGGAGGGAGAGAGATGTGGGGTGGAGGGATGAGGACGGAGAGGAGGAGGGAGGGGTAAGAGTGTGGAGGGAGGGGGAAGAGTGTGGAGGGAGGGGGAGGGGTGGGGGGAGAGGGGGGAAAGAGTGGGGAGGGATAGTGGGAGGGGGGAGAGGTGGAAGAGGGGAGGGTCAGAGGGGTAGGGGGAAGGGGTGGGGGGAGAGAGGGGAGGGAGGGGGAAGGGAGGGGGAGAGAGAGGGGTGGGGGAGGGAAAGGGGTGGGGTGAGAGTGGAAGAGTGGGGAGGGAGGGGTAATTATTTTCAACTCTTGCTCGTTCTTCAAAGGCTTGCCAATGCTTCCTTTTAAGAAGGGGATCCAGTTTCATGTCAGAAGTGATAAGAGTAGAATTAGGTCATTCAGCCATCGTCTACTCCGCCATTCAATCATGGCTGATCTATCTCTCCCTCCTAACTCCATTTTCCCGCCTTCTCCCCATAACCTCTGACACCTGTACTAATCACGAATCTATCTATCTCTGCCTTAAAAATATACACAGACTTGACCTCCACACCCTTCTGTGGCAAATAATTCCACAGATTCAACACCCTCTGTTCCAAAGATATTTCCCCTAATCTCCTTAGAAACATAGAAACATAGAAATTAGGTGCAGGAGTAGGCCATTCGGCCCTTCGAGCCTGCACCCCCATTCAATATGATCATGGCTGATCATCCAACTCAGTATCCTGTACCTGCCTTCTCTCCATACCCCCTGATCCCTTTAGCCACAAGGACCACATCTAACTCCCTCTTAAATATAGCCAATGAACTGGCCTCGACTACCCTCTGTGCCAGTGAATTCCAGAGATTCACCACTCTCTGTGTGAAAAATGTTTTTCTCATATCGGTCCTAAACGATTTACCCCTTATCCTTAAACTGTGACCCCTTGTTCTGGACTTCCCCAACATCGGGAACAATCTTCCTGCATCTAGCCTGTCCAACCCTTTAAGAAATTTGTAAGTTTCTATAAGATACCCCCTCAATCTTCTAAAATCTAGCGAGTACAAGCCGAGTCTATCCCGTCTTTATTCATATGAAAGTCCTGACATCCCAGGAATCAGTCTGGTGAACCTTCTCTGTACTCCCTCTATGGCAAGAATGTCTTTGAGCATTGGGCATTGTGACATCACACGATGGAACGTTCACCAGGGGCTGGGGCTCCTGCAAAGACATATGTAAATGATTCCATTCCGATTGGACATATGTGAACATTGGGCATTGTGACATCACACAATGGAACGTTCACCATGGGCTGGGGCTCCTGCAAAGGCATATGTAAATGAATCCATTCCGATTGGACATCTGTGAGCATCGGGCATTGTGACATCACACGATGGAACGTTCACCATGGGCTGGGGCTCCTGCAAAGGCATATGTAAATGAATCCATTCCGATTGGACATCTGTGAGCATCGGGCATTGTGACATCACACGATGGAATGTTCACCAGGGGCTGGGGCTGCTTCTATGGGTGAGAAGCCAGTTTTTTTTTTAATATTGGGGGGGGGGGGGGGGGAAGGATTTGATTAAAAATGTGTACATAAACACGACGAAATGTAATCAGGAGTGGATACTTAGAAAGAAAAGTGAAATCTCTACCGAAATGGAAAAGATCTCGGGGATTCTGCGTCTGGTTTCGGCGTAGCAAGGAATCAAAGGACGAAAGGCAGCCGGCAGCCGGACGGATGCCGGACGTCGGCAGGCACACAGTTTTATATATTAACTAGACCAAGTGCAGACCCATTGGGTCTGTTTCCCCAACGGCGTTTGCGGTGGGGGGGTTGAGGCATCACACTCACAATAACCACCCCCCAAACACACAGGTGGGGGGAGGGGGTGTGAGAAGAGGGGAGGGAGGGGAGAGGAGGAGGAGGAAATGGGACAGATTGGGAGGGAAAGGAGAGCGGGGTAGGGGGTGAGAGAGGGGGATGGGGAGAGAGATGTGGGGGAGGGGGGGAATGGGGAGGGAGGGGAGGAGGGAGGGAAGGGGAGAGGGGTAGGTGGAGAGAGGGGAAAGAGTGGGGAGGGAGAGTGGAGGGGGAAGGGGGAGAGAAGTGAAGTGGAAAGAGAGGGAGGAGAGGGGGATGGGGAGGGGAGAGAGATGTGGGGGGGAGGGATGGGGACGGAGAGGAGGAGGGAGGGGTAAGAGTGTGGAGGGAGGGGGAAGAGTGTGGAGGGAGGGGGAGGGGTGGGGGGAGAGGGGGGAAAGAGTGGGGAGGGATAGTGGAAGGGGGGAGAGGTGGAAGAGGGGAGGGTCAGAGGGGTAGGGGGAAGGGGGTGGGGGGAGAGAGGGGAGGGAGGGGGAAGGGAGGGGAGAGAGAGGGGTGGGGGAGGGAAAGGGGTGGGGTGAGAGTGGAAGAGTGGGGAGGGAGGGGTGATTATTTTCAACTCTTGCTCGTTCTTCAAAGGCTTGCCAATGCTTCCTTTTAAGAAGGGGATCCAGTTTCATGTCAGAAGTGATAAGAGTAGAATTAGGTCATTCAGCCATCGTCTACTCCGCCATTCAATCATGGCTGATCTATCTCTCCCTCCTAACTCCATTTTCCCGCCTTCTCCCCATAACCTCTGACACCTGTACTAATCACGAATCTATCTATCTCTGCCTTAAAAATATACACAGACTTGACCTCCACACCCTTCTGTGGCAAATAATTCCACAGATTCAACACCCTCTGTTCCAAAGATATTTCCCCTAATCTCCTTAGAAACATAGAAATTAGGTGCAGGAGTAGGCCATTCGGCCCTTCGAGCCTGCACCCCCATTCAATATGATCATGGCTGATCATCCAACTCAGTATCCTGTACCCGCCTTCTCTCCATACCCTCTGATCCCCCTAGCCACAAGGGCCACATCCAACTCCCTCTTAAATATAGCCAATGAACTGGCCTCGACTACCCTCTGTGGCAGAGAGTTCCAGAGATTCACCACTCTCTGTGTGAAAAAAGTTCTTCTCATCTCGGTTTTAAAGGATTTCCCCCTTATCCTTAAGCTGTGACCCCTTGTCCTGGACTTCCCCAACATCGGGAGCAATCTTCCTGCATCTAGCCTGTCCAACGCCTTAAGAATTTTGTACGTTTCTATAAGATCCCCTCTCAATCTCCTAAATTCTAGAGAGTATAAACCAAGTCTATCCAGTCTTTCTTCATAAGACAGTCCTGACATCCCAGGAATCAGTCTGGTGAACCTTCTCTGCACTCCCTCTATGGCAATAATGTCCTTCCTCAGATTTGGAGACCAAAACTGTACGCAATACTCCAGGTGTGGTCTCACCAAGACCCTGTACAACTGCAGTAGAACCTCCCTGCTCCTATACTCAAATCCTTTTGCTATGAAAGCTAACATACCATTCGCTTTCTTCACTGCCTGCTGCACCTGCATGCCCACTTTCAATGACTGGTGTACCATGACACCCAGGTCTCGCTGCATCTCCCCTTTTCCTAGTCGGCCACCATTTAGATAATAGTCTGCTTTCCTGTTTTTGCCACCAAAATGGATAACCTCACATTTATTCGTATAGGAAAGTCCTTTAATTCTGAGGCTATGACATCTAGTCCTAGACTCTCCCACTAGTGGAAACATCCTCTCCACATCCACTCTATCCAAGCCTTTCACCATTCTGTATATTTCAATGAGGTCATTCTTCTAAACTCCATCGAGCACAGACCCAGTGCCGTCAAACGCTCATCATAGGTTAACCTACTCATTCCTAGGATCATTTTTGTAAACCTCCTCTGGACCCTCTCCAGAGCCAGCACATCCTTCCTCAGATATGGTGCCCAAACTTGCTCACAATATTTCAAATGCGACCTTACCAGCGCCTCATAGAGCCTCAACCTTACATCCCTGTTTTTGTATACAAGCCCTCTTGAAATAAATGCTAGCAGTGAGTTTTTCTTTACTACTGATTTGACTTACAGATTATTTTTTTGGGAATCATGCACCAGCACTCCCAAGTCCCTTTGCACCTCCAATTTCTGGATTACCAAAATGTATGACTCCACACTTTGCTACGCTATATTCCATCTGCCACTTATCTGCCCACTCTCCCAACCTGTCTAAGCCCTTTTGCAGAGTCCCTGCTTTCTCTACACTACCTGCCCCTCCACCTATTTTCATATCTTCCGCAAACTTGACAACAAAGCCTTCAATCGTCTTGTCCAAATCAATAATATATATAATGATTTTCTCTTAAATTTACTCTTGAATCTGCATCCACATTCTTTCATGGGAGGTAGATGCCACATACTGTTTTCAGTTTTGGTTATGAATCCTACTGAGACAACTTTGTTTTATGTCATTGCTAGCACATACATTTTTATACTTTCTGAAGTAGGATACTGCACGGCTAATTTTGAAAAAATGTATGGTTTAAATTCACTCACACACTCATGATTTCCAGATTATGGTCCAGCTGTAAAACCCCACAGCTAGATCATGCAGTTTTGATATATTTTAGTGGTGCAGGAAATAATTATCTTTTTCTCCCCCATTCCCTCTCCCCAACTGCCTCCCTCCCCTCGGTAGGGGGAGAGGGGAAGGAAATATAATTATTTCCTGATTTCACCCTTCATCAGAACTGTGGAAGTAATTGGTAGCTCCTTCAGACAGGAAATGCAGGCATAAGGGGTTGAATCGATTCTGTTATAATATGAAAAAGAATTCATGTACATTTTATGTCATGTAAAAGGAATTCTGCTTTTAAAAATAATTAAGAATTAATCGCAAGACTATAGAAGCTTACAGATGCACAATAAACTGGAAGGCATGGATGTGAGAGTGAATATTTTCTTAAATTTTACTGTGCATTACTTGGTTAATCTCAATTCGCTTTGATCTAATTAAAATTTAAATTGGCAAAGCCATCAGAAAATGTCCGCCGATGTTAGAATTCTATCCCAGTGCTTCCTTGTGAGAAGTACAACATATCCAATGTAAGATCAGCGAGGGAATCTATATGTCGTGCCACAGGAGATGGGTGAGGTGTTCAATGGATATTTCTCATCTGTATTTTTCATGGAGCAAGACATGGATGCTGGGCAACTTGAGATAGTTAATAGTGATGTCTTAAAGAGAGTCCGCATTGAGAAGAGGAGGCGCTAGAGATCTTAGAAAGTATAATGATAGATAAATCCCCTCTATTTCGGCAGCACAGAATGGCGTAGCAGTAGAGTTGCTGACTTACAGCGCCAGAGACCTAAGTTCGATCCTGAGTACAGGTGCTATCTTTGCGAAGTACATACATTCTTCCCGTGACCTGCATGGGTTTTCTCCGGGTGCTCTGGTTTCCTCCCACACTCCAAAGACATAGAGATTTTTTAGGTTAATTAGCGTTGGTGAAATTGTGAATTGTCCTGAGTGTGTAGGGTAGTGTATGAGGGTCGCTGGTCGGCATGGACTCCATGGGCCGAAGGGCCTGTTTCCACGCTGTATCTCAAAAGTCTAAAGAGTGCCCTCAGAATTTGTGGGAAGCTGGAGAAGATATTGTGAAGAGTCAGGCAGTGATATTCATATCAACAATAATCACAGGTGGGGTCCAAAAAGACGAGGCTGACCAATGTCACCCCTTTAAGAAAAGTTGCAAAGAAAAGCCTGGGAACTACAGATTGAGGAGCCTTGAATCAGTGGTGGGATGTGTTAGTTGGGCCGATGGGCATGTTCCCATATATGTTCTGAATTGCTCTATCATTCCATATCCAGACAAATCCAACGTGTAACTGCCTCGTAGGATGCTGCTGCATTGTTTAATAATATGATACTGAGATTTACTTGTCATATCAGTATGTGCAACTTCATTGCTCTGCTCTTGTTCTTAAGTTTAATGTAATGAAAGATTTAGCCTTTCATCAGCAATACAGATTCAACGTGCAGAATATATTTAATATATGAAATACGTGTTTTTGAAACATTTTAATTACCATGTGATTTTTCTGAGCTAATAAGAGTTTATGTGTCATTTGAATAGACTTCATAGCACTTCCAATGTGTACCATTGTATGTTTACAGTACTTCCCTCATATATCAAATTATACACACGAGACAGGAATGCTTGCCAATACTAGCAAGTACAGTACTATATGCATCAACAGTTTACAGTCTTGGCAATTGCCACTTGTACAAATACGCCTGCCTCACTGATCAACATTTATTTTCATGTCATTTCAAAGTTTTTGATTCTGACTACTCAGGTTGTTGCAGAATTTACAACTGTTGTGTCCTACGGTTAGTTTACTTAAGAGATACAGGGCGGAAACAGGCCCTTCGGCCAACCGAGTGTGCGCCGACCAGCGATCCCCGCACATCAACACCACCCTACACACACACAAGGGACAATTTACAATTTATACCAACCCAATTAACCTACAAACTGGTCTTTGGAGTGTGGGAGGATCCCGAAGATCTCGGAGAAAACCCACACGGTCATGTGGAAACCGTAGTTGGGATCAAACCTAGGTGTCTGGTGCTGTATGCATTGTAAGGCAGCAACTATACCACTGCGTCAACGTGCCGTTTGGTCAGTGTGTTGAGTATGGTTATGACACCAAAATTGTCATTTTGTGGACAGTGAAAAAAGTTATCTAAGATTACAGCCCCAGGATCCACTCTGAAAAACAACTTTCTGCCACCTCCGTAGGTACCCTATCTTCAAAGCAATTATATTTCAAATGCCCTGGATCCCATGCGATCTAACCATCAAAACTACCCTTTTCAGACGCTGAATCATTTTGTGTCTTTCCTTGGAAAACCAGCATCTGCAGTTCCTTGTTTCTACATCTCAGCACCATTTGTCTGCTTGATAGACTCACGGATCTACAAGTTTAATACAAGTTGTTTCAGTGAACAATCAAGCAGTGCAGATCAGGCATTGTCAGAAAACAGAGAAACAGAGTTAGTGAGGCAGGCCACGGTATTTCATTAGAACTGGAATGGTTATCAATAGATTGCAGGGAGCAGAGGACAGAAAGAACACATAAATACAGCACAATTCTGTTTCACACAAAGGCAATTGGAAAACTATTCTTACCTCTGCTGTACGCTAACTAATATATGCAGAAAGAAAGTTAAATAGAAAAGATCTGTATTTGTATAGTTCCATCCATTTTCAAAAGGTTATGACTTTAGACATTAGAGATACAGCGTGGAAACAGGACTTTCAACCGACAGAATCCGCACTGACCAACAATCCTACATACATGAGGGGCAATTTTACAGAAGCTGATTAATCTACAAATCTGTACGTCTTTGAATGTGGGAAGAACCCAGAGAAAACCCATGTGGTTACAGGAAGAACATACAAACTCCATACAGATAGCACCCGTAGTCAGGATTGAACATACAGTAGGTCTCTGGCATTGTAAGATGGCAACTGTGCCACTGCACCACTGTGCCACCATGCTTTGAAAGTATGAGAAACTTTCCATTTCCATGAGATATAAAAACAACTGCTTGGACAGTCATGCAGTCATAGAGTGAAACAGTGTTGTCATCTCCAGAATGGGTCTCTTCAGTCAATGACACGTGATGTAACCAGAGATCTTGATGACGGTCATAGAGTCATACAGTGTGGAAACAGGCCCTTCGGCCCAACTCGCCAACACCGGCCATCAATGTCCCATCTACCCTAGTCACACTTGCCTGCGCTTGGTCCGCAACCCTCCAAACCTGTCCGATCCATTTACCTGTCCAACTGTTTCTTAAACGATGCGATAATCCCAGCCTCAACTACCTCCACTGGCAGCTTGTTCTATACACCCACCACCCTTTGTGTGAAAAATTTACCTCTCTGATTCCTATTAAATCTTTTCCCCTTCACCTTAAACCTATGTCCTCTAATCCTCGATTCACCTACTCTGGGCAAAAGACTCTGTCCATCTACCCGATCTATTCCTCTCATGATTTTGTACACCTCTATAAGATCTCCGCTCATCCTCCTGCACTCCATGAAATAGAGACCCAGCCTACTCAACCTCTCCCTATAGCTCACATTCTAGTCCTGGCAACATCCTTGTAAATCTTTTTTGAACCCTTTCAAGCTTGACGATATCTTTCCTATAACATGGTGCCCAGAACTGAACACAATATTCTAAATGCGGTCTCACCAACGTCTTATACAACTGCAACAAAACCTCCCATCTTCTATATTCAGTACTCTGACTGATGAAGGGCAATGTGCCAAAAGCCTTTTTGACCACCTTATCTACCTGCGACTCGACCTTCAAGGAACCATGCACCTAGATCCCTCTGCTCTACAACACTACTCAGAGGCCTACCATTTACTGTGTAAGTCCTCTGCAGTTGGATAGGGCTCTGGTAAGACCACATCTGGAGTATTGTGTACAGTTTTGGTCTCCTAATTTGAGGAAGGACATCCTTGTGAGTGAGGCAGTGCAGCGTAGGTTCACGAGATTGATCCCTGGGATGGCGGGACTGTCATATGAGGAAAGATTGAAAAGACTAGGCTTGTATACACTGGAGTTTAGAAGGATGAGGGGGCATCTTATAGAAACATATATAATTATAAAAGGACTGGACAAGCTAGATGCAGGAAAAATGTTCCCAATGGTGGGCGAGTCCAGAACCAGGGGCCACAGTCTTACAATAAAGGGGAGGTCATTTATGACTGAGGTGAGAAAAAAACTTATTCACCCAGAGAGTTGTGAATTTGTGGAATTCCCTGCCACAGAGGGAATGAAGATTATTAAAGAAGATTCTACCAGGCAAAATAGCCTTCCACTAGGATAATACTTTTCTTGCCTTAACCAGGTGTAATTGAAGGAAACAGAAGTTGCTTAATGATTTAACTAATTGGTATATATTTATTTTTGCAGGTAAAGAAAACACAGCCAGATTCAGATGTTACAGAGTCTCAGAACTCCAGGTAATGCAAGCATTTCTACATTTTTGAGCAGTAGAATAGTAACCACCTTATCATACCTGCTGCAGACTAATCACAAGAGAGTTGTATAACTAATTGCAAAACACTAATTTCTGCTTAGTAACTGAGAGGTTTGCAAATGGTAAATTTTAAAGCAAGGAAGTTATTTAAAGAGACTCTTTTGAGTGTATTCTTGGAGTGAAATCTTTCAGTTTTGATCCAGCTCCTTCTCCGCTATTGAAATCACAATTTAACTCTTTACGTTTAATTAGCAAATGTTGATTCTGCTATTTATTATCTTATTCAGTCTGCAAGTTACTTACATTTCAGTTTAGCATGTTTGTGAAGTTGAACCAAATGAAACCAGAATATTTTTCCCATTTTAAGTGTTATATTTTTTTATTTTGTCGCATCGAACAAAACAACTGATTGAGCCATGGAGCACAGAAACCGTCCCATCAGCCCACCATGTCCATGCATAGAAGCATAAAAGCATAGAAATATAGGTGCAGGAGTAAGCCAGACGGTCTTTCGAGCCAGTACCACCATTCAATATAATCATGGCTGATCATCTAAAACCATTCCTGCTTTTTCCCAGAATTCCCTTGATTCCTTTAGCCATAAAAGCTAAATCAAACAATCTATTGAAAATCTCCAGTGAATTGGTCTCCACTGCCTTCTGTGGCAGAGAATTTCACAGATTCACAACTCTCTGGGTGAAAAAATGTTTTCTCATCTCAGTCCAAAATGGCCTACCCCTTATTCTTAAACTTGATGCAGACTATCAAGTAACACTCAGTCGCTATTCAACTCCGCCTTGGCAATAAGCGAGTTCGGTATTTCGATAAACACAAGGAATCATGGGATTTGTCAAAGGTCATTCGTGATTTTAAAAAAGCGAACACTGCGCTGTATAAACTGTGTATAAATTGTTAAGTATTCTACCAAGGAATTAATCTAGTATTCTGTCAACAGCTTCCTTTCTTGTTCTGCTGTTCACACAGTACTTGCACTGTCCCAGTTCTCGTTCATTGATCTGTAATTATGAGATATTCAAAAAGTTATAGAATTTGTTATTTTCATTAAATCCTTAATGTGTTTGCTACTGGAATAAGAAAATATTACTGTTGTTTGAAACATTTTCTTATCTTTATTCATAATTTATGTGTAAAAATACATTTAATCTGAGGCAGGCAGCGACTGTATCAGTGTGATGTGGGGTGATGCTTTACCTACAGATGGTGTGAATGAACCGTTAAGGCAAAGATTCATCTCTGAGGAAAACTGAGTACAGGGTTGGCCCTGTGAAGGAGTCACCAATCCGATATAAGAAATGTAACTGTGAAATGCCTGCCATTTAGTATTGGATAGATTGAGTGGAGAGTCTGTGCTGTTTTAAGTTTGCAGTGGTTGCAGTGCGTTTCCCCCAGCCATCTCGCCCAGTGCACGTTGGCCAGCACAGTTCAGCAGCCCTTGTTAGCAGAGGCTCTTTGTGTAGGTGTTACCTGAAGCCCAAAGTTTTTGTGGAGGTTCTGCGTTAGGATCGGGCACGCAGCGAGCTAGCGAGAAGGTTGTCAGATCAGATCAGTCCAGGTTGCCGAGTGGCCAAAGGGTGGATTTTAATGGGTCGTTATTAATCTGTTCCATCTGTGCGGCATTGTCAGCTCTCTCTCTCTCCCAGATCCCCACCCCAACTGTCGACAAAGTCTGACTGAGAAAATGCTCCACTCATATTACGGGTTGGCTCCGCGTTTGCCCACTCGCTGGGCCGGGCAGTGCCTCTTACAAAGAGAGCGAGAACAAGTCCCGTCAGCTGGGGAGCTGCGACCCACTCCTGAGTGAAGCCTCTAGTTTGGCTGCAGTTCAAATGGCTGCAAATTCTCACAATTATCACCGCCCGGTCACCTGGACCCGGCTCCCAACTGTGTGCCCTGACAGACTGGAACCAACCCCAGAGGTTAAAGCCACAGCATCTTTATTTAAGCCAACCCATCTCGAAAGTTTAACCAACCTGATCGAATCCAATCCGAACTTTCCAACCTACCCCCCACACAGCACATTCTCCTCGTTTCCTTCAATCCAGGAAGGTTGTTTAGATAGGAATATAAGGACTGTCTCAAATTGGTTGACCACACAACTTGTAATTTGTGGAAATTAATATCGAATTTGAATGGCTGTGACACAGGCTAATGCCAGGGATTTGATAATTGACAGGTTTGTTCCAGGCATTCTTGCCTTTTCAGGGCTGGTGCGGTATTGAGTCAATAATTTAAATAGATACAATTGTGGATTTGTGCAGCCCACAGTACGCTACCTACTGCTAACATATTTAACGGATACATTTATCTATAAATCTCATTGAAATGAATACGCAGGTCCATACACACTGTAGCTCAGCTGGCGAGAATGTTTATCCCGAATGACCTATGACCTGGGCATGCCCATTTGAAATACCGAACTCGTTTATTCAAGGACTCTTTCGAATGCTTCTTAACTGTGGTGAGACGTGAGAGTACATGCCTTCACCACCTCCTCTGGCAGTGCATTCCAGGTTTCAAGCACCTCGAGGCATCCCTTCTAAAGAGGGACAATCGGGACAATATTGAATGCTGTTGTCACTTTGTTGACACCCTATACATGGCGACTCTTTGCATACACTGTGTATTGTATGCAAAACAAAGAATTTCACTGTACCGAGTACATGTGACAATAAAGTATCAATGAATCAACCTGTACATAATAACATACCCCGTGATTTAGGCCAGCAAAGATAAATGAGCTGTGATATATTTCACCATCAGAATACTGTCCTACTTGGCGGGGAATCACCAGGTGTTGGTATTCCCATATACTCTTGGCCTACTTGGTGGTAGAGGCCGCATTTCTGGAAGGCCCCATTGGAGTTACCTGAGCATGTAAAAGTGTTGCATTTCGTTGATGGTACACATTATAGCAACGATGCAACATTGAAACAGCAATTGCATGGTTGGCTTGGCAGATGGAATCCCACTGTTTGGGATGATGCACGGCTGTTTAAGTTCTGTGTAGGAAGAAACTGCAGATGCTGGTTTACACCGGAGATAGACACAAAAGGCTGGAGTAGCTCAGCGGGATAGGCAGCATCTCTGGATAGAAGGAATGGGTAAAGTTTCGGGTCGAGACCCTTCTTCCGACTGAGAGTCAGGGGAGAGGGAGACACAGAGATATGGATGGGCAAGGTGTGAAAATGAGGCATCAAAGGCGATGGTTAAAGATGGGATGTGGTGGGGGTGAGGTGGGAGGGACATAAAATGCAGAGCAGGAAGAGTGGGGATGGGTGCCCGTTGCATTTAATGAAGGGGGAGACTCGATGCAAGACGGAGGGAAGGGGTATATCGTATTGAAGGAAAGGTTCTCAGGGAGACTGAGAGGTGATGAGATGAGGGGGATGCTGAATGAGAGGAAGTTTAGCAACAAGAAGCTATGAGTGTGAGGGAGGACAAGGAGTGTGAGTGGATTAGGAAACTGCATAGGAGGAGATGCAAAAGTTTATCTGTGCTTGAACTGGGCATACACATGCGTGTGTGTGTCTGTGTGTGTGTCTGTGTCTGTGTGTTGGTGTGTGTGTGTCGGGGTGTGTGTCTGTGTCTGTGTGTGTGTGTTGGTGTGTGTGTGTGTGTGCATGTGTGTGTGCATGTGTGTGTGTGCATGTGTGTGTTCATGTACAGGCAACGTCCTCCCTCAGTATGTTGTTGGGGATCCTCAAGTACAGGTCCCTTATGGACAGCCCGACAGCGGGCAAATCTGAACATAGCTGCTGACCTGTGGCTTGTTGATGAACGAGTAACTTTGCAGAGTCAGTCATTGCAGGATACTTGGCCTCTGACCAGTGATCATAACCAGAGCTTCCAACATTAAGATTCTGGTCAACGATGACCTACCTGTTGCTAAAGATCAGGGACTTGATGATGTTAATGTCATTGAATATCAAGGTTAGGTGGTCAGAGTTGGACATTGAGAAGATTACAGCTAACATCACCACATCTGATCTTGTGATGGTCTTTGATGAAGTAACTGAAGATTGTTGGGCCCTAGATACTGCCCCAAAGAACTCCTTCAATTATGTCTTGGGGCTGGTATAATTGACCTTCAACCACCACAACCATCTTGCTTTGTGCAAGCCAATGGAGTTCTCTTGATACACACTAACTTTATTTTTACCATTACATCTTGATGCCGTACTTCATCAAAGGAAAAGAAGAGGAGGGCAATTGTAATAGGGGACTCTATAGTCAGGGGGTCGGATAGGCGATTCGGTGGACGCAGACAGGTGACCCGGATGGTAGTTTGCCTCCCTGGTGCCAGGGTCAGGGATGTGTCTGAACGGGTCCAAGAAATCCTGAAATGGGAGGGAGAGGAGCCTGAGGTTGTGGTACATATAGGTACCAACGACATAGGTAAAAAAAGAGAAGAGGTCCTGAAAGAAAAATTTAGGGAGTTAGGTAGAGAGTTAAGGAGAAGGACTGCAAAGGTAACAATCTCAGGATTACTGCCTGTGCCACGCGACAGTGAGAGTAGGAATGGAGTGAGGTGGAGGATAAATGAGTGGATGAGGGACTGGTGCAGTGGGTATGGATTCATGTTTCTGGATCATTGGGACCTCTTTTGGGGAAGGTGCGACCTGTACAGAAAGGACGGGTTGCACTTGAACTCGAGGGGGACCAATATCCTGGCGGGGAGATTTGCAAAGGCTACTGGGGAGACTTTAAACTAGTATGGTTGGGGGGAGGGACTCAAATTGGGAAAGCTAGCAGTCAGTGTGTGAGGCAGGAGGCAGAGAATGGTAGCACTCTGACCCAAAATGTAGGGGAGAGAGAAGAAAAAGACAATAAACAGAGAATAAGAGAGGGTGGGTTTCTTAAATGTGTATATTTTAATGCTAGGAGCATTGTAAGAAAGGTGGATGAACTTAGAGCCTGGATTGACACCTGGAAGTATGATGTTGTGGCGATCAGTGAAACATGGTTGCAGGAGAGCTGTGATTGGAAACTAAATATTCCAGGATTTCGTTGCTTCAGGTGTGATAGAATTGGAGGGGCAAGAGGTGGAGGTGTTGCATTGCTTATCAGGGAAGATATTACAGCAGTGCTTTGGCAGGATAGATTAGAGGGCTCGTCTAGGGAGGCTATTTGGGTGGAACTGAGAAATGGGAAAGGGGTAGCAACACTTATAGGGGTGTATTATAGACCGCCAAATGGGGAGCGAGAATTGGAAGAGCAAATATGTAAGGAGATTGCAGATATTAGTAGTAAGCACAAGGTAGTGATTGTGGGAGATTTCAATTTTCCACACATAGACTGGGAAACACATTCTGTAAATGGGCTGGATGGGTTGGAGTTTGTAAAATGTGTGCAGGATAGTTTTTTGCAGCAATACATAGAAGTACCTACTAGAGAAGGGGCGGTGCTGGACCTCCTGTTATGAAATGAGGCGGGTCAGGTGGCAGAGGTATGCGTTGGGGAACAGTTCGGGACCAGTGATCACAATACCATTAGTTTCAATATAATTATGGAGAGGGTCAGAACTGGACATAGGGTTGAGATTTTTGATTGGAGAAAGGCTAACTTTGAGGAGATGCGAAAGGATTTAAAAGGAGTAAATTGGGACAGTTTGTTTTATGGGAAAGATGTGGAAGAGAAATGGAGTACATTTAAAGGTGAAATTTTAAGAGTACAGAATCTTTATGTCCCTGTTCGGTTGAAAGGAAATAGTAAAAATTGGAAAGAGCCATGGTTTTCAAGGGAAATTGGACACTTGGTTCGGAAAAAGAGGGAGATCTACAATAATTATAGGCAGCATGGAGTAAATGAGGTGCTTGAGGAGTATAAAGAATGTAAAAAGAATCCTAAGAAAGAAATTAGAAAAGCTAAAAGAAGATATGAGGTTGCTAAGGTGAAAGTAAATCCAAAGGGTTTCTACAGCTATATTAATAGCAAAAGGATAACGAGGGATAAAATTGGTCCATTAGAGAGTCAGAGTGGACAGCTATCTGCAGAGCCAAAAGAGATGGGGGAGATATTGAACAATTTATTTTCTTCGGTATTCACCAAGGAGAAGGATATTGAATTATGTGAGGTAAGGGAAACAAGTAGAGTAGCTATGGAAACTATGAGATTCAAAGAAGTGGAAGTACTGACACTTTTGAGAAATATAAAAGTGGATAAGTCTCCAGGTCTGGACAGGATATTCCCTAGGACATTGAGGGAAGTTAGTGTAGAAATAGCAGGGGCTATCACAGAAATATTTCAAATGTCATTAGAAACGGGAATAGTGCCGGAGGATTGGCGTACTGCGCATGTTGTTCCATTGTTTAAAAAGGGGTCTAAGAGTAAACCTAGCAATTATAGACCTGTTAGTTTGACGTCAGTGGTGGGCAAATTAATGGAAAGGATACTTAGAGATAATACATATAAGCATCTGGATAAACAGGGTCTGATTAGGAACAGTCAACATGGATTTGTGCCTGGAAGGTCATGTTTGACTAATCTTCTTGAATTTTTTGAAGAGGTTACTCGGGAAATTGATGAGGGTAAAGCAGTGGATGTTGTATATATGGACTTCAGTAAGGCCTTTGACAAGGTTCCTCATGGAAGGTTGGTTAAGAAGGTTCAATGGTTGGGTATTAATGGTGGAGTAGCAAGATGGATTCAACAGTGGCTGAATGGGAGATGCCAGAGAGTAATGGTGGATGGTTGTTTGTCAGGTTGGAGGCCAGTGACTAGTGGGGTGCCACAGGGATCTGTGTTGGGTCCACTGTTGTTTGTCATGTACATCAATGATCTGGATGATGGTGTGGTAAATTGGATTAGTAAGTATGCAGATGATACTAAGATAGGTGGGGTTGTGGATAATGAAGTAGATTTTCAAAGTCTACAGAGAGATTTATGCCAGTTGGAAGAGTGGACTGAAAGATGGCAGATGGAGTTTAATGCTGATAAGTGTGAGGTGCTACATCTTGGCAGGACAAATCAAAATAGGACGTACATGGTAAATGGTAGGGAATTGAAGAATGCAGGTGAACAGAGGGATCTGGGAATAACTGTGCACAGTTCCCTGAAAATGGAATCTCATGTAGATAGGGTGGTAAAGGAAGCTTTTGGTGTGCTGGCCTTTATAAATCAGAGCATTGAGTATAGAAGTTGGGATGTAATGTTAAAATTGTACAAGGCATTGGTGAGGCCAATTCTGGAGTATGGGGTACAATTTTGGTCGCCTAATTATAGGAAGGATGTCAACAAAATAGAGAGAGTACAGAGGAGATTTACTAGAATGTTGCCTGGATTTCAGCAACTAAGTTACAGAGAAAGGTTGAACAAGTTAGGGCTTTATTCGTTTGAGCGCAGAAGGTTAATGGGGGACTTGATAGAGGTCTTTAAAATGATGAGAGGGATAGACAGAGTTGACGTGGATAAGCTTTTCCCACTGAGAGTAGGGAAGATTCAAACAAGGGGACATGACTTGAGAATTAAGGGACAGAGGTTTAGGGGTAACATGAGGGGGAACTTCTTTACTCAGAGAGTGGTGGCTGTGTGGAATGAGCTTCCAGTGAAAGTGGTGGAGGCAGGTTCGTTTTTATCATTTAAAAATAAATTGGATAGTTATATGGACGGGAAAGGAATGGAGGATTATGGTCTGAGCGCAGGTATATGGGACTAGGGGAGAATACGTGTTCGGCACGGACTAGAAGGGTCGAGATGGCCTGTTTCCGTGCTGTAATTGTTATATGGTTATATGGTTATGTGACTTCCACCATTGGAGTGACCCTCACCTCCTCTCTTTTGCCAACTAAACAAGTAAGTACGTGTTACACAAAATTGCTGGGGAAACTCAGCGGGTGCAGCAGCATCTATGGAGCGAAGGAAATAAACACTCGCTGCTGCACCCGCTGAGTTTCCCCAGCAATTTTGTGTACCTTCGATATTCCAGCATCTGCAGTTCCCTTTTGAACAAGTAAGTACGTGTTGTTTGACAGTACTGCCGACACCCCTTCCAGCATTTCTGTGACGATTGAGGGTGGTCATCAGCAAGTTCAAATTTGTCCTGCTTTCCTCTGGCAATGAAGAATGACAATGAGGTCATACTGGCTTCAGTGGCCAGGATGGACTGAAGCAATTCCCCACATTGCCAGGTAGATGTTAGTGTTGCAAATGTATTGGAACAACATGCCTTGTTCTGAAGTCCTAGTTTGAAGAATCATCCACTTCCAGCTGAAATTTGTTGCTAATACCTCAGCCTTGCTTCTGGGAATCTCAGGTAAGCTTCACTGTTGTAGAGGATAAAGACATTCTGGAAGCCTTGTCCCTTTGACGTTGAGTCAAATCCAGATTGATCCAAAATTTGTGGACACAAGGAACTGCAGATGCAGTTTTACAAAAAAAGACACAAAGTACTGGTGTAACTAAAAAGGGCTGTCCCACTGCGGCGACCTAATCTGCGTATTTAGAAGAGTTTGCCCTCGACTCAAACTCGCATCATGATCGACATGTGGTCCTGTGAGGTCCCATGAGGTCACTGCAACTCTCCTTCATACTCGGGAAGTTCTCGCTTGCTCGCGGCCTCAGTTTGGTCGAGGAAACTTTTTCAGCATGTTGAAAATGTTTCCGCTCGTAGCGTAGTGCAGTGGAGTGGGGTCGCTATCTAATTATAGGCAGTCGAGGTAGCCGTAGGCAATCTCCTTTGCTGACTGGGCATTTTAATTGGCTCATTGGAGTTTTCAGGACCAAGGAAAACCGACCGGTAATGTAAAATGCCCGCTAAACTTTATTATAAGTTGTCTAGCTTCTTAAAAGTGTCTCCACTCCTCCCCCCCCTTATCCCTGCCTTCTCTCCCCTTCTCCACCCCCCTTCTCCCTCCCTTCTCTCCCCCTCTCTCCCCTTCTCTCCCCCCCGCCCACCGCTCTCTAAAGGACTTACCGTACATTGTGCAGCCGTCTTTTACCTTCTTGTTCATCGTGGGTGTGAATTTCAGACAGCGCTCCCCCGGTTTTTGCTGGCCCCCTCTTTTGCGATTTGTTTGTGTGTGTGTGTGTGTGTGTGTGTGTGTGTGTGTGTGTGTGTGTGTGTGTGTGTGTGTGTGTGTGTGTGTGTGTGTGTGTGTGTGTGTGTGTGTGTGTGTGTGTGTGAGATCCAGCTCGAGGTTTTTCAGGCGAGTGCCTTCGAGCTTAAAGGTCAAAGGTAGTCGCTGAAAGGTTGCGTCAGTGGTACAGGCCCTTTAGCAGGACAGGCAGCATCCCTGGAGAATACAGCTAGGCGACGTTTTGGGTCAGGACCTTTCTTCAGAGGTGATTGGTATAGGGGCAGAAAGCTGGAAGAGAGGTGGGGGTGGGACAAAGCCTGGTAAGTGATAGGTGGATATAGGTGATGGGGAATTTGATTGGCAGATAGTTGGGCAAAGGCCAGAGATGTTAAGACAAATAGGCTGAGATAAGGAAGGAACTGTGCATAATGTGAAGAAGGAATATAGGTGGAAGGGAATAGGGACACAGGGAAAAAAAGGGTGGAAGAAGAGGGGGAGGGGAGGGGCTTTTTAGGTTAGTTACCTAAAATTGGAGAAATCGATGTTCATACCATTGGGTATTAAGCTACTCATGTGGAATATGAGGTGCTCTTCCTCAAGTTTGCATGTTGCCTCACTCTGGCAATGTAGGAGGCCCAGGACAGTAAGGTCAGTATGGAAATGGGGAGGAGAGTTAAAAAGTCTAGCTATGATTGCATAGTCTATTTTCTAATGTTTCTTTACCGTTTAGCACTCATGTAGTCTGGTGTCATGGCTACACCAGTTTGCAGGTCATTTGTAGGAGTGTCCTTCTATACCGATTAAATAAGGTTTGATCCACAAGCTGAATAGTAATGATGAAGGGAAGGATTTACCAGGCCATGGGCTTACAGATTGTGTTGTAATACATCTCTGGTGTTCTTTATTTCCTACAATTTAACCAAAGTAGATGACCTCACCAGATAGAATCCCATTTGTCACTTTTGTGCCTACCTAACCAATCCATTGATATCTTTCGTCAACCACTTTGCCACTTTTGGTCTGATTGACAAATGTCTGAATCATAGCCCTAATGTTTAAGACCATTTTATTAGCAAGTAATGCAAAGGGCCTAGTATTAAATCCTGGGAACTCTGCTGATCACAACTATTCAATCTCTGAAGCTCCCATTTTCTGCTCTAATGTTTGGTTTCTCTCACTGAGACCATTTTCTAATCCAATTTGACATTTCCCCTTGGATCCCATGGGCCTTTATTTTTTTAATCATGCTGTCATGTTAGACCTTGTCAAACATTTTGTTAAAATCTAAGTGGACTACGTGAAGTGTTTTACCCGTGTCAACCCTCCTTATAGATAAAGTGCCAATACAATTATAAAATTCCAATTTAACAATTTATTCTCTATTCACAAGATGATGCTCATGTAACATTCAACCTTCAAATAAAACCGTTTCAGATTCAGGTATTGGTGAGTTAATTGTATATTCATTGCACTATTCATCTAATCAGTATAGTTAGTTCAACATGCTCCAAATCTCGACTAACTTCTCAGATATATCATAATAAACTGTTTAATTTTAGATTCACCTGCGGAGTAAGTGACTAAATGGGTTGAGATATTAAAATTGCTGATTGACTATCTTGGTTAAGTACTTTACAGAAGTCCTGATCCTCGCAAACCAGTTCATTTATCAGATGGCAGCTGCCTACCAACCCTTCTCTTGTTACCCAAATGCACTTGAAAATAGATGAAGATATTGAAAAGATACAGCAGGGTCATTTTAATGGGTCATGTGTTGAAGATTATTGCATTTCTGTCAGACGGTTATTTTTATACCATTTTAACCCAGTGAATGCCAACCATACCACTTAATGTATCAAGCATAAACCAGAGCACCAAGAACTAAACCATCCCTAAGTGGATTGATTTAGTGAACCATACAGTGAAAGAAAAATACAAACCAATCTCACCATAACATCATTGCACTTGGCTTCTGCGATGTTAAGTTTAATATACTCAGTTCATCACTATTTAGAATTATTTCAGTAATATTTTTGTTTGTGAAAAAAAATAAGACGAATGATGTAATACCTTTTGTCTAAAATGTCTGTATTTGGTTTATATACTGGTGACCTTTGCAAATATGAACAAATATATGTTTACAGTGTGCTGTAGTCATATGCATGAGTTTGGACTGTAGAATCTATGAGTATATAAGCATAGCTCTGTGGCAAACTACAGTTAGCAATCAACAAAATGTTCATGAAAGTCAAATTCAAGATGTTTTTCAATATCTGTGCAACCAATAATCACCACTGAAATTTAAGGTTGCATTAACCATTGACCATTATGAATCAGTATGAATCAGATTGTCCCTTTCTGTTATGGGTTTAATTTATTTACCACCACTAATGCAGAAATCAGTTAGATTATTCCAGGGGTGGAATATCTTCAACAAGCTATTCTTACCCAGAAGCAACGTGTTGAAATACTTCAAACCCATTTAAAATCGCTCTCACATGAAGTGTTTCAGAGAACGACATTTTTCATCCTTTGGTGAATTTATTTCCATTCGTAGAAACTGCTATATTAAGTTAACCATTTATCTGGTTATCCTAAGAACAAAACGAGTGGGAATAATTGCCAATTTTGCCATATAGCTTTAATCATTAGTGCCATAATTGGCGAACTGGCCCATCCAGTTCATCTGTAATTATATTTTTGTTGTATCTCTCATGCAAGGTAACAGTCTGGTGACTGGGTAATAATGGCCGTCTGGGAGAGCAGTTTCAGGCAACAGGAAGCTGTAGCAAATTACACCAAACAATGAAATTATATTACTGCTTTGAGAGCTTGTAACAGTAGAACTAAATGGTGTTTATTTGTGTAATCATCTACAAAGTTTTGAATTCAGAAACCACAGAACTACAAAATTCCATTCGACATTTATTTATGTTTAGAATTTTTTTAATTTAATTCATTTACTTACCAGTCCTGGGTTAGTGATCAGAATACAGAAACATGTGTGTGATACCTAGTCTGCATTCAGCTCAAGTTCCTGGGCAGTAGTTTGCTACTGACACGATACTGGAAGTGTAACCATCACGATATCAAACATTCACGTTGCAAACTGCTGTTAAATAATTTTAATCCACGGTGCCATTGTTTACCACCTTTGTGTTGATCTCCAGAATAATGGGTGTGCTATATGACCCGCACATTTTGTAATGTTTCACGAAGAAGGTAGAACAAGCAACAGCAATATCTGGTTTAAAATCAGTCACCAATTTCACTTGGTTTAAGTGAGCAGTACAAAGGAGCAATGCAGAAAATGGCAGGCCTGACACGCACCAGTCCTCTCACAGTGGTATTGCTCAGGTTTTGCTGGCATGGCCATGTTACAACGATCGGAAATATATCCTCCATTACAAAATACTCCAAATAAAACACAGTGTAAGGTTTTCCACTCAGGTGTTATAGTTTCAGAAATAGACCAGAATTACGTTTAAGCGGAAAGTTTCTCAGCCTCCAGCTTCCACATAGTGGCAACGAATAATATCTTACACAGTGCATGGAACAATGCCTAAATATACTACAGCTACACCAGCCTTTATCCACAATGACTTAACATGTCGAAATATTATGGGTCCCGTTCTTGATATGATATAAATGAAAAGTAATTGTTGTTTCACCTATCAGTATAACTTGGGGTGGCTGAATGAAATGCCACTGAAGTATACAATCTTCTTAAACCAACAACTTTGATAAGCATCATATGTTATTCTAAGGACTGGTCTTTCCAGGTTCACGTTTTTCTTTCTATGATTGCTGCAAGTGATTCTAGTTTAATTGTAATTGAAGAAATGATACGTAGCAGACAGTGTAAAGTAATGTTATTTGTTATCCTGGCGGACTGCAAAATTGCAATTATGAAATTAAAGATTTTACTAAGCTGAAGGAAAGTGAAAACATATTTACTATTTTTGTCACAGTCTTTGCTGTTGTAACACTTATTGCTGGAAGCACCTGTTAAAGTGAGCATGATTTGGTTTTGAGGATGGGTCACTGTGACTGTTGGATTGTCTTCCTTCATGTGGAACATTCTGCTCACTACTGACTTGATGTGCTGTGTGCCCTGTTTGAATGCAATTGCTTGTAAACTATGCCTGCAAAAGAGTAGAACTTCTATCTTGAACTTGGCCTTTTCTACCAAGAATAGTCCAAATTCCAGCAGCATTGGGCTGTAAAATGTCACAGCCCACTATCCTGTCACTCTTTTTGTCCCTGCAACCACCTGTCCAAGGAGGACCCATGCAGCTCAGAGTGAGAAGTCCTCACCACAACTGCACCATTGCTGTGTTTAGTTTAGACATACAGTATGGAAACTGGCCCTTCGTCCCACCGAGTCCGCTTCGACCAGCGATCCCCGCATATTAACACGACCCTGCACACAGTAGGGACAATTTAATTTTTTTAAATACTGGGCCAATTAATCTACAAACCTGTACATCTTTGGAGTGTGGGAGGAAACCAAAGATCTCGGGGAAAACCCACGCAGATCATGGGGAGAACATACAAACTCTGTAGAGAGAGCACATGAGGTCAGGATCGATCCTGGGTCTCTGCCACTGTAAGGCAGCAACTCTACCACTGCTCCAGTGTTGATCAACTGGAGGCAAGTCAGAGCTGAAAGAGTCTTGCTCTGGTAACCACAGGACACCTGCAGAAAAGACTGCCATGGAGGTGAGGGAAAGCATGAGGAAGAGGGAAAGCAGCGATCCCCTGTGCGTTGGGGCAATTCACACATGATGGTCTAGCCTGATTAGCTCTCATTCCACAAGAGGCCCTGAACCATTTTGTGATGCACTGATCAAGGGGTAAATATTCTCAGGTTACAATTCAAATCCGATTCAAGCAATAACACTTCACACAGTGAAGGGAGCACAAATTGATTCATCTTCCATTTTGCAGACCCTTGAAAACTGAGGCTAGAAGGTGCAGTACATGGATACCTCCTCTTTTCCTACTTCCTAGTATTTTTGTGAGTGAACACAGAAGGTGCCCCTGAATGTTTTGATTTCTGCCGGTAGTGGGGGGGGGGAAAGCACAATATATGTCACCGTTGGATGAACAACTGATGGTGGGTGAAGGTTAACTGCGCTACTGATAATTACGCTTGGGTCCCACTTGCTCCCTTTGGGTAGATTAAAACATTGCAAAGAAGAGCAGGTCCTCACCAATATTTATCCTTCAGCCAACATCACCTCATTGCTGTTTGTGGGATCTTGCACTGTGCAAAATGGCTTCCATTTTTCCTACAATACGAATCTGACTATACTAGAGTCATCGAGTCTTACAGCATGGAAACGGGCCCTTCGACCCAACATGCCCACACCGGCCAACATGTCCCATCTACACTAGTCCCACCAACCTGCATTTGACCTACATCCCTCTAAATCTGTCCGATCCATGTACCTGTCTGATTATTTCTTAAACCTTGAGATAGTACCTGCCTCGACGACCTTCTCCATCAGCACGGTCCATGCATTCACCAGCCTTTGTGTGAAAAAGTTACCCTTCCTATTATATCTTTCCCCCCCTCACCTTCAACCTATATCCTCCAGTTCTTGATTCCCCTACTCTGGGCAAGAGAATCTGTGCATCTACCCAATCTATTCCTCTCATGATTTTGTACACCTTTATATTATCACTCCTCATCATCCTGTACTCCATACTGTAAAACTACTAAATTTCTCTTAAAAAAGGTTTCCCACATCCTAAGATGTACTTACCATCTGCAGATGTAGTTACCAAGTAGATGAACAGGGAACATTGACACTTTCCTGCTGCCAAGAAATTCTGGCCCATGTTGTCATATAACAGTGGCACAGTGGTAAAGTTGTTGCCTTATAGCGCCAGTTACCCAGGTTCGATCCTGGCCTTGGGTGCTGTCTGTATGAAGTTTGTATGTTCTCCCTGTGACCTCGAGGGTTGTGTCCGGGTGCTCCGGTTTCCTCCCACATTCCAAGGACATGCTTTCAGGTTTTGTAGGTTAATTGGCTTCTGAAAGAAAATTGTCCCTAGTGCGTAGGATAGGAGTAGCATATAATTGATTGTTGGGCGGCGCGAACTCAATGGGCTGAAGGGCCTGTTTCAATGTTGTATCACTAAAACTAATATGGAATTCACACTCTTCACCTGGCATTCGTGTTCATTCAGATGTAAACTCAAACAAAAATGAAAAATGTCTGTGTAATGATCCCAATGTCTTCCATTGGTTCAATAGTGGTTTATTTGTCCCATATCCAACTGCACGGTGAAATTATTTTTGCATATATTACATGTTTGGTGCCATTTCCAAAGACCAAAGTCCGGTCGGCCCACGCGCTCGATGTACAGGAGAAGTTTCCGTGACCCTCTCGTGTGGCAGTATTTGAGCTGGTGACTGAGAGTGTGAAATTTAATGATGGTGTGTTTTCATTATCAGCGTGTTGCTGTTCCTCCGTTGCCTTATTTGGCTACCCCAAATGCATAAGCATATAGAGATAGGTTTTGTGGTTTTGATGTTTGATGCAGACATGCAGTGGCAACGTAAGAGGTAGCAGCGCTCACTGATCTCGTGTCCTGTGAATCATATGCGGCGCGGATCGGCCATTTTCCACTGTCTGTCGCTGGAGATGAAGCTGTACTTAATGCATGGCCACAAAATTGCTCCAGATTTGTCACTATTTATTTCTTTATCTCATTGAATTGGGTTAAATAGTAGGGGTGGGGGAATAAAAATGCAATCTATAAACTTTAATTTGTAATTTGCATAGTGGATGACCCTGCAGAAGTAATTTGAGTTGTGTCCTTTGGCAGATGATAAAAAATTAAAAGCTGGTGTAATCTCATAACTGTCCATCCCTGTATCAGCTCCCCACCCTCCAGGCAGGAGTCTTCATTTGTGTCACATTCGAAGACAACGCACTAATGCAAAAATAGCAGATCTATGTCTAGCTCCTGACCATTTAACTCTGCATATTTAGAAGCTAGACTGGACAGTGCATAGGGTTCAATGGTTCTTCATATTACCACGTTTTATCTTTGCCTCTTAAAGCATCCAGCCTCCCGGAGCCGTATATCCTAGCAGAGTTTCATATTTTCAGTGGGATGTTCGTTTTTGGTGGGGTTTGAAAGTAAAACGCACGCAGAGTGGACTGTGGTCATTTCAAAGTTCGTGTAGAAAAAGAAAGGAAAAGTGTTTTTTTTAATCTCAAAGACTGGAGTTGGTTTTAAAAAGAATCTGTGGTTGAGATGGTTTTCAATGTGTAAAAAATCTTTACTTTGACAGCTAATAGCCAACATACCCTGTTCACGGCCATTTCAAGGGCATCGGTGTGACGTAATTTTGAGTGGAAATCAATGCTTTTGTTTGAAACCACTGCAATAGAGAATTCTGTTACAGTTATTCCATAAATGAAACGTGATACAATAAAAGAAGAATAAAAGATATCATGGCCAGCACAGTGGTTTCTTAGCAAGGTCCTGCCACGTTTTGACATAAATGTTAACATGAAAAATAACATATTTTTCCTTAAACCAAATAAATCCAGCTACTTAAGAACTCACAATTACCCCCAAACAGTTATGTGATGGTCTGTAATTACTACACAATAATGATCAACATGTGTTTCATGAAGTACTAAGAGCTATACTCAATGATGTTGTTATGTTGAATATTTTACTCACAACTATGATGTAAGAAATGTTCATGTCCTGGCAGGTCTATGGAAATGCAGGACCTAGCAAGTCTGCACAGTCGAGTGAGCAGTAGTGATACTTCTGCTGGCTCAAAACTGGACAAGGGCAGCCTGAGTAACACTTCAATTATATCAAATGGAACAGCAGGTGAGTTGTGGCAAATGTCTTTTCCACATTTCCCACTTTTGATTATATTCTTCATAATTGCTTTTGGTTTTATTTTTGCTATTTCTCTTTTTTCAATGCTAACAAAGAGAGAGACCTGTCCTGCACTTCCCCGAAGCAGATATGTAGGTTCATCAAATGTAACTGAGTCGAAAATGCAAAACTGTCAGCTTTTTGTTTTAAACATGCGGTATCAAAACTGGTACATGCTAATAAATAAGTGTAATCATACAAAGTGACAATAATTATAAAATATATTAATCGTCTATTAACATTTAGATATATGTTGTTATAATATATATGTTGTTATAATATATATATCACAGGTCCTATGACTTGAAATAGTCCTGTTGTAAAGTAAAGCATGTCTTGCGGCATATTTAAGAATATTCCAGAGATCTGGAAATTCGGGGAACGTCAGAATTTCAGTGACGTTGCCGTCTGTGGGCCGTGCTTCACAGCCTTCCATCATTTTGATGCAAGACTTTCCCCAACTAAGAAATTTGTAAACATTTGAGTGAGAAATGAGTGGTTACGATCTGGTCAAGTCTAATCAGAAGTGTTCTCCCTTTAGATTTGGTGTTTTGCTCCTTTTTCCCCCTACATTTTAAAATTATTTTGTAATACGCTGTTTAGCCCCATATTATGGTCAATTTCCAGCGGATATTTTGTTTTTTTGAGCAAGAGAGCAATGGGAAAACTGCTTTCAGTCAAATTGGGTGAGCAAGACTGCTGTGTATTAGGTTATATTTTCAGGTATATTTTCTGAACTGAACTTACCACACACAGGTGGATCAAACTGCGACAGATTTTTTTGTTTGCATGGTTTTTCTTGAAGGTTTTCCTTTAGCTGGGAAAAATGTCACATCTTCCTTTACCTGCTTCAACTATCAGAGTAGTTCACCCAGGCCATACTACTATCATTCAACTGATTCAGAAAACATAGAAAGGGCATACATCATCACTTATGTAATATATGTACAATATAACATGTGGCTTAATAGGAGAAGGCAGAAAACACAAACTGTAATAGGATCACAATTTGGTCCTCTGGGTAATTGTTCCTAACTTGCAAAGCAAAAAATAACTAAGAAGTGTTAATGAAAATGAAAGATAGGTGTTTGGGAGACATCAGAGACAACAGTATCAGTGAGGGCAGGATACAACATTCAAGGACTTTGGACATGGAAAGATTAGAGATGGGGAGGTAATTTGCAAGCACAGAAGGGTCAAGATTTGCCTTCTTGATGACAAATTTTAAACCAAGAGTTACTGAAAACCATTAATAATATCAGCTATCACAGGGACCAGGAAGGTAAGTTGGCAGGCAGTTGTTTAAAGGGAATAAGATTGAGGCAGTGGGAGCTGTCTCCTGGTCAAGTTGAATTCAAAGAGGACTTAAGGAGAGACAGGGGTTAAATAAGAGAAAGATGTGAGTTTGGGACTAACACTCGGATTAACATCAAAAATCTAAGCAGAAGATAAATACAAATAGCTGGAGTAACTCAGTGGGTCAGGCAGCATCTCTGGAGAAAAGGAATAGGTGACGTTTCGGATTGAGAACCTTCTTCAGACTGTAGATGGACTTGGGAAAAGAAAAAAAACAACATGGCAGGAGACCAGATTCTTAGTGACAAATCCATGGACTCCTTGCACATGTCAAGGAAGTGAGGATCAAAGCAGGTGGAGAAACCCTTGTGCAACATATTTATTTCTGTCGGCCTGGATGATCCTGGAATAGCATCTGGTTGGAGAAAACGAGACAAGCATCCTAGCGATTATTTTAAATTGAGATTGAATTTGAGTTTGAGTTTAGTTTATTGTCACGTGCGCCGAGGTACAGTGAAAAGCTTTTGTTGTGTGATAACCAATCAGCGAAAAGACAATACATGATTACAATCGAGCCATTCACAGTGTACAGATACATGTTTGTTTGCATGCTGTGTCCATCACTGGTGTGGCCAGCATTTATTGGCCATTCTTAATTCCACTTGCATTCTGTAGCAGAGTCCTGGCGTTAGACTCAGTGACAAAGTGGCACTTGCAGAGTGTTTAAAAGCTGGGGTCGCCTGTGACTTGGAGAGGATTTTGCAGGTGGTGGCAGCAGAGAGGTGAAATGAAGGGAGATGATGGAAGGACATTGGGAGCGTTTAAAAAATGGACAATGAAAAGAAGAAGTGGTTGGTGTGGATCCTGAATGGCAGCCAAACCTTGTATGTAAGATGATAAAAAATAAGACTATCGCGCAAAGTTTGGCAACCAAGAGAAAGTTTGATTATAATACCCTGCATTTAACTCACACCTTTAATGTAGAAAAGCTGCCTGAGGTGATTCAGAAAGTCAGAATCATACAAAATGGGCCATGGGAGTTAAATAGGAATTATGATGTGGGTTTTAAGGAAGAAAAGCGAGGAGAAAAGCCAGAAAGGGAATTCTAAAGCATGGGACCTAAACTACTGAAGTTATGGCAATAATGGGATGAAGAGAAGGGAATGCTTAAAACATTGGAATCAGAGAATTTGGCAGCTCGCAGAAGGCAAGTTTATTTGGTTGGGGGGGACTCAAGGCTGTGATGTATGCGATAACAATGAGAACGGTGAAATTGGAGGTAAGGGGAACCAGGAAACATTTTAGCTCAGCAAAAACAGACAGATGAGTGAGAACACTACAAGATGGAATTTGGGCAGTAAAGTTTCATGTGAGGTGAAGTTTGCAGAGCGAGAGAAATATGAACTGCTCAGAAGGGCACTGGAGTTATGTGAAGACAACAGAACATGCATGGGCCGAGGATTTCAGGTGCAGATGGCTTGTGACTTGAGTGAAATTACTGTTATAGTTGAAGTTGAAGTAACTGATTCTTATAGCCAAGAATCTAGGCTACTACAGACTGAGCAAAACCTGTATATCATCTCAATTATCATGAAACAATGTGCACTGAAGGGAAAAAATTGAGAGTGGAAATTGTTAGGGATGAAATAAACTGTCTTCTATCGTCCTAGTACCATCAACTCAAAATCGAACATCATTCACGCTAGATATGACAATCAGTGTGAAAATGTAGAAGTACTGTTGGGGTGGACGAGTTGATAAAGAATTGAGTGATTACTGTGCAGTGGACCCTGTTGACATGTTTGGTTGATGTTGCCAGGAAGCAACATGAAAGATAGTAAGTACTTAGAATGTCCTCCTAGTAAGAATTATCTCAAGGAAAATCAATGACCCTAATAAATTAGCTGGAAATCCTAGACAAGCAAAAACAAATAATCTCCAAAGACAGATATTACTCATGCTGAGATGTAAAAGCAAACAAGGGGGAGAATTGCCCATTATCATGAAGGAGTTGCAGAGATTAAGGAAGTGTCCAAGGAAAGTAAACATGATGGTAATACAGTGAACCCTTGCTATACAGGACCACGGGCGGGGGGGGAGGGTAATGTGTTATTGCCAATTGTCTGCTGTAACTGAGTGAGGGGGGGGGAATATTTAAATATGAACTAGTTTAACATAAGGCTGGGTGGGAAGAAACACAAAGTCGGGGGGGGGGAGGCTGTTAAACCAGCGGGAATTCATAGGTGGGGCAGCAGCAGAGCCCCCGCCCGGCCCCACATGCGGTACGCCAGGGATAGGCCCGGTATTCAGGTCGCCTTCATGCTGCTTGCCCTCTCTGTTCCCTCAACCAGAAGCCTCCGCCACGTGGCACCAGCTCACCGGGTAACCTGACGGAATTGGGGGGGGGGGCAGTACAACAGGGGCCTCGCTCCGTTACCAGGCAACCGAGACTTCGCATGGCACCACGTCTGCATCTGACTCCCCAAGACCCCGATTTGTTGCAGCTGCTGCAAACCTGTGCCCAATGCAAGGCTCTTCAAAAGTGTTTTACTGCTCGCTCTCTCCCAGGCACCGCCTGTCTCCTGCCCAACGCTTGTCACCCGCCAACCACCACCACCACGAACGGACGGTCCACTATAACTGAAATCCGTTATATAGACGGTAGACACAAAATGCTGGAGTAACTCAGCGGGACAGGCAGCATCTCTGGAGGGAAGGAATGGGTGACGTTTCAGGTCGAGACCCTTCTTCAGACAATCTTTCAGCAATATCTATATAAAGGTCCGTAATCATGAGGGTCTACTGTATTCAAAAATGGTATAAATCAGATTGTGACTATGTTCATAATAAGTGGCTTGGTGGTTTAATCCATGTTCCCTTGTCTTTAAAGTTTGAATTCTGCCAGACGAACAGAGAAACAAAAATCAAGGTTTAAATAGGTATATATGTTTGCAATGGGGGCAGGCTACCTTCTACTAGCTGCTCTTCAGTGAGGTACTTTATACTAGAACATAGAAAACTGCAGCAGAGGAACAGGCCCTTCGGCCCACAATGTCTGTGCTGAACATGATGCCAAGATAAACTAACCTCATCTGCCCACATGTGGTTCACACCCCCTCCATACCTTGTTCCTATCTAAAAGCTACTTAAATGGCACTATCGTATGTGCCTCCACCGCCATCCCTGGCAGTGCATTCCAGGCACCCACCCGATGTAAAAAAACTGGTCACGCACATCGCCTTTCACCTTAAAACTATGCACCTTTAGCCCTTTTCACCTTAAAACTATGCACTCATCGTTTCTTCTATGCACTAATTTGACATTTCCACCCTGGGAAAAAGGTTCTGACTGTGTACCCTATCTCTGCCTCTCATAATTTTATATAATTGATATATATTCTTCTATCGGGTCTATATACTCCTATCAGATCCTCTTGGATTACTTCTGCGTGCTTTCATGCTCCGCAGTTAGCTATCCTCATGACCTCTCTAAGGGCACTCAGCACCATTATAGTCCAACCGGAATCTAATAGACCAATCGTGGTGCTGTAATCTTGCTCTAACACATAACATTTTTAAGGAATTGAACTGGTTCTAAACAGCCACCAAGCAGAATAAATTCTGATTTCATTTTTTGGAGGCATTATTAAAATGTCAAGACTATTAATTAGCAGTGGTGCTCAAATGTTCTCTAAAGATTCTCTGAAGAATTTAGCCTGATGATTGTGATGGCACATTAATCGGAAACAATTATTATTCATAGAACTGTAAACATAGAATAGTGTCGCACAGGAACAGGCCCTTCAGCCCACAATGTTTGTGCTGAACATGACACCGTTAAACTAATCTCCTCGGCCCGACTGTGAACTATATCCCTCCATTCCCTGCATATCCATTTGCCTATCTAAAAGCCTCTTAAATGCACCTATCGTATCTGTTTCTATCACCACCCATATCAGCGCATTTCAAGCACCTCCAACAGGGTGTGAAAAAAAAGCTTGTTCCGGACATCTTCTATAAACTTTCCCCCTTTGACCATAAATTTACAAACATTTTTTCCTGGGATTTTAGGACTCATTGATTGCTCAATTTGTATCATGTTTTCTTTTTTTTATCTTTGCAATATTCCTCGCATATCCATTTCCTATCCATATCTGCCTCACACACCAGCCCCAGCAGCACATTCCAGGCACGCACTATCCTCTATGTTAAAACGGGCCCCACACATCTCCTTTAAATGTTGCCCCCTCGCCTTAAAGCTATGGCTTCTAGTATTTGGTGTTTCCATCCTGGGAAAAGGTTCTGTCTATCCTATCTATGGCTGTCATTATTTTATTTATTTCTTTCTCCTCAACTCTGGCATACCAGTGAAAACAATCCAGGTCTGTCCAACCTCTCTTTGTTAATACCTCCTAATCCTGGCATCATTCTGGTCAACCTCCTCTGCACCCTTTCCAAAGCCCCCACCTCCCCCCGGTATTACAGTTCCTAAAACCCACCTGTACTCAGGTTTATTGTTCTTCCTTTAATCTAATCCAACTCTTTAGTTAGCCAAATCTTGGATCACTATTCCATGGAGTTTTTATTTCTCAATGGAAAGTACATTTATTAAAAATTATATATTTTAAATGTTTTCTTTGTTTATCTACTAGAAAATTTATCCCACTGAACCTTCATTGAGAGCATGTCCACAAGAATCTGGAGTGGCTTGTTTTTTTTTCCACTTGACAGGTATTTTAACAACACTAAGATTTAAAAACTATTGATAGTTCTTTGAACAATGAAGGACACCTTAGACAGAGAACATCATGTGTGAGATTTATATTATGCCACACGTTGCTCAAGAAAGGGCCTGGACTCATTCCAAAATTAGAGAGACGTCACAAAAGCTGTGTTGTTTTATAGGATTTTCAATAACTTTCATTTAAATTTGAGACTAAAGTCTTTCCAATAGTGCACGTACTCACAGCATTCAACATCAAATGTTGGAACTATGTGTTGTAAATCAACAACAGAGCAGGATAAATTGGAATTATTCATTTAATGAGCCAGAATAAGTTAATAACATGATCAGTAGAGGACATTTATCTTAACATTGATCATGATACAATCAAATTGGATGTTAGATTTTAAAAAGGAGAAAGGCAGGTGACTTAGAAACAGGGGACTGATGAGAGCAAGTACAAAAGTCTAAAGGATAATTTGAATCCAGAGAGACAAAAGAAACAAAAGAAAGAAGAAAAGAAAATAAACTCTCTAAAATACAGAAAGGAAATAATGTAAGATATCATGGAGAACTGAAGATTTTCTAATTGCTCAAGATGAATTGGGCCTTTTAAAACAAATGCAGCTAATATTGCAGATACACATGCGAAAATGGGTAAATCGGTTGAATAATAACTTTGCATCAATCATCACAGGAGAGGAAGGGGATTATGCACTTGATGTTCCAGAGAAACTAGGAATAAATCAAGGATTGAAACTCACTGAACATAGTATAAGCAAGAAAACAAGACTGGGGAAAACAAGTGCCCTCAAGACTTACAAATTCCCCGGACATGAATGAAAAGGAAATAGACGAGACAATTGCAGCTGCCTTCACTGTAAACTTTCAAATATCCATCAATTCAAGAATTTCCCCTTCAGGTTAGATAATTCCAAATACAACTGCATTAATTGGACAAAGATAAGAAAGAACGAGACCAGGAAATTAAACACCAGTTAGTCTAACATCTCCATGGGGAACTCACTGGAATCAGTTACTCAGGATGGAGTGCCTGAGCACTTAAAGAAATTTGAGCTGAATGGAAAGAAGCAGCATATATTTGTAAAGAGAAAGCCCTGCCACACTTTAGTTTAGTTTAGTTTAGAGATACAATGTGGAAGGAGGCCCTTCGGCCCACCGAGTCCGCACCGACCAACGATCCCCACACTTTAACACTACCCTATACACACGAGGGACAATTTACATTTATATCAAACTAATTAACCTACAAACCTGTACATCTTTGGAGTGTGGGAGGTAACCGAAGATCTCGGGGAAAACCCACGCGGTCACGGGGAGAACATACAAACTCTGTACAGAATGCACCCGTAGTGAGGATCGAACTGGGTCTCCAGTGCTGCAAGCGCTGTAAGGCAGAAACTCTACCACAGCACCAATTTGCTGGGGAAGTAACTGAAGTGTCAGACAGGTGAAAGACCATGCATGTGATTTAATTGATCTCCTGGGAGGCATTCCTTAAGGTTCCACAAAAACGACTGACACCTAAAATTAGAAACAATTAAATTATTGATCTTGTTAGAATGTTTATCAGGTAGTGCAAGACAGATATGTGGATGATTTAATTGGAAGAATGGGACTATTTGGTAGTTACTGCATTAGAAATCCAATCAATCAATGATACAAATGTTGGTGGCACAGTACATAATGTGGAAAATATCTGGAGACATAATGATATGCATTGTGCAGGAAAGAACTGCAGGTGCTGGTTACACACCCAAAGATAGACGCAAAATGCTGGAGAAACTCGGTGGGACAGGCAGCATCTCTGGAGAGAAGGAATGGGTGACGTATCGGGTCGAGACCTCTTCAAACTGAATGCATCAACTGCATTCATGGAAATTCATGGGCGGCACATTAGTGCAGCTGGTAAAGCTGCTGCCTCGCGGCACCAGAGACCCAAGATTGATCCAGACCTCAAGTGCTGTCTGTGGGGAACTTGCACAATCTCCCATGTGAAGGCATGAAATTCCTCTGGGTGGTCCAAACGTCTCCCACATCCCAAATACATGTGGGTTTGTAGGTTAATTAGCCCCTGTAAATTGTCCTTTGTTTAAGTATCATTTAGGAGATTGAGGGGGGATCTTGTAGAAACTTACAAAATTCTTAAGGGGTTGGACAGGCTAGATGCAGGAAGATTGTTCCCGATGTTGGGGAAGTCCAGAACAAGGGGTCACATTTTAAGGATAAGGGGGAAATCTTTTAGGACCGAGATGAGAAAATAATTTTTTACACAGAGAGTGGTGAATCTGTGGAATTCTCTGCCACAGAAGCTAGTTGAGGCCAGTTCATTGGCTATATTTAAGAGGGAGTTAGATGTGGCCCTTGTGGCTAAAGGGATCAGGGGGTATGGAGAGAAGGCAGGTACAGGATACTGAGTTGGATGATCAGCCATGATCATATTGAATGGCGGTGCAGGCTCGAAGGGCCGAATGGCCTACTCCTGCACCTATTTTCTATGTTTGTAGAAAGTAGATGTGAAAGTGGGATAACATAGAGCTATCGTGAATGGGTGACCAATGGTCGGCCTAGACTCAGTAGGCCAAAGGGCTTGTGGCATGCAATCTAATAAGTAATTCAGAACTGTAGTTATTATGTGAATGTGTAAAACTGTGGTAAAATTAAAATTGAGGACCTAAAGAAACTGTTTTAATTATAACAATGTACAAACAGTGGAGATACAAAACAACGTAGGGGTCTAGCAAAAAAAAAAAGCAAATAGTTCATGAATGTTAGGCTTTATCTTTGGGCTATGATAAAGGAGGAAAAGCCATACAAAGCGTGCAAAGTCCTGGCAGGATCACATCTAAACGAGAAGAATGGCAAGAGGCATAGAGTGATACAGTGTGGAAACAGGGCCTTCAGCCCAACTTGCCCACACCGGCCAACATGTCCCAGCTACACTAGTCGCACCTGCCTGCACTTGGTCCAAGAGGGTTTAATTGTCATGCACACCAGGACTGGGACAATGAAATTCTTTCTTGCTGCAACTTTACAAACACATTAAATGTAACAACATAACAAATAAATATACAATAAATTATAATTGATGCTAGGTCAACCTGACCATAATTGTACAAGCACAAGTACACACAGCAGCCTCAGTAGTATAGTCTTCTTATCGAGTCTACATCACCAGATTAGATATTGTTCAGCCAGAGCTGAACACACTTCTTGGCATCTTCATTGTTGGCAGCGAGATTGGCAGCTGTGCATTGGTTTTCCAGTTGAGGGCATTCCAGTAGGTGTTCCAATGTTTGTTGTTCAATACCACATTCGCAGGTGACATCGTTGGAGTTATACCCCCACTTGTTTAGAGACACATTGGCTCTGCCTACACCAATTCTCAATCAATTGAGTAGTATAGTGTACATAGAAGTATGGTGCTGAGGTAGGGTTGTGGTTGCATTGTATAGGGCGGTCCAAGATGGTTGATGGGAAGAAGCTGTTCATGAAGAGTGGTACTTTGGCGCAGCAGTAGTGTTGCTGTCTTACAGCGCTTGAGACCCGCATTCAATCCTGACTGCGGCTGCTGTCTATATAGAGTTTGCACGTTCTCCCGGTGACTGTGCAGTTTTTTCTCCTGGTGCTCCAGCTTCCTCCCACATCCCAAAGAAATGCAGGTTTGTAGGTTAATTGGCTTCTGTAAATTGATCCTAGTGTGTTGGATAGAACTAGTGTACTGGTAATCGTTGGTTAGCATGGACTTGGTGGGCTGAAGGGCCTGTTTCCACACTGTATCTCTAAACTAAACACAAAACTAAACCTGGAGCTAACAGTTCTCAGGCTTTTTATTCAGCGTTTTCTATAGATCCCTTCAATGGTAGGGAGGTTAATACATGGACTGGGGAATATCCACCATATTCTCAAGTTTAGTTTAGTTTATTATTATCACATGTACCGAGGTACAATGAAAAGCTTTTGTTTGTGTGCTATCCAGTCAAAGAAAAGACTACATGATTGTAATCAAGCTGTTCATAGTGTACAGATAAAGGATAAAATGTACAACTTATTGCAAGATAAAGTCCTTAAAGATAAATGAGTTGGATGGGAGGTCAGGACTGCACTCCAGCTGGTGAGAGGGCAATTCAGCTGGCTGATAACAGCTCCCTTCAGTCTGCAACCTTCTTTAGTGTCGGGCATTCAAATCACCGAACCAGGCTACGGTGCAACCAGTCACTTGCTCTCATGTGTACACATGTAGAAGTTCAATAGAGTATTCAGCCATAAGAGATAAATTATGAGCTGTGATTTCATGAGCTTGGTTTATAATTAATGGAATAAAGAAGAGGGGATTTAACTGCAGTATTTTAAAGAATCTGTAAGGGATTGATAGGATAGACAGGGAGAATTGTTTTTCCATTGTTCAAAAACTTAATACAACCTTAAATCTAAAAGAGGCATCTCGGAGAAAAGTTTGTAAATACTCCTGCACAAAGTACTGTGGCAATGTGTGTTCATCACGGACAAAGAGTAGTTGATGCAAGCTGGATAATTTTTAAATCAGTGGATTTGTGTTTGCCAAGTACATTAGGAATGAGGAATGCAAAGTAGAGTTGAGTTAAAGACCAGCTGCAATCTCACTTATGACTCAACGGCTCAAGTGCCTGAATGGCCTTTCCCAGTTCTTATGAAGCAATGCTTTGAATAAAGGTGAGCCAGACCTCACACGCCTTGCTGTTCCAGTTTGCAAATATTGCATGACTGACTGACTGTCTCAAAGCGAGTTTCTCTGCACATTTCACTTAAAAAGTTCTTCACAGGCATCAGAGAGGAGATTATCACCTCATCTATTCTGGTCAGTGTAAAATGTGTTCCACTGTGCCTCGCAATTTCCCAGCACAACATTATTAACAAATACCAAACCACGAAGATTTTTTTTTAATAAAGGCTAAAGTACAAACATAATTGGAATTTTAGTGTAGAAATGCTTTTTGTTCATTTCAGATTTTATTAGCAGAAATCAAAATGGCTGCAAATATTACAACATTCCTATTAGTAAGGTACCCTTTCAGAAACTCTTCATAGATATAGTCAATGCTAAAAATTGATATGTTAGTATTGTCAAACAACTTGTACACAAGATTTCATTTGTCATCATATGATATTGCATTACATTAGAAGCATCCACAGCATGCAGGTAAGTCACAACAACTTATCATATTTCCAAAATGAGTCCAATAAAGAATTATTGATAAGGATATTATTGCACTGAGGGTCAATGCAAGCCACAGACCTGCATCATAGAGCATACTTACTGTACGTACTGCCTCAATTTCCTAAAAGAATTCCAACACCTTGAGAAGAATTTACAATATTAAGCAATGATTTACAAATGTGCATTTAGAGTCATACAGCACGGAAACAGACCCTTCGGCCCAACTTGCCATGCCAACCAAGCAGCGCCATCTACACTAGTCCCATTTTACTTTTCTACAAAGGTACGGTGGCGCGTTAGAGTTGCTACCTTACAGCGCCAGAGATCCAGGTTTGATCCTGACCACGGGTGCTTATCTGTACGGAGTTTGCACGTTCTCCCCGTGACGTGCATGGGTTTTCTCTGGGTGCTGCGGTTTCCTTGCACACTCCAAAAATGTACAGGTTTGTAGATATATTGGCTTGGTATAATTGTAAATTGTCCCTCGTGTGTGGGATAGCGTCCGTGTGCGGGGATCGCTGATCGGTGCGGTCTCGGTGGGCCAAAGGACCTGCTTCTGTGATGTATCTCTAAACTAAACTAAACTAAACAGGTATAACAAATATATGTTTACTAATATATGAAGTAAAAGTAGCGGTAGGGCCCCCAGCTTGAATCTGCTCTGTGCCTTGAGCCTGCTTTCCAGTACAATCCTCATATATTCTGATACCCAGGCATCAAATACCTATTGATCTTGGTCTTGAATTTACTCAATGACTAAACTATCATGGGTGCTGAGTTGTAGAATTCAAAGATTTACAACCTGGCAATGCGCCAGATGCCCTCTTTTTGTCACAATTTCGACATTATTTTCTGAGTAAAATGTATTTTCCTAACCGAGTTCTAAATGGTCATTCACTCATCTTGAGATTATGCCCCCCTAATTCTATATTTTTGATTAACGTAAAATTCATGACCTTCTGCCTAAAAATGGACTCCTGGTGGCTGTGCATTGATCATATGGATTTAGTATTGCCGATTATGAATATATGCACATCTTGAAAATTGTGCTTTAATGTAACAGCTTTCAAAAGCATCATCATTTTATAATTTTCTCTGGTGAGAATGAAGTCTGTCAGTAGATGAAAACCTGGCCTATGATAAACTGTGCAAAAGACCATTTGATCTATTAAAACAAGGATTCAGACAGATAGTCCCAAAAAACAGCTTTTCATAACTCAAGCCACATTGATACCCCAAATCAATTACATTATTTATTTGTCATTTGATATTCTGTAAATCCTCTGATTAGTTACTACTCAATAATTCACTTTTTTGCTATTTTTATTCCAAGTGAATGATCTATTTCATGATCTATTTCATGGTATAAATGTGTGAATGTATTCCATTAATGTCTAGGCTCTTACATAAACACATTTAGACCATACATAGTAAAGCAGAAAAATGTTTATATCTATCACATATCTACACTCACACAAACACACCCAAACACACACACAAACTCTCTCTCCCTCTCCCTCTCCCTCTCCCTCTCCCTCTCCCTCTCCCTCTCCCTCTCCCTCTCCCTCTCCCTCTCCCTCTCCCTCTCCCTCTCCCTCTCCCTCTCCCTCTCTCTCTCCCTCTCCCTCTCCCTCTCCCTCTCCCTCTCCCTCTCCCTCTCTCTCTCCCCCACTCTCTCTCTCTCTCTCTCCATCTCTCTCCCACTCTCTCTCTCCCTCTCTCTCTCCCTCTCTCTCCCTCTCTCCCTCTCTCTCCCTCTCCCCCTCTCTCCCTCTCTCTCTCTCTCCCTCCCCCTCCCTCTCTCTCTCTCTCTCTCTCTCTCTCTCTCTCTCTCTCTCTCTCTCTCTCTCTCTCTCTCTCTCACTTTCTCACTTTTATATAATTTCTCTTGTCATTGTAATTCAATCCTCTTGCCATCTCCTGGTCTTATTACCATTATTATTGTTTCTTATAATGGGAAGAATTTACTGAAGCAGGTGTGACATGGGACGCAGCACTGTAATTTATGTGTTTTAATTACATTTTCCTTTTCCTTAAACATTTGTTTATCTTTGATCTGCAGGGGTCATTCTAATTTCCTGTTACTCTGTAATGAATGGGACAATAAATATCCCACCAATCTGTGTTGTTACTGGATGTGAACCCTGGATGTGTTAAAATGTGAACTGGTTGCATCCATAGATATATCAGTGCTTCATTGTACACACAATTCAACTGGACAGCACCGTGGGCAAACCTGGCGTGGCCTACTCATGCTACTGGTAAATCTGAGAGATAACTCAATAATGCTGGGAGTGAACTGGACAAAGATTACCCAAGCATGGGTATATTTGAGCAACATGGGCCAGCATTCCTTTTTGTATTTAATTATTTTGTAAATTATTTAGTTTTGGAAGAAATCAATCTATTGTCCAAAATGTCAGCATCCAAATTTGCTAGGGGCATCGTCAATGAATTTTTAAAGTTCAGACCATCAAATAATCTGCTCTGAAGTTGCTGCTCAACTTATTCTTCAGGTAGAGTTTGTCATTTTAGCCAATGGCTCAAAAAATTTTTTTGTTTCCAAGCATATTTGTTGAATTCACTCAGATGCACCAGGGCCAAGAAAAACCAAGGAGAAGCATTCAGTAGTGATTGACCTACCAAGGGGAAGCATACTATTTCTTGATATTTGACTTAGATGTGGTTTAAATAATTTCTGTGGCTTTGCTGAACGACACAGAGCTATTTATTTAACTAATGTAAACTTTTTTTTTTGCACGAATGAATGTGTAGAGTAAGCGGGACTTGGAATGACATAGATTTGCTGTGCTTGATATCTCTTGTATTTCTTTCCTGCAATTACCCAACCACTTTTATAAATGTATCCCATTAATTATATGTGTGTCACTTACAATTTTTATATTGGCACCATTAAAAAAATGTTTGGTAAGTTAAATGATTGAGATTTGTTTTACTGAGAGTTTTATTTCAGGTAACTCATTGTGCCAAACTGCTTTCATTTGACCAAGACATTAATTGGAAATGTATTTATTCAACTAGCATCTTTCGTGTATGATTGCATAAATTTATTAGCATACTATCAAATAATAAAATGCAATTACAAACCTCCAACTAAACCTGATTTTGACTTTTCCTCCAGGGGATACCATGACTATTTTAAATACCGCAGACTGGTTGCTGGGTTGTAGCACCCCCTCATCTGCGACAAGTATGGCAGATTATGGTACAGTGCATGTGTGTGTCAGTGTGAACTAAGAGTGCAGTGCTTCCTTCTTCTCATTTTCTGCTTTCATATCTAACAGTATTATAGCTAACATTAAACTCTAGCAAAATGTGACTTAATGTTGGTAGAATAAGTAGACTTTGTGAAGAGAATAAAACCTGTTGGTGTCCTGACCAGTTTGCTACTAATACATATTTATATCATATTAATTAAACATTCATTGTATGCTGTGGCCAATATCGCGTCTGACTATGATAACAATGATGTCATTCATTTACCAAGAGCCAGTTAAAGAATTTGTGAAAACAACAGATTGTTTCGCTTGGTACGTTTAGATTCAGATAAATTAAAGATATATTCACAAGGGTGAATGAAATTCCTCGTTCACATGAAACTCATAAACAGTATAGATGATAATGATGTATACAACAATAAATACAAAGCTGCAGAAAGTTGCAAATGCTGTACTGCAATCCAAAGTAGTGCAAAATAAAAACATAAATGCAATAACAGAATAACCAAATTCGGTATGGTTGAGAGTAAATGGCAGCACTCCAGGAAACGGGTGTGGAAAAAGGTGATTGATTCAAGAGTCTGATAGCAGTGGGGAAGAAGCTGTTTGCTTAAGTCTGGGCATCCAAGTTTTCAAGCTCCGGCATCTTCTCCCAGAAGGTAGAGAGAAAACAGGGAATGGCCAGTGTGGCAGGCATCCTTGACGACGATACTCCTGCCTCCCTCATGCAATGCACCGTGAAGATGGGCCGGGTGGAAGGAAGTGATGAGCCTACGCTGGACTGGGCTGTGTTCACTGCTCTCTGGTGGTACAGACAATCAAGGGCAGAGCAGTTGCCATACCAGGCTGAGTACTTTATACAGAGCATCCGAGAGAAGTGGAAGTCCGAGGAATTCTGTTCTGAATCTTCTCAGACTCCTAAGAAAGTAGTGACACTAAAGCTCATTCTTTATCACCCCATCAGTGCAGAGGGACTAAGTTAGATTGCTAGTGAAATGAATGCCTGGGAACATGCAGCTGTCAACCATCACTACAGCTCCAATGATGAAGACAGAGTTGTGTTCACCCCCTTAATTCCTTAGCTCAACAACCAACTCTTTCGTCTTGCTGACGTTAAGGTCCAGGTTATTGTTCTGACAGTATAATGCAAGGTTCTTGATCTCTTTTCTATATTTCGTCACATCATTGCCATTGATCTGGCCAACAGCAGTGATATCAGCAAACGGAATGATCGAGTTGGCGTTGTATTTGGTCACACAGTCACGGCTGTATAGGGAGTGGCCAGGGTGGCAGGCACCCTTGAAAATACTCCTGCCTTTCTGATGCAACGCACCTTTACGATGGACTGGATGGAAGGAAGTGACGAGCCTATGATGGACTGGGCTGTGTTCACCACTCTCTGCTGTATAGTAGAGTAAAGAACTGAGCACACAACTCTAAAGGACATCAGAGGACATCAAGGTGGAAGAAATGGCACAACCAATTCTAACCAAGGCCTGCTTGCGAGGAAGTCCAGAAACAGTAATAAATGAAGGCCCCAAGGCCAAACCCAGAAGTTTAGGGACATGTTTATTCAGTAATATGGTCTTGAAGGCTAAGCGGTAATCAAGCAATCAATAGCATCCTGACATAGGTGTTCTTATTGTCAAGGAGTTCCAGAACTGAATGTAATGCAAGAGAGACGATGTCTCTGGAGACCTATTTCTCCTGCACACAAATTGCAAGAGATCTAGATTATCCAGAAGATAATCCAGAATTGTATTTGTCCTTGTTCGTGAATTGGAAATATCTGGGCAATCTTCTGTGTTATTAGGTGGATGCCAGTATTGTAATTGTTGCATAGGGATGGTTTGGCAAGGGATGGGGACAGGTCTCAAATAGACATCATCAGCACTATGGCAGCAATATAACCAGGAACTACAGCCTATGTTAGATCCATGCCGCCAGACTCTACTGATAGATACCACTTGGAGTGTGGATGGTAAACTTTAGTCTGAGATGGAGGGATCCAGGAGGGATGAGTACATTTTCTAACTTTGTCAGCGCCTTAGTGGAGACTTTCTTTGAGTACTTTGGATGCAAAAACAAAGAATTTCACTGCACTTAGCTAGGTACAAGTATCATCATCATCATCATTATTTCCTCGAGAAGAATGAGATGGTTCAAACATTTTGTGTTTCTGGCTGATGATTTCTAAAAAATGTAAACTCATATATTGTTTATCCCATTCCTGAGGCCTGAATTCATCTTCTCCCCTTACCTGTGTTTTTGTTTTACTGTCAATGACACACATAACTGAATGTGGCAGGGCTGCAGAGCCTTGATCTGATCTATTGTTGCAGAAATGATTTACTTATCGGATGTTTCTTCCGCTGCTAACCATGCACAAATCGCTGCCATGCATTGGCAATCCATATTTGTTATGTTTGCTGCTTCTGCACGCCCATTTGACCCACCATTGTCTCCTCTTTGATGATAAGTGTGAAGTAAATGACATTTCATTGTCTGGAATTTTGTGGTGATTGTGGTGGAGGTGGATCTCCTGGTGTTAACGAGTGACAGCCTCTCATGCATGCTCAGTTTGAGCAGCTCAATCTGTTTGAATCTGTAGCGCGTTAGTGGTGACACGGCATGGCAAGCTTTGTTAGTGTAAAGGTTGGATTTTGGCTCTATAATGGTGTACAGTGGTCTCTTCTACAAATGCCATCACGGAACGATGTATCTGAGGCTCAAGTTCAAGTGAGTTTATTGTCATGTGTCCCTGTATAGGACAATGAAATTCTTGCTTTGCTTCAGCACACAGAACATAGTAGGCATTTACTACAAAACAGATAAGTGTGTCCATATACCATGATATAAATATATACACACATGAATAAATAAACTGATAAAGTGCAAATAACAGAAAATGGGTTATTAATAATCAGAGTTTTGTCCGAGCCAGGTTTAATAGCCTGATGGCTGTGGGGAAGTAGTTATTCCTGAACCTGGTTGTTGCAGTCTTCAGGCTCCTGTACCTTCTACCTGAAGGTAGCAGGGAGATGAGTGTGTGGCCAGGATGTTGTGGGTCTTTGATGATACTGCCAGACTTTCTGAGGCAGCGACTGCGATAAATCCCCTCGATGGAAGGAAGGTCAGAGCCGATGATGGACTGTGCAGTGTTTACTACTTTTTGTAGTCTTTTCCTCTCCAAGGCGCTCAAATAGCCGAACCAAGCCACGATGCAACCGGTTCAGCATGCTCTCTACTGTGCACCTGTAGAAGTTAGAGAGAGTCTTCCCTGACAAACCGACTCTCCATAATCTTCTCAGGAAGTAGAGGCGCTGATGAGCTTTCTTGATAATTGCATTAGTGTTCTCGGACCAGGAAAGATCTTCAGAGATGTGCACGCCCAGGAATTTGAAGCTCTTGATCCTTTCAACCATCGACCCGTTGATATAAATGGGGCTGTGGGTCCCCCTCCTCCTTCCAAAGTCCACAATCAGTTCCTTGGTTTTGCTGGTGATGAGAGCCAGGTTATTGCGCTGGCACCATATGGGCAGTTGCTCGATCTCTCTTCTATACTCTGACTCATCCCCAGCAGTGATACACCCCACAACAGTGGTGTCGTCAGCGAACTTGATGATGGAGTTCACACTGTGATTGGCTACGCAGTCATAGGTATAGAGTGAGTACAGCAGGGGGCTGAGCACGCAGCCTTGAGGTGCTCCCGTGCTGATTGTTATCGAGGCTGACACATTTCCACCAATACAAACAGACTGTGGTCTGTGAACGAGGAAGTCGAGGATCCAATTGCAGAGGGATGCGCAGAGACCCAGTTCTGCGAGTTTGGTAACCAGCTTGGAGGGGATGATTGTGTTAAATGCCAAGCTGTAATCGATGAATAACAGCCTGACATATGAGTTTTTGTTGTCCAAGTGGTCCAGAGCAGAGTGGAGAGCCAGCGAGATCACATCCACCGTTGATCTGTTGTGGCGGTAAGCGAACTGCAGTGGGTCCAGGTTTTTGTCGAGGTAGGAGTTGATTTGCTCCATGATCAACCTCTCAAAGCACTTCATCACCACCGGCGTTAGTGCCACTGGTCGATAGTCATTGAGGCACGTCACCTTACTCTTCTTGGGCACTGGCTTACTCTTCTTGGGCTTATACATTGATTGGGAGAATTAGTGAAGGTTGGCCCAAGGTTGGTCCTTGCACTGCTTCTCAAAACACAAGCTACTCTTAGGGTGGAAGCTATACCCATGAGAACTTATTGGGCCACTTTTGACAATAGACACTGAACCATAATCTTCGTTCAATGCATCTTCCATGTAGTGTTCAGCAGGGATCATCAGCTGTGAGAGATCAGTAGGATCAGTGCAAATTAAGAGGATGTTTCTTTGCCAATGTCTAACTTGATGCTCATCAGGCCTGGAGTCAATGTTTAACATTCCTGTGGCCGCTCTCTTCCGACTGTTCACTACAGTGTTGTCATCTCCAGAATGGGTCTCTTCAGTCAATGACACGTGATGTAAGCAGAGATCTTGATGACGGAGTCATAGAGTCATACAGTGTGGAAACAGGCCCTTCGGCCCAACTCGCCAACACCGGCCATCAATGACCCATCTACCCTAGTCACACTTGCCTGCACTTGGTCCGCAACCCTCCAAACCTGTCCTATCCATTTACCTGTCCAACTGTTTCTTAAACGATGGGATAGTCCCTGCCTCAACTACCTCCTCTGGCAGCTTGTTCCATACACCCACCACCCGCTGTGGGAAAAGGTTGCCCCTCTGATTCATATTAAATCTTTTCCCCTTCACCTTGAACCTATGTCCTCTGGTCCTCGATTACCCCTCCTCTGGGTAAAAGATTCTGTGCATCTATCCGATCTATACCTCTCATGATTTTGTATACTTCTACAAGATCTCCCCACATCCTCCTATGCTCCATGGACTAGAGACCCAGCCTGCTCAACCTCTCCCTATAGCTCACACCCTCTAGTCCTGGCAACATCCTCGTAAATCTTTTCTGAATCGTTTCAAGCTTGACAATATCTTTCCTATAACATGGTGCCCAGAACTGAACACAATATTCTGTGAATAGTTCGGCTGATCCGTGACAGTGATTACTATTTCTCCCGACTAGGCAATAGTTTCCTGATATTCACAGGAAGAACTTAACAGCAGTGCCTGGGCCTAGCCTCAGAAGGGATATTAAGGGACAGCTCAGAAGGGCCAATAAATATTTATTCATGGACCTGCTGCCGGGAAATTCAGCAGCATACACAACACCAAGGCGATGGGCACTCTGAATGATTCTTTATGCACCGAAATATTTTTTGTTAATGCATGGTACCATTGCAGAGATGTTGAATAAAGTTTATGTCAAGATGGGAGAACGTAGTCGTCTCTCTAGGGGGCTTTAAATTCTGCTGAAGAAAAGTAGGTTAAATGTTTGCTTAAGGGAACCTTAAATTATCCACCTATCACTAGAGTTCATGAAACTTGCAAGATCCCTCAATTTTCAATTTCAATTGCATTTTATTTTTCATTGAAATTAGATACTGCGCTCAAAAATTGTGACACAACACAATTCAATTTGGAGGTCACATTTTATTCCTGATAATACAAGTTCTTTGGCTGTCACAATTGTACTTGAGCTTATGTCTGTCTCCTGGTTATTAGCGCACACTTCTGGTCTCCCAGTCTACATTATGACCACTGCACTTTGGCTCTTCTCCAGATATGGTGTAGTACTGCATCAAGATTGTACCTCAGGCAAGGGCAATGCATTGGAGTTGTTGGAAAACAAGGCTGAGAATTTCAAAATGAATATTTTGCTTCAATGCAGCAAATGTAGATCAGTGAAAAATTGAACAGAATGATGCAGGTGTCAAGTTTGTCCTCAGCAAATGCACCCAAGTTCACTCGGGTTTAATGATGTTGACAATTGACACAAAATAGGCACAATCTGAAGAAGGGTCTCGACCCAAAACGTAACCCATTCCTTCTCTCCAGAGATGCTGCCTGTCCCGCTGAGTTACTCCAGCATCTTGTGTCTATCTTCGATTGAAACCAGCATCTGTAGTTCTTTCCTACACATTATGTATTGACAGTTGTCTGCTCATTTCAACTATTTCTCAAGTATTTTATTTTAGCAATGGAAATTGAGTTGACGCTCATCATTACATTCTTTAACGGGTTTCCAAGAGTAGCCAGGCAAGACATAGACTGAAACTGTTGCACATAATATAACTGAGTCAGCAACACTGTTTATGTACATTCATGATGTATATTTTGTAATTAAATTAGGATGTCACTGCACCTTGCGTCATAACATTGATGATGGAAATGGTATTTTCCATTTGCATGCATTTTGAATGTTAAGGAGGGATGACACCGAGACATAATTGTTCAAAAAGTGGCTTGCAGATTGGGCACAAGTAATACTGCAAGCGGTGTAATATTGGCCCTCCTTGGGTTATGTACGGTCGACTTAGGGACACTCCGTACATACAAAAGAACCACCTTTAATATCAGTGTAGAAAGGAACTACAGGTGCTGGTTTATAACGAAGATAGACACAAAGTGTTGGAGTAACTCAGGTGAATCTATGCAGCATATCTGGAGAAAAAGGATGGGCGATGTTTCTTCAGACTGGAAGAAGGGTTTCGACCCAAAACATCGCCCATGCTTTTTCTCCAGCGATGCTGCCTGACTCGCTGAGTTATTCCAGCACTTTGTGTCTATCTTTCCTTTAATATTGTTTCCATTGAATGGAAACCAGTTTTGACAAAAAAAATCTGTTTACATGTATCTTTCTGCAGTAATCTGATGCCAGAACCTCAGCATGTATATGTACCTCTCTACTGTAATCAGACAGGTATTCACTACAAGAAGAGGTTAGACAGACTAGGATTGTTTTTTTCTGGAATGCCGGAGGTTGCTGGGAGACCAGATAGAAGAATATAAAATCATGAGATACAAAACCTTTTTCCCAGGATGGAACAATCAAATACTGGAGGCAAAGCTTGAAGGTGAGACGGCCACAGTTTAAGGGAGATGTGCAGGGCAACTTTTTCACACAGTGGATGATGAGTGGCTGGAGTGTGCTGCCAGGCAGTGGCGGACTGGCCAGGGTGTCAGCTTGCCCGATGGCAAGTGGGCCCCTGATGGTGGGCCCCCTATATCAAGTGGGCCCCTGATGAAGTGGGCCCCCTTTGTCTCCTGGCAAACAATATTTTTAGACCCAGTCCGCCACTGCTGCCAGGGTTGGTGGCTGAGGCAGATATGATCGTGGCATTGCAGAGGCTTCTAGATGGGCATGCGCATATGCAGGGAATTGATGGATATGGAATATCTGCTGGTTTATAAGAGATGGTCTTGACATCACGTTAACCACAGACATTGTGGGCCAAAGTGCCCGTTGTTGTTCTATGTACTATGTTCCATGTTCTCTGTTTCACTCTACTAACCTTTCAAGAGTCATGAGAGTTTAATTGTCATATGTACTGACAATGAAACAATGACATTTTTTTACTAAAGTCAGTATCACTTTGCAGACACTTTGCACCCCTCCTCAAACTGACTTTCACTGTAAATGTTCTGCCTAGTTTTCCAATTGTTTGCCTTATTATTAAACCTAGATTAAATATGGTAGAAAAAATAATTTTACTTTAATGTTATTTGATGAGTCAATAAAATTAAATAGAAATTACAGCGCAGGAGTTTTGGTTGTGGTACGTATCTCTGTTGTGAACAATGATCCTTCATCCACAAGTCTTGTAACCTGATCTATTAAAAAATGGCTTGAGCCACCTTCTGGTATTGAATATAATACGGAAGATAGATCCAAAATGCTGCAGTAATTCAGCAGGTCAGGCAGAATCTCTGGAGAAAAGGAATTGGTGACATTTCGGGTCGAGACCCTTTTTCAGACCAAGAGTCAGGGGAAGGGGAAACTAGAGGTGTGAAAAGAAGAGGGGAAGTAAAGGTAGGAAAACTAGAGGTATGATCATTTAATATCTTCACATTACTGCTTTTGAAAATAATCACCTTTATTCCATTCTAAATCTCTGATAATTTATATTATATCTGTGCTTCCTTAAATCAGATCTGCTCGATCGCAGATTAATGCATTTAAACTGAAGCCACCCGGTTTCATTAATAGGAAAGAAAACATACAGAATCAGTTAGTTATTTTTTCATTGTTCGTTGCATGTATTCTAAGGCTTGTATTCACTGGAGTTTAGAAGGATGAGGGGGATCTTATAGAAACATATAAAATTATAAAAGGACTAGACAAGCTAGATGCAGGAAAAATGTTCCCAATGTGGGGAGAGTCCAGAACATGGGGGCACAGTCTTAGAATCAAGGGGAGGTCATTTAAGACTGTGAGATAAAACTTTTTTACCCAGAGAGTTGTGAATTTATGGAATTCCCTGCCACAGAGGGCAGTGGAGGCCAAGTCACTGGATGGATTTAAGAGAGAGTTAGATAGAGCTCTAGGGGCTAGTGGAGTCAAGGGATATGGGCAGAAGGCAGGCACGGGTTATTGATAGGGGACAATCAGCCATGATCACAATGAATGGCGGTGCTGGCTCGAAGGGCCAAATGGCCTCTTCCTGCACCTATTAAGAAGGAAAAAATAAATAAAAAAGGCAGATAAAATAATTCTTGGTGACCAGATGCACCCTGGGGATTGCGCAGTGGGAACACCCAAAAACTCAGTAGAACATGGTGACGGCACGGTGGCATAGTGGTCGATCTACTGCCTTACAGCGCCAGAGACCCGGGTTCGATCCCGACTACGGGTGCTGTCTGTACAGAGCTCTACATTCTCCCCGTGACATACCTGGGTTTTATCCCACACTCCAAAGACGTACAGGTTTGTAGGCTAATTGGCTTGATGTAAATGTAAAATTGTCCCTAGGGTGTGTAGGGTAGTGTTCATTTGCAGGGATCGCTGGCCAGTGCGGATTCGGTGGGCCGAAGGGCCTGTTTCCACACTGTATCTCTAAACTAAACTAAACTAAATTAAACGCATCCAAAAGTTAACACTATGCTATTTATGGTGTAAAATATAGAAAGATTAAAATAGCTCTCTTTGCATAAATAATAGCAGATTTTGACTTGAAACCAACTTCCATAAATGCTCCTGATCTGATACCACATTATATTACTCCTCACGAATCTAATTTCTGATAAACCTCACGCTGAGGAAAGTCGCAGTAGATAATCCAGACCAAAGTTCAATGATTAAGCATCTGTCAGTCAACCCAAGATCAAAGACTCAATGGAAATGTTTGCATTCCTCGCTAGTAAACAAGTGTTCATCATTGAAACATCAACAGGCTTCCAGTCAGGCATCCTCTTTAATAGCCTAACCATAAAAATGTTTTTCCCCCAGTCTGAGGTCTGTCACACAATATTATTTCAAAGTAAGACTATCCTCTCCAGCAAGCAATCATTGAGATAATCACATTATGAACAGAGCCAAAGGCATTCTGCAGCACGGCCACCTAAGCCCAATATATGGATGGATTTGGGCACCCCAAAGTATGGTCACCTCCATCTTCTTAAATAATCAAATAAACCCAAATTTAAAAAAATAAAAATTTTATCATTTATTTCCATTTCAGAGATTTGTAGAAAATGTAGCCTTTCATGTTATTGCTTCTCTGACAAGTGATACCGATTGTTTCCATCCTTCAATACAGAAATAATTTTAAATTCACAAATTATTTCATATACTAGTTCATAGATCGAGACCACAACTCATTATAAACATTCCAGCTTTCCTCGATTTTAATTTCTTACTGATATAAGGGGGGGGCAACCAAGATTCAGCTGTTTATGTTTCAAAAGGATGCAGAAGCATTTACTCAGGACAGAAGTGGCTGAATAGGCCTTTGGCACTAATCATACCCCTCCCGTGTCTCCAATGCACCATGGACTGCTAGAAAATTAAATAAAACAAATATTGTTGCCGGTAACACCGTGACTGTCACATGGACCTTGCTTAGCAGGGGCCGTGGAACGTTTTTGAAAGTGGGGGGGCTGAGCGATCACTGATCACCGGCCTCGGGGGTACCCGGTGAGGGAGCGGAGCGACCGAGCAGGGAGATGGTGTAGGAGGGTGGCACTATTATTATTTTTTGTTGTTGCTCGACCTCCAAAAACTGGGGTATAATACAGGCCATCCCCCAACTTAAAAAGTGGGGAGATATATCCCCCATCCTCCCCCACCCCCCTCTCTTTCTCTCTCTCTCCCAGGGCCCTCCCTCCCTCCCTTTCGCTCGGCGGCCAATCACAGCACTTCGTTCACTGCCCCATATCTTGACTGTGAACCGCGCTGTGATTGGGCGTTGAGCGGAGGGGAGGGAGGGTTTTTTTGGGGGGGGGGGCAGTCTGTTTCCGCCTCGGTTGTTCGTGGTTTTGCCACGCTCACTGTGTGCTTGTTCTGAGATTCTGGATGTCGGAGGTCCTCAGAAGAAGAGAAAAATACGCCTGCGGGCCAGATAATTTTGGGTTATGAAGCATGTCTCGCCAAAAAAGTGCAGGGGCTGGAGCTCCCCCCCACCCCCCCCCCCTCCCCCCCACCCCCCCCCCCCCCCCCTCCCCCCCACCCCCACCCCCCCCGGTTCCACGGCCCATGCTTAGAACCATAGCTAGGGTTAAGTGGAAGCAAAATCAGATAAGAATTGCACAAAACTGAGGGATCACCACCAACATCTGCAGATGTGAACAAATAACTATTTGGGGATAGAGGGGCACGTCCCAAAAGAGTGTGCGGTACACACAATGCCACCTGTGGTTGCCCAGGGTATGCTAAGTGCACTCCCGTCATTTTTGTCCAGATTAAGGTAGGTGTCAGACCATCAGTTGCCGTAAAATCAGTGATGGATCTGTAGTTACAATTGTTGAGTTCATGGACTGAAAAGAATATCCGTGCAATCAAAATTTAAAACTGTTTCAAAATTCAGGTGCAATTTGAGTTCATGGATAATGTGTCTTAAAATGTGCTCTCTACCTGTATCAATACGCACAGTTTAACTTTTAGCAAACACTTCACTTTTGTCATGTGAGAACCAATACATCGCACAGTGCAAAGAAATGGTGCACTGTTACAGAATTCCAATGTTTTTCTGAGCAAGGCCACAACCTGCATGGGATTAGTACTGGTGCAGAAATTTATGTACCAAAAAATTGATTCCAGATTAGATCTAATACCCAATATAACTGGCTGTCATATACTTCCACTTTGATAAGAGTTTTCTGGAGCCAGATGTCATGATCGTGGTCTCTTTAAGGATATAACTATTAGCTGTTTAAATTTAAAAAACATAGCCAATCTACAAGGGAAACATTCAAGCAAAATACAGTGCCCTCCATAAAGTTTGGGACAAAGACCCATAATTTATTTATTTGCCTCTGTACTCCACAATTTCAGATTTGTAATAGAAAGAAAATCACATGTGGTTAAAGTGCACATTGTCAGATTTTATTAAAGGACATTTTTATACATTTTGCTTTCACCGTGTAGAAATTACAGCTGTGTTTATACATAGTCCCCCCATTTTCAGGGCACCATAATGTTTGGGACACATGGCTTCACGGGGAGTTATATTTGCTCAGGTGTGTTTAAATGCCTCCTTAATGCACGTATAAGAGAGCTCTCAGCACCTAGTCTTTCCTCCAGTCTTTCCATCACAATTGGAAACTTTTATTGCTGTTTATCAACAAGAATAAACTGTTAGAGACATCAGCCAAACCTTAGGGTTACCCAAATCAACTGCTTGGAACATAATTAAAAAGAAAAAGAGCACTGGTGAGCTTACTAATCGCAAAGGGACTGGCAGGCCAAGGAAGACCTCCACTGCTGATGACAGAAGAATTCTCTCTATAATAAAGAAAAATCCTCAAATACCTGTCCGACAGATCAGAAACACTTTTCAGGAGTCAGGTGTGGATTTGTCAATGACCACTGTCCGCAGAAGATTTCATGAACAGAAATACAGAGGCTACACTGCGAGATGCAAACCGCTGATTAGCCGCAAAAATAGGATGGCCAAGTTACAGTTTGCCAAGAGGTACTTAAAAGAGCAACCACAGTTCTGGAAAAAGGTCTTGTGGACAGATGAGACGAAGATTAACTTATATCAGAGTGATGGCAAGAGCAAAGTTTGGGGGAGTGAAGGAACTGCCCAAGATCCAAAGCATACCACCTCATTTGTGAAACGCGGTGGTGGGGGTGTTATGGCTTGGGCATGTATGGCTTGTGAAGATACTGGCTTACTTATCTTCATTGATGATACAACTGCTGATGGTAGTAGCATAATGAATTCTGAAGTGTATAGACGCATCCTATCTGCTCAAGTTCAAACAAATGCCTCAAAACTCATTGGCCGGCGGTTCATTCTACAGCAAGACAATGATCCCAAACATGCTGCTAAAGCAACAAAGGAGTTTTTCAAAGCTAAAAAATGGTAAATTCTTGAGTGGCCAAGTCAAAGCTTGTATGTTATAAATTGTGAAATTAAAGCTTGTATAATCTGGAATTTAGAAGGATGAGGGGGTATCTTATTAAAACATATGATTATTAAAGGATTGGACACGCTAGAGGCAGGAAACATGTTCCCGATGTTGGCGGAGTCTAGAACCAGGGGCCACAGTTTAAGAATAAGGGATAGGCCATTTAGAATGGAGATAAGGAAAAACATTTTCACCCAGAGTTGTGAATCTGTGGAATTCTCTGTCTCGGAAGGCAGCATGAAGTGTCTATTGTGTATTTTTTATAATCGCCCAATCTGAACCCAATTGAGCATGCCTTTTATATGCTGAAGAGAAAACTGAAGGGGACCAGCCCCCAAAACAAGCAAAAGCTAAAGATGGCTGCAATACGGACCTGGCAGAGCATCACCAGAGAAGGCATCCAGCAACTGGTGATGTCCACGAATCGCAGACTTGAAGCAGTCATTGAATGCAAAGGATATGCAACAAAATACTAAACATGACTACTTTAATTTACATTACATTGCTGTATCCCAAACATTATGGTGCCCTGAAATGGGGGGACTATGTATAAACACTGCTGTAATTTCTACATTTGAAACCAAAATGAATAAAAATTGCCTTTATTAAAATCTGACAATGTGCCACTTGATTTTTTCTATTACAAATCTCAAATTGTGGAGTACAGAGGCAAATAAATAAATGATGGGACTTTGTACCCAACATTATGGAGGGGACTGTAGAATCATTCAGAAATAGTGTGGGAGATTTATTGCCCGTTGCAGTCATGCCTGATGAAAAAGAACAGGAATCTATCAATCGAATTGTCGTAAATTAAAAGAATTTGGCAAAATATGCACTCATAAAATTAATGACATTTAATCCAATCTCTTGCACGGAGAAAGACACAGTGCTGGAGTAACTTTGTAAACCATCGTCTATAGTTCTTTGTGCTGTTGTATAGAGAATTCATTGCAACTATTTCTGGACTTTTTCTTAAAAATTATGTGGCATGTATATTGTACAGAAAATATATTTCAGCCCATTAAATGTTTGAAATTCCTGTTGACAGAAATCATTCAGTGTCATGAAAATATTCAGGGTAGACCAAAACCATCTTGTCATGCTCAAAAACTTTCAATTAAATCCTGTACATTGAGATTACATTTTGTCCAATGCAAATATTTACATTTACAAAATGTTTACATGACATACATAAGATTCATCCATTTTGCATTGGGATCGAACCCAAATGCAACACATATTTCAGAATCATGGCTAGTTCCGTTATATTTTGAGTTGTTATATTTACCCAACTCTTCATGGAAGCCTAAGTTATGAAAACATTTGTTTTATATTTTAAAGTTTGAAATATTTATTTGTATTTATTATTATCTTTATTTTAATAAATAACAATAATGAAGTTAAGAATCAAAATTATCTGTAAGGAATAAAAGTAGTTCAGGCCTTATGTTATCATTGTGCTATGAGGTATCTAGAATTCAATGACAGTAGAAGTAAACACTTTGTCACATAGATGATTATGCAGTGTTTCAAACAGAATTGTGATGTTGCAAAAATCTGTCATTTGATTTGTTTCCAAGTAGACCTTCACTGTGAGGAAACAAGGCATTGCCGTATTGCAATTTAAACCATTGAAGAACACCTCACAAATTATTATTTCTTTGATCTCAATTCCCTAAAATTGTGTTCCCAATCATATCTCACAAATTATTCGCCTATTTTGTTTAAATGTTAACACATGCAGTCATAAATGAACAGGAACATTTCATAGAAACATTCAGTTTAAATGTTCATGAGATGCTTTTAACCCTAAAGTGAGAATCGTAGGTAATCCATGCTAGTTTTTTTTAATTACCTTCTACCAATGCTGCCCTACTTGCAAAATATAGTTTCTGTGACAAGCTGAAGAATTTTCAAATAACGATAAGTATTTAATTTTATCAGCTAATTATAACATTTAGTGAATGCATTTCATGTTGCTGATAATGCTACATATATGGAAACCATTTTGAGCCAGACTCAAGTAATGCATAGAAAATAAAACATTGAAAATGATCGCATATGGCTGATGTAATGTTACAACATGGCAACAACAGTTGGTGTTCATTTTGTGATTCCCAAACTCAGTTTGAACCAATACTGATGTAATAGTTATTCAGCCATAATCTTACAAAATTATACAACGTCTTCTGCTGCCCATCATGTTACCTGAACTGCCTCTTTTGTATAATAAACTAGATTTAACTGTGTGTGATGGTGTATTTCAATTGTACTCTTTGTAGAAATGCATATATAATTCTAATGTTTTGGGTTAGTATTTCAATATCCCTTGTTCACCGTTGATGATTAAAGATGGCCATTTTTCAGCAAGTAGGCAAGTAGGCAGATGTAGCAACATACAAGAAGGATAGAACATAGATTCACAACTGTAGCCGTGCACATTTATTAACTAAGTATACATTGTTCCCTCACTATTCTTGGCCTTGAGTTTTTAAGAAGATTCAGTTTGACTCTCTTAAAAAAAATTCTAAACACACCTCTACTGAAGGCCAAAATACTGCAGCACATCATTCAGTTGTTTTGTTCCCTTTACTAAATATTGTAAATTGCATGTGTGTGTTGCACCTCTCTTTTTTTCCTTTAACTTATGTTTGCCTTGCTGTGTTTTCTTGGCATTAATAGTTAGCTGCGTTTGGTTTTCACAATATTTCAGTCTGTGTCAACTTTGCTGTACGTAGAAAAATAGTTATTTCTGTGCGGTTTACACTTGTATTTAATTAAATGTATATTAAATTTGTTCTTCTGAACAGAGTTGGCTTCACAATTTAATAATAGCTGGTAGTTTGCTACAATCTACAAACCACAAAGAATGTTCAAAGCAGTATAGATTTGAAGAATAGATAGATGATGGGCAGCGATTTACGAAAAGTAAACCACTGAGTGACCTCACTCGCCCAATGTTACAAGTAATTTATTTTTAGTGGAACTATCACTATCTGTTGTATTCTATTTATACATATACAATAATAGATACCTGGGCATAAGTTACAAGGTTACAGTCTGATCATAGGGTTCATGTGATATCCTATATTGCAAGAACAGGGCTTAAGTGGTTTATCAATGTCATTTAAGATTCAAGATTAGATTACAGTCTTGAGATTGCTTGCTGATATCTTTTTTTATCTATAGCCTAATTTGCTTGCAATTTATTTTTCCTTTAAAAATTGCAGTACCTCCTTCTTATTGGCAAGAGCGTTGAAGTGTTTTCGGCAATTGCGAGAAGATATTAATCTTCACTGCGAAATTACTGGGAATCATTTTGGATCAGAGTACTAAGCATATCCACAGAAAAATGCATAGTACAAAACATTTTTTTTTAAATTAAAGACTTATTTTGAATGCCAAAAAAAAAATCCAATGGTCTGTTTGAAATAGTCCTACTTTTAAAAAATTAGTTAATGTGACCACAGTATGTGTTTGTACTGACCCGGAGGCTCCATGTTCCAGTTTTGGTGCACACATTAACCATAAACCACATGGCTACAAACCAAAACTGGGGCTGCCTGTCTATATTAATATAAATAAATCAGAATGACAAAACTAGGGGGGTTACATCATTTTTTATACTTATTCTTCTATGTAGTGTCTCTTCTTGCAGTCAAAACAGAACCAATGAGCAGCAGTGAGGCTGCCACGACAACAGGAGATGGATCACTTGAGAGTTACACTGGGTCAGGTAAGGCACTGGCCACATAGTTCCACTCACAGAGCAGAGACATAATTGTCTGGATCTCGTTATCTAGCCACGAGCCAGAATTCAAATCACGAACCAAATTAGCACAGTGCTCCATTGTACCAGTGCTAATGATCATGAACAAATGTACTTTTTCTGCCCACGATTTTATAAATATCTATAGAACTAGTAAAAAAGTACGACACAATACGATACAACTTTAATTATCCTGGACCAATTTCCTGCCGGGATAATTAAAGTTGTATCGTATCATATCGTACTTTATCTAGCCACAAGTGTGAAAATATCGAAAGCACTTGTTGTGGTTGAATAGCCATGTGTCAATTTTCCATTTGAAAGCAAGCAAGTAAGTGCATGAATGATGGCACAGTTGTTTATGATTAGCTTCAAGGTAAGTACATCAGAACGTACTGATCACAGGGAATATTGAAGGAAAACACAACAGTGTTGTGTTTCCAGTGAATTTAGAAATCTAATTCTGTTCATATTAATTTTAAAATTCGGAAATCCGTTGTAAGATTGTGAGTGTACAGAGAACCTCATAATAGACAATTTGTTCAGGCAAAGATACTAATTTCATGCTACCATCCTTTTTTGCCACGCTAAAGATATCACGAAGGCAATTTTATATTTCCTACAATAGCACAGCCAAGCTAATGCAAAAATTATAGTAAAAACTAAAGTGGTCAGGCCAAATCAACATTCACATGTATTACATCAATACTATATAGAATATATACTTTAATAATGGCTTATTAAATCTCCAAAAAGGAATTAATTTGAGGAGGCATAAATTTAAAATGCATGCATATAATTTCATTGGTTGGGGTCACCTGTTTAGAAATGTTACACTTTTGTAACTCAAGAGAACTGACATTACAAATTAATTGTGGAGTTCATGAATAGAAGATTCTTTTGCACATTATGTTACATGATCACATTTTGTATCTGTGTTGGTTTAGATTAGTTGGAATCTCCTGAGTTTAGTGATAGACGTGGACTGAAAGATTCATATAATGAATGGCATGCTTTTGTTATCATTGGCGCTGAAGTCAGGGCCAAGTAACTGTTTCCTGTGAAACGAGTCAGACAAAAGTGAAACACTAGAAATACATGGCTGTTAAATAATCAAGGCGTTTGTCTAATTATCTCCAGCGACCTGAGTTTATCTGTGCAGAATTTTCTTTCAGTTAATTAGAAAGATAGATTAGAATCCCTGGTAAGGATTATTTGCATAATCACATGAAAGAAAGGGATTTTATTTTAGGTAGACAAAAATGTTGGAGAAACTCATCCGCATCTGCATTTCCAGCATCTGCAGTTCTTTCTTAAAGATTTTATTTTAAGAATGATCATCACTTTTAACAATATTTATTCTGATTAGTAAAGATTTCCACCAGAAACATGTAGGAAGGAACCGCAGATGCTGGTTTAAACCGAAGATAGACACAAAAAGCTGGAGTAACTCAGCGGGTCAGTCAGCAACTCTGGAGAGAAGGAATAGGCGATGTTTCGGGTCGAGACCCATCTTCTCGACCCAAAATGTCACCTATTCCTTTTCTCCAGAGATGCTGTCTGACCCGTTGAGTTTCTCCAGCTTTTTGTGTCTATCTCCTCAGAAACATGTTTGATGCAGCCCAGGTAATGCTGTCTGGAAATAAGGGCGGCACGGTGGCGCAGCGGCAGAGTGGCTGCCTTATGGTGACGGAGACCCGGGTCGACCCTGACTATGAGTGCTGTCTGTATGGAGTTTGTACGTTCTCCCTGTGACCGTGTGGGTTTTCTCTGGGTGGTCCAGTTTCCTCCCACACTTCAAAGACGTACAGGTTAATTTGCTTTGTACAAAAATTGTAAATTGTCCCTTGTGGGTAGGATAGTGCTAGTGTACGGGATTCGCTGGTCGGCGCGGCGAACTCTGTGGACCGAAGGGCCTGTTCCCATGCTGTATCTCTGAACTAAACTAAATATGAATGACGTGTTAACACAGTTTGCCAAATGGTATATTAGGTACCATGTTTAGAACATTGTATTGAACCAGATTCATTGGATGGTCACATGTGGTTCCATGCTAGATCTCATGTGGAACAGGCCATTTTATGGAATGAAGTTGCATCTGTGTTATTCCTCTATAATGATTAGGGGGGGAAAGGGGATTGTGTTCTTGCATTGCTGCTTCCACTTCTTCCTGAAGCAGACAATTGTTTTGCGAACAATGACAAAATCAAACTCATTGATACTGGCCCTTGTAGAAACTTGGTGTCTGGATTTACCAGGACCACATAGATGATGTAATGGAGGGCAGTTGATATGCATGCATCAGGAGAGAAGGGAGTAACAGAAAACAGGCAACAGAGAAGAAAATTGTGGGGAAATGTAACACATTGTAGATATTTTGTCAGGAGACCTTGTACACTAGGTCAGAAGTTAATAGATATCATATGCAATAGTTGGGTTAAGCTGATGGAAATAATGTTACTGCATCTTATTCATCTCAGATGTGCTCATAGATTTCATAATGTCTTAAATTTGAAAATAATCCCATTTAACAAGCATTCTCAAGCAATATGTGCGAAGAGTTCGAGATTGGTAGCATAACATTTAATGTTGCCTTTGTGAGAATTTTAGTTTCCATTAACGAAAAGCATGACTATGTTTGTCAAACAGTAAAATGTCAAGAATGTGCTCATAAACACAATCTTCTGTCAAGGGTTCTGATTTATGTGCTGCAGCTGAGCAGCTCTCTATTTTTGCCTTTCTGCACAGAGTAGCTTTAGAGTGGACTGATATGCTGGCCAAGAAATTTGATGCATACCCAAAACAGGCGCAAATTTGGCAGGGTGACTCCTCCTGTACGCACCAGCCTGGAGCTCCAAACAAGCTTGGCTCTGGGCCGAATTGACTTATCGCCAGTCAGTTGTAAGTGCCAAACAGGCGCCTCACTGTAGCTCATGTAGTGCGCTGAAGGGCCACCAGCTCCAGTACCAACAGGGCAAAGTTAACAGCTGGCAATCCCAGCTGGCCCCAGGAACACCTGGAGCATCACAAAGCTTTTTGGCAGACCCAAGAGGCGCCCTGTAGAAAAATAAACACAAACATTTCTTGTGTTTTTTTGTTTCAGCAAAAGCTTCAGGATTCCGAATGCCTGGTGCAACTGCACAGCAAGTTGTTTAGGTCTGTTGTATCTGAATTTTACCAATGGAGGCCAGCTTATATACTTAAGATGCCTACACGTTTTTTTCCTCATGCACCCTTAAGGATAAAACATTACCTAATTCGGTAAGGCCTACAGTAGATAGAGTGGATGTGGAGAGGATGTTTCCACTAGTGGGAGAGTCTAGGATCAGAGACCATAGCCTCAGAATAAAAGGACGGACCTTCAGAAAGGAGATGGAGAAGGAGGAGGAGGAGGAGGAGGACTTTCTTTAGTCAGAGGGTGGTGAATCTGTGGAATTCAATGCCATAGAAGGCTGTGGAGGCTAACTCAATGGATATTTTTAAGGTGGTGATTAACAGGTTCTTGATTAGTACAGGTGTCAGAGGTTATGGGGTGAAGGCAGGAGAATGGGGTTGAGTAAGAGAGATAGATCAACCAAAATTGAAAGGCGTAGTAGAATTGATGGGCCAAATGGCCTAATTCTGCCCCTATAAGTTATGAAACATGAACTATTTCCACCAAGTTCAGGCACATCAGGTCATAACTAATATTCACAGTTTTAACACCAATTTTATGGGTGACTAACAGGCCCCTGATGAATTTACCCCCAAATACTTAGCCAAACATCTTATTGTAAAACTCCACAGGAACATTGACACTAAAGAAATTTTCAGACTTTATATAAAAAGTAAAATAAGCAAAATTGAATAGCCTTGAATTTACCGTTGGGTTCTCCTGCTCTCCTTCCATAATGTAAACAGAAATTTAAAAGAACTCCAATAAACATGTAAAATGGCCGGGGAAAAAAAACCAGGGGCGTGCAGTAGATTGTTTCATGTATGCTATTGTGTGCACTGAGGGTGATGCAGCAGCGCAGTGGTAGAGTTGCTGCCTTACAGCGCCAGAGTCGCTGGTTCGATCCTGACTGTGGATGCTGTACGTACAGAGTTTGTACGTTCTACCTGTGACCTGCGTGGGTTTCTTCTGGTTTCCTCCCACTCTCCCACGCGGACAGGTTTGTGGATTAATTGGCTTGGCATAATTGTAAATTGTCCTTAGTATGTGTGGGATAGTGTTAATGTGCGTGGATCACTGATCGGCGCGGACTCGGTGGGCCGAAGGGCCTGTATCCCTAAACTAAACTAAACTAAACTATTCCACAGTTCAGAAATGTACTTCTTACTACATCACCGTGGAATTTCCATTACTCATGACATTCATTCTTGTGGCTTCTCTCACTGAGGATGCCAGGATAACGTCAATTAATCCTGAATTATAGATCCTTTGCCTCTGCAGAATTGCATGCAATGGAACTTCATTATATAAATATAATCACCAGAGATAACAGTCTTCCATCCAAAACCCAGTGTAGAACCATTCCCTAGGCCATTCCTACATTCTGAGCTCCATCCTGTAAACTCTTAATTGCTTTTAGGAAATGCGCAACAATGAAAAATAATTATTTATTGTCTATCCCTCACAGCCTTCGTGGTTATTTGGAGGAGGCCACACAGTATTGGGACTTTGGTTTTCTATGTAAACCAGATGAGGTAGACTAACCTAAGCTAAGAAAAATGTCAAATCTTTATTTGAGTTTTGCAACCACAAGCTGCCTGCACAATCGCAAGGCTGCAGCACCCCGCCACAATCAGTTCACTCAGCAATACAGCAGAGCTGCATTGATGTGCTGCATTCAGAGTTCCCAACCAAGAAGCTGAGAAGCCAATGGCCAGTGATTGCCTGGCCCACTAAGGCTTGGCAGCAAGGTACCACCTTCAGGGGGTACATCCCTGGTACAAGGTAAGGAATGGATTTCCAGTTGGAGTGATAACCCAAAGCATGATTTCACTTGTGGAGCCAGGGAAAGCACTTCTGCTTCGCTCCCCACAAACCAAAGACCTTTTAGGAAGGAGATGTGGAGGAATTTCTTTAGCCGGAGGTTGGTGAATCTGTGGAATTCATTGCCACAGACGGCTGTGGAGGCCAAGTCCATGGATATTTTTAAGGCAGACATAGATAGATTTTTGATTAGTACAGGTGTCATAGGTTATGGGGAGAAGGCAGGAGAATGGGATTAGGAGGGAGAGACAGATCAGCCATGATTGAATGGCGGAGTAGACCTGATGGGCAGAATGACCTAATTCTGCTCCCATCACTTATGACCTTTATGTTTCTTTGACTCTTTTGCCTGCGATTGAAGCTTCTACTGATCCGCTGTGCAGGTCTCATGACCCAGCTCTACATATTTAAAGAGGATCGCATTAGCCCCAGCAGAATGGTTTTGCCTTTTGCAGTTTAAATTTACAGTCTGCCGAATCGGGTTTAAAATGGATCAGATGTATCCCATCTTCCCCACCCCACCCTATTCCTTACCGCCACTGCTGACATTTTTTTGCGAGACGAGAGGAAATTGAAATTGAGCGTAATTTTCATTGTCAACAAAACGGAGCCATTATACTGATAGCTGTTAATTGAAACCTATATGGTAATCAAATACATCATTTATGTGTATGAAGGCTTCATATTACTACAGTACAGAGGGTGAAGCGCTTAGCAAAGTTTGTATCTTAACCTGTTAGCGGAATAAGGGAAAATAATGAAAATCTTGTGAGAATTTGACTCCCCAAAAACATGTTTTGCAGTGCGAGGGATGGCGGATAACTGCAAGGAACAATGCATAATCCACCATTTGTAACTGTTTAAATGCAGCAAATCTATAAGTGGCTATAAATTGTACAAACTGGCAATTAATTCCCATTGAATAAATTCTAAGTTATTATGAGCGGCTTCAGAGGTGGGATGGTTTGAATGCACCTCATACAGTATGCTTTGTACGAGGACATTTCTTTTTACAACAGCAGTTATCTGTCAAAAACACATACTATAAAAAATATTCTTAAAACTATAATGAACGAAAATACCATATTCTTTATTGTGTTCTTTGAAGTACAGATATGATGGATTAGGAGGGAGTAATTCCTGCGTGTATATTGTGCCACTTTAATCTTCAGCATGGTGAATGAATAGCAGATGGGGTAATAAAGGAACTCTGTGTCCTTTCCCAGTCTGGTCTTTCTCTGATGAGATTGGTTCAGCAATATACGGTTTGCATGCATTAAACATCTATCTTAGTCAAGTCAGGTGGTTGGAAAAAAATGGCCCCATTCACATTTTGGAACTGATCCAATAAGGTCTAACTACCATTTTGTTTTTGAAGGTGATCTACATCATTAACTTATTTGACTGGCTCTGGTGCAAGTGTTAACTACAGAGAGGGGGGTTAAAGTCTGAATCTTCTTTATGTTCTGAAACATAGAGTTCAGTCTCAACCCAAAGTTTTTCTCCTGGAGTTAAGAGCAGATTTGTCCCATTTACAGTGCACTGCCTGGCTGGGTTATTTCCATCGCTAATATCCATTCTGCTTCATAGTTTTCGTGAAACTGCTCCAACTGGTTATTTGCTGTTAGCAAAACATTATTTAGGGCCGTTTATATCAGACATATGATACCAAATTTGTGGAGCTGTGGGTTTAATTCCAGTGTAAACTTGCCATTAATAATATGGTATAAAGGGTTTTGAGCCATCAAATTTCTTGCACTAACTTTTACTTGATTGTAATGATTATTTTTAACATCTTGTCTAGATTTGTGGAATATTACAGAAGTAAATAAATGGCACTTTTCTCATCATTAATGGGCACCACTTAGCATGTGAATAATGGACTCAATGTGGGGAAAATAGGGTCCTAAAACTTGGCTCCAGGTGCAACGCTGAATAGTGATTTTTCAGCTTTGTTTCCATGTCTGCAGCTCATTGTGCTGGTTGAAGGCACAACAACATCAAGTGTGTGCAAAGGAATGACAGAGGATTTTGTACAGAGACTTCCTCTTACACTGCTGGTTGCAGGCAAGGGGCAAAATCCCACAGAGAAGCTGGGTACCAGCCATTTTCAACCACTATCACTCTTAGTAGGATGAGAGGCCACTGTGATCAGTTTCTTGTGGAAGGACATTGCTTTTTCAACTTTAGGTTTTGTGACCTCCAGAACATTGAGCCTTTATATTTACCAACTCAGTTTTGCTCAGTTTCTGCCCTATGGCTAATTTGGCATTACATTTCAAGAAACACCATTATGTGCAATTCCACCAGCTGATATCACTCACTCAAAACTCTGAATAAAATACAACTTTATGGGAAAGTTTCACCCCAGCTGTTCTCAGGCAAGGGAACCATCCTGTCAACAACCAGAGAGCGGTTCTGAGCTACCATCTAACTCATTGTAGACCCTCAGACTATCTTTAATCAGACTTTACTGGACTTTATCTTGGACTAAATGGTATTTCCTTTATCATGTATTTGTACACTGTGGACAGCTTGATTGTACAGTCTTTCTGCTGACTGGATCGCAAGCAACAAAAAGTTGCCCCCAACTTTCTGTATAAAAAATCATCGAGTCAATGGCCATCTTCTCTGTCATAAAGACATAGGATATGATGAGCTAAGCACATGGGATAAACCAGTACTCGTTCCATACCAGTACTCTTCTTCCCCACATATGTTTCCCATTTACCACTTCAACAGTCACCCATTTGCCATTTATTTCAACACCTCTCATTCTTTTGCCTGGAAAGCTGATGGCAATCCACCTGGCAGTGGAACAGCAAAAATTATGGAGTTTGCCTCAGTACTGAACCAAGCACTAAACGCTCACAACCTTTGCTGCGTGAAGTTAATTTTAGCAATTAGTTTGCCAAAGAATTATGCTTTCTCCCCATGATCTTCAACTGATTTTTAAAAAGTATGAATGATGACATCTCAGCACAATTTCAGGGGATAGTTGACAGAGTCTCACTGTGTACAGACGATGGGCCAATAAAACAATTGTGTTGGCATTTGGACCGCTTGATCTTGCGAAACATTTCTGAATGAGTATATGTTTCTTCGCATCTAATTAGTCAGTGCCAGCCATTCTGTTCCCTGTTGATGCACTGTTCTATGTTATTCTCCATTCTCGAAGACTAGGGTTGGGAAATGGGGAGGGTAAAGAAAAAAAGTTAAAAGAACAGCTAGTTCATGTTGGTCTTATGAAAGACATTTCAGAAGCTCCCTCCCATTTGTCCTGCATTGTGATTTAGAACTTTCTTCAATTAGTGTCTTCTGGCTATCCAGTATCTTTGCCTTGCCTTCCTCGTCCAATGTCATATTGGTCATTTTAACAATTACTTTCAACAGGACATATGTCCTGGTTGTTAGCAATAGGATGTCTTCCAAATTTACCCATAGTTCTTGTTAAATTATGGGTAAATACCACATTGAAGATTCGTATGAAAACCTTTTCAATAATGAAAGATTTTTGAAAATATTTTTTCCTGTAAAATTGTGGTAAAGAAGCCATATGGTATGTTTGCTTCCTTGATTGAGGCATTGAGTATAAGAGTCAGGAAGTCATAATGCAGCTCTATAGGACTCTGTGGTTGGGTTGCATTTGGAGTGTTGTGTACAGTTCAGGTTGCCCCATTACAGAAAGGTTGTGGAGGCTTTGGAAATTATGCAGAGGAGGTTTACTGGAATGATGTTTGGATTACAGCATGTTAACTCTAAGGAGAAGTTGTACAGGCTTGGATTGTTTTATCTGGAACGCTGGAGGTTGAGGGGAGTCCTGATAGAAGTATATAAAATTATGAGAGTCTTTTACCGAGGATGAAACTATCCAATACTAGAGGGCATAACTTTAAGGTGCATGGGGCAAAGTGTAAAGGAGATGTGCGGGGGTAGTCTTTTACACTGAGGTGATGGGTGACTGGAATGCAATGCCGGGAGTAGTAATGAACGCAGATTCCTATAGTAGGAGTTAAGAGACTTTTGGATAAACATATGGATATGCAGGGAAAGGAGAGGTATGGATTATTTGCAGGCATATACTGTACGAGTTGGGCTTGGTATCATGTTCAGCATAGACATTGTGGGCCGAAGGGTCTGTTCCTGTGCCGTAGGAGTCTACGATCTATGTTAAAATGGTGAACTGTGTCTAATTATTCGTACCATCCAAGGGAACAAAATTAAAGATAGAGTATGCAAATTGGAAGATGAAAGGTTCGAAATTCAGGAATAATTGCAAAAGGTGATCGAAGAGTCGAGTAAATTACAATGGACCATAATGTTATTCCCCATCCTCCATCACCAACTCCTACTAATAGAGAGCAACTGTCTTAACAATTGTGACGGTATGTTTTTCCAAACTCAATTATAATTGATGAGAAACTGGCAGTAACCAAATAAGTCTGATTTCTAAAATAGAATATGTTGCTTTTTACATTGAATACCTCCTATAGAGTTCTAAAAAGGAAGAAAGACTTGCATTAATCTCAGGCCTTTCATGACAGCAGGACGCCCGACAATCCTTTAAAGCCAACAGGATGTTCTTTGAAACACACTCGATCTTATGTTGTAGAAAACACAGAGGACAACTTGTCCAGATTAGGGTTCCACAAAATGCATTTTTCATGACCAGACAATCAGGTTTAGGTCATATTGTTAAGGGATGAATATTGAAGAAAACAGTGGGGAATGCAGAGAATGATCCTTTAAGGAATTGTCTGAATTTTATAGTACATATAGATCTATCATGTATAATACGCATGCTGAACATATATGTGTATTATAGTCATTTTAAGGGATCTATTTACAATAAACAGGTCTAAATCACTGTAAAGTAAATAGCCAGCTGGGACAATGTTTCTGCTTGGCTTTAGTGCAGACATAAACCTGGTCTAAAAAAAATATTCAAAATTAGGCTTATTTTGGAAGATTTTTGTTTTGCACAAGTTTCTTCAAAATCATTTACAATTTACTGAACTAAAATGTTCAATAAATCATCACACGCATGTTTTATATATTTAAGAGTGGTAATCTGGTGCACTTTTAACATACAGATCTTCCATAAATTGTATTCTTCCATGAGTAATCCAACTTTAAATGACTAACAATCAATTTTTTTAAATCATACTGTAGAGTTTCCTAGTTATGGTGATGTTTCATGGTCTGCTTCTGAGCATTTTCAACAAAAATATTTTAAATGATTTTTAAAATTTGTCTTCTATTAATTACCCTTACATGTGTGAAAAATAAGCTCCTTGAGGACCTGTAAATGGACAGTGTGTAGAAATACACAATGGTAATTAATTCATTCTGGAGTCGTAGCCAGTTTAATTTTGGGAAGATTTGTTTTCAAAATAATGTGTTTTCAAACCAGCAAAATAAAATCATGGAAGAAGAGTTTCGACCCGAAACATTGCCTATTTCCTTCGCTCCATAGATGCTGCCTAACTCCAGCATTTTTGTCTACCTTCTATCATAGAAACAGGTTTTGTTTTGGGCTTACTTTGTGTTGGAATTGCAATATCTTTTTCCGCACACTTTGGTCTATTTCATTCCAATTACAGCTGAAATATCACCTCAATCTGTCCGTAACTCCTTCTCCAATATTTGTGCAAATATTGGAGAATATAGAAATAGGTCCTTTAATACCAACAGCGGTTTTCCCATTTGTCACTAACTTTTCATTTTATGGATTGATTAAGCAAACCTCCTTATTACTACAAAGGAAATGAAACATTTGAAGTTTATATTTCCTTACTTTATGTGTGTGGAATGAAACATTTACAATTCCTGTCAAGAATCTTGAACTAGGAAATGCCAAGTGTTTCCTGTTCAGTCAGATGCTGAGCTGAAAATAAAACCCACAACTGGTTCAAGCGTATCGTAATATTTTTACTGCTCTATGCACATACAAGAGGGGCAAAATGTCCACAATGGACGCGTTCATTCCATTCCTGTGAGTTTTCACCTTATCTAAATTTTTTAAAGAACAAATAGCGAACATTTTACAGCAAAACTCATATGGATCTACTTTAGCAGTCATTTATTATTACCATATTGCATAATAAATACCACCGCTCTTCAATCTACACAGTTACAGGACATGTCTGAGTTACTCCAGTATCATATAATTGAAAAGGTAAAGCTTAAGCTTTTTGTGGTCATTTCTTAAAGTTATGCAACTCTAAAATTATCTAAGTTGGAAACCCAAGCTTGAAGAGATCTGGACACAAACTACTAAATTAACTCAGCGGGTCAGGCAGCATCTCTGGAGAAAAGGAATAGGTGACCTTTTGGGTCAGGATCCTTCTACAGGGTCCCGACCTGAAACGTCACCAATCAATATTCTCCAGAGATGCTGCCTGAACTGCTGAGTTACTCCAGCACTTTGGTTCCTTTTTTTGTAAACCAGCAGTTCCTTGTTTCCACATCATGAACAGATCAGGTTAATTTCAAATTATTAAGTGTCACTATATTAAAAACTTAACCAAATCAGATTAGAATACATGAGTGCATTATTACCTTGGGATAGAACATCTGATTTGTGGGAATTGTGATGCATCATAGAAGAGGCACAAACAAATGTCAATATCATTTGGTCTTCTGCAAGATGGTAAATGCCTATTGCAACGTCTCCGGGGGCAGTGAGGAGCAGCGGTACTCAGGCAAGCCTTGCAAACAAACCACCAGCCTCGCTGTCCTGGGCTCTCCAACCCTCTTCCGCTTGTAGCAGACATAGCTCACCCAGCACTGCTCTCATGGTTTTACAGCCTGGTGGCCTCCCATCACCTCATACTCCCCTCCAACTCTCCAGCCGAATATATTGATTCCCCTCCAGGTTAAGCTGAAGGATTCCACTGAATTATTTGATTGAGATTCTGGAATTAAAATCTCCCTGTCTTTGTGTCATTTGGAGAGGAGGAGGATTTAGGGACAGGGATGGTCTCATTCTCTTCCCAAAATCACCACTAAAATCAGGTTCTTTAACTATGGACAAGACTCAACACAAAACAAGATCAAAGCATCAATGCCTATAGTTAATGTAGAAATTAACTTAGTGTAGATTGCCTTCTGATGAAATAACACATGTAGAACATGGGCGACACAGTGGCACAGCTGGTGGAGCTGCTGCTTCATAATGCCAGAGACCTGGGTTTGATACTGATCTCGGGTACTGTTTGGACAGTCTCGCTCAGGCTGAGTGAGTTTCCTTTGGGTGCTCCGGTTTTGTTCCACATTCCAAAGACTTGCAGGTTTGTAGGTTAATTGGTCTCTGTGAAAATGTCCCTAGTGTGTAAGGAGTGGATGAGAAAGTGGGATAACATAGAACTAGTGTGAACAGGTGATCAATGGTTAGCATGGACTTAATGGGTCGAGGAGCTTGTTTCTATGCTGCATCTCTAAACTAAACTAAACTAAACCAAACTAAACTAAAACATAGAACAGTACCAACAGGAATATGAGTTTTGTCCACAATGTCCATGCCCAAAATAAAGTTAAACTCATTGTTTCTGCCTGCAGGTGATCCAAACCCTTCCACAACCTGTGCCTATCAAGAACCTCCTAAATGCCACTATTACATGTGCCTTCACTACCACCCCTGGCTGCACATTCTAGGCACCCACCACTACCTGTGTGAAAAACTTGCTCCTTTCAACTTTCCCCTTCTCACCTTAAAGCTATGCCCTCTATTCCTTGACATTTCCACCCTGGGGAAAAATGTTCTGACTGTCTACCCTGTCTATGCCCCTCATCATTTTATATATTTCTATCAGGTCTTCTTTCAACCTTTGTAATTCATAGGGAAATTGAACTGGATACGCTTCCACTGTAGACTCAGCATACCTAATGACATCGCTATCCCCCTCCCTCCCATTTCAGATCTTGCCAGCATAAATTAGTGCAGCACATTGGTGCAGCAGTCGAGTTGCTGCCACACGGCATCAGAAACCCAGGTTTGATCCTGACTATGGGTGCTGTCTGTATGGAGTTTGTACGTTCTCCCCGTGACCGCGTGGGTTTTCTCCGGGTGCTCCGCTTTCCTCCCACACTCCAAATACGTTCAGATTTGTACGTTAATTGGCTTCGGTGAAAATTGTAAATTGTCCCTGGTGTATTGGACAAGGTTAGTGTGTGGAGAGCGCTGGTCGGCGTGGTCACAGAGGGCCAAAGGGCCTGTTCACACGCTGTATTTCTAAACTAAACTCTATAAAACTAAACTAATTGGGAGCATTTAGATGCAACCACCAACTGTCATTAAATGGTCAGTTCAGGCTTCATTATTTAACCAACATTCCCCAAATTTCTGGAGACTTGACAGGACAAACATCAGAGTAGACAGCAGGCACTCAGATACATTATAAAGTCCCCAGCGTTCATAGACAGGGGTTGTTCACTGCGAGGCTTTTGTCAAGGAGGGCGAGTTTGGGTTGAAGATCAGCTTGCACATTATGTTTAGGAAGGAACTGCAGATGCTGGAAAAATCGAAAGTAGACAAAAAATGGTGGAGAAACTCAGCGGGTGAGGCAGCATCTTTGGAGAAAAGGAGTAGGCGACGTTTCGGGTCGAGACCCTTCTTCGACATCATGCACATCATGCTGTCTTGCAGAGCAGCTGGAGCAGATCTCTGCCACATCTCCCGGTCTGCCGCTCTCCGTCCCTCCCTCCCCACTCACCCAGGCCCATCATTCACAATGAAATGGTTCCACTGGCCTTGAATTCAGTGACAAACATCTGCCGTCCCGCTCACTAGGGGTCTGACTTCACGTTTGTGTGGTCAGCCATTGAGAGCAGTCGTGGGCGCACAATGGCCCTCATTAAAAACCTGATACTTTCCCTCAGTAGGAAAGAATTACACCCCCTCAGTGTGCAGGTGGTTGTGAATCATCAGAAGCATTTCTTGCTGATCAATGCCATGTTTTTTGGGATGCATGCATGCCGACCTCATCCTCTGGGAGTCCAAACTAACAGATGTTTTCCATGACCAACACTGCACAGAGAGATGGCTGCTGGTAGACAAAGGTCTACGTCCCTGGATACTTGCCCCAATTCTACAATGATCAGAAGCATTTGTGGAAAACGCCTTTGGTTTCATTCAATTTCCGGTGACTGCATCAGCCTGAGGCTGTCCGGTGATACTTTCAGTATGAAGAAGGGTTCCAACCCGAAACGTCACCTATTCCTTTTCTCCAGAGATGCTGCCTGACCCGCTGAGTTACTCCAGCATTTTGTATCATAAGGTCATAAGTCATAGTAGCAGAATTAGGCCATTCGGCCCATAAAGTCTACTCCGCCATTCAATCATGGCTGTATCTCTAAACTAAACAACAATCATGGATGGAACATGGATCTCTGGCGCTGTAAGGCAGCAACTCTACCACTGCGCCATTGTGCCGCCCATTTAACAAGTGATCAGCTTTTAGGAAAGGTTTGCAGAGATGGCGGGCAGACAATGGAGAGGCAAGAACTACATTCAAAAGCAGTGCAAAACAAATACATTTCTGATCATGAGGTCATAAGTGAAAGGAGCAGAATAAGGCCATTCAGCCCATCGTCAACTCCGCCAAACAATCATGGCTGATCTATCTGATCAACCCCATTCTCCTACCTTCTTCGCATAACTCAGGATACCCGTACTAATCAAGAATCTATCTATCTCTGCCTTGAAAATATCCATTGACAGCCTTCTGAGGCAAAGAATTCGATAGATTCACCACATTCTGACTAAAGAAATTTCTACTAATTTACTTCCTAAAGGAACATCCTTTAATCCTGAGGCAATGACCTCTTGTCCTAGACTCTCTCTCTAGTGGAAACTTCCTCTCCACATCCACTGTATCCAAGCCTTTCACTATTTGTGATATCTGTGAGATTGTCTATCTGTGATACTGCCCTGTGCTGCACATCATTCAAGCTGAAGAAAGCAGAGACCTAGAGTCTCAGGGACATGAGGTGCAGATTGAAGGGCGGCAGAAGCATGACGTCAAATAAAACTACCAGGGAAGCCAACAGAACACCAACGGACTTATCTTCTCTACTGAACAGAGAAATCAATGCATGTGTTATTACCAGATTTGTATAACAGATCTCCCATCAAAACAAAATTATCTTCTCCGTGCTATAGACCTTAACACCAAGATGGTGCACCAATAATCGGGCATTGGAGACCCAATGAGACATAACAATCCCTCACACCCTTCATCACAAGATCACTTGTACAAATCATAACCCACCAAAGAAGGAATAGTTTAAAGAGATACAGCATGGAAACAAGCCCTTCAGAACACAGTAGGAATTGCAGATGCTGGTTTACACCAAAGTTAGACACAAAATGCCAGAGTAACTCAGCGGGTCAAGCAGCATCTCTGGAGATAAGGTGATGTTTCGAGTCTCAAGTTTGAAGAAAGGTCTCGACCCGAAACATTACATTCCTTCTCTCCAGAGATGCTGCCTGACCCGCTGAGTTACTCCAGCTTTTTGTGTCTACCTTCAGCCCATTGAATCCATACCGAATATAGATCACTGGTTCACAATCCCAACACTCAATCTGATTCATGAAATGGCTTGGAGCAATGTTTTCAGTGGTCTGCAGCTCAGCATTTTATATTTTGTGAGTACAGATAAATTATTGTTGCATTGCTGCATTGTCTGAGAACTCCCACATCAGGAAGAAACAACTGGAACCAGCTATCGCCTGCCATTCTTTTGTTATAGTGGTTGCAGTCGATGTCCTGGTCTCCTTGGTGACCAAGACCTTCTTCTCAGGTAGACAAAAATGCTGGAGAAACGTAGCGGGTGAGGCAGCATCTATGGAGCGAAGGAAATAGGCAACGTTTCAGGTCGAGACCTTCTTCAGACTGATGTGAGGGTGGGGGAGGGGGGGGAAGAAGAAAGGAAGAGGCGGAGACAGTGGGCTGAGGGAGAGCTGAGAAGGGGATGAGAAAGCAGGGACTACCTGAAATTAGAGAAGTCAATGTTCATATAGCTGGGTGTAAACTGGCCAAGCGAAATATGAGTTGCTGCTCCTCCAAGACCTTCTTCTATGTCCTTTTAGTGAATCTGAGCATGGGAGATTATAGGGAGAATAAAGACATTTGGCCCATCGAGTTTACTCTGCCGTTCAATCATGGTTGGCCTTCCCTCTCAATCCCATTCCCTTGCCTTCTCCCCATATCCCTTGACATCCGTACTAATCAAGACTCAATCACCGCCTTGAAAATATTCATTGACAGCATCCACAGCTGTCTGTGGCAAAGAATTCCACAGATTCACCACCCTTTGACAAAATAAATTTCTCCTCATCTCCTTTCTAAAGATGTCCTTCCTGAGGCTATGGCCACTGGTCCTAGACTCTCTTCACTGGTGGAAACACCTGTCCACATCCAGCAACCCCTGACCCCTGCAACTTTTATCTCTTTTGTGGCAGCCACAGTGTGTTTTGCTAAAATTTGGCTGCCAGCATGGAAGTGCCTTTAAGGCCTGAAACCTTTTTCAACTGGCACAGAGCCAATGTTGGGGCAGCATCGTGGCGCAGAGGTAGAGTTGCTGCCTAATTACAACACCAAGGACCCGGGTTCAATCCTGACTACGGATGCTTGTCTGTACAGAGTTTGTACATTCTCAGCGTGACCTGCGTGAGTTTTCTCTGGAATATCTGGTTCATCTCTCTTTCAAGAGAGAGTTAGATTTAGCTCTTAAGGCTAAGAGAATCAAGGGATATGGGGAAAAAGCCGGAATGGGTACTGATATTGGATGATCAGCCATGATCATATTGAATGGTGGTGCTGGCACAAAGGGCCGAATGCCCTACTCCTGCTTCTATTTTCTAAGTTTTCTATGTTTCCTCCCACACTCCAAAGATGTACAGGTTTAGTAGGTTAATCGGCTTGGTATAATTGTAAATTGTCCCTAGTGTACGTAGGATAGTGTTAATGTGCGGGGATCGCTGGTCAGCACAGACTCGGTGGGCCGAAGGGCCTGTTTCCATGCTGTCTCTAAACTAAACAAAACTAAACTAAACTAAACTAAACACCATTTGTCAGAAGTTGCTTTCAGTTTAGTTTAGTTTACTTGTGTACACCCCTAACAGAAACTGGACATGTCCTGTCTTAGATCATCTGTAGAGGTGTAACGGGCCTGTCCCACTTGGCGATTATTTCGGCGACTGCTGGCATCATTGACTGACGTATTAGGTCACCGAAAAGGATGCGGCCGTGACGCGGCATGATGACGTATTGACGCACGGTGTTTCCTCAAGTGTCGCAACGTTTTTTTTGTCGCCGCTGGATTTTGCGATGTTCAAAATCTTTTGGTGCCCCTGATATGACGCCGGGAGTCACCGAAAAAATCGCCAAGTGGGACAGGCCCTTAAACCACCCAAACATGTTTCAAATGGGTTTTTAGCCAATGTCACAATTTTATTGTGAGGGGGACTGGATTGGTCATTAGCACTGTATACAGTGCACATGTAGCACACCAAAAATGGGGACATTTAATTTTTGTTCATAGATGTTGTATATTCCTACCAACATTTTTGTAGCCATCAGAATTAGTGTTGGCTGCAATTCCTTCAACCATGTTAAATTTTATTTTCCACGTACCATGTATTTATTCCCGCTGATAACAATTTAAATTTATTCTGTCATCTCACACCTGCTTAACTTGGGTTTGTGCCACAGAGTCCGAAATTCATTTGTTCTGCTTGTCATTTAATGTTTCACTTCTCTTTTCTTTTACCTGCAGTAATAACAAGTAGTGGCTATAGTCCAAGAGGAATACACCACTATTCACCACAGATTTATCCTTCCAAGTAAGTACAAGAAAGGTTTATTCAGGCAATGTGAATGTTTGCCAAAATTGATTCTTATTTTTTCCCATGGAAAGGGCGACACGGTGGCGCAGCGGTAGAGTTGCTGACGTACAGCGCTTACAGCGCCAGAGTCCCGGGTTCGATCCCGACAACGGTTGCTTGTCTGTATGGAGTTTGTACGTTCTCCCCGTGATCATGTAGGTTTTCTCTGGCATCTTCCGTTTCCTCGCACACTCCAAAGACGTACAGGTTTGTAGGTTAATTGGCTTGGTATAAATGTAAATTGTCCCTAGTGTGTGTAGGATAGTGTTAATGTGCGGGGATCACTGGTCGATCACAGTGGGATCGTTGGTCGGTGTGGACTCGGTGGGCCGAAGGGCCTGTTTCCGCGCTGAATCTCTGAACTAAACTAAACTACATTTTTATATACCTTGATTAATAGGGCTGAAATTTCCAAATTTGCAACTGTTATTCTTCTTTGTATCATTTCCGATTAGTTTCGTTTAGTTTAGTTTGAAGAGACAGCGTTGACACAGGCCCTTCGGCCCGCTGAGTCCGTGCTGACCAACAATGCTCTGTACATTAGTTCTATCCCATGCACTTGGAACAATTTGTTTTTACAAAAGCCAATTCAACTACAAACCTGCACTTTTATGGAATGTGGGAGGAAACCGAAGCACTCGGAGAAAACCCACATGGTCACAGGGAGAACGTGTAAACTCCATACAGACAGCACCTTTAGTAAGGATCAAGCCGGGGTCTCAGGCACTGTAGGGCAGCAGCTCTACGACTGCACCACCGTGCCGCCCATGATATCAGAAAAGACAAAGTTGGATCTTTTTACACCAAACAATTAATTCAAAATTGATACTTTTCATAACCGACCGATATCATCTAGTGTAGGAAGGAACTGTAGCTGCTGGCTGGTTTACAGGGAAGATAGACACAACATGCAGAGATGCTGCCTGTCCCGCTGAGTTACTCCAACATTTTGTGTCTATCTTCGATATCATCAAGTAATGTAGAGCAACTTACCAGAGGATCAAACTGTTCTTGATGTCACTGTTTGGAACTGTGTTGTAGGTGCAAAGATGTCTCAGTCTCTTCAGTGGTTAACCTAACATGTCTGTCTCTTCCCTACAGACCATACCCACACATTCTTTCCACACCAACAGCACAATCAATGACGGCTTATGCTGGACAAACCCAATATTCAGGAATGCAGCAGCCAGCAGTCTATGCGGCATATTCTCAAACAGGCCAGCACTATGGATTACCTACTTATGGTAAGACATTTATGAGCCTTTACAAAGTTAGTTATTCAGCACCATTTTGTCATTTGTTCAAGCAGTTGTCTCCTCCAAATTAAAGAAATTGCAGGGAATGATGGAATATGGATTACGTGCAGGCAAAGGTAATTAGTTTAACTTTACAGCATGTTTGGCACAGACATTGTGGGCCGAAGGGTCTGTTCCTGTGCTGTATTCTTCAATGTTCTATGTTAATTAAGATTTAATTTCAAGAAACAATGTTGGAACACATATGATTTTAACCCAGAAAGTAGACACAAAATGCTGGAGTAACTCGGCAGGTCAGGCCACATGTCTGGAGAAAAGGAATAGGTGACGTTTCGGGTCGAGACCCTGATTCACACTGAGAGCTGTATCAGCTGAGATCTGGCGCTGTGAGGCAGCAACTCTACCGCTTGGCCATTGTGCCGACAATTAGATATCTTTAGCAGACCCGCTGTATTCCTCCAGCACTTTGTTTTTTTCCAGCATCTGCACTCTGTTGTGTCTCCATCTTTGATACTGTAGCTTAAATCCTCCAATTGTCATGTTGTTGATTTGATGACCTATGCCCCCCAGAAAACTGTTGGCTGCAGGAGGGATGAATATTACCTGCTCTTGGTCTCTGCCTCATTTATGTGTGTCAGCATTTCCCATTACAGTATTTTAACCCACTTGGCTCTGCTGTTGTCAGGAATCAAGACAGAAGGGGGAATACCGCAAGCACAATCTGCATTGCAGACTGGATGCCTTAGTTACAGCCCAGGATTTACTACACCACAACCAGGCCAAACACCTTATTCCTATCAGATGCAAGGTCAGTGTGCTACTATGCTTATTTCTCTTTGTCTTGTTCCCAGGTTATTTCCCTTTGACGTTTTTGCACCTTTGTGAACATTTCTCTTCCTTTCCTCAATAATAAATTGATGTACAAATTGGTGTGGGAACATGGAGCGGTCCCACTCTGCTAACATTATTATGCAAATCTGTTCCTATACGTTCAAAGCACCTGGAATGTGAACATGAATTTAGAGATACAGAGTGGAAAGCGGCCTTTGGGCCCACTGAGTCCGCACCGACCAGCATCACCCTGCACACAAGGGGCAATTTACAGAAGCCAATTAACCTACAAACCTGTACGTCTTTGGAGTGTGTGAGGAAACCAGAGCACCCAGAGAAAACCCACACAGTCACAGGAAGAACGTACAAACTCCATACAGACAGCACCCATGGTTAGGATCGAACCCGGGTCACTGGCGCTGTAAGGCAGCATCTCTACCGCCACGCCACTGTGCCGACAATTAGATATCTTTAGCTAAATCCCTCCATCACTGTGTTTTTATGCTCAAGATTCCAGCATCTGAATCTCTTGCACACACCATCTTTAATACGTTAGCTTATTTTCTCATGTCACCATGTTGCTGATTTCATGTCATTTGCTGCAGGAAATTGTTGATTGCAGGAAGGATGAAAATTATCTGTTCTGGGTTCACTGTTCCATTTATGTGTGCCAGTTTTTCCCATTACAGTATTGCAATATTTTAGAATATTCTAAAAAATGTCAAGGGAGAAGATGCCATCTTGTGCATTAGTGGGCACAAGGTAAAGAAATGCCTGATGAATCTCCATGGCCTCTTTATGTGTTATAAATAACTGGCCAGCATTTGATATCTTCGAGAGTAAATGAGAGAGAGAGACTAAAGTCGGTTGTTCTAGGGAGGAATTCCAGGTGCTGGTTTACACCAAAGATAGACACAAAATGCTGGAGTAACTCAGCGGGTCAGGCAGCATCTCTGGAGAAAAGAAATGGCTGACGTTTCGGGTTGAGTCTGAAGAAGGGTCTCGACCTGAAACGTTACCTTTTCCTTTTGTCCAGAGATGGTACCTGACCCACTGAGTAGAATGTTCTATCCACCCACACCCGATGATGCATCAGCAATGGTTAATGGGGTTTTATATGTGCAAACGCATAGTGAAATTATTTGTTTGCATACAGTTCAGTAAGGAATTGCCATACTTAAGCACAATCCCCAATTAACAAAGTATACAGTAGTCCACTGAGACCGCATGCAAGAGGCATCACCTTCTAATGCAGTCTTGAGCTGAGCCACAATAGACAATAGGTGCAGGAGTAGGCCATTCGGCCCTTCGAGCCAGCACCGCCATTCACTGTGATCATGGCTGATCATCCACAATCAGTACCCCGTTCCTGCCTTCTCACCATATCCCCTGACTCCGCTACCTTTAAGAGCTCTATCTAATAACTCTCTCTTGAAAGCATCCAGAGTATTGGCCTCCATTGGCTTCTGAGGCAGAGAATTCCACAGATTCACAACTCTTTGGATGAAAAAGTTGTTCCTCATCTCCGTTTTAAATGGCCTACCCCTTATTCTTAAACTGTGGCCCCTGGTTCTGGACTCCCCCAACATCGGGAACATGTTTCCTGTGTTTCCTCATCTCTGTACCGATGGTCTTATACTGGTGCCGATAGGCTTATACTTTCAATCAAAGGAAGCTACATGCCAGTAATCGGAAATGCAGGTACACTTGGAAATGCCAGCGTTAATCAAGAATACTCACCGTGGCATTGTTGGCTGGAAGGTTCTGTCTGATTAATTTGATTTAAGTTTTTGGAAGAAGAAACAAAATATATTGAGGAGGGAAAATGATGTTGATATATTGCACATGGAATTCATTAAGTTCTTTTACAAGGTCCCACATGAGAGGTTTGTCCAAAGGATTAGAGCCCGAGGGTTCCTATATAAGTTGCACACTGGATCCAAAGTTGGCTTGGTGATAGGGAAGAGGATGGTGGACATGTTTAGACTGGAAGCTTGGTGCTAGCACCCTTGCTGTGTGTCATGTTCATTAATAATTTAGATATGAACTTAGAAGATATAAAGAGTGAGTTTGCAGATGACCAAAAATCAGTGGTGTTTTTGAGAGTGAAGTTACAGAAAGTTACAGTTACAGCTGATAAATAGGGCAGAGTAATGGCAGATGGATCTTAAAACTTACAAGTGCAAGATGGAACATCTTGGAAAGTCTAATAAGAGTGGAATGTATAGCAAGAATGGTCGTGAATACACCAAGAAGGAACTCGGTGTATAAATTCATAGTCCCCTCAACGTGGCAGCACAGGCAGATTTAGAGAGATACTGCGTGGAAACAGGCCCTTCAGCCCACCATGTCCGCGTTGACCAGTGATTAGCGACAATTTACAATCTACAGAAGCCAATTATTCTACAAACCTGTACGTCTTTGGAGCGTGGGAGGAAACCAGAGCACCCGGAGAAAACCCACATAATCACAGGGAGGACGTACAAACTCCTCACAGACAGCACCTGTAGTCAGGATCGAACCTGGGTCTCTGGCGCTGAAAGGCAGCAACTTTATCGCTGTGCCACTGTGTCGCCTAAAATGATGAAGAATGCATATGGATTGCTGGCCTTCATTAGCCAAACCAATAGATTATAATAGCAGAGCAAATCCAAATGTATAAAATTTTAGTTAGGGTACAGCTGGAGTGTCATGTACAGTTCGGGTCACCATATTATAGGATGGATGTGGTGGCATTGAAGAGGATGCAGAGGAGATTTTTCAGGGTGTTGTCTCATATGCAGAGACCAAACAGGCTGGGTTTGGTTTCCTTGGACTCCTAGAAGTTGAAGGAAACCTGATGGAAGTAAACAAAATTATGACGGACATTGATAAGGAAGATCAAAACTTCTACCCAAAACAGAAACTTATAATGCCAGAGTCCTCTTCTTCCCACCGAGTCTATGCTGTCCAGCGATCCCTGTTCACTAGCACTATCCTAAACACTAGGGACAATTTACAATTTTACCACGGCAAGCTATCTTAAAAAAACCTGTACATCTTTGGAGCACCATTTTTACGACTTCACCCCCCCCCCCCCACCACAATCAGTCTGAATATAGATGTTAACCCGAAACATTACCTATTCATGTTCTCCAGAAATGCTGCTTGACCCGCTGAGTTCTTCCAGTGCTTTGTGTCATTTTTAAATTTCAATGAGTGAGCTCCAGAAATATTCAGGACGAGATACATTCTACCACCATCACCTGAAATTCAAATTCAGCAGATCCACTTACTTGAAGCAGTCCTTTCCCATGGCATAAAGCTGTTATTGCTTTAGAGTACATACCAGCTTTATGTCACCCTCCTTTGCGCCCCATCCCCCCCCCCCCCCCCCCCCACCATCCCCCCCCCCCCCCCCCCCCCGCGAAGACTGGCAAATTCTCTCCTTTCAGGTGCTTTTCCAATAGCCTTTGAGTGCTACAATTGCATCTATTTCCACCTCACCCATGACAGAACATTTACAACCCCCTCACAATGTTCTCTGTTGCAAGTTGAATAATCCAAGTCCATCCACGTAACTATTGTTCCTCATCTGCACACTCTCTGAATCCCTTTACATCTGACTTACAATTCAGTGCCCACAACTAACATGGTACATCAGTGGTTCATTATCACTATTTTTCTTTGTACTTTGTGCCTTTATTTATAAAACCAAAGATCCTAATATTTTTTAACTACTTTCGCAACCTTTGCCACCTTCAATTGATCAGGTACATCTTTTACAATTGTACCCTCTGGTTTATATCATCACTTCTCAATATAACTACTAACGTGTAACACTTAACTTTTCTCAACCTCAGAATTCCTGCCTCCTATCCACACATTCCACAAAACTATCTATATCACCTTGAAGTCTGTTACAATCCATTTCACAGTTCGCTGGGCTTCGAAGCAGTGTGTTCTCGACAAATTTGGTCTCCACATTGTCACAGACATTTTGTTTATTGCCTCCATCCATCCCCTACCCTGCAACTTAAAGCATGTTTACCTTTTAACGTTGTCTCGTTCTGATGAAAAGTCATTGGACTGAACCATTATTACTGCTCCTAGAAACAAAGAACTACAAATGCTGGTTTACCAAGGAGAGACACAAAATCCGAGTAACTCAGCATCCCAGAATTAACATATTAGGTCATGACCTTTCTTCAGACTAATGAAGGGTCCTAGCCCGATACATCACCTGTCCATGTTCTCCAGAGATGCTGCCTGACCCTATGAGTTACTCCAGCATTTTGTATCTTTCCTTCATTATTACAACTGTGCTAAATGTTTATTTTTGAATTACAGGTTCTAGTTTTGCACCATCCCCGGGTATATATGCAAGCAGCAACTCTGTTTCCAATTCAACAAGCTTCAACAGTTCCCATCAGGTACTACCTTTTATTCGCCATCTATTCCTGAATCCATGCCTCCAGGATGTGAAGGCCATCCAACATTAATGAATGAATGGGGTTTCAGGAGAGGGAAGGTCCTTCAAAATGTTTTACAGCTGGAATGGTACCTAGCAGTACCTTGATGGTTTCTGGGGCTGGAGGCTGATGCTGGAAGGAGGGAAATAGAAAGCAAAAGTGTTGCCTGGTCTGCAGGGAGCCTCCAGCAAGTTCTGTTTCTGTCTGAGAAACAGAACAGGTTTGAACATCATCTTAATACATTGTGTGGGTCAAAGGTAGGGTTGCCAACTGTCCCGTATTAGCCAGGACATCCCATATATTGGGCTAAATTGGTTTGTCCCATATGGGACTGCCCTTGTCCTGCATTTGACTGCTACTACTCGGGTCGAGGGGACTGTCGGGTCGGAGCGCCGCGTCCGGCCCCGCCTCACCCGTCCCGACGTAGTGCAGCCCATGGAATGCAGCAGCAGCACCTGACCCGTGGCCCCGTCGGTCGGCAGCCCGGCCAGCTGTCCGACCTTCGGACCTACGCTTACCGCCAACACTACCACCCCTCCTTCTCATGGCCGATCATCAGTTCATGAGTTGGATGGGGTGCCGGACTTTGCACACAACGTTGCGCGGCCCGGGCCAAAACTCCTCAGCTGGCCCGCTGGCTGGGCTTTGTGTGCAGTCCAGCACCCAGGCCAACTCATCATTCACCCAGCCACGGCCGAGTCGGTCAATGAATTATCGTCGGGAATTTGTCCCTTATTTTGATCTTTTGTCTCTTATTTAGGAGTGGAAAAGTTAGCAACGCTAGTCAAAGGCTAAATAATGTAGGTGCTTGCAAGTACAGGGAAAGATTGTTGGTGAGATGAGGACCTGCCATTCAATCTACTTCCCTTCCCTTGATTTTCTACCGTAAATGTTCCTTTTAGAAGTTAGCAGTATACAGATCTGACGCTAAAGCTTTCAGCAAAAATTGCTGAAGTAGCGAGTCAGACAATACCTGGGGGATGAGAAACAGCAACAAAGTTTAACATCAAGGATCTTTCATCAGTAACGGGAATGTGAGAAGCCCAATTATGTTGAGTTGCAGAGAGGGGAAGGGATGGAGAGGACAAAGGGAATGGTAGGATGCCGATGAATGTTAGCAAGGCAGCAATTATCTTAAATATGGAGATGCTGACGGTGATGGAAAAGAGAACAGAAACCAATTAAAAGAGAAAAATACAGTGGAGAGGTAGAATGAAAATGGTGGTTATCTGAATTTGGTGAATCTAATATTAAATCCTGAAGGCCTCAAGAAGCCAGAAGATGCGCCGCTGGGAACAAAGGAAGACCTGGCATGGGGGAAACCACAGCGAGGTGGGGGGGGGCGAGAGGGGGAAGAACAAAGGAGGACAGGGGGAAGAGAGGGAAAGAACGAAGAGAACAAAGGGCCCGGCATGAGGGAACCACAGAGAGGGAGGGGGAGAGGATGTAGAAGGGATCAGAACAAAGGACCTGGCGTGGGATACTTTGTGATTTTGTCTACGCCCTTTATGTGGCGATTCTTTGCGTACCTTGTGTATGCAAAACAAAAAATGTCACTGTGACTCATCACACGTGACAATAAATTGGCCCGAGGAGCCGTGCGCATGGCGGGAGTGTCCCAGGGAGCCACGCGTGCAGCGGGCATGTCCCGGGGAGCCGCGCAGGTCTGATCCACCCGCCAAACAACCGCGCCACTGCCGACCGGAACGCGCCCTGCATGGCCTGGTTCGCCGGAGAAGCCGGGGGGCGGCAGGTGCCTGTCTGGGCCAAAGGAGCGACGACGGCGAGGAGAACCTCGGCAGCGATGGGAGTCTCGACAGCGGGGCTCGCGATCGACCCATGATCAATGGTCGATGAGCGTGGGGGGGGGGGGGAAGGGAAGACAATGGGGACCCGACTTGGAGGGACCGCCTGAGGGATGGTGAGAGAACAAAGGGGACCCGGTGTGAGGGAGGGGGCACTAAGTCTGTGTTTGTTCATTTGTTCCGGTGAAGGCGCTATGCACACGGCAGCCAGACAACAGTCGCTTGTCTTTTTCTTTATGTTTTCACTTTTAATATCACGTTTTTGTGTACCTCGTTGTGTGTTGTGACTGTTGGTAGACCAATCTCCCTCCGGGGATGAATACAGTTTTATTATCGTAACATATCGTACTGTAAAGTATTCATTCGTTCAATGTCTTCAAATGGAAGAAGTTTCATGGCATCATTGCAGCAAGGCAGGAGGATAATGAGAGTGGTTAGGGTAAGAATCAGACAGAGATTTAAAGTGACAAGCAACGGGAAGTTCAGAGTTGCCCTTGATAACTGGACAGAAATATTCTGCAAAGCGTTCACCCAATGTACTTGCTTTCTCCAATAAAAAGGTGACCATTTTGGGAGCATCAAATGCAATTCGCTAAATTGGAAGAAGTGCAATTGAATCATCACTTTGACTGGAAGAGGGTGGGAAAGGAAGAGGTGAAGGGGAGGGGGATTACGTCTCCTGTGGTTGTACGTCGAAGTGTCGGAGGAAGAGGAGTGGTTTGTGGAGATGGAAGAACAGACCAGGTGTCATGAAAGGAATGGTCCTCTGGAAAACCGAGAGGGGGGGGGGGGGGGGGTTGATATGCACTAACATTCGTAAGCAGCTTGAGGTGGTTAATGCAGAGAGGATATTTTCACTGAATGGAGTGCCTTCTAGAACCAACAAAGACAATCTCAAAACGATGTGCAGGATAATTCAGACTTTCTTTTCCCAGAGGGTCTGCTAATTGAATTATTTTGGAAGGGGTGGAAGTTATAGAGAATGGTCTATTGAGTAGGCAGGTTGCTGGGGTTGAAACAAAAGATCAGGAAACCCTATTTCTGTTCAGACGAGGAGGGGAGGGTGAGAGAGCAGAAATGCAGGAAACAGAACAGACGTAACGCCTAGAAGAACATTGAATGTAACCATTTCAGATAACCATTGCCCCCCTCCCACCAGCCATCTCAGCAACTTCACCTGCTTATCTACTGGCTTTCCCAGCTACTGTATGGTGACGTCTCCCTGGCCTAACTGCTTCTCTCCCCTTAGATGCTATCTGACCTCCTCAGTGCTTCTAGACTTCTGGGTTTCTTTTGTCAGATTTCCAATATCTACGGGGTATTTACAAATGGGAGCTCTCATGCATTACGCTTTGAAGTACTTAGTAAAAAGGAAAGGCAGAATATCCATTATCTAAACATTTATGTAAAGGTCAAGTAGGTTTATAGCATTGACAAGGGGTTCTCAACAAGCTCCTTGAACACTTTGAAAACTAGCGTTGCTGTGGATTTATAATGCACAGAGCAACAAATAACTGGAACTTGAGAATCTAGACACTCTATGGTGCAGCTAGAAGTTCAGTACTGACGCCTGGGATGTTTTCCCAAGAATACATTTCCCCTGGATATTCACGGGTACTGAGGTGCAGTAAAGCGTTTTGTTGCATGCTACCCAGTCAGAGGAAAGATAATACATGATTCCAATGGAGCCGTCCACAGTTTACAGATACATGATAAAGGGAATAACGTTTGGTAAAAGATAAAGTCCAGTAAAATCCGATTACAGATAGTCCAAGGGTCTTCAATGAGGTCTATAATAACTCAGGTCCACTCTCTAGTTGTTGGTAGGATGGTTCAGTTGCCCGATAACAGCTGGGAAGAAACTGTCCCTGAATCTGAAGGTGTGCGTTTTCACACTGCTGTACCCCTTGCCTGAAGGGAGAGGGGGAAAGAGGGAGTGACCGGGTAGAGAATTGTCCTTGATTATGCTGGTGGACTTGCCGAGGCAGCATGAAGTGTAGATAGAGTCAGGAGATGGAATCGGAGGAACATTCTTTGGCAATGTAGAGGGAATAGGTAAAGGGGAAAATTAACGTGGGGATGTGATTCCTCTGTCAGCCGGTATGGATACGACAGGCTAAAAAAGCCTCCTTCTAAGTTATAAGAAAAGATGAAACCATGAAACTTAAGTATTCGAAGCAAATTATTCCATTTAACCCCCCCCCCCATGCCAATTCTACCATTTAATAAGGTCAAGAGTATCCACTGACTCCTTAAAATCTATTAATTTATGTACTTGTTCCATATACATTTAGCAGCTGGGTGTACACAGGTCTTTTAGATTTAGTTTCCCCAAAATAGGCTGCTCTCTGAGAAAAGAAATCCTGAATTAGTCAAGAATAATTACTTTGTCCTTATTTTGAGATTGTCGTTGTTGGTTCTAAACACTCCATCCAGAGAAAACATTATCCCTGCAACAAACCATGTCAAGCTTCTTCAGATTTTCTGTGCCTTTCAGTGACATCATGTCTCATTCTTCTCAGTTCAAGAAGGTTGAGGCCTGGTCTGTTTAGCCTCTCCTCAAATGACAACCCCTCACCTCACCCTCCCCTCCCCATCTCAGGAATTGATCTGCTTGTAATCAATTTGTCCATTGACACCAGATTCTCATTTTAGCATCCATCCATAGAGGAAGTCACATTAAATTGCACCGTAAATCTAGCTCTATTTTGCAGGTTGTTCAATGCGAGCAGCAGCATAGAAATCATCATTGTAAACCATCAGTGCTTGTGCATTCAACAAAGTCAGATGCAGTGCAGAATATTGCCTGATCTCATCGTATCCCACAGTTTTCATTCATAAAAAAATTCCAACCAGTTCCTGTTGGAGCTGGCGAGCAAACATTCACAAATCAAGACATTGATCATCCTCTCGTATTTGATCAATGCCATTTTTTACTTCTTGTATGTAGATATTAATTTCGTAGCTTATAAAACACCCAGTTCACTGACCATCAAAACTTTTTTTGAGGAACAATAAATCACATTTTATATACGTACATTGCACAATAATATAATTTACACCTTTGTACCACAACGAAGATTAGACAATGAGCACAATGCATGGTTATAATTCACGGTTCACATAATTATCTGGTGGTAACAAAAGCTTTTCACTGTAACTTGATACACATGACATAGACTGAACTGAACTCAAACTCAAACTATTTATTCCAAGGGAAGGGTAGAGGAGTGTGATTCATTCATCTAGCCTTCCCTTCCTGAAAGTCGCATCTTTGAAAGGCCTGCCAGCAGTTGCCCACTTCCCCCCCCCTCCATACCCCTTAACAGCTGATCCTTACAGTGTTTTTTGTCAGAGGGTAGACAAACAATAGACAATAGGTGCAGGAGTAGGCCATTTGGTCTGAGCCAGCACCGCCATTAAATGTGATCATGGCTGATCATCCAAAATCAATACCCCGTTCCTGCCTTCTCCTCATATCTCCTGACTCTGCTATCTTTAAGGGCTCTATCTAACTCTCTCTTGAAAGCATCCAGAGAACCAGTCTCCACTCCCTTCTGAGGCAGAGAATTCCACAGATTCACAACCATCTGAGTGAAAACGTTTTTCCTCATCTCCGCTCTAAATGGCTCAACCCTTATTCTTAAACTGTGGCCCCTGGTTCTGGACTCCCCCGACATCGGGAACATGTTTCCTGCCTCTAGCGTGTCCAATCCCCTAATAATATTATATGTTTCACTAACATCACCTCTCATCCTTCTAAACAAGCCCAGCTCTCCCTCCAGCACTAGTGAATGTGAAGAGAAACATCAGAACCACCTAGCATCAGACCCAGACTGACCTCATCTCACACCAGTCCCGAGTCTCCTGGGCTCAGGTTCATATTAAAAATTCCCCCTTTCCCCTTAAGCGTATATCCTCTGGTTCTTGATTCCCCTACCCTGGGTAAAAGACTGCACTATCAATTCCACTCATGAACTAATACACCCCTATAACATAAAGTTACATACGTGAAAACAGGCCCTTCGGCCCAACTTGCCAACACCGACCAACATGCCCCATCTACATGCATTTGCCCCATATCTCTCTAAACCTGACCTATCCATGTACCTGTCTAAGTGTTTCTTAAACACTGTGATAGTACCTGCCTCAACTATCTCCTCTGGCAGCTCATTCCATCCACCCACCGCCCTTTGTGTGAATATCACCCCTTAGCCTCCTGCACTCCAAGAAATAAAGCCCAAACATGTGCAAACTCTCCCTAGAGCTCAGGCTCTCGAATCCTGGCAATATCCTCAGAAATCCTCTCTGTGATTATCTGCATAATGACATCCTTCCTGTAGCATTGTTGTTCCACTGTCATCCCTGCCAGGGTATCTTTCCAGTCAACTTTGGCCAGCTCCTCCATCATGGCTCCATAGTCCCCTTTATTCAACTGTAACACTGACACCTCCGATTTACCCTTCTCCCTCTCCAATTGTAGATTAAACTTGACCATATTATGGTCACTACCTCCTAATGGCTCCTTAACCTCAAGTTCCTTAATCAAATCAGGTTCATTACATAACACTAAATCCAGAATTGCCTTCTCCCTGCTAGGCTCCAATACAAGCTGCTCTAAGAATCCATCACAGAGGCGCACCACAAACTCCCTTTCTTGGGGTCCAGTGCCAACCTGATTTTTCCAGTCTACCTGCATGTTGAAATCTCCCTTAACAACCATAGCAATACCTTTACTACATGCCAATTTCAACTCCTGATTCAACTTGCACCCCTACTGTTTGGGGGCCTGTAGATAAGTCCCATTTGGGTATTTTTACCCTTACAATTTCTTAGTTCTATCCATACCACATCTCCTGTTTCAATGTCACCCCTTGCAAGGGACTGAATTTAATTCCTCACCAACAGAGCTACCCCACCCCCTTTGCCCACCTACCTGTCTTTTCGACAGGAGGTATACCCTTGAATATTCAGTTCCCAGCCCTGGCCCTCTTGCAGCCATGTCTCTGTAATTCCCACAACATCATACCTACCAATTTCTAACTGAGCCTCAAGCTCGTCCACTTTATTTCTTATACGTCGCGCATTCATATACAACACTTTGACCCTCTCCTCTCGCACCGCTTGCAATTGGCCCTGACTTTACTCTCTTAGCCCTTCTCGAACTTTCCTTCCTATTAATTCGAGAATCTTTTGTAATTTTTTTCCTTTACTCACTTCCCCTTCAACTCCATCTTTATACTCCCAATTTGTCAATCCCTTCCCACCCCCACTATTTAGTTTAAATTGACTGATAAATTGCCTAATTTATATTGACTGATAAATTGCCTAATTTGCCAAATTACAAATCAAATTCCTCAGTTTTAACCTGTTTTTCCCCTCTGACACCTTTCCCATGGGTTTCAGCCAATAAGCTCTTCTCCCTGCTTCTCTTTGATTGGTGCTTCTCAAAGATCCAAGTTAGCACTGAGCGTACAGGGAGCAGAGCAAGAGACTGAGAACACAACCTTCAGGGGCAAGAAACCAATGTGGAGAGTCAGATGGAGGAAAGGTTATGAACAATTGCAACTGACTGAGGTCTGCCAGTCAGCATGTCTAGTAGTCAGTTGCAGATGGAACACCATGACGCAGATGTGGACAGTAGGCTGTTAAAAGCGAGAGTTTGAAGATGTTGGCATAGACTGTGACCAGGTGATTGGCACATAGAAACATAGAGAGAAAAAATGCACGAGTAGGCCATTCGGTCCTTCGAGCCAGCACCACCATTCAATATGATCATGGCTGATCATCCTAAATACCCCGTTCCTGCTTTCTCCCCATATCCCTTGATTCTATTAGCCCTAATAGCTATATCAAACTCTCTCTTGAATACATCCAGTGAATTGGCGTCCACTGCCTTCTGTGGCAGAGAATTCCACAGATTCACAACTCTCTGAGTGAATTTTTTTTTCCTCATCTCAGTCCAAAATGGCCCACCCATTATTCTTAAACTGTGACCCCTGGTTCTGGACTCCCCCAACATCGGGAACATTCTTCCTGCATCTAGCCTGTGCAATCCCATAAGAATGTTATATGTTTCTATAAGATCCCCTCCCATGACTTCAGAACCTGTCCAAGGACTCTATCTAGGATGGCTGCTTTCCATGGGTTTACCTCTTGTAGGCAGTTCTGTCTTCTGCTACAGAGATATATGGGACAGAGCGAATAAAAGATGAGAAGGTGGAGAACATGTCTAGGTGGAACATTTTGTTCAAAACGGGTGTGAAAAGCCTTGAGCTCATATGGTTGAGATGCATCGTAACCAAAGATTGCCCCCCAATTTCAGATTGCAGCCCATAGAGGTAATTAGGCACTAGCACAGAAGACAACTAAAATTAATTGTCTACTTCTGACTGGTGCACTAATCTGCCTCCCAGGCCCCATTGCCTCTGCTATCAATTCAGGCATATGCAAAATATGACCTCAAGCAACCAAGGACAAATCTTTTAATTGGTATATTTATTGCCCAAGTTCAACTTTATTTGACAATTAGACACAAAGTGCTGGAGTAAATCAATGGGTCAGGAAGCATCTCTGGAGAGAAAGGATAGGTGTCAGGATTTATTCTGCTCAGTTTCATTTCTGGTCAGGGTGATAATTGTGAAGTTTGGTTGAACAGAGTAACCGTATGCTTGGTTCAATGAAAGAGACATAACATAAGTCTGTATTTTTTTTAAATTTAGGATTACCCTGGCTACACTACATTTGGCCAAAACCAGTATGCACAGTATTATCCGTCTGCAACATATGGCACATATATGACCTCAAATGATGCGGTTGATGGTACCTCTTCAACATCAACAACATACCAGCTACAACCTCCTCCCAACATCACTGGACAACCAGCAACAGATCTTCCTGGAGGTAAAGGTCTTCCTTTTTCTTTGTACCGTAGTCAATCGTTCAAGACCACGAGAAGATCAAATATCATCAACTTTTAGACAAAGTAAAAAATGCCCTGGTTTAAATTAGCTCAATAACACAATACATTTTTGACTGCAAGTGCCTTGAAAGTATTCTTCGGGCTGCAAAGTGCTGGCAACTTACGTATAATCTATATTTCAGCATTGTAACGTGCAAAAAAATAACTCACATGAATTTAATTCTCTCACGATTTATGGATATTATTTTTGCCGTTGTCAGGACTTTTTGCCGTTGCTCAAGCTCCAAGGTACTGCTTTCAAAGTGTTGATTGGGGGTAGGGAGAAAACAGAAAGTCCAGCAGCTTGGTTTATACTTGTCAAAACAAACCCTTTAGTGCTGACTACTGCACTTGCTCCTCCAAAGCAGAAACATGTATTTATGGAGTTAGCCTGACAGAGGGAAAGCTAGTGCCTCAGATTTGGATATTTTGTTTAAATGAGTTCCAGTTGGTACTGTAAAACGCAACAGACATGCACATATACTGACGGCAATTGAGCTGTGTGGGTGTAGCACAGCAAATTGCCTTTGCTCCAAGTGAAAGCTAAGCACAGCACTAAGCACAGACAATAACCAATGTTGTTGATAGATTTGTATGGTTCAGCATTTTATTATATGGTGTGTGATGTTGAGGCTTAGCCATAAAGTGAATACAGCCAGGCTGAGTTAAACAGAAGCAGGTTTCCAATTTAGTAAATAACTAACACACAAAGGCACAGTGAACTATCTGAAGCAAAGTACAGACTGAAAGAGACAACAACAGTATGATGCGTTTATTTTTGAGTTTCCATTGATGCTTTAATGTTTTATTCATTCTTGCATTAATTTATGCTTTAAAAAAGCTATCTTTGATGTGTACCAGTTGTACTACATCATTTGACGTCTCCATAGTGAATTTAAGATGGAGCTAGTAATTTCTATTAATGTCAGTGTGAAAACAGCATACTCTATTATTCCAGAGTTTGACTGTTTTAATTGAGGGCATTTGAACTCTGATATCAAAGCTTTCTCGAGAAAGTGGAACATTCTTGAATGTAAAGTCTTTATTTTTTTTCCAGTTGTCTTTGGCAAGCGTACAGATTTTTGATTAAGGAAGCTTATCATTCTTCTTCAATCATAGACATTTTCTTTTTCCATTCCAAAGAGTTAGACTGTTTTTCATTATTGAGACATAACAATAAGTGCTTTAAAACCTGTTCTGTTTCCTGTTAACATTTTTCTGTAACACCCTTCAGTTGCACTCACTAAACATGGGTAATTATGTGGGATCCCTGGGCTGTGTGGTCTCTCTCTCTTAGATACACATCTAATAATAGACACTATTGGGCAGCAATACTTAAAAAGAAGAAATACAACTACTTTAAAAAAAAATAATTCCAACGTGTAATTGTTGCTCTTGCCTAAAAATGTTCATTTTTTAAAATAGCACTACTAGTAATTTTAATACTCTTTCAGGATTATTATTGAGATTGTCCTGTAGGCTAGATGAAGATTCGCAGAACATGTGTAACCCATTTTGGTGCAGATATGCTAGGTATTCAGATGTGTAGCTTTATTAGATATGTAAACAACATGTGTCTGCCCACAGCTGGATCACCGAGTACAGTTCTGGTCACCACAACTCAAGGTATGATTGTTCTGGAGAGAGTACTGAAGAGATTTACTAAGATATTGCCAGAATTTGAACATTTAGCGGAGGAAAAAGGATAAACTAGAGTTACTTTTTGGAGACTGACGGCAGGCATAATTGAGTATAATTTATGAGGGGCCCAGATAGAATAACACAGAAGGATCTAATTGCTTTTACAGAGTAGTCAAAAGGCAAAGACTGGGAGAAGGATTAAAGAGGAGTTGAATGGTGGTAAGGGTCTGGAATTCTCTCCCTGGATAGAAGCAGAAACTCGCATCACATTTATGTAGTACCTAGATGTCTATTTGAAAACCCATTGCAAGTTCCAACCGAAACCCCTTGACGCACTGACATCTTTAAAGAGCTTTGCACACCAAATCACTTCAACAGAATTTGGCAGCTTAATTTACTTTCACACACTGGCATGCGGGGAATCTAGCTCTGTGTGCTCTTAAAAGCTGCCCCACCCTCAACATTACCTTTGTACAAAGGCAGGACAAGGGTTTCCCCAGCACAAGGGAGTAGGCCCACCTCAGTGGAGAACCTCGCAATCAAAGCGAGCCTTGCTGATGGCATGAGGGGTGAAAGCATGGAAGGACGGAGAGTAGGAAATGTGGAGAGTCACCCCTAGTTTTGCACAATCGTCATTCCATTCTTCTTTGTCGTCAGCAGCTCATTCAATCTCAACTGAATGAGAAAACCATCAGGTAGCAAGTAAACATTCCATAGGTAGAATTGCAATATGTGTTCTTGCATGGACTTTTAAAAAAAAATCATATATATGATGAAGCTTCCACAGTGAAAACCTAGCAGAATTTTTTTTATTTTTTTTTATTTTTTTAATATTTTATAAAATTTGATGCAAGAAGTTTGAAGGAGAAGCAGACCAACTTACTAAAAGAATGGAGCTGAAAATCCACAGATGTGATATTCCAACAGATGAGGCACCTCACTTTCATGTAATAGACAAATGATAGTTTCACGAGGAATATTTCTCTATTCCCATGCATGCCCACCCTAGGGCTGGTCGCCTAGCCATTTCCGACCTGCTCCAGCAGCGATTTGACTGCATTTCCTCGGTGGCCACATCTGGCCGCACTTCTTCCAGCTGATGGATTTCTTTGCAAGGCCTTACCATTACTCATGGTGGACCGTTGCCAGCGTGGGAAGTCTAGGGTTGCGGGTCTACCAAATACTGACCCCAACACTGATATGATCACTGACACAATCTCCGACAAAACAAATAACACTGGAGATCTTTTATGTTCACTTACGAGAGTAAAACTGAACTTTGACATAATGGTTCAATTGTTTAATGGTATTTTATTGTCACATGGACCTAGGTACAATGAGATTTTTTTTTGCATACAGTTTAGGAAAAAAATCTTACTACACATCGTATATCAGGTACTGTAATATCGCCACATTCAAGAAACATTTAGACAAGTACATGGATAGGATAGGTTTAGAGGGATATGGGCCAAACTCAGGCAGGTGGGACTAGTGTAGATGGGGCATATTGGTCGGTGTTGGGCCGATGGGCCTGTTTCCACGCTGTATCACTCTATGACTCTTAAGACATGCGCACAATTATACTTTATTCTGTATCTTCTTTTTTTTTTTTTTTTTTTAATTTCTATACTACTACTACTACTACGGACTGACGCAAAACTGCATTTCGTTGTACCCATACTTAGTATTTGTGCAATGACATTAAAGTTGAATTGAATTGAAAAAAAAAAAAAGTACAAAAGTGCAGGAATAGTCGAGTCACCGTGTTTCTGTTGCCATTTTTTATGATTCAAGTCCAAAGTTGTTAAAAATATAGATCCTTAACTTGGCCTTGAAGGCCCGTTGTCCTGGTGGTGGCACTGGGCTGGAGTTGCAGGGTCGGCCAGGCCATGTTGTCGGTGACCTCTCATCCAGAGGACGTCACCTTCAACAGCATATTATTCCCTGAGCAATTTGCCCATGTGTCAGCCTAGATTTTGTGCTCAGATGTGACGGAAGCCATAGTTCTATACGTGAAATAAAAGTGCTACCACGGCACAAAAAGTAATTGCTGTTCTACTGCCCTCTGCAAGACTTGCGATAGAATGCCACAAGACCCCTGAGTTTCAGGCACAAGTTCTCCCAAAGCTTCCAGGGTGCCAACAGAAACCTTTGAGCTAATAGAACTATCACATCAGTTGTGCCCTAGATTCTTGGACAGTCCGCACAAATATCCGCAGCAGAGGAATAAAAAGTGAAAGCGCCACATCACAAAACGTTAATAGTTCTGGCTGCAGCAACAGTTAAATAAATCGCCAAACTGTTTGTTTTCCCTGTGCCTGGTGTATTTTCTTTATACATAATTATTCAGCTGCAGAACCGCTGTCAAGCTGAACGCGGTGCAATCATCAGGAATCACTTTGTTCCTGCAGCAGTGTGAACTTGTGGTCGACTCTCATTCCTTGCGTGGAGTAAAACTGAAGGTGATGGTTGCAATCTGAATGGTTGCTTTTGCAGGGGAGTTTGACACAGTGCAGAGACCATCAACACCAATCAAAGACCTGGACGAGCGAACGTGTAGGAGTTCGGGGTCGAAGTCACGAGGAAGGGGAAGGAAGAATAATCTATCACCACCTCCTGACAACGACTTGGAGGTACGTTTTGACTTTAATTGATGCAAACTTAAAGCGCATATTTTTTGGTATAACGGCTGGACCATTATTATACTGGAGAATTACAAGCTGTGCATTCTTCCCCCCCCCCCCAAACTGGTTCATAATAAATGTTTTCAGCCAAGGTAACATTCAGTTGCTGTGAGGTGATTTGTATTCCATAGTACAGAGAATTATAGTGGAACAGGCCAACAAGCGCAGTTTTCAGAAACAGTATTATCTTGCTTTATTTTCTGGAGAGGAACGAATTGAAATAAAATGATTAAGAGTAAACAGCAGCAAAATTAATAACTGCTGGAAATGCTTTAATTGCCAACTCTAACATGAAGAACTTTTATTGCTGTGTCTCTCCTTTGCAGACTACACTAACAATTATTTTACCTAATACAGACAGGGTATTGGTGTAAACTTTGCAAACTATGATTTGCCAAGATTTTATTTTATTCTGGTTTAAATTGGGCATTGCTATCTTAAAGAGATGGATACCTTGTAAGGCACAATAAAAAAACAAATAAAGCACAATCAGATTTTTTTGTTTTGCACTGCTTGTGAATGTAGTTTATGCCCATATTTTCCATCAAACTTTTATAATGAGTTTACCCTTCATCACCTGCCCACCAACACTGCAAACCTTTCCCAAAATATGATCATTTGTTAGAGTTGCTGCCTTACAGCACCAGGGTTCAATCTAGACTACAGTGCTGTCTGTACGGAGTTTGCACATTTTCCCCGTGACCTGCTGGGGTTTTGTCTGGTTTCCCTCCACACTCCAAAGACTTACATATTTGTAGGTTAATTGGTTTTGGTTAAAAAAAATTGTCCCTAGTGTGGGTAGAATAGTGTGTGGATATCACTGGTTGGCACGGATGCGGTAGGCCGACGGACTGGTCCCAGCTGAATCTCTAAACTAAATTAAACTAGGTACTGTTATTACTGAGCTGTTAAAATCAAAGTTTTTTGGTTTTATTCCTGAATTAAACTGAATTAGCCACTATCAAATAAGGCAAAGTTCAGAACTAAACAGTTGACTGTAGCATGAGTTGAAAATCTGCTCCTTCAGAATTCTAGAAGGGTTTAATGTATGAACAATGTGTGCTGATAAATGTGAGGTTATCCACTTTGGCGGCAAGAACAAGGAAGCAGATTATTATCTCAATGGTGTCAGATTAGGAAAAAGGGAAGTGCAACGAGACCTGGGACTCCTTGTACACCAGTCACTGAAAGTAAACATGCATGTACAGCAGGCAGTGAAGAAAGCTAATGGAATGTTGGCCTTCATAATGAGAGGATTTGAGTATAGGAGTAAAGAGGTCCTTCTGCAGTGGTATAGGGCCCTGGTGAGACCACATCTGGAGTATTGTGTGCAGTTTTGGTCTCCTAATATGAGGAAGGACATCCTTGCCATTGAGGCAGTGCAGCGTAGGTTCACAAAGTTAATCCCCGAGATGGCGGGACTATCATATGAGGAAAGATTGGAAAGACTTTGCTTGTATTCACTGAATTTAGAAGGATGAGAGGGTATCTTATAGAAACATATAAAATTATAAAAGGACTGGACAAGCTAGATGCAGGAAAAATGTTCCCAATGTTGGAGGAGTCCAGAACCAGCGGCCACAGTCTAAGAATAAAGGGGAGGCCATTTAAATCTGAGGTGAGAAAAAACGTTTTCACCCAGAGAGTTGTTAATTTGTGCAATTCTCTGCCACAGAGGGCATTCGAGGCCAATTCACTGGATGAATTAAAAAAGAGAGTTAGATAGAGCTCTTGGGGCTAGCGGAATCAAGGGATATGGGGAGAAGGCAGGCACAGGTTATTGATTGTGGATGATTAGCCATGATCACAATGAATGGCGGTGCTGGCTCGAAGGGCCAAATGGCCTCCTCCTGCACCTATTTTCTATGTTTCAATGATAAAACTGGACAAGACTACAAAGGCAATGAATGCACAAATCCAACAATGATCAATGAGGCATTGGATTTTATTCATGGGTTGTGGGCAACCCGTATCTGTAAGATTCTTATGGGTCAACAGTCAAACTATAATTTGAGCTTGAAATACCTTCGGGGCTGGAGGAAATCTTAGATGGGGATGGGTGATTAGTGTAACCATTAATCAGAGGGTAACAAATGAAGGAGCAATCATGGATTAGAGGGGAACAGTGAGTGTTGTGATTTCAGACAGGCCACTGGGATAAAGGAGCCTTTTTAAATATTGTTTAGTTTTAGTTTAGTTTAGTATACTTTATTGACACATGTACTGAGGTACAGTGAAAAGCTATTCTTGCATGCTAACCAGTCAGCGGAAAGATAATATATGTAAATTTGGTCAAGAAGTCAAAACAAGGACCTGCAGATGCTGGTTTACCAAGGAAGGATTGACCAAAATGCTGGTATAATTCAGCAGGTCAGGAAGCATCCCTGAAGAAGATAGCTAGATGATGTTTCAGGTCGAGACCCTGCTTCAATCTGAAGAAAGGTCCCGGCTGGAAATGTCACCAATCCCTGTTCTCCAGAGAATCTGCCTGACCTGCGGAGTCATTCCAGCATTTTGTATCCTTCCATTGTTAATTTGGTGGTGTGTTCGGGGCAGTTTTACAATATTTTTTCCACATATACTTTTAACCCCACTGTTCTGCCATCTATTGTGAGAGTTGTGTAAGGAAAGGAATCTGTAGGAAAGGAATCTGCAGTTGGGTAAAATTGGGTAAACATCATATACATCAAAGATAGACACAAAATGGTAGAGTAACTTCTTCTGAAGAAGGCTCAATAGACAATAGGTGCAGGAGTGGGCCATTCGGCCCTTCGAGCCAGCACCGCCCACTCCCAACCCGAAACGTCACACATCCATTCTCTCCAGAGATGCTGCCTGACCCGTTGAGTTACTCCAGCATTTTGTGTCAATCATTGGTATAAACCAGTATCTGCAGTTCCTATTTATTTCATATTTCATCTCAATTAGTTTTAACAATCAATTAACAGGTAGAACTTTTGACAGTGTATTTCTTGGTAAAAGATTTTCGGAAAAAATGTATAGGTAAAATAAGAAAGCCAAGAATTTAAAACTCTGATTTTGTTATCTTCCGGTTTGGTGGTCTTTCTATTTGCGCAAAAACGGTTTGCGATAGCGCTATGATTTTTGCCAGTTCACTCACCGTTCTCCTGTGCTGCGATTACACCAAGTTTCGTTCCGATCGGTTGAATGTCGTAAAAGTTAGCGAGGTTTAAAAATCTTAAAAACCGTGCGTGCGCAGATCGATGTCTTCTCCTGCCAGTCAGCGCCGCGCTGATTAGTCTCTTCCCCTGTCACTCCCCGGGACGGTCCGCCCCTTACTGCGCCATCGCAGCTTTACTGGAGCTGAGGAAAGCTGGTGGAGGTTTCCGACCGGACTTTCGGAGGGACCCAAAGTAGCCCAGCCCCAAGTAGCAGCCCCGCCCCAAGCAGCCCCGCCCCAAGCAGCAGCCCCGCCCCAAGCAGTAGCCCAGTCCTAAGCAGCCGCCCCACCCCAAGCAGCAGCCCAGCGTCGGAGACCCGACCTAGCCCAGCCCAGAGTCGTAGACCCACACCAGAATCGGAGACTCAGCCCAGCCCGGAGTCGGTGATGTCGTTGATGTCACCAAACGGAAAGCGGAGACTGATCCTGGCGGAGGAGAATGACCAGCGACCAGTGCCCGCTGTGGGTGCCTATTGCACCGCCAATTCCAGCCCTCACTGGCTCCTCCCCCCCCTCCCCCGTGATACCCCCTTCTCCCCATGGCTCTTCCCCGTCTTTTCTCCGAACTCACTCCCCCCGCCCACACACCCCTCTCCCCCTACAACTCCCCCCGACCACACACCCCTCTCCCCCACACAACCCACCACCCACACACCCCTTCCCCCCACAAGCCCCCCTGCCCACATATCCCCCCCGCCCACACACACACACACACACACACCCACGCCCCCCCCACACACCCCGCTGCCCACACCCCCCCGCTCACACTCCCCCGCCCCCACAACTCCCCTTCCCTCACAACCCCCCTCCCCCACAACTCCCCCTCCCCCACAACTCCCCCTCCCCCACAACCCATTATCCTCCCCCTGCCCCCACACTCCCCCTGCCCCCACAAACCGCCCCCACAACCTCCCCTCTACCCCCATAACCCCCCCCCCCCACCGCTACAACATCGCCGCCCCCACAAACCCCCACACCCCAAAACCCCCGGGTTAGTTGAGTGTAGACCCACCAGGAATGATGTTGGATCCTTTTCTGGACAATTCTAGTGTAAAATACTCTAACATAATACAAATGTTCTTTTGGCCAATTTCACAATATTGTTTGCAAGGTGACTAAATGGGTACAGTGTTTTGCCGGCCTAATGTTCTGAAAATGGTTGAATTCCAATTTCCAGGCAATTATTTTTTTTCACGTAAATAATTTCATGTCCAGAACTAAGTCAACAGCATTAAAGGAGTCCTGGAAGTTTCAGAGCTAGTCTTTGAATCCAACACACTTGGGCCAGGAGCAACAAAGACCTAGTGACAAAATGGATACAGCCGTCCTGTTCAAATCAGTGTTCAAATGAAATTTAAGGAAGGAGAGAACCTGTCCTGGCCAATAATTTATCTTCTCACTTTTTGCACAATATTATGTGCAGAGCAGTACATTTCTTCCTCAGTTCAAACAATATTAGCATTGTGTCAGAGTGAGTGACTGACACAAGTGAGGGGTTGTTGGTAATACAGAACAATATGTGAATGGTGTCACAGGTGAAATATGTCCTTCGTGGTAGGTGTTAATCCACATAGTTTGAATTTACTAATACTGGATTTAATGTTCAGAATATTCAGATTGTGTGGCTTGATTTTTTAAGTGCTGTAGGACATGAGTACCTAAAGGATAGGAAAGAACTGCAGATGCTGGTTTAAATTGAAGATAGACACAAAATGCTGGAGGAACTCAGCAGGACAGGCAGCATCTGTGGAGAGAAGGAATGGGTGATGTTTCGGGTCGAAACTGAGGAAGGGTCTCGGCCCAAAACGTCACCCATTCCTTCTCTCCAGAGATGCTGCCTGTCCCGTTGAGTTACTCCAGCATTTTGTGTCTATCTTGGGTACCTAAAGGAGTTTAGTTTAGTTTATTGTCACGTGTACCGAGGTACAGTGAAAAGCTTTTGTTGCGTGCTATCCACCTGGAACAAATAGTGCAAGAACCAAAAGCCGATTTTTAATGAGCAATGGCATACATCACAAAGTTCATTGTTTGGGCCAAGCACGGATAAATAGTGGTGAAATAAGTGGAAAAAGATGGGGAGACCAACAAATAGAATGGAAAACGACACAAAGTTGTGTTGTAACACAGCAGGTCAAGCAGGTGAACATAGCTAGATAACATTTCGGGACAGAACCCTTCTTTATACTGAAGAAGAAACAGATATCATGGGCGGCACAGTGGCATAGTTGTAGAGTTGCTGCCTTACAGCGCCAGAGATCCGGGTTCGATCCTGACTACGGGTGCTGTCTGTACGGAGTTTGCACGTTCTCCCCGTGGTCTGCGTGGGTTTCCCTGGGAGTTCCGGTTTCCTCCCACACACCAAAGGCGTACAGGTTTGTTGATTAATTGGCTTGGTAAAAAATTGTAAAAATGTCCCTAGTGTGTGTAGGATAGTGTGCGGGGATCACTGGCCGGTGCGGATTTCCACGCTGCATCTCTAAACTAAACGAAACTATTGGGCGTGGTATTGGAGAGAAGTGAAGAGTAATCTATTCTTTTCCGTTTATTTTCAGAATGTAATTTTAAAACTTGTATTTTCCTTTCTAGTTCCTACATTTGCTCAAGTTCGTCCCATCCCATCCCATGCCAGTCCTCCCACCCAGACATTGTGCCCTGTTGAGCCTCTTTCACCCTACAACAAGTTCACCCCCCCCCCCCCCCCCCCCCCCCGGGAGGAGGGAACTCCTTGTTTGTAGGATGAAAATGGAGGCTGGAGCATTTCGTTCCACCACTCACTGAAATTAAGCTCTAGGGTTTGATGGTCATAAGGTCATAAGGAATAGTAGAGTTAGGCAATTCAGCCCATCAAGTCTACTTCGCCATTCAATTATGGATGATCTATCTCTCTCTCCTAACCCCATTCTCCTGCCTTCTCCCTCTAACATCTGACACCTGTACTAATCATGAATCAATCTATCTCTGCTTTAAAAATATCCACTGATATGTAGATGACGGTAAAATGAGCTCGCTTGCCACACATGTTGGTGGTTTATCTTTCTTGGACTTTCCATTTCTCTCTCTATATCATTCCTCTATTGCCATCCATTTTTCTCTCACGATCGCTCCTTAATTGCCAGTTCCTCTTCCTCCTTCTCCTTCCCATACAGACAGCACCCGTGGTGAGGATGGAACCGGGGTCTCTGGCGCTGTGAGGCAGCAACTCTACTGCTGCACCACCATGCCGCCTATAGTTAAAAGTCTGCTATAGTAGTTTGACACAATGTACTCTCACTGCATGAAGCCAATGTAAAAGTAGGAGATGCCGGCAGTGAATGGAAGTTTGACCAAACTCTCAGTGCGCTGTAATCCTCTGCCACAGCACCACCTACAGGCATAATAGCTCTTTCAAAAATATCAACACCAACAGCATTGATTTCCCTTTGACACACTTCCTATCAGAGTTTTAAAAACATGTGCTAAGTAACCATTTTTAAAACTGTGTAAAATGGAAGGGACAATAAATTTTAAATCAATGCACACAAAACAAGCTGATGATTATTTTCAAAAATCATTCTCTGTGAAGAGTTTCTACGTACCAATTTTAAACATAGAACAGTACAGGTACACAAAGTGCTGGAGTAACTCAGCGGGTCAGGCAGCATCTCTGGAGAACATGGATAGGTGATGCTTTGGGTCAGGACCCTTCGGGTCGAAACGTTACTTGTCCATGTAGAGATGCTGCCTGACCCGCTGAGTTACTCCAGCACTGAGTCCCATTGCGTAAACTAGCATCTGCAGTTCCTAATTTCTACATAGAACAGTACAGCACAGGAACAGGCCCTTCAGCCCACGATATCCATGCTTAACATGATGCTAAGATAAACTAATCTCCTTTGCCTGTACGTGATCCATATTCCTGCATATTCGTCTGCCTACAATGTTCTGTTTGATTTATTTTTATGATACTTCCCCCAGATAGGTCAACTAACGGAACTTTATATGATGCACTCAGAAATAAATGAAGTGAGGCACTGAGGTGTTTGGACATATTAAAGTGCTGTATAAATACACTTATCATCATCATCATCACAATCATCATTATCCTGAAGAACCAAGACCCGGTTTGCTTTGAGGCCTGTTTATACTGAGCTCATTATCACTGTAAGCTTAGACTGTCGCCTACTTTCAGAGGAGCTGTTCAATTCAAGGAAGTTGTTCAAAGCGAACAAAGTAACAAGTATATAACACAATGGCAATTTTTCAACATGACCATACAAGAGATGTCATGTATAGGAAACACGATTTAAAAAAATTGCTTTCTGGTACAATTATATATCGTTTCGCTAAACCTCAGTGGTTTATTGTTAGGTGTCAGGGGTTATGGGGAGAAAGCAGGAGAATGGTGTTGAGAGGGAAAGATAGATCGGCCATGATTGAATGGCGGAGTAGACTTGACGGGCCGAATGGCTTAATTCAGCTCCTAGAACTTATGGACTCTGTTTGGCACAGTAATTATATTTATGCATTACATTACTCCATATGTTTCTATTTCACTTCAGTGCAAAGAAAGCAACATGCCAGCACTGAAATTGTGCACATAATTTCATATCTTTGCATTGAAATATATTATCACCGTCTAAGACATGGAACGGATGCAATTCTAACGTGGATTTTATTTTAATACTTTACTTATTAAGACAACTAGATGATTTAATTGGAATTGGATTGGCATGCGTAGCCTGTTGAAAAAAATATGTCCAAGGAACTGACTTTCATTTTGATTTAACTTTATATCCATTCAATCTCACCGACAAACATTGGAGATTTCTCATCATGTCACCTAAGCAAGTACAGTCGTTTTCAAGCAAAGGGTCGCGCTGTGTTGTTCAGGGTCGATCCCCTTCCCCCTCCTTCCCGAAACTTGATCACCTTAGAATGCATGATTTCCCCAGCGACAGTAATAGTGAATTTACAGCCGGTGGGGCAAGCAGTAAATCTGCTACTTCTCCAAGTTTTTTTTTTGTTTCTCCGTCACCATTGACTTGAAAAATAATATTTGTCTCAATATCTGCCAAGTGGACCGACGCAGCAGCCATTTACTTTGAGAACAGTACCTCTTGGGACTGCTAAATATATGTTATTTGCACTTACAATTTTAACTCTCAACCCACAGATAGAACTCTGCCTCAGTCAGGTCACAGATCCGAACATCATTCCATATCTCAGTAACACTAGCAGTTGTCTTTCTGTTTCATGGAACAGGCTCCTTCACAACCCATCTCAAAATTACTCATAAAAGCCACCAGAGGCACAAGACAATGAGTGTCCATTTGTCCGAACTGCTGAATTGTTTCCCAGGACTGCTCACTTGTTATCTAATAGAAGCAAGCAACCATTATGACCAGACCTCAGTGGTAATGGGAGTTTGAGGCAAGAATTACTTGGATATGTGGTGAAAAAGGAAGAGTTACTTTACTTAATTGTATGTTTTTTTAAAAAGAGGGCATCAAGAGGACTTTACTTTAACATCCCATCCATTTGAATTATTCTTGGTGACCATACTTGATACAATAACATCAGCCTTGACAGTGAAGATTCAGGAGCGGCACGGTGGTGCAGCGGTAGAGTTGCTGCCTTACAGCGCCAGAGACCTGGGTTCAATTCTGACTATGGGTGCTGTCTGTACAGAGTTTGTACATGCTCCCTGTGATCGGGTGCTCTGGTTTCTCCCACACTACAAAGACGCACAGGTTTGTAGGTTAATTGGCTTTTGTTAATTGTAAATTTCCCTAGTGTGTAGGATATTGCTAGTGAATAGGATTATCATTGGTCTGCATGGACTCTGTAAGGGGAAATCCTTGCTTCCACGCTGTATTTCTAAAATCTAAAATCTAAAGTGGAGTTTACATGAAGGTAGAGCAGACAACAATCTCTGGGAAAAGCCGTTAAACCAGAGAAATGGAGCGATTTCACAGTGAACTTGTTTTCTTTGATCTTTGTAATTCACGTGGCATGGTCTCCAGAATATAGGAGACAATTCAGTTTTAGGATCCAAAGTTACTCTTCACACGAGTCACAGTGCAACTGTGAAAAAAAGTCAATATTTGATCACAGGCATTTTCCTTTTGTAGTAGATTTGGAACCCACTCACATTTACCATACATCCCAACTGATATTTAAGTTCCTATTTAAGTTCCTCACTGAATTTCAATTGAAATGCTAAAATTTGCAGATGTTACAAAACTGAGATAAGCAGAGAATACTGGAAATAACCAGCAGGCCAGGCAGCAAGTATTGGGAGAGAGAGAGGGAAAGAGAGTGTGGTAATATTGCAAGTTGATGACAATACATCTTGTACTCAGGTTTACAGTTTAGTTTATTGTCACGTGTACCGAGGTACAGTGAAAAGCTTTTGTCTCGTGCCATCCAGTCAGCGGAAAGACAATGCATGGGGTTTGCTAGGTCATTTCAGAGGGCAATTAAGAATCAACCACTTGACTAAAAGGCACGTTTGGTTTTGACTCAGGAAGAGGCCAGACTTTCTTTCCGAAGGAACATTAATGAACCGGATGAGTTTTTATGACAGTCCATTAGTTTCATGGTCACTAATATTGAAACTGACTTTTCATTCCAGATTTATTTAATTACTTGAAATAAAATTCCCCAGCTGCAGTGGTGAGATGTGAACTCTGCCCCAGAATCAATTATCCTTTCAAAGCTCCCAACAGACTTCTTCTGCGCGATCTCCATTAGTCTGGCAGGATAGTCAAAGATGAAGGTGACATCCGATCAGCGTGACCATCGCTGGTTACTTTTAGTTTAGTTTAGTTTAGAGACAGGCCCTTCAGCTCACCGAGTACGCGCCGACCAGCGATCCCCGCACATTAACGCTGCCGTCCACAAACTAGGGACAATTTATATATACACCAAGCCAATTAACCTACAAACATGTACGTCTTTGGAGTGTTGGAGGAAAGCGAAGGTCTCGGAGAAAGCCCACGCGGTCATGGGGAGAATGTACAAACTCCGTACAGACAGCACCCGTAGTCAGGATTGAATCCGGGTCCCCGACGCCGCAAGCGCTGTAAGGCAGTAACTCTACCGCTGTGCCACCGTGCCACTACTTGAAAAGCTTTGTTTCACTGTCAGCTGAAGAAAGGGAAGGACAACAGGACAATCAGAAAAAGTGCAAAAATAATCCAAAGATCCAGCCTGAGAAGAAGTCTCTTAAAATCACTCTAAACATTTGGAGAGAAATTAGTATATAATGTATCAATAAAGGGGATCGTGAGAATAACAGAGAGAGGAAACAAAGTTAGGTAGGAAAGTAAGTTGTGAAAAGGGCGCTGGCAGGTTACAAAGTGGAAAATGTTAAAAATGTGTTTTTGACAATAGAAAGAACTAATTTTGAGAGATTGCAGTAATCTGAGATACAGAAGAATGCGGGTGTCCTAGAAATAAAGATCTTCAGTCAGAGGGTGGTGAATCTGTGGAATTATTTGCCACAGAAGGCTGTGGAGGCCAAGTCAATGGATATTTTTAGGGTAGAGATTGATAGGTTCTTGATTAGTACAGTTGTCAGGGGTTATGGGGAGATGGCAGGAGAATGGGGTTGAGAGGGAAAGATAAATCAGGCATGATTGAATGGTGGACTAGAATGATGGGCTGAATGGCCTAATTCTGCTCCTATGACTTATGAACTTGAAATATGATTTGCAAACCCTCTACCAACAGACACAATGATGCAGTTGGCAGAGCTGCTGCCTCACAGCCACCAGAGACCTGAGTTTGATCCTGGCTTTGCGTGGTGTCTGTGTGGAGTTTGCACGTTCTCCCTGTGGCCGCTTGGGTTCCCTCCAGGTGTTCCAGTTTTCCCCCACTTCCCAAAGACGTGCAAATTTGTACGTTAATTGGCCTCTGCAAACTGCTCCAAGTGTATTGGGAGTGTATATGTGAGTGGGATAATAAAGAACTATCATGAACGGGTGATTGCTGGTCAGCATGGACTCAGTGGACCAAAGAGCCTGTTTCCGTGCTGGATCTCTAAACTAAACTAAACTAATCTAAACTAAAAGGCAAGTATCGGGGTTGTGCAAGTCATTGGGAAAGGTAGCAGAATGATATTGTTTATTGCTGTAGGTATTAAAAATGAAAGTAGGGACCTAACATTTCACTTATGTCAGGCATTGGTGAAACTACATCTGGAGGACTATGTTTAGGAAGGAACTGCAGATGCTGGTTTACGCTGAAGATAAACACAAACTGCTGGAGTAGCTCAGCAGGTCAGACGTAATCTCTGGAGAATGTTGATGTTGCGGGTCAAAACCCTTCTTTAGATTGAGCTCAGTCTGATGAACGCTCTTGACCCCAAATGTCACCTATTCCGTTTCTCCATAGATGCTGCCTGACCCAGCTGAGTTACTACATTTGTGTTCATCTGGAGTACGATGTACCATGCTGGTTCCTTATTTATGGCTGAATGTTAATGCATTGTTAGCAGCTCATTGAAACGTTATTGAACTAGGGCAGGTTGTCTCATGAGCGAATATTGGTCAGTCAAGAGTGGAGTTATAGAAGGGTGAGAGAGGAACTGATTGAAACATTAAAAATCATTAGACATTTTGGCAGGGTGGATTGTGGGTCAATCTAGAACCACGGGTCCCTATTTCAAAATAAGAGGTTACCAATTTAAGACAGAAATTAGGTATTTTGTTTTCCCTCAGAGTAGTGTGAATCTTTGGTTCCCTCTTCCTCTGCAGGCAATGGAAGCAGAGCTTTTGAATATTTCTATGGCAGTGGTAGATAGCCATGTGATAAGCAAAGAGGTGAAAGGTTATCCCAGAGAGCTGTCAGTGAGAAGCTGAGGTTACAATCAGTCAGCCAAGATTCTTTGAAATGGAGGAGCAGGCTCAAGGGGCCAAATATTCTGGCTCCTGCATCTAATTCATATTTTTTTAATAGCGTGGATTTCTGCCTTTTTGACGTGAAGCCCAGTTTCTGGTCATTGTTTTGGAGAGAGAGTAAGCTTGCATTCACATCATATGCTCACCTTGGAAAGCTTTCATAAGTTCATAAGTTGTAGGAGCAGAATTAGGCCATTCAACCCATCAAGTCTACTCAACCATTAGCTGATCTATCTTTCCCACTCAACCCCATTCTCCTGCCTTCTCCACTATAACCCCTGACACGTGTACTAATCAAAAGCTATTCACAAACCATTAATTTCTTTGCGATTAGAAACCAAGCAATATCGAGAAACACAGGGTGAATTTCCTCAAAAATTAATTTTAAAATAGTGCATCGAAACAAAATGTAATCAAGAACTGTGGATCTTTTGTCAATTGGCTTTAAATTCATGTGAGGAAATTATTCTTCATTTATCAGACCCTCTTTGGAATTCTCTGTTTTGTTTTGGCCATTGAAGCTTGGGAAAGATGTGTTGGTTCCAGAGAAAGTACATCAAAGATTTATGACAATTATAGTGGAAAGTGTCAAATTGCGATTGCAGATCACAGATATTTAGATAATATCCCATTGAGATTAGAAGATTTGAAATGTGGAAATGGCTCATAAAGCTAAAGAGCCTATTTCTGTTTATATGTTCAGTTCCAGTATCACTAATAAAATCAAAGTACAGCAATTACTAAAATTATCTTTGGTGATAAATTATGTCCTGCCCACTTCTCTCTTACAGATGCCAACTAAAACAAACTAAATATTTCATATCATTTATGCAAAGCAAACATTTTAAATCTTTAGGTATATATAAATCTGTTCAGTGTTTGATTTTAATAATGCTTTGTTGTGAGAAATATATCGTGTGCTTATAATTCAATTGCAGAATCCATTCGTAAATATTTAAAAATTCAATAAAAATAATATTGTGCAATATTGATGTAAAGTGGGTATTATTTCACTGGTTATCTCTGTATTCACAGCGAGTATTTGTCTGGGATCTCGACGAGACCATCATCATCTTTCATTCTTTGCTCACTGGATCATATGCACAAAAGTATGGTAAGGTAAGAAATTAAGCCAACCCTGCAATTTGCTTTTTTTTTTGTTGAAGAGAAAGGCTTTATCGTACATGAAAATTGTTGCGGTTCTTTCTACGTTTCCCAGTTAGTTGACTTTGTACCAGCCACTCTCCAAGTGATGCTGTATGCTTAGGAAGGAACTGCAGATGCTGGATTACACCGGAGATAGACACAACATGCTGGAGTAACTCAGCGGGACAGGCAGCATCTCAAACGAAGAGATCCGTAGTGAAGAAGGGTATCGACCTGAAATGTCACCCATTCCTTCTCTCTAGAGATGCTGCCTGACCCGCTGAGTTACTCCAGCATTTGTGTCTATCTTCGATGCTGTATGTTTGTTGTGTAACACTGTTCATTTGGCAATGGAGGCTAGTTTGCAGCCAAACTGTCGGACCTTGTTGCTTCCTCCAGGGGACACAGGGTACTTTTCTGAGAGAGTTGTTGGATGTGACTGTAGGCTTTTGGTTAAGTACAAATAAATTATTGGAACAAGGACTCTAAGTGCTGGAGTAACTCAGCTGGTCAGGCAGCATCTCAAGAGAACATGGTGTTTGAAGAAGGGCCCAAACCCAAAACGTCACCTATCCATGTTTTCCAGAGATGCTGCCAGACCGCTTTGAGTTACTCCATTATTTTGCGTTTTCCAGATGATAGGTGATATTGCAGGTCGGGACCCCTTCAAAAAAAAGTGTTTTTGAACAATATCCTTGACACAGTCTGAAGCATAACTACAATATTTCTGTTGTTGAATCATTTGCGAATGTGACTATGACTGAAGATACTTTTCACAAAAGTATTTTCTGATGAGAAGAACAGCTAACTACAACATTTCAGGGAACAGTAATATGGCCCTAACTTGGCAAATCTACACAAAAGGAATAAGAACAGGTTACAGGAAGCATTCTGCACTGCCTAAAATATTGCTTTTCTAATATTTGACCTTCTCATTTTGTTATGTTTATGCTTTCTACAGTAGTAGCTTCAGTATTTCTTCTTTTAATCTTCAAATCACCAACCTCAAAAGAGGTACTGCAAAATGCAAAGATACCATTCCTGAATATCAAAAAGGACAAAATAGCTTAGGTGTTGCTGAAAAGATCACAGGAAAGATATGAATGTATAAATCTTCGAAATCAATTGATCTTGTTGGATAAAACATGTCGTTAAAACTACATGTAACATCAGAGAGACTTGCAGCTCGTTCAACCCATCTAAGGTGCTGTGGAATCATTATTTAAATAGGCAATTAATGTTGTATTGATACATAAAGGTCTCTTGACACACAAGCACTTCCCTGTACTTCTAGCCTGCCGTGAAATCTTCAATCTCTTATCTCTATCTCTAATTAATGTCATGAAACTAAAAATATGGCAGCTATTCCCGGCAACAGCATTATCCTTTAATACGACAGCAACAGGCTATTGATCATCAGTAATGTTTAAGTTGTCCAACTGACTGCCAACTATTTTAAATGGCATTGATTTCCAGGCTGGATCTCCAAACATTCATTTTCATAAGTAATTGCTAAAAGAAAAGATCAAAAAGCAGAATACATTCATCAGCATCCATAAAGGTAGCATAAAATATCAAGTGGACACATTGCTATTTTTGTCATAAATTCCTTGCATAATGTCTTCTTCTTGTGTATGGCGTGCACAGCCCATAGTTGTAGGTCAAGGGTAGGCATCCAGGCCAGAACAACATCAGTTACTGGGTGGATGGCTTTGATGCCCCCAGGAAAATGCCTCAGTAGGCAGTCATTCACGATGTGTGGGATGGTCTGGTCTGGATGTCCGCAGTCGCAAGTAGGGCTGTCTGTCATCCCCCCCCCCCCACTTATGCAGGCGATGGGCTGTTCTTGCAGGGAAAGTGCGGAATCTGTTAAGGGTTAGCCATTGCTTGTGATGGAGGTCAAAACCCAGTGGTTTCATTGTGGAGTCTGTGATGACCTCTCCATTGTTGGTGTTGGCATCTTTCCAGTCTTGGAGTCAAAGTCTTCCAGGGATTTGGACCATAATATTAACCTGTCCTTATTCTCTGTCTAAATCCACATGTCCAGCATTTGCTTTTCAATCTGGTGGACATGTATTTTAACCCTTACCTCCATTTATTTTCATGTTTACCTTTGAGCTGATGATATTGTAACACCAAAGAAGACTCACAGTATTGTGTATTAATTGAGCCAGTCAGAATGAGGTTATTCACATCCATGATTCTCTAAAGAGCTTAGAGTCATAGAGTCATACAGTGTGGAAACAGGCCCTTCGGCCCAACTTGCCCACACCGGCCAACATGTCCCAGCTACACTAGTCCCACTTGCCTGCGCTTGGTCCATATCCCTCCAAACCTGTCCTATCCTCGTATCTGTCTAACTGTTTTTAAAGGTTGGGATAGTCCCAGCCTCAACTACCTCCTCTGGCAGCTTGTTCCACACAACCACCACCCTCTGTGAGAAAAAGTTACCCCTCAGATTCCTATTAAACCTTTTTCCCCTTCACCTTGAACCTATGACCTCTGGTCCACGATTCCCTTACTCTGGGCAAGAGACTGTGCATTTACCCGATATTTTCCTTTCATGATTTTGTTCACTTCTATAAGATCACCACATCCTCCTGCGCTCCAAGGAATAGAGACCTAGAAGGGTTTCGGCCCGAAATGTCGCCTATTTCCTTCGCTCCATAGATGCTGCTGCACCCGCTGAGTTTCCCCAGCAATTTTGTGTACCTTCAGCCTATTCAACTGCTCCCTATAGCTCACACCTAATATCCTGACAAATTCTTCTGTTTCAGTTGTCCTTCTGTGCCCTAAACTGCCACATCTTTAACTCTGCCCTGGCCCCTAGCGTCACTCTGGCTGTTTTTTCATGACAATATAGACCTGGTTTCTGGGGCTATTTCCATCTGCATTAAGGAACCACTAGGGAAGGAACCATAGCGAGGGAAGGAAATATTCCTGGAGGCTGAGAGCTTGTTCCTTCTTTCTGGATATCAACACACATTGTTTTAAAGAAGGACACACAATGCTGGAATAACTCAGTGGGTCAGGTAGCATCGCTGGAGAACAAGGATAGGTGACGTTTCGGTTCAGGAGCCTTCTTCAATCTGCAACTTCTAACTAAAACGTCACCCTTCCAGATTATCCTTGCTGACCAGTGATCCCCATACACTAGCACTATCCTACACACTGTGGACAATTTACAGCTTTTTTTTACAAAGCCAATTCATTTACAAACCTGTACATCTTTGGAATGTGGGAGAAAACTGGAGCACCCGGAAAACACACGTGGTCACAGGGAGAAAGCACAGACCCCGTACAGACAGCACCCGTAGTCAGGATCGAATCCGGGTTTCTGGCGCTATAAGGCAGCAACCGCTATACCACCATGATGCCCCTTATTCTAAAATCTGTGAGTTCAAATGATGAGGTGGACTAATTGAAAAGAAAGCAGTGCAATTTGGAAACTGTTTTTGTACACTCTGCCAACCAAACAATCCTGCAATGGATTTCTGCACGCAACTACATTGAAATAATGTGGAAACAAGGAATAAGGTTCTCCTGGGATGCTGTCTGACCCAATGATTTTCTCCAGCACTTTGTGTCCTTCTTTGTGAACATTGTGCAGTTCCTTGTTTCCACATTATTTTAATGTAGTTACGTGCAGAAATCCATTTCAGGATTATTTGGTTGGCAAAGAGTGTTCAAATATGGTTTCCAAATTGTACTGCTTTCTTTTCAATTAGTCCACCTCATCGTTCAAACTCTCAGATTTTAGAATAAGGGGTGGCGCAGCAGTAGAGTTGCTGCCTTACAGCGCCAAAGAACCGGGTTCGATCCCTACTACGGGTACTGTCTGTACAGAGCTTTAACGTTTACCCCATGACCGTGTGGGTTTTCTCCGGGTGTTCCAGTTTCCTCCCACACTCCAAAGACGTACAAGTTTGTAAGTTAATTGGCTTTAGTTAAAAAAATTGTAAATTGTCCCCAGTGTGTAGAATAGGGTTCGTGTACAGGGATCGTTGGTCGACGTGGACTCGGTGGGCCAAAGGGCCTGTTTCCACCCTGTTTCCATCCTGTATTTCTAAACTAAGCCGAACTAAACTAAACTAAATTGATTAGGCACAAAAACAACATCGTTCTTCCAGTCCACTTGGTTCCGCAATTGAAAACCTATTAGTCGGGATTGTGGTTCCAGATGATCACCCGACTACTAAAGAAAAGAAGTGAGGTTCCTGATTACAGAAACGTTACTGATCGACTGGTGGCACATACCCACCACATGAACTTTGTTATGTGAAGCTTTATGCCGACGAGATTATTTTTTTTTCATTTGCTCTTTGAACTATTAGATAAATGAACGTAATAATGTTTCTGTCCAAGGCATACGGTGAAATTCCTATTTTTAAATCCTGCTTTTGAAGTGGTTTTGTTTGGTCTGGCAGAATCACATTAATATCTACCAAGCCGCAGGGGAAAAAAAGTGGGACCAGTGGGGAACTTTTTTAAAGTTAGGTTTTTGTCAATGGCTGGAGTCATACTGCAGGAAGTGATAAGCGAAAGCAATATCAATCCACTGCTTCTCCTAGTCTGTTGCGGAGGCTTCAGGCACAAATTCTACAGGGCATAGCAATGATGAGTAGCTGAAACTATTTGACTTCTCCGCAGACTGTGAACTAAGACTGTTCTTTTATAGACTTCCCTGTAAACCTGTGTATAGGTCTTGGAAGCAGCATTGATTTATTTCACTTGCATCGTTTTGGCATAAACACATTTGGGGAAATATATTCCCTGCCTGGAGCAAGCGACAATATAAATGTCTTAAATGGGCTGTTTACGTGACATTGCTAAACAGTGATGCTTTATCCCTTCGAGTTTTGTCAAAGGCTTGGCAAAGTGCGGCAGAGGATTGCCAAATTATAAACAGGGGTGGATGTTATTCACTAAAACTTCAACATGTCTCGCAAATGCTTTGGAAAGAGAGAAGTCTCTTTGGGCTTGAAATGCTATTATTGTACGATCGGTCCCAAAGGTGGTGTGGCTTTTGGAACTTCTGCATTGCATCAGATCCTCCTGCAAACTTCATTCGGACGGCAAAATCAAAGTTAGAAACTGGTTTTGTGCCGCAGTGATCATTGGGACACTTTAGATTCTCCAACCGGCTTTGAATCCTTGGCCGTCTTAAGCAGAGTGCTTTGTTGGTAATTGTACAAAAGCAATAGACGGTATTTTTAACCCTACTCCATTCATTGTCAGACTCAGTCCTCATTCACTGTCTCCGCACTGGTCTCTGCTCTGTTCACCATTTCTGCATCGCTCCACACACAGCCTCCCCCATTCACTGCCCTCTCCCCATTCCACTCACTGCACCCTCCCATCATATTCACTACCCCTTCCCTGCGCTTCCCACTGCCCCGTCTCTGTTTCACTCACTGACCCCCCCCCCCCCCTCCAATCACTAACCCCTCCATTCCACTGACTGTACACACCGAACGTCTGAAGAAGGGACCCGACCCAAAACGTAACGCATCCATGTTCTCCAGAGATGCTGCCTGACCTTCTGACCTACTTCAGAAATTTGTGTTCTTCACCATGCCCTTTCTGTTCCAATGACTGCTCCCCTACTGCTCTCCTCTCTTTCCACCTCCCTTTCCCACTCACTACTGTCTTCTTGTTCCAAACATACCCCCCCCCACCCCCTCCCTTCCCCCACTCACCGTTCTCTCCCTGGTCCAACACTATCCTCTCACCTTTCCACTCGTCGCCCTTCCTTGTTCCACACAGCCCTGATGATCGCAACCCTGGGTCCTTGGTCCACGTCACAATCTGGTCCCTGGCCTAGCTTCCATGTTCCTCTCCAGGAAATGATGCCGACATTGAACGGGCTCCGGGTCCCAGCCTCTCACCAGCCGAGGCTCAGTGACCCCGGCACAGCATTAGATGGGCCCCAGGGGATTGGTGAGCCATTGATGGTGTGGTGAGGGGGAGGTAGTGGTGTCATTCCTGTGGTCTGTAGCAGTAGTCTCCATATCACTGAGTAGGACAATCAGGAACCAGAGGACATGGGTTTACGGTGAGGGGGTAAAGATTTTATAGGAACCTGTGGAATAACATTTTCACACAAAGGGTAGTTGGTGTATGGAACAAGTTGCCAGAGGAGGTGGTTGAGGCAGTTACTGTCGCAATGTTTAAGAAACATTTAGACAGGTAATGGTACACTATAGGACAGATTTAGAGGGCCAAATGCAGGCATGTGGGGCTCATGTCAATGGGACATGTTGGCTGGTGTCGGCAAGTTGGGCCGAAGGGCCTGTTTCCACGCTGAATCACTCTATGACTATGACTGTGACACTGTGTTAGATCTGCCCACACATGGCCTGGGGAGATAACGGCAGCTCTCTTCAAGATGTTGATACAGCCCTAGAACTCTTCCTTGCTCCCTCATTGTCTGGGTTAATTTTATGGGTAATCTGCCACCCTGTACCAATATGACTGTTGGCAATATTACAGTCATGGCAGCAAGTGTGGTGGGAGGCTGTTGAGGACGGAAATGGACCTGGTTGGGCTTTAGAGGCAGAAAGGTCAGTCAGACCTGGCCTTTGGGTCTTATGTTGTGCGCTGCATTCCTCAGGGATCTCTCTTTCAATTACTAATCAACACAGAGTTCATTTATAGCCTCTGGGAGATTCAGAGTTTTCTAGGCTAGTAACAAAAGGCCTTGTTATTATTATTCCAACATTTAAATAAACCTCCGCGTCCAAAATATATGTGAGAATATGACAGCAATGGTGAGTTTTCTGTAGCTTTACAGTTGTTACATTTTGTCAGTACATAAATTGATGAAAGAAGTAGTTAACAATAAAAGAGCACACTTAGTCTATGAACACATTGTTTTCTATCATTCATTCACAGGATGCGGGAAACACAATTATATATTGTCTACTCCTAATAGTCCTTGAGCAAGTGTCAATAGACCTTGTCTTTGAACTACTGTATTGCAAGCAGGGGAGGTACTCAGACAGTGTGTTCAAAGTCAACTCCAATGCTATGGCTATGAAGTTACATAGAGGCCTGACTGGAAAAACGCATCAGATTTCTTTCCCTAAAGGACGCTAATGAACCAGATTGTTTTTCACAACAACACAGCAGTTTAATGGTTACCATTACTGATACCAGTCTTTCATTCCAGATTTGTTTAATTAACGGTCGTGGTGGGGATTTGAACTGGGGATTGGGACTCATGTTGCCAAATCGTTAGTTCAGATCTCTAGATTACCAGCCAGTAGGAACAGCACCATTTCACTGGAAGAGCCAAGTTTAATGGATACTGCATTCAGTGTTAAATGTTGGATATGGTTACAGGTTTTGTGGTTAAAGTCATAGTCTTTAGACTTTAGAAATACAGAGCAGAAACAGGAGTTGGCGCAGACCAGCGATCGTCCCGTACATTAGCACTATCCAACACACTAGGGTCAATTTACAATTTTACTGAAGTCATTTACCTACAAATCTGTACATCTTTTGTGTGTGGGAGGAAACTTGAGCACCCTGAGAAAACCCACGCGGTCACAGGGAGAACGTACAAACTCCATACAGACAGCACCTGTAGTCAGGGTCAAACCCAGGTGTCTGGCGCTGACAGCAACTCTACCACTGCGCCGCCCATTCTACATGACAATTATTAGATTACCTATATTTCCCAACCTCTTGGCTGAGGCTAGCCTTCTATTTGGACCCAGATGCAATAGTGATCAGGTGAAAAGAATCTTCAGATCCATTGACAGCAACGTATCAGATGAGGCCACCATTTCTCAGTCGCATCTTTCTATCGCTTGGATATTGCCACCAGCAGCAACTTGGCATTCAGTGCAGGACTTTCCATTATCTTTCCATTAAATGAATGGACTACCAAATGATTCCATTTCACTCCCAATGTGCCCCGCTTTCCCTCCTCGATTGATCTGTACTCCACATTCATTCAAAAACGCAATAAAACCTCCAAACAAATTTCACAGGAGTATTATCAATGAGAATTTGACACCAAGTCATAGAAGCAGAGTTTAGTGCAGATGGTCGAGATAAGATAAGAGGTGGGTCTTAGATAAGAGATGGGTCTTAAGGAGTAGACTTTTTAGATGGGGGTAGGAGTTAAGGGTCTGAAAAGGAGTTCCGACCCAAAACTCTCTAATATTCCTTTGTCCAGAGATGCTATGCTGCCTGACCCGCTGAGTTACTCCAGCATTTTGAGTCTATCTTGTGTCTTAAGGGGTATCCTTGGGGAAGAAAGAGACATGGTAAACCCATAAAGGTTTAACAAAAAAGTTCCTGACTTTAAGATCTTACAGTTGAGGGCACAGCTATCGATGATTGAAATCAACAGGCTGGAGTCGAAGGAGTACACACTTCTGAGAAATGCAAAGACTGGGAGAGGTGACAAACTAAAGGATAGATGAGTTTGAAAACAAAGATAATATTTAAAAACCTGAAATGTTGCTCAGTTGGGACCTTTTTTAATTCAGCAAGGCCCGAGTCAGAATAAACTGGGTGATGTGAGCTAGAATATTAGCAATCAGAGTTTTGAATGAGTTTATACTTATAGAGAATTAAAGATGACAAAATAAAGTTGATGAAATTCTGAATTGTATTGTAAAATGCTTGGCCAAAATCTTCCACGTATTTCTAAATGCATATTGTTCTCCAGACTCAGGACGTTGTAAATACGCGTAATTGTGAGAAATATGACAATCTCACAGAAAGTAATAAAGCTCAGGGGTTTTGTTGCATGGAGAGGTTTTTTTTTTGCTTTTGCGCAGAAAAGCAGCTGCCACTTGCAATCAGCGAGTCTTTTCTTGCTGCTAATGGGTTTTTAATGTACTTACTGTGAACCAAGACCCCAGCTATAAAATTAAAGACAGATGGAGGAAGACTCAAGACTCTTTCTCAAACTAGTACAAAAATAATTCTCACTCACCTGTCAGACGTAATTAAAAAGATAATAAAAAACATAAATCTAAATAACCTGTGGCATACTGTGAAATAATAAAATGCATTAAAATATGAGGTCAACAAATGCAAAACTGCACTTTTGTATTATATGTTCATAAGTCATTGGAGCAGAGTTGGGCCATTCGGCGCATTGTGTCTACTCTGCCATTCAATCACGGCTGATCTATCGTCCGCTCTCAACCCCATTCTCCTGCCTTCTCCCATAACCTTTGACACCCTAACTAATCAAGAACTTATCAATCTCCACTTTAAAAGTACCCAGAAACGTAACCTCCACTTAACCTCAGACTTAATCTCAGTCCTGATGGAGGATCTTGACCCAAAGCCTCTACCATCCCTTTACCTCCGCTGATGTTGTTCAACCCATTGACTTCCTAAATAGGTTGTTTTATCTGCCAGATTCCAGCATACAGTCTCTTGTGTAAGAAGGAACTGCAGATGCTGGTTTACACCGAAGATAGACACAAAATGCTGGAGTAACTCTGCAGGACAGGCAGCATCTCTGGAGTCTGAAGAACGATCTCAACACGAAACATCACCCATTCCTTCTCTCTAGAGATGCTGCTTGACCCGCTGAGTTACTCCAGCATTTTGTGTCTATCTGCAGTCTCTTGTATCATATACTGTAGATGGAAATTTAGGTTTCTCCTCAAGAAGCTAACAGGTGCTAGCTATTTTATCAGTGGTTTGAATTGAGCTAGAGCCTGATTTCTTTGTTACAATGGTTGGCTGAAGTGCAGCCTACAATCTTTGCAGAATTTCAAGTGGCTCAGGCTGAAAAGAGCTTTAAGAGATAACTTGAAAATCCCACAATTACTAACTAGTGGCTCATTAATATTATCAAAACTCACGGAGATGTCAAAACCATCATTTAGCTACAATCAAATAACGAAGATGATAGCAAATGAAAATTGTGAATATGAAACTGTATGAGCGTTGCCTAAAAGGAAGGCCATGTCATTAAGAAAATTGCTCCTAAATTCAGAATTAATGGAATTAACAGAGAGGAAAATCCTTCTCCGTAGACTTTTTGCTCCCTGCACATCAATCAGGTTGATTCTGAAAGTCACGCGAACATGACAGTACGACTTGAAGTTCAATTCTGCAATTTAAAATCATTGTTTCCTTTCCAGAGTGAAATATGAGGACAACTATTTCTGGATTGTTTTGTGTCACTTCAGAAATCCATCAGGGCACCTCCAGACACGAGTCACCTTCATGTCCCTGGGATGGTTTCTGTGTTGGGAGGCAGGGAATGAACTAAGCTTGACACAAAATGCTGGAGCAACTCAGTGGGTCAGGCAACATCTTTGGAGAAAAAATAGTTGGTGACGTTTCAGGTCGGAATCCTTCTTCAGACAGAGAGTAGAGTGGTGGTGGGGGAGAGAAGGCCAGAACAATTCATGACCGGCAACAGATGACCTCAGATGTTCCTGCGTGGTGAAACTCATAATGGCCCATTGTTGGCTGGGGAAGGTGTGATAACAAAAGGGATACAAGAATGCGAACCGTGGAAGTGGTAGGATGACTAGCGTGGGGGAGGGGGGAGAGATGGGATGGGAGGGAACACAGGAGTTACTTGAAAGTAGAAAAATCAACGTTCATACTGCTGGGTTGTAAGCTAAATATGTGGTGCTGTCACCTATTGGTTTGCAAACTTACATACTGCATCTTTGTTTATTTCATTTGAAGCTGTCAAACATATAAAGCAAAAGTCTAAGATCAATGGCGATGTTACTGAAGAATGTTAAATGGAAATGATCCACAGGGTTGAAATAATTTCATAGACTTTGCAGATTAGAAGGAGCTGTAACGTTATAGATGTATTTTATCTTAAACTCAATGCTGGTAAAAGGATGGGATTAGCAATGGAGTGATTTTGATAGGAAACCATTCCGACATTTCTTGTAGGTTTCCCGCCGTTGTTATAGTTTGCCTCACGAGCTGTTGTTCTCTGACCCAGTGCATCTGTAAGTCTCTGAGCTTGCAGTGGAATCTCACAGAGTGCAAAGCTAACTGCTTGAGGTGAGTTTAATCTGCTGCTCTGAGGCAGAATCACTACCATGAGCGACAACACGAGCAGATGTGGTGGTAAAGAAGGCCTATAGACTACTTGCTTTCCCCAGTCATGGCATTGAGGTGGACATTGGGAAATCATGTACCTGTCCAAATGTTTTTTAAATGTTGTGACAGTACCTGCCTCAACTACCTCCTCTGGCAGCTCGTTCCATATTCCTACCACCTTTTGTGTAAAAAAGTTGCCCCTCAGTTCCTATTAAATCTTCCCCCCCTCCCACCCCCCTCACCTTAAACCTCTGTTTCTTGATTCCTCTAGTCTAGGCAAAAAGACACTGCATCTACCCTATCTATTCCCCACATGATTTTGTACACCTCTATAAGATCACCCCTCATCCTCCTGCACTCCAAGGAATAAAGTCCCAGCCTGCTCAACCACTTCCTATAGCTCAGGCCCTCGAATCCTAGCAACATTCTTGTAAATTTTTCTGCACCTATTCCAGTTTAACAACATCAGGATTAGTTTAAATTAGCATCTCGGTCAGCATGGACATTGTGGGCCGAAGGGCTTGTTCCTGCGTGGTGTTGTTCTATGTTCAATGTAATAGTAAATATGCGTTTTAAATTGATAGTAATGTAAAAGGTTAAGCATTATAAAATATTCCCAGTGAATAGTGGTAAGGCACTAATACTTTCTGGGAAGTAGAAACTAATGAAAAGCCATTAATTTTATGTATTGACTCCATGAAGTGTAACTCCACAAGAGAACTAATTCATACAGGCTTCCAACCAAAATTATCCACAGGAGGAACATTCCTACAAAAAAAAAATCTAATTTTTCATTTCTGAATTCTGTTAAAAATTGTGTGAACTGCAGTTTCACAGTTTTTGCAGGAAATAATTTTAATGTTCTTATTTATTGAAGTGGCATATTGTTGATCCTAGCTTTCTGCACTCTGTAAATTATGTATTTGGCAATATTTCAAGCCATCTGTATCATTTTGATTTGTCTGCAGATGGCTTACGAGCTAAGTATAAAAATGAATCCCACAGCAGGGAAAGCATAGTTTCAAAATGTTTTTTGGTTGAGGGCAGTGTGAAAATCCCAGTAGTTACAGAGGTTTCAGATCGCAACTTTTAAGAAACATTTAGACAGGTACATTAGATAGGACAGGTTCAGAGGGATATGGGCCAAACACAGGCAGGTGGGACTAGTGTAGTTGGGACATGTTGGCCAGGGTGGGCAAGTTGGGCCGAAGGACCTGTTTCCACACTGTAAAGGGCCTGTCCCACTTGGCCATCATTTACGCGACAGGCCGGTAGAAAGACGCTACGACTCTACTACAGGCTGTATGGTCGTGAGAGGTCTCCTATGGTCGTGAGAGGTCACCTGCGACATGTCGCCAGGGGTCGCCTGTATGATCGTGAGAGGTTTCCTGTGGTCGTGAGAGGTGTCCAAAGAGTCGTAGCGTCTTTCTGGTCGCCGCTGAATTTTCAACATGTTGAAAATTTCGGTGACCTATCACGAGTGCTGGCAGTCGCCTGTAAAGGTCGTGAAAGTGGGACAGGCCCTTTAAGTTAACTTCAAACATGATGCAAGGGTTTAGGAAGGAACTGCAGATGTTGGTTTAAACTGAAGATAGACACAAAAAGCTGGAGTGATACAAGGGTTATGTCTCTTGAATCGTGAAATTTGTAACTTCCCAGTTGTCACAATGTCAGTAAGAGACTTGTTGCACTGCATTGGCAGCTTCATACTCAAATTACAACATGTGTATATTTAAAGCAGGCCGTTGATTTATATTCCATGCACCTTAATTGGCAAGGATTTTAATTAGAACTTTATTTATTCCGAAATTTTCCAAGATTGCTAAATTAACGCCACATTTATTGACTTTGATGTGTGCTTGACATTTTCAGCCACATCAGCACAACTCACACCAGTGAAGTTCCCAGTCAGAATGTTGGATTGATCCAAATACCCAGAAATTGTTCTTACTGCAATTCACTCCATGGTCAGTACATCTGCAGTGTTACAGTGTAAATTAAGTATTTACAGACTACTCTCAAGGGGCGTAAATGTTGAAACCTATCTTCGTCCACATTTTTAATCGTCAATCCAAAAGAACTTGATGTTATCATAAAATTGTACAATAATGGCACATAAGGAGCCTATTGAGTCTATGGTAGCTTCTAATATTTTCTCTTGATTCCTATTCCCCCATTCATTCCCCATAATAACCTGCATAAATGCCATTTGATTGATTATGTCCACCACAATCTGAGCTCAGATCAGAGGTAATCTCTGCAAAAAATGTTGTCCTCATCTCTTTTTTATTATCCTCCTTGTATTTTTCTATCCAATGTGTAACCCCTACTATTACAATTTTGTACTTCCCACTCCACAATCTTTTTGGTTGCAGCTCTTCATTTGTTCATCTTCGTACCTTTTGAATACGAATGAGTGTTTCTGAATTTCAGGCAGAGATTTCCAGAACTTTATCACATTGGATGAAAATATTTCTCCTCATCCACTCCCTGGCTGCATTTACATAGGACTTTAGTGAGATTGCATCAGGAGTAATGTGCACAGTTTTAGTGTCCTTAGCCAACAAAGGACACCCTTGCTGTGGAGTAAGTACATGAAGATATACACTGCACTAGTCCAACAGAGGACCAGTATTCTGTAAGAAAGGTTGCAATGGGAAGTTGGCTATGGGTGTTGTCAATGCTCATTATGCAAGTTAACACTAATATAGTCAACAGCATGTAGGTGCAGAATTGGAGGGGGTTACAAATGTTGCCGATCACTATACCAGTGGCAATTGTACGGAGGCAAAAAAAAAAGTAATATGGAGGATTTTTAGTTATTTGGGACGAAAACAGCCAGCTGCTGACCTGGGTGTGAATTGCAGAGGAGAGGTAGTAGAGATAATGTATTGTTGAACTGTATTAAAAGCTGTTAAGAGCAAAAGAGGTCAGGTTAGGTGTAGCATATCATGGCACAGTCATATCCAATGTTGATCATATATAACTGTATAAGATGTGAAAATAGCGACTGTGTATAATAAATAGAGGTATTTAAAAGGCTGTGGGTCTGCGGAGTGGAGCGGGCGGCGCCGACTCTAACATCGGGAGCCTGGGAGCTCCAAACCGGCGCGGCCTTGTCGGCTTCGGAAGCCGCGGTCCCCAGTCAGGAAGCGGCCGTTCCAGGTGGCCCAGCCGCTGAGAGGACTCTCCCGACGCCGGGGCAACACCACCCGGCCAGAACGGCCAGGAACATCGGGCCTCTGTAGAGGCAATAGCGGTGGCCTCAATAGGCCTGACTTTGGGTGAACTGGGGATGGGGACTGGACATTGTGCCTTCCCTCACAGTGGTAACCACTGTGGAGGGATGATTTTTTGTGTGTGTAAGTAAACATGTTAGTCTGTGTCCAAGATGGCTGTCGGAAGGGAGAGTGGACGCTAGCGCGCTTTAGCTGCCGCTGCTCTCTCTTCACATTGTGTTTTTGATTTTTTGTCTTTGGATTTAATTCTGTTTTTAATTTGTGTTTTGGTGATGTCTTTATTATTTATTTTATTCCGATTATATGTTTTATTATTCTTGTTAATCTCTGTAAGGTGTCCTTGAGATTTTTGAAAGGCGCCCACAAATAACATGTATTATTATATTATTATTATTATTACTCTGGAGTCATAAAGTCATACAGCATGGAAACATGCCCATCAGCCCAACTTGCCCGCACCGACCAACATGTCCCTTCTACACTAGCCCCACCTGCCTCCATTTGGCCCATTTCCCTCTAAACCTGTTATCCATGTATCTGTCTAAATGTTTTCTAACGTTGCGATAGCACCTGCCTCAACTACTTCCTCTGGTAGCTCGTTCCATGCACCCACCGACATTTGTGCAAAATACTTACCCCTCAGGTTCCTATTAAATCTTTCACCTTAAATCTACAGTATGTCCCCTGATTCTCGATTCCCTTCTTTTGAGAAAGAGACTCTGTGCATTTACCCGATCTATTCCTCTCATGGTTTTTGTACACCCCTATAAGATCACCCCCCTCATCTTTCTGCGCTCTAAGAAATAGAGTCCTAGTCTGCTCAACCTCTCCCTATAGCTCAGGCCTTCAAGTCCTGGCAACATCTCATAAATCTTCTCTGCACCCTTACCAGTTTGACAACATCTTTCCTGCAGTACAGTGCCCAAAACTGAACACTACTCAGATTTATTGTTCCAAAAGTATAATAATAGATTAGTTGGAATCCACAGCTTTCTGTTTACAGGTGGTTTATTTTCCATTTTGTTTTAATTTCTCAAATCTCACATTAGCTCAATGTAAAATACATTCTCTAAGTTAGATGTTTTTAAAAAATCGTTAAATTGGTTGCATCGCACTAAGACTTCGAAAGCTATGCAACAATTAAAAACAACAGCATTCTCGAGCAAAATGTTTTCTTAACATGTGGTAAACTGATCAAGTTGGCTCCTGTGTCTTCACAATGAAAAGCACACCAGTGCAATTTTCAAAATCTTAACACATGCCAGCTCTGCGCACAGCTCAGATTATTCTCCTTGACTATTTTCATTTCCAAAAAATGATTTGTGTAAACTTTTTCTTCATGGGTTAAAACAACAAATGCTTCCATATGTAGTTCACCTACAATGCAGTGATCATTAAAATATTATACGCCGCTAACGAAAAGGAGACAAAGGTCTTAATTAATATTCAATTCATCAGAAAATTAAATCCCAAATACCCATTCATTTACTATTATAAAATTCTCAATGTATAAAATACCCTTGAATAAAATCTGACAATGTGCACAATAACCACATGTAATTTTTTCAATTACAAATCTCAAATTGTGGAGTACAGTGGCAAATAAATAAACAATGGGTCTTTGTCCCAAACATTATGGAGGGCACTGTAGGTTTAAGACATGAGAGGCAAGGCTTAATAGAAACTTGAATGGCAAGATTTTCCATTCGGAGGTGGATATACGGATCCATTTGATCCTAAAATTCTTCAATTCCGACTCCTTGATCATCACTGAATTTCGTCCCTGCAACTAAGACGATCTGACCTCATGACTCTGGAATTATTTCCAGAAATTTCTGTCTCCTTCCCTCTCTCTCCCCTCTGGACAATTCTTAGCACCTACCTTTTGCTTTCATTGATCTGCCTCAAATTTTGTTCGCCAGCTCTCTTGTGAAGTAATTATTTCTCCATTGAAAGACACAAAGTGCTGGAGTAACTCAGTGGGTCAAGCAGCATCTCTGGAGACTATGTAGAGATGATGTCTGAATAAGGCTCCCGAAGCGAAATGTAACCTATTCATGTTCTCTAGAGATAACCCATTGAGATTCTCCAGCACCGTGTGTCTTTTTTTGCTAACTAGCATCTGCTGTTCCTTCTTTCTACATGTCTCCATTGAAGGTGAGTTAAAAGCTCAGATAGCAGTTGTTCTTTTGCTGTTGTATAAGAAACGTGTGCAAGAAAAGCTAAATAAAAGTGCGGCATGGTGGCGCAGCGGTAGAGTTGCTGCCTTACAGCGCTTGCAGTGCCAGAGACCCAGGTTCGATCCTGATGATTCCAACTTCGGGTGCTATCTGTACGGAGTTTGTACATTCTCCCCGTGACTGCGTGGATTTTCGCCAAGATCTTCGGTTTCCTCCCATACTCCCAAGACATGCAGGTTTGTCGGTTAATTGGCTTGGTTTAAGTGTAAATTGTCCCTAGTGGGTGTAGGATAGTGTTAATGTGTGGGGATCGCTGGTCAGTGCAGACTCGGTGGGCTGAAGGACCTGTTTCCATGCTGTATCTCTAAACTAAACTACAGTAGACTAAAAAACAATTAATTTCTAAGCCACCCTTCAGAAATATCAACAAATTACTGAGCATAGAGTGGCAGACCTTTGACTTGTGTGGTGCTGAGTCACAATTATATTGAGGAAAATTACAGGAAGCCATTGTCCTTCAAGGCTCTAGTCAGTATGCATGTATTGATTCAAGTTCCTCTTCCAGCTGGTTGGCAGAGATTTGATATAAACCTGCCTTTAGTGTTATTTTGGAAGAGGTTCAAGAAGCATGTGATGCGAATGGACAGGTTCAGGAAATATATTTAGGATTGTTCTGAATTACTTAGGTACATTGTCTGTGGGTGATAGAGTATCTAATGATGTGTTTGGCGTACAAGGTTTAGAACACTTACTGGAACTTGCTGATTGTCCTTATTCACTTTCTCCCATGGGTTTCAGTCGCATAAAGCAGCGTGTCCAGTTTCTCATGGATGTCTGTGAATGTAGTGTTTCATGAGCATTGGCCTGAGTTGCACACCATTATTACCAATATTTCCCCACATCATTAGTTTAGTTTTGTTCAGTGTAGAGATACAGCATGAAAACAGGCCCTTTGGCCCAGAGAGTCATCGCCGACCAGCGGCACACGCACACTAACACTCTCCTACATACACTAGGGACAATTTACAATTTTACCGAAGCTAATTAACCTACAAACCTGTACGTCGTGGGAGTGTGAGAGGAAACCGGAGCACCCAGAGAAAACCCCCGCAGGTCACGGGGAGAACGTACAAACCCCATACAGGCAGCACCCGTAGTCAGGATCGAGCCAGAGTCTCTGGCGCCATAAGCAGCAACTCTACCGCTGCGCCACCGTGCTGACCAGTAGTAGATAAAACTATGTACGTAGATTGAGGGTAAGTAGGATGAAGGTTAGAAGGAACCTGAGAAGAAACTTTTTTGCCTCAGAGAATGGTGAGTACACGGAATGCACTGCTGGAGATGGTGGTGGAAGTAGAGTCACTGACACCATTTAAGATGTGAATAGGCAAGCACATGAATGTGCAAGGCACAGCAGCCCACTGGTCAAGTGCTGAAAGATGAGATTAATATGGATTGGTTCCATACTGGTCAATGTGAACATGGCAGCCTGTTTCCATGTTGTATGACTCTTTGGCTGTCTGCCTCAATTTGATTAACACCCTTTTGCTAACCTAAACATTAATTCATTCTGCTATAATAGCTCAGTGGCTGAAGTGTGTACCATCAACAAAATGCACTGCATTTATTGACTTTGGTTATTCTGGCAGCACTTACCAAATTTATCGCCAAGAAAGCTAATGGGAACACTGCCACCTGCAGGTTCTCTTCCAAATTGCACATTTTCCTGATATACGAGCAAAATATATTTTTTGTTCCTTCATTCTAGGTCTACACGTTAGAATTCCCATCCCAAAGTCAGTGAGGGAATACTTACATCAGAGGGCACCACCGTTTAAGAAGGCAGCTCACCATCACTTTTTTTTAAGGGGTTTGACCTCTCTTCGGATCTCCACCACTTCCAAATTGTAACCATTTAGGAAATATTCCTTTCTACCCATACACAATCCAAATTGGATGGCCTCACATTTATCTACATTGAAATAAATTTACTGCTATTTTGCCTGTTTGCTATCTCAATTAATACCCATTAAGCAAGAAACAGTGAAGCATTATGAATAGTTTAATGCTTCCATGGGCACTGCTTATAATCTGTGTGACATTGACAAGCAAACATTTTTTTTAATCCCTTCATTTTAATCATTCAAAAACATTGTTATCTTCTTGCGTATGGCGTGCACAGCCTAAAGTTGTAAGACAACTTGTTCTGTTTGATCTTCTGTTTGTGCACGCCAGGTTGATTGCATTCTTCGAAACAGGGTGGACAACGTGAAGGTTGCAATCTCCCACCCGAAAAATATTGTTATCAGATCCAAACACAAATCCTATCCCGGGGGGGGGCAATATCAATCATTTCTTGCCTAATTAAGTCCCCGCGTACAATCCCCCATGAATCAAGTGTTTAATTATCATATGTACCATAATTGGGACAATGAAATTCTCACCTGCAGCAGCATAACAGGCCTGTAAACACTACGCTCATAGATCATATGTAATAAACAAAAAATTAATTAATAACCTCAATACTAGTGCAAGAAAACCCAAAGTCTTTAGTACAACCAAAGATAATTAATAGTTCATAGTTGAGGTTAGTGTTGTGTAGTATTCAAGAGCCCTTTGGTTATGGGGAAATTATTCTTGAACCTATTGGTCACAGTTTTCAGACTCCTATAACCTCATCCTAATGGTAGGAGTGAAATGAGAGTGTGAAATGAGAGGAGTTTTTATTCCAAGTTGTCTGCTGCTAATTCATTTTCCATAATTTGCTTTCAATCCCTGATTTCGCTAATGGCCTCCTATGAGGTGTTGTATCAAAAGTCTATGAATGTCCATGTAAATGTCATCCATAGCCATCGTTGCTTTAATAATCTCTTCAAACTTCCCCAGCCAGTTTGTCAGATATGATGTATACCTTTGCAAAGTTTACCCTCTCAAATCAGCTGTAAAGCTATAATAATTTCACACACTGGGAACAATTATTCATTTTGCTGCCATATTTTAAGAAAAATATGTTTTTGTCAATTGTAACCCAAAATGGTTGTAAAACAAGAGTTAATAATTTAGAACGGGCATCAATGAACCCCACCGTTTAGCATTTCATGTTTAAACACCTCATCAGACTTGGGTTTGGAGCTTTGTTTCTTACACATCAGAGTGCACTGTTTTGTGCGGTCGATGAGCGTGAGGGGGATGAGGGGAAGACAGTGGGCATCCAGCGTGGGGGGGCCGCCGTGAGGGATGGTGGGAGAACAAAGGGGGACCTGGTGTGAGAGGGGGGGCACTCTAATTTAGAATCTTACGCCCAGGGGAAACCTCTACGTTCGTTTGTTTGTTCGTTCGTTCCGGTGAAGGCGCTGTGCACCTTTTTTTTCGCTTTTAATTTAATTTAAACTTCAAGTTTTCGTGTAACTTGTTGTGTGTTATGACTGTTGGCAGACCAATTTCCCTTTGGGGATGAATAAAGTTCTCTTGGATCGTATCTTATCGTTTATCTGCGGCAGTTGTACACCAAAAGCTCACAACTGTTAAGGGAAATTGCAGATAATACCAAAGGTCATAAATATAGCTAGAAATTTGGCATGCTGGTCTATATAATTGAGTTATTACTGTGCAAAGTGTTTGTTTTAAATATATGTGGCACGGATCTGAATGTCAAGTCACAGTGATAAGGAAACCAGCGTATTAGGTATGTCTAACGGGGGTAATTTGGTCTCTGTTTTCTCAGCCATGGAACTAAAGGTATCAATGAATCTTCCAGTTGTCTAGACATCAATAAATTTTTAATTATTACTATCCACAGTTCACTCCTCAGGATTTAAGTTAGAATGAGAACTGCGGCTAATATAGCCGTAATAGGATAGGTGGGAGGACAAAGGCTATTGACTGTAGGGTATGTGGTATATTTTATCAGTGAAGTGACAGTTTCAAGAGTACTTTGGAATACTTTACTAGATGTACACAGGAAGAATTACTGAGCCATTAAATGAGAATGAGACAGACTGTGAAAAGCAATGTCAAAATACTGGCCAACTTGCCAAAATGTAAATAGAACTGAGGCACACTGAGTGTAATTGCTGGTGGAGGGGTGAAGAAGAACTATAATTAACACATGTACTTCTTTTTTACAACAATGTGGAATGCATAATCTTATTTTAGTAGAAAATATTGTTGTAGTCATTGAAATAGAATTTAAAATATGTTGTTAAAAACCAAATAACTTGTCATTTGCCCCTCTCAGTTCAAAATTATAAAAACAGACTTTTATTAAAAAAAAAATGTACACAAAGTAAATATAGCAAAAAAACAATAGATTTGTTCTCATGATTTTTGCACAATTTACAGCAAATCAATTTTCCCTACAATTATTACGTTCGGGTATAGTGGAATGGTTGAAATAAATATTTTATTGTGTTATACGTACAAGTATGTCAAATTATAATGTTCATTGCAGACTTACAAAATATCTCATGGTAGTAAATCTATTTTTGTTTTAGTTTGGTTACCATAACAACAAATAAGGAGGATTGGTATTTGACCCATTATGACCCGCAGTTGATGATGGTTTCTGCAGCTGATGCCAGTTGGTCTGCAGAATTTAAAAAAATGCTGAACCCTTAAATAATGGTTCTTGACAGAACAAGACAGGTGTCAAAGAAGACTACAGTCGCTTGATTAAACTTTGCTGCACAGAGTAACCCTAACTTACCCAATTCACTTTCTCGATATTTCTACTATGCTTCCCCGTGACTTTCAGTCTGAAGAAGGGTCTCGACCCGAAACGTCACCATTCCTTCTCTCCAGGGATGCTGCCTGTCCCGCTGTTAAGGGCCTGTCCCACTGTACGAGGTAATTCAAGAGTTCTCCCGAGTTTCCCCTGATTCGAACTCGAAGAATTACGGTAATAGCCGCTCGTAGGTACTCGGGGCTCTCGTGGACATTTTTCAACATGTTGAAAAATTTTCACGAGCTTACCGCGTTTCCCGAGTACCTGCCGTTAGCGTTACGAGCCACTAAGAGATGTCCCGAGCTCTGACGTACGCGCTCCGTACATTCTACGTGCTTACCACAAGTTTGATTTTTTTTTTAAACTCGCGAGAACTCTTGAATTACCTTGTACAGTGGGACAGGCCCTTTACTCCAGAATTTTGTGTCTTTCTGCTATGCATCTACGCCAAAAGACATATTGACACTCATATCTGCATGCAGAAGGCTAACAGAATGATTGAAACAGATGAGCCTTGGTCAAAATTATTTCCAATAACATTTTAGAGTGTTAATGGAAATACTTTTAACCACAGCAAAATCATGCCTTTAAAATCCACACTTTCTCACGTGGATAATCCCATCGTGTTTATTGTCTCGAAATACAGCGTGGAAACAAGCCCTTCGGCCCCCTGAGTCCACACTAAATGTTAATCACCCATTTGCACTGGTTCCATCTTATCCTGCTTTCATATCCATTCCCTACACACAATGGGCAGCTTACAGAGGCCAGATAACCTATAAGTCCGCACGTCTTTTGGATGTGGAAGGAAACCGGAGAAGCTAGAGAAAACCCACGTGGTTACAGGGAGAATGAGCAAATTCCACACCTACAGCACCCAAGGTCAGGATCGATCCGGGGTCTCTGGCGCCGTGAGGCAGGAGCTCTACCAGCTACATTCATACATACAGATGTATTCTCGAGGGAGTTAGATATAGCACTTGCGGCAACCGGAATCAAGGGATATGTGGAGATCAGGATCGGGATACTGATTTTGGATTATCAGCCATGATCATATTGAAGGGCGGTGCTAGCTCGAAAGGCCTACTCCTGCATTAGGGTCTTGCACCTATTGTCTATGCTAATTAGGGTCCTGCATCTATTGAGATTACTCCTGCATCTATTGTCTATGTTTCTGTTTACACCACTCTTCTGAGACACAAAGCTGAACATTCTGCTTTGAAACTTAGTTATGGCCGAGCACTTTTGCTGATTGAAGTTATACGGCTGACGATCAGGCAGCATCTGTAGAGGCTGGTTTGTCCACCATGTACAGGAGGACAACCATTCTATTTGCAGGCTGCCGTGAAGTGACTGAATTGGCTTCATGTGTGGCAGGTCCTGGGCTATGGTGGGAGGAGAGAGGCTGAGAGAGGCTGAGAGAGGCACAGGGGTCAGGGGTAGACCCAGAGATTGAGAAGCCCACGATCATTACCAAACAATGAGGGTCATGGGGAAAAAGAGGTTTAGTTTAGTTTAGAGATACAGCGGGGAAACAAGCCCTTTGGCCCACTGAGTCCGCGCCGACCAGTGATCCCCGTACACCAGCACCATCCTACACACTAGGGGCAATTTACAATTTTTACTGAAGCCAATTAACCTACAACCCCGCATGTCTTTGGAATGTGTGAGGAAAGTGGAGCATCTGGGGGAAACCCACATAGGCACATGGAAAACGTACAAACTCCGTACAGATACCACCCGTAGTCAGAATTGAATCTGAGTCTCTGGTGCTGAAAGGCAGCATCTCTACCCCTGCGCCATCGTGCCAGTATGGGGCGAAGGCCAGCTAACTGGGATTGTTGCCGGAAGGTTGTGTTCAGCAGTCGGGAGTCCATCAGTATCGGGAGGTTTGTGGGGAATGGTGTGCGAGTGGTCAGAGTGAGAAAATCAATGGTTTAGCTGATAGGTTGGAAGGTAGGGACTTTCAATGCTGATTCACCGCAGCATTGTCATTTGGAAATGAGTATTCTAACCTTTTGCAGCTGAGTGCATGTTCAGTGCAGTCAGGCAATAGGTCTCCCATCCCCACGTCCCTTCACTAACCCAATCCCAACCCATCACAATTAAATAAATTAAAACAGGTTTCAGGGGTCATGGGGAGAAGGCAAGAGAATGGGGTTAAGAGAGAAAGATAGATCAGCCATGATTGAATGGCGGAGTAGACGTGATGGGCCAAATCGCCTAATTCTGCTCCTATAACATGAATTTATGATCTTATGAAATTATAATCAAATTGATTGCGGATTGATTTTCATTACTGGTTGTGATGTTTCTACAAGCACTTGGTGCTCTCTAGAAATCTTTCAAATCTTCTATTAACATTTGGAGAGGGTGATGTGGAAATTGCTGAGATGTGCTGTATCCTGAAATCAAGGCTTCCACATAATCAGTTGCTCCATGAACTGGGTACATTACCAAGGCATCCCTGATGTACATACGACAGGTAGAATGAATGTAGAGCACAGAGAACCAGCCAGACACCTAGAAGGTGAAGGTAGAAGCATTGTCAGAGGATGCCTGTACACCTACACCTCAGAGAGGAGCTACAGAGAAGAACTTCCTCTCTACAATCAACAAATTGCTGCATCCACAGCAGCAGCGTTAGAGTACGGTTCGAATGCGTTGCCAGCTGCTGTTCAAATGGCTGAGGCTTTGTGCTTTCATGCATCCGAGTACTAGCCAGTTAAGTGGCAGTCTGCTGTGTGTGTTCATATATTTGACAGATCTGGCCAGCAAAGGTTATGCAATGATGGCACGGTCGTTCACTTCAGCGCACAACACTCGTGCAAGTGGGCAGCACATATGCAGCAAATGCCAGGCTGGGAAACAAGGTGTGATGGAGCAGACCATTTACAATTGGTGACGGTTTCACTGCCTTGAGTCTCTGGAGGAGCCCAGTAGTATTCAGCAAAGTGGATGTCAAGATAAGTTCATAAGTGATAGGTGCAGAATTAGGCCATTTGGCCCATCAAGTCTACTCCGTCATTCAATCAAGGCTGATCTGTCTTTCCCTCTGAACCCCATTCTCCAGCTTTCACTCATACTAATCAAGAATCTATCTATCTCAGCCTTAAAAATATCCACTAACTTTGCCTCCACAGCCATCAGTGGCATTGAATTCCATAGAATCACCACCCTCTGACTAAAGAAATTCCACCTCATCTTCCGAAAGGAATGTCCCTTAATTCTGAGGCTATGACCTCTGGTCCTAGACTCTCCCACTAGCGGAAACATCGCCTCCACATCGACTCCATCCAGGCCTTTCACTATTTGGGATGTTTCAATGAGGTTCCCCCCCCCCCCACCCCCTCATCTGTGGTAACCTGCAGTAAGCTGCACCAGTTTGCCAATGTGAAAGGGAACAACAATGGACAGAAGGGAAGAATCAGGAAAGAACCTAAACTGGGATTTTTTTACCCATATCGACTGTAAGAAAGCCAGCCAGCTGTAATGCTGCTAAATAAATCCCAATTCCCCATTTAATGAATGTCTACCCTTGAATTTCTCTCAGTTGCTGAATAGCATGCCGTCCACCTGGCCACAAAGCAAAAACTAAAAATAAACATCCCAAAGCAATGATCAAATTCACCAAAGTATGCCATATTTCCTACAGGCATCAGCCAATCACCCAGGTCATGATCTGCCATGTGAATTAGATGGCCCAAGAGTTTCTGAGAAGTTCAAGCCCAGTGTTGCCATTGAAAGGCTGCAGCCCACTGACTGTCGGTGGTTTTAAAGTAAACCTTGCAGCAGCCAGAGAAGTCACATTCTTAAGAGAAGCTGCTTGGTGACCCTCAACAGGAAGGTAGACAAAAATGCTGGAGAAACTCAGCCGGTGAGGCAGCACCTATGGAGCGAAGGAATAGGTGATGTTTCAGGTCCCGAAACCCTGCTTCAGACTGAAGAAGGGTCTCGACCTGAAACGTCACCTATTCCTTCGCTCCATAGATGCTGCTCACCCGCTGAGTTTCTCCAGCATATTTGTCTACCTTCGACTTTTCCAGCGTTTGCAGTTCTTTCTTAAACATCAACAGCTAGGTGATGTTAGTGGGAACATGATCTCCATCATCCTGACAGGTCATCCGATCACCAATATCAGGCAATAGCCTGTATAACAATATCCACTCATGGAAACAGTTCAACAGTTAAAGTGATGAATATCAAGGCCATAAACAAACATGAAACAGAAAATACAAATACAATGAATAAGAATACAAAGCAAATCTTACGGAGAGATTTAACATTTGTTGGCAAACTTACAAAATAAGTGCAGAAAAATTATAATTTTGCCTGTTACAGCTAAAATCTGTACATAATTTCACATTTATTTTAGTTTAGTTTATGGTGACAAGTATGTACCATGCAAGCATTTTGTTGCTTGCTATCCAGTCAGCGAATTAAGCTGTCCACATTGTACTGGTACAGGATAAAGGGAATAATATTTAGTGCAAGATAAGGTTCAGTAAAGTCAATAGACAATAAACAATAGGTGCAGGAGTAGGCCATTTGGCCCCTCAAGCCAGCACCGCTATTTAATGTGATCATGGCTGATCATCCACGATCAGTACCTCGTTCCTGCCTTCTCACCATATCCCTTGACTCCGCTATCTTTAAGAGCTCTATCTAACTCTCTTTTGAAAGCATCCAGAGAATTGGCCTCCACTGCATTCTGAGGCAGAGAATTCCACAGATTCACAACTCTCTGGGTGAAAAAGTTTTCCCTCATCTCCGTTCTAAATGGCCTACCCCTTATTCTTAAACTGTGGCCCCTGGTTCTGGACTCCCGAACATCAGGAACATGTTTCCTGTCTCTAGCGTGTCCAATCCGTTAATATACGTCTCAATAAGAACACCTCTCATCCTTCTAAACTCCAGAGTGTACAAGCCCAGCCGCTCCATTCTATCAATATATGATGGTCCTGCTATCCCAGGAATTAACCTCGTGAACCTACACTGAACTCCCTCAATAGCAAGAATGTCCTTCCTCAAATTTGGAGACCAAAACTGCACACAATACTCCAGGTGTGGTCCCACTAGGGACCTCTTTGCTCCTACACTCAATTCCTCTTGATATGAAGGCCAACATGCCGTTAGCTTTCTTCACTGCCTGCTGTACCTGCATGCTTACTTTCAGTGACTGATGAACAAAGACCCCCCCTGATCTCGTTGTACTTCCCCTTTTCTCAACTTGACACCATTCAGATAATAATCTGCATCCCTGTTTTTGTCACCAAAGTGGACAACCTCACATTTATCCACATTAAACTGCATCTGCCATGCATCTGCCCATTCACCCAACCTGTCCAAGTCAACCTGCATTCTCATAGCACCTCCTCACAGTTCACGCTGCCACCCAGCTTTGTGTCATCTGCAAATTTGCTAATGCTACTTTTAATCCTTTCATCTAAATCATTAATGTATATTGTAAAAAGCTTCTGTCCCAGCATCGAGCCTTACGGGACCCCACTAGTCACTGCCTGCCATTCTGAGAAGGATCCGTTAATCCCTACCCTTTGTTTCCTGTCTGCCAACCAATTTGCTATTCATGTCAGTACCCTACCCCTAATACCATGTGCCCTAATTTTGCCCACTAATCTCCTATGCGGGACCTTATCAAATGCTTTCTGAAAGTCTAGGTACACAACATCCACTGGCTCTCCCTTGTCCATTTTCCTAGTTACATCCTCAAAAAATTCCAGAAGATTAGTCAAGTATGGTTTCCCCTTCGTAAATCCATGCTGACTCGGACCGATCCTGTTACTGCTATCCAAATGTGCCGCTATTTCATCTTTTATAATTATCTCCAGCCTCTTCCCCACCACCGTTGTCAGGCTAACTGGTCTATAATTACCCGTTTTCTCTCTCCCAACTTTCTTAAAAAGTGGGTTAACATTAGCTACCCTCCAATCCACAGGAACTGATCCTGAATCTATAGAACATTGGAAAATGATCACCAATGCATCCACGATTTCTAGAGCCACATCCATAAGTACTCTGGGATGCAGACCATCAGGCCTTGGGGATTTCCTGCCTAATGTGAATTATCTTCAGTTCCTTCGTCACCCAAGGTTCTCTGGCCACTAGTACATCTGGGTGATTGTTTGTGTCTTCATTCATGTAGACAGATCCAAAGTACCTGTTCAACTCGTCTGCCATTTCCTTGTTCCCCATCATAAATTCACCTGTTTCTGTCTTCAAGGGTCCATCTTTGGCCTTAACTAATTTGTTCTTCTTCACATATCTAAAGAAGCTTTTACTATCCTCCTTTATATTCTTGGCTAGCTTACCTTCGTACCTCATCTTTTCTTCCCGTATTACCTTTTTAGTTATCTTCTGTTGCTCTTTAAAACTTTCCCAATCCTCTGGCTTCCTGCAATTCTTTGCTATGTTATACTTCTTCTCTTTTATTTTTATACTGTCCTTGACTTCCCTTGTCAGCCACGGTCGCTCCTTACTCCCCTTAGAATCTTTCTTCCTCTTTGGAATGAACTGATCCTGCACCTTCTGTGTTATTCCCAGAAATACCTGCCGTTGTTGTTCCACTGTCATCCCTACCAGGGTATCTTTCCAGTCAACTTTGGCCAACTCTTCCCTCATGGCCCCATAGTCCCCTTTATTCAACTGTAACACTGACACTTCAGATTTTCCCTTCTCCCTCTCAAATTGTAGATTAAAACTTATCATATTATGGTCACTACCTCCTAATGGCTCCTTTACCTCGAGTTCCCTTATTAAATCCGGTTCATTACACAACACTAAATCCAGAATTGCCTTCTCCCTGGTAGGCTCCAATACAAGCTGCTCTAAGAATCCATCTCAGAGGTACTCCACAAACTCCCTTTCTTGGGGTCCAGAACCAACCTGATTTTCCGAGTCTACCTGCATGTTGAAATCTCCCATAACAACCGTAGCATTACCTTTGCGACGTGCCAATTTTAACTCTTGTTTCAACTTGCACCCTATATCCAGGCTACTGTTTGGGGCCTGTAGATAAATCCCATTAGGGTCTTTTTACCCTTACAATACTGACTCTACATACTGATGTCATCCCTCGCAAGGGACTGAATTTAATTCCTCACCAACAGAGCTACACCACCCCCTCTGCCCACCTGTCTGTCTTTTCGATAGGACGTATACCCTTGAATATTCGCTTCCCAGTCCTGGCCCTCTTGCAGCCATGTCTCTGTAATTCCCACAAAGTCAAACCTGCCAATTTCTAACGGAGCCTCAAGCTCATCCACTTTATTTCTTATACTTTGTGCATTCATATATAATACTTTTAATCCATTACTCCCCTCACCTTTCACATCGATTCCCATTTCACTTGGCCATATTCCCCTATCCCTTCCAGAGCTTTCTGCCCTGTTAATTCTGGTGTCTTTCTTAACTTTTCTTATACTCTCTTTCCCTTTAACTCCATCTTTATATTTCCAGTTTGTATCCTCCCCCCCCCCCCCCCCCCCCCCCCCCTCCTCCCCTCCCCCCCCCCCCCCCCTTCCCCAACTGGCAGAATGACAAAAGTGGTTCAAGCTTTGTTGGTTTGCCTCATATCTCAATTTGAGCCCAGCAGTGTGAAATGTATTGAAGCATGTAAATAGCATTGTAGGGCATTGTAGTGCTTCTCTGGAAGCCTCACAGGAAATTCTGTACTGTTGTTGTAAATACATTCTCATTAGTAAATCCGCCACCTATATTTTGAAAGAATCTGATGTTACAAGTTCCTTGTACCTTTCCAAACCTCTAGTTTCCCTCTCCCCCGACTCTCAGTCTGAAGAAGGGTCTCGACCCGAAACGTCACCTATTCCTTTTCTCCAGAGACGCTGCCTGACCCTCGGAGTTACTATCACAGCATTTTGTGTCTATCTTCTGACGCTACAAGAGTTGCACAGTTTCAATAGTGCGTTCCTGGGAGTTGATTTCTGAATCAAGATAATGTGACTCACCTTTAACATAAATTTACTTTTTATTTATTAGAAGTAGTGTACAAAAATATAACCAGCGGCATATGACATAATACACTTATTGTACAGCTTCAGTTTGAATTTTAGTTAAAGTCAAGAGAAAAGAAGGGAGAAAAAGCAAGAAAGAGAAAAAGTGGATGTGCAAGGATAGAACCCCTAGACTACCAAAGTGGTGTAGCCAAAGAGTGAGTACGTAAAAGAAATAAGAAAAGCGTAGAGAAATAAAAAGACAAAAACAGAAAGAAAACAAAAGGTGATGATATACCTGCCTCACATCCCTCCCCACCCATCACCCAACCCGTAATTAGATTCAACTCCAAAATTGTGTTGCACCATACTATCCTTGTAATAAATCAATGAATGGTGTCCATGTCTTCGAAAAATCTCTGTTTTTTCTGCTAAGACAAGTCTAATATTTTCAAGATGTAGCGTCTCAGACATGTTTGTAATCCACATTTTATAAATTTACTTTTTGATAAAAGGAATGACTTTAGTTATTACATTCTCTTTTAATGAAGGAAGTCGTACATGGTTTTGAAAGAAACTATTCCAGTAAATGTACGTGGTAAAGACTGCAGTGCTGTTTCAGGTCTCTTCCGCGCTCTCGTTAATTATATGAACTAACCATACAATATAACGATCCCACAAAGTTGAAAAGCAGTACAGTTTCTGATGGCAACGTTTATTTTTCAGGACCCACCAATGGCTGTTACACTTGGACTGCGAATGGAAGAAATGATTTTCAATCTGGCCGACACACATTTATTTTTCAATGATCTAGAGGTACCAACATTTTAACAACTACAGAATTTGTTTTAATGGTCAGAAGTTTCCAAAATATATCTTTCAGTTTTATTGCAAACGTGCCAACTTTCATATTTTGCTGAGATTAATGAAAGGTTTGTTTTTAACGATTGAAGGAAAAATGTGAATTGTATCTGTTTTCTCAAATGATATTGTGCTGATTGATACAACTGTCATTAAAATGTGTGTTGTTTTGCAGATGGTAAATTACTTTAGTAATTCGGAGCAAATTTTTCATTCCATTTGGAAAACAGAAAGACTCTGTGTTCCATTCGCACCAGATAGCTGGAATATCAGATTTAGAATAAATTGTCAGTGAATGTATGATTTTGATAAAAAAGATTAAATAGATTGCAGAGCTTTTGCCCTATAGCTAACTTAGTTAAGCCTTTGGCGTTCAGCCAGGAGGCCATTAGTTCAAGTTCCAGCTTTGCCTGACCCTCAAGTTTGCCTGCTTGTTGGATTCCTTTTGCCGGTTCTCAGCCAAGACGTTTACTCAGGCGTTACAGAAGAAGGGCAAAAACTCAATAAAACATAGAAAGATAGAAAATAGGTGCAGGAATAGGCCATACGGCCCTTCGAGCCAGCACCGCCATTCAATATGATCATGGTTGATCATCTAAAATCAGTACCCCGTTCCTGATTTAAGAATGCTATTGCACCCAGGCCACAGAACAAATTGCGAGGAGCCCATCTGACAGAATCCAAGTAGAAAATGAGTAATAATTTTTAGGTTAAAGATGGCAGTATGCTCTGTACTGGATGTTTTGGACTTGGAAGAATCCGGTATCAGTTACACATCAATCCTGTTTGAGTGAGGCTCAGAGGGGGAACATGGCTATTAACTATTCATGGTAGTAGCTTCACTTAACTCTGCAGAGTATTCCCCTGTACACAAGTAAATAATGTATTTGCCATACATTATGCAACAATGGAAATGAACGGCTGCAGAAGAATAGGTGATTGTAATTAAATGAATAGAACAACAGTAAAATAAATCGGCTAAATAACTCATTGGCACCACAGAGAGTAAACAATCAAGGGCTTTAACAGAGTTTCAGGAATTAGTCAAAGCCATTGTTACAAAGGAAGAGAGCAAGGAAACAGAGCAAATGACAAGCCATGGTACTGAAATCCTTTCAGCAAATTAAATGTAATCCTAGCACACAGATGCTAATTGAATTGAATGAAATTGAATGGAAAATTTAGGCATCAGCTGTAGTAGGTTAAATTAGATGCCAGAGATGAATGCACATGCCTGAGCATTATGTGATGCCACATATTTATTATTATTCAATAAACGGAGGAAGTGCTAGTTTTGAGACTAGAACAAATAAGCCCTTGGTGTTTGCAGCAATGTCATGTTAGTTAATTTCAATATCAATTAAAATTAGCCTTGTTTCAAAAGGCATTTTAGATCAACAATCTGCTCTTTTCTCATTCCTCCTGTATCTAATGGTTCTGTACTCCCTGTTATCTAGGAACTATAGAGCTCAAGTTGATCCAATGTGACGACTGACTCAGCAGTAGAAATACTTTGAGGATTAACACCACGGTATCAATAAGTTCATGTTCATAAGTGATAGGAGCAGAATTAGGCCATTTGGCCCATCAAGTCTACTCCACAATTCAATCGTGGTAGATCTATCTTTCACTCTCAACCCTATTCTCGTGCCTTCTCCCCATAACCCCTGACACCCTGGCTAATCCAGAATCTGTCAATCTCCTCTTCCCCTTCTGAGCTCAATGTGGCAGGTCCGGTGGTACCCTGTGGACATTACCTCTCTCCTCTCCACATCCTGTACCTCTCCTCTCCACATCCTGTACCTCTCCTCTCCACATCCTGTACCTCTCCTCTCCACATCCTGTACCTCTCCTCTCCACATCCTGTACCCCTCCTCTCCACATCCTGTACCTCTCCACATCCTGTACTGGAGCATCTTCTTCTTATGGAGTCCACACACAGAGCTGAACACACTTCTCAGCATCTGCATACAATGGTGTCCGTCTGGTGCTTCTTGTGCGTGGTGGTGGAAAGATTGGTGGAAAGAGGGCCGCAAGGAGAACGCTCTTTCGTTGACCCCCTGGAGCATGATGCAACCCCTATTTCTCTTGCATATTGTACCATTCCTTGAACGTTTTCCAGTTCAACTTTAATTCCTGACGACATGATGTTATGCTGCAGACATTGTGCACCTTCCCACGGAGAGGAACAAGCTGGCTTCTATTCGTAGAAACAAGAAACTGCAGATGCTGGTTTACACAAAAATACACAAATGCCTTCAGCCCCTGTAGAAGGGTCTTGACCCAAAGCACCTGGGGAAATATAAAGTAGCTGCAAGGATATAGCACCTTCTCATTTCATTTTACATCCCAAAGTGCCTACGGCCAACAATATGTTTTTAAAGTGTAGTCACTGTTGTTTAAAAGGGGAATGCAGAAGCCAGATTGTCTGTAATAAGTGGAGATGTTGGTTGAGGGATAAAAGTTCTGGAAAGATACCCTATTCCAACAGTCCCAAGGGATTTCCCACATTCTTGTGTCTAGCCAAGGAGGCTATGGTTTGATCTGTGAACAATAGCGCTTCTGACAGTCCATAACACTCCCAGCGCACAACCAGAATATCACTCAGGTTTTGTGCTCATTAAACCCTCATCCTTCTGATCGAGCGACAAAAATACTGCAGTTGGATAAATCAGACTTAATGAGGCGGATTTTGAAAATGTGGTGAAGGAGCATATCAACAAAACCAACAAGTTTGTGTCAAGCGTTGCCTAAACTAATCACATTTTACTACCACACAACGCACCTTAATCTCTCTCTTTTCAAATATTTATCCAACTTTCATTCATGAATTTGTTTCAGTAATTATGACCGTGGAAAATATGATCTTAACCCATGTACTGTATAAAGATATCTTAAAGTTTCCTTGAATAATATCTTCATTATCTGAAATTAATGCCCTCCTTAATTACTTTACAAACCTGTTTATCAAACCATATGATCCTTTATCAAAGATGAATATTAGACCATACCTCAAGTCTTTCGACTCTAGCTGAGAACGCATCAACTTCTAGGATCTCCTCCAAATCCCGGAAAACTGCAAGTAGTTTTCTGCTCAAAAGATCGCCTCCCCTCCTCATCACTTGGAACAACTGACGACAACCTTTACAAGCAGTCATTAAGTCTGTACAAGAAGTGCAGTTGCTTGTAATCAATTGCTGTCAGGGCAAGTTTCAATGTAGCCGTTTCTGCATTCTTTGTCATCTGCAGCAACATTAGGAGAAAGTGCATGAAAATGGAGAAATAAGGCTAAAAATGTTGATCAATGCAATGTTGATTTTGCCCATTGGGATGGGCTTGGAATTCAGGAAATGTGGCACAACTCTGGCTACAGGATTGATGGTGGAAAAGGAGTTTTTGTTTAGTTTAAAGATACAGCATGGAAACAGGCCCTTTGGCCCACCAAGTCCACGCTGACCATAGATCACACTAGTTCACATTGGTTCTATGTTATCCGACTTTCTCATCCACTCCCTACAGACTTAGGGGGCAATTTACAGAGGCCAATTAACCGACAAACACACACGACTTTGGGATGTTGGAGGAAACTAGAGTATCCACGTGGTCACCCAGGGAGAACGTGCAAACTTCACACAGACAGCACCTGAAGTCAGGATTGAAGCTGGGTCTCTGACGCTGTGAGCAGCCGCTCTACGAGCTGCACCACTGGGCCAAGTTGTGCGTAGACACGTTCGAAAATTACATCCAACAGGTGCTCACCAGAAGCATCTCATGTTGGAAATTGCTCAACAAGCAACAGAGCTGTCCCCTGTCCCCTGACCACTGCCCCCTGCCCCCTGACCACTGGAACTTGCTTCTCGCTGGTCCACAGTTATTTTTAATTATTTTCTATTTTTGTACCTGACTTTCGTGAAAGCAAATTTTATCCCATATCTCAAATTTCCGAGAAGTGATTTGTGAATTGAGTAAGAGCAGGATTCTGTGACCCGAACAATCTTAATGCGGGGTCTCCCGTGTTCACATTAGATTTCTGTACTGCTAATCTGCTGCATTGGCCGGCCGTGTCAGTCTCTAAATAAAGTACAGAACAGCCTGCTTTCGGCTCAATCTCTGGCTTCCTCACAGCCTGTTATAAAGAAAACTCCAGCAGTGCACCAGTGCACACTTGCATAATCCAGACAGTGAAGCAGATTTTGATATTGCCAGGCCTTCCTTGTTATTACAAACTGCCAAACTGAGCTGTAGTACAGCAAACTTTTATTAAAAAAGGCCTCTTGCAAAAACAACATGACTTATAAGTTGCTACTAAGAATAACCAGGGCACACTTACAGAGCTCCCCTGTGCTCTGGATTAGCAGGGTCTCCATGTACCCACGTTGACCTGAAATCCAACTCTCTCCATCAATCTCGTCCTCCACCTCTGTCAACTCTTCCACATACTGTATGCTACACGGTGTTTCAGCTCACTGCAGCAGATCACCGCTCCATAAGGCTGTCAATTGAGAAGGATACAAAAAGCATACAATCGTTTTTTTATGTGGTTCCTGCGTTAATGAGGGAGTTAGAAATACTGTAAGCAGTGGTGGTGAGTGTTATAGTGAAGAGCTAATATTTGTTGTGTCACATAAATGATACTTGATCAGAAGGTTCACAATAACTCTACTTCATGCTACAGCACTTAGAACAGTTTATTCATTTTTCCTCCATGTTTTTTCATATGCAATTTTCAACCAAAAACACTAAGTAAGACATTAGTCTTGTATATTAAACATTCAGTTACTTGACACTTGGGACCATATTTGCTTAACCTCATCATATTTGGCTATTGGTACAAGAATGTTACTCTAATCTCTACTCACCTATATGTGGAGAACATTCATTGATTCAGCTGTGCTGAGGTCAGTTTCATATGTAGTAAATTATTGGGTCCATATGAACGATATATAGCTCTTGGGGTTTGAGGTCAGGCAGTACCAGGCATTTAGTTTGATTGAGAAATTAAAATGATTTGTTGATGGTCTCTTTTTATTTTGCAAACAGCAGTACACTGTTCCACACCACTGATACTTTATTAGTCATGGTCCGGAACATTAGACCCCAGCACTCATTCATTACAGGCCTCTAATAACTAACCATCATTAACATAAAGTTCTAACTTTCAAGTTTTCCGTTCAGCCTCCGATGGAAATATTCTGACATTCCAAAGTATCAGGTTCCTTGAACAGACAGCAGTAATGTAAAAGGACAATGAAAATGCATCTTTGGCCTTGCAAGATAGCATTCACACTCATGTAACCATCCTATGCTTATGGGTCAACGAACAAAGAAATATCTATATTGGAAAGCTTCTGGCATGATCAGACATGTAGTTTAATTTTCTTGTGTGTTTTGAATGAATAATGCTAATTGCATATGCCAGTGCAATGTTCACAGCAAGAAATATTTCAGTGCTGTGGGAGTACAGGCGGATATCAGAAGGAGTTATTAATGTCCTAAGCAGTTTCAATTAACTCTGCTATTCAGCAATAGATTATGCAATTTTGCACTACATAATCATATTTCAGCTGGCTGCATGTTAACTATATTATTGACTGCCTTCTTTGTAATAAAAATTATATGATAAACAATATCATGCACATTAAGCAATGATAGATTATCTTCTACTTGCCACAATACAATTATGAGTTAAACAATAACTATCATTTTTGCCACATATTTAAAATGCACATGATCCAATGGTTGTGAAAGATGTAACAATTCTGCCATCTTCTGGTTGCATACTGTCTTGTCTGGTGAGTTCAAGAAGGGATAACCTGCGGAGTTGGTTCAGGATTCAACAGTGTTTTATTGTCATATGTCCCAGATAGAACAATGAAATTACAAGTTCTTACTTGCAGCAACACAACAGAATATGTAAACATAGTACTCTATGAACAATATAATAAACGAGAACAAAAATGTTCAGTGTGTATAAATATAGATATATATATGCACACAGACATATAAAAACAAACAAACAATAATAGTGCATGGAAGTAACTGATAATCTATTCTTGTCCAGAATGGGCATGATGGGCTGAATGGCCTCTTTCAGTGCTGTAATTTTTTAAGATTCTAGGATCTTATATTTATTATTTTTAGAATATCCTGGAAATTTTGGTCCACTGTTATGGGTTTGCTCCAAAGCCTCAGATGCCGCTGAATCATTGTTATACTTTTCCCTTTACTGCTGCAGAGCACATGAATTAAAATACACTTTTGGAGATGGAGTCCAGGTGTAGGAGATCATGATGCAGACAGGCCCGATGCTTAGAGGTCTGATCTGGGCTTGAAGGTGGGGTACTGTTAGCTCTGGACTGCCTTCAGAGGATCAGGGCCAGGAATGGGAAAGGGTTTGAAGTGGGTCCCAGGGTGTTAGTTGTGTAATTGATATTGGGGTTTGGGTGAATGATATCAGAATGTCAGACAAACAAGGCTTTGGAGCATCAGAGGCTAGTCAATCAGCTCATCAGGAGATCAAATGTTTGAGTGAACTGAACTGCAGGTTAGGTCCCAGACCTGGGAGTGGTGGAGTCAAAGTTTAGTTTAGTTTAGAGACACAACACGGAAATAGACCCTTGCCAACCAATGATCCCGTACACTAACACTATCCTACACACTAGGGAAAATTTACAATTTTTACTGAAGCCAATTATCCTACAAACCTGCACGTCTTTGGAATGTGGGAGGAAACCGGAGCACCCGGAGAAAACCCATGCGGTCACAAACTCCATACAGACAGCACCCGTAGTCAGGGTCGAACCCAAGTCTCTGGCGCTATAGAATCATAGAAAATAGGTGCAGGATTAGGCCATTCAGCTCTTCGAGCCAGCACCGCCATTCAATATGATCATGGCTGATCATCCAAAATCAGTACCCTGTTCTGGCTTTTCTCCCCATATCCCTTGATTCAATTAGCCCTAAGAGCTCTTCTTCTTCTTCTTCTTGCATATGGCGTGCACAGCCTAAAGTTGTAGGACAACTTGTTCTATTTGATCTTATTTGTTTGTGCAAAATTTGTTTGTTGATTGCATTAGTCAAAACCGGGCGGACCACGTGAAGGTTGCAATCTTCCACCCCGCCCTAAGCGCTAAATCTAACTCTTTCTTGAAGCAGCAACTCTACCGCTACACCACCGTACTTCCCAAAGGATGTGAGGGATGAGGCCAATGTGGCCCAAATCATAGAGACTCTTTAGTGAGATCCGAGCTCCCAGATGTGCTGTTCAAATGTGGTTATCCTTGGAGTGACCTTATGGTTTTGCTCTCAGGACAGTACAAACTAATTTCAACCACAGAGCTCCAAAAGGAGTGTTCCATAAGTGTTGATACCACATCATGCTAAAGTAGTGTCAACACACAAAAACAATTCTTTCCTGGAAAAATCCTGCTGGATTTTGAGTGACACAATAGTCCAGAAAAGGTCTTCATCGTGTTTCATTCCTACCAATGAGCATTTTCAATCATATAACTATTGAATGTCTGGGCTAAATTATAATTATGTACGTTCTTTTTCTCACAAAACCTTGTGTACCTTAGCTTCCTTTTGCCAATGTAATTTTAAATAGATAAATATTAATTGATAAATGAATACATTTCACTGACCAATGTTGTTTTAATTTTGTCTATAATAAATGCAAAATAAATCAACGGCTAATGTCATTAGAAGAATTTTAATGATAAAACGCATTATATTTCGATGTTATGAGACTTACAGTATATTGCTGCACAGTTATTGTCTTTGACCTTACATAATTTATTTTGCAGTGCAATGTATGAATGTAATAGCATTATCGAAAGCTGCTGATTTCCACTTGATTTAAAATTACAATACAATTGTAATTCAGTGGAGGGAGGATTTTTGTGCTTTATTGATTTAATCATCTTTTAACAGGAATGTGATCAAGTTCATATAGATGATGTGTCTTCAGATGACAATGGACAAGATTTAAGGTAGGACGATGGACAAGATTTAAGGTGTCACACATTAATATTGCCATTAAAGGATTTGGATGAAAACTGCATCTTATTTGGCTCTATTTGCAGTACCTACAGTTTTGCAACTGATGGATTCCATGCCGCAGCTACCAGTGCAAACCTCTGCTTAGCAACTGGTGTGAGAGGAGGAGTCGATTGGATGAGAAAACTAGCCTTCCGTTACAGGCGTGTAAAAGAACTATACAACACTTACAAAAACAATGTAGGAGGTGAGTCTAGTTTTCTTTACTGGAACTTTATATGTTCATAAGTTATAGGAGCAGATAGGCCATTCAGCCTATCAAGTCTAATCCGCCATTCAATCATGGCTGATCTATCTTTCCCTCTCAACCTCTATTTTCCTGCCTTCTCCCCATAACCCCTGACACTCATACTAATCAAAGATTTGTCAATCTCTGCCTTAAAAATATCCGTTGACTTGACTGCCACAGTCGTCTGTGGCAATGAATTTCACAGATTCACCAACCGCTGATTGAAGAAATTCCTCCTCATCTCCTTTCTAAAGGTACACCCTTTTATTCTGAGGCTATGGCCTCTGGTCCTAGACTCTCCCATTAGTGGAAGCATTCTCTCCATATTCACTCTATCCAAGCCTTTCTTCAAACAATATGTTCAAACAACAGAACATTTAAAGATCCTCCTCCTTTTTCCTTTCTTCTACCCACCTCCCCCCCCCCCCCCCCCCTTCTGAAGAAGGGTTTCGGCCCGAAACGTTGCCTATTTCCTTCGCTCCATAGATGCTGCTGCACCCGCTGAGTTTCTCCAGCATTTTTGTGTACCTTCGATTTTCCAGCATCTGCAGTTCCTTCTTAAACAAGAACATTTAAAGACATTGGTTTCCTTATCATGATCCATAGTTATCCAATTCAGCACTGCCAATGAAAACATGTTCTTATGATCAATTTTCTATCACAAATCTTACATCCTTATCATTCAAAACATTTCGGAATTGAAATACCACCATATTTACCATAGCACAGTACAAACATGCAAAATAGTCACGTGCACCAGGTCTCATTATCTCCCTTATCCACTCTCTGTTATTGGAAATAATGACTAACTTAAGCTTCCAACAAAGGTATGAAACAGCTTACATAGCGAGCATCCTCAGAGTTACTTTCTTTGAAGCGTCCTCGGTTTAGAACCAGTAGGAATTGCCCTGAGGCGAAACATCACCAATCCATGGTCTCCAGAGATTTTGTTTTACCCATTGAGTTACACCAGCACTTTGCATCCTTTGTGTAAACCAGCATCTGCAATTCCTTTGCCAAACACTGGTGTGGCCTTAGCAGCAAGTAATCGGGGATAATTGCATTAAAGGAACTATGATTGTCAACAGAATGATATGACAGCATGGTAGCGCAACAGTAGAGTTGCTGACTTACAGCATCAGAGTCCCAGGTTCGATCCTGACTATGGGTGCTGTCTGTATAGAGTTTGTACGTTCTCCCGTGATCTATGTGGGTTTTCTCCAGGTGTTCCAGTTTCCTCCCACACTCCATGAGTAGGTTAACCTATGATGAGCGTTTGTCGGCACTGGGCCTCTACTCGCTGGAGTTTAGAAGATTGAGGGGGCACCTCATTGAAACATACAGAATAGTGAAAGGCTTGGATAGATTGAATGTGGAGAGGATGTTTTCACTAGAGGGAGAGCCTAGGACTAGAGGTCATAGTATCAGAATTAAAGGACGTTCTTTTAGAAAGGAGATGATGAGAAATTTATTTAGTCAGAGGGCGGTGAATCTGTGGAATGCTTTGCCACAGAAGGCTGTGGAGGCCACATCAATGGATATTTTTAAGACAGAGATAGACAGATTCTTGATTAGTACAGGTATCAGAGGTTATGGGGAGAAGGCAGGAGAATGGGGTTAGGAGGGAGAGATACATCAGCAATGATTGAAAGGCGGAGTAGACTTGATGGGCCGAATGGCTTAATTCTACTCCTAATCCTTATGACCTTAAGACGTACAGATTTGTAGGCTAACTAGCTTGGTAAAATTGTAAATTGTTCCTCGTGTGTGTAGGATAGTGTTAATGTGCGGGCATGGGTGGCCGGTTTGGACTCAGCGGGCCGAAGGGCCTGTTTCCTCACTGTATCTCTAAACTAAGAATGATATCTATGATATCTATTATGTCCTTCTTTCATAATGAAAGACAAAAGAAAAATTCCATATGTGCACCAATCTGTGTGGTTTTCATTGGCATAAATACTAATAATAATAATGGATGGGATTTTATATAGCGCCTTTCTAATACTCAAGGCGCTTTACATCGCATTATTCATTCACTCCTCAGTCACACTCGGTGGTGGTAAGCTACTTCTATAGCCACAGCTGCCCTGGGGCAGACTGACGGAAGCGTGGCTGCCAATCTGCGCCTACGGCCCCTCCGACCACCACCAATCACTCACACACATTCACACACATTCACACACAGGCAAAGGTGGGTGAAGTGTCTTGCCCAAGGACACAACGACAGTATGCACTCCAAGCGGGATTCGAACCGGCTACCTTCCGGTTGCCAGCCGAACACTTAGCCCATTGTGCCATCTGTCGGTCCTTAAGATACCTGGGTGATACCTGTCCTATCTTAATAGAGCCGTAAGTATTTGTAGTTCCCTACGGACATGCTATGCTGTTCACTCTATGCATTCAGTGGGGCATTCTCCAGTATCTGCTTCGGTCAAACAAGCCTCCTCACTGGTCTTTCTGAGGCAGCTGCTCCAGCAATCTGGACCACACACTCAGCCATGACCACAGGTGTTGGGGGGAATGTTGTAAGTCATTGGTGTGTGATGAAGATATTTTGTTATCATGAGCTAATGGCAGAAATCATTTATCTATCCAGGTCATGCATACGTCCCATACAAAGGTGTGGCCTCCTCAGCCACTCATGTGGTGCTACAGCACACGCAACATCTAAACAAGCTTATCTGTACGTTCTCCTCTGTACAACTCACATGTCATCGCATATACTTCCTTCTTTTGGCCATCCAACCTTCACACCCTTCCATTGCATGTCTGTATGTATTTTCCAAAATGGAGCATTTTGTGTGGCTGTCATTCCTTCAGGCTGCTGTTGTGGATTCCACCCATGATCCAGCCTCTTTCAAGTGACTTCTTCAAATCTGTGAAATTGCAATTATCTGCTGGCAATTTTAGCTCCATCAAAATGGTATTGAAGGATTCTCCCTGCTCACGGTTCTGTATAACAAACCGTTAAAGATTAACTGTGTTCATTTCTTGGTGGAGTGCATCAAATGCATTTTACAGGGTCTCATTTGAGGTTTAGTTATGGTTTGCTAGAGTTCTCTTCAAATGTGATCAATGAGGTACAATAATATTTTTACTATCATCATTTTTGGTTTATCTGCCAGAACCAACCCGATTTACAGTTTGAAATCTTCCCTCGTAAGTTTTCATTCTTTAGATAGGGATATTGCCTGGAAATCCAGCTGTTTAGGCCAGTTTCGTGTACTACTTCCTGCATTGTTTCAATTCAACCACACATCTCATTGTCGCTCGGCACAAGTCCAATGTTATTTCAGTGTTAAGGGATCCTGTGTCTAAATAGGTCGTAGATCATAGTTTGATCAGCCAGCACTTCCGACACCATGTCACAGCATTCTCTGTTATTTGGTCTCCAGGATTCTGAAAATAGTTGATAATTGATCATTTAAAGTATTAACAGAGATATTTTATTCATGAAATAACTTTCTGAATAAAACTTCATGAATAAAATGTCGCAGGGAAGCACAGTAGTGCAGCGATAAAGTTGCTGCCTTACAGCAGCCGGGTTCGATCCTGACTACGGATGCTGTCTGTACAGTGTTTGTATGTTCTCCCCGTGCCTGCGTGGGTTTTCTCCGGGTGCTCCAGTTTCCTCCCACATTCCAAAGACGTGTAGATTTGTAGGTTAATTGGCTTCTATAAAATTGCCCATAGTGTGCAATATGGGAAAGTGGGATAACATTGAACTAGTGTGTATGGGTAAGTGTACAACTAGATTGTTGGTCAGTGCGATGGGCCAAAGGGCCTGTTTCCATGCGTTTTTTCTAAATTAAACTAAACTTACAAGGGCAGTCAGAATTCTTACAGTAGGTTTATGTTCAGGATTAGATTTATCTTTGCCATGTGTACCAAAATAAAGTGAAAAGCTTTGTTCTGCATGCTACACAAACAAATTAGATAATACTGTACATTGAAGTCAAACTCAAGTATAATAGGTAGAACTAAAGAGAAGATACAGAGTGCAGAATATAGTTCTTAGCATTGTGGCGCACTTGTTCCAGAGACAAGATCTAATGACACAAAGGGATAGAGGTGAATTTGTCAGTATCCGAGCTTATGGAAGAACCATTCAGAAGCCAGATAACGGAGGAGGAGAAACGCTACAAGTGGTGCGCACCTTCATGCTTTTGTATCTTCTGCCCGACAGGAACAGGGTAGAAGGGATGACGGGGGGTGTGACAAATTTGTAATTATTTTGGCCGCTTTTCCGAGCCAGCGTGAAGTGTAGATGGAGTCAATGGTGGGTAGTCTGCTGTTTGATGAACTGGGCTACATTTACAACTCCCTACAATTTCTTGTGGTTTGGGGCAGAGCTGTTCACAAACCAAGCCATGGTGAGCTTTTTTTTTTCAAATTACCTCTTTGTGGAATTTTCTCTCCCCAAAACACTACTTAACATGAAACACTTCTTAATTGGTGACTGCTTAAGAAAAACAATTATTGTCCGTGGAATGAAATTACTTTTGCCATATATCTTACACATTGGGTTAACAATGTCGTTCATATATTTAAAACAAATTGATGGGGGGTGATTGAATGATGATAACATTTAATGATAATTAGAATCAGAAACAAAGCTCATAAAACTGTGGCAGAATGCCAAAAGCATTTCAATCAACGAGGAATCCTTGAAAGGGACTGGTTATTTGGATGAAATGGCAGCTGCTTTTTACATGAAATCTGGGATCACATCTTTGGTTTTTCCCCAGTACGTCTTGGCTTTAATCACAACATGAACTGAGAACAAATGGCACTAAATAAACTTAGTGTAGTATGTAGCTGGACAGATGGAAACATGGTAGATCTTGTGTACTATCTCAGTGTAGTTTGCCATTCTTGTACTTATGTATGATTGTTCCAATGTACAGTAAGAATTTTACTGAATTGTTTGCCAAAAAAAGAGAATTTCACTGTGCCTAGTACATGTCACAGTAAAGTAGCATTGAACCGTTAAAATAACACTATTTTATAGTGAGGAACAAAAATTGTTTTTTTGGTAAGAATAAACAAGTAGTTGACCATAGACTTGCGCTATCACAGGGTTTTTATCCCAGCTAACCATTTTAATGGATATAAGGAACTGCAGCTGCTGGATTACAAAGAAAAGCATCGCTGGAGAACATGAGACATCGACTTCTTCAAGTGTCCCAACCTAAAATTTCACCTATCCATGTTCTTGAGATGCTGATCTGCTGAGTTACTCCAACACTTTTTAGTGTTGTTAAGTTATTCATATCTGACTTATCAGAATTCTAACCGACTAAGGGTTTACTAGAGGATGGTCCATTATGTGGCCTGTTTGCATAAGAGCATACAAAATGTAGAAAAAAAGAAAGGTCCCATCCCGAAACGTCACCCATCCTTTTTCTCCAGAGATATTTATTGCCTGACCTGTTGAGTTACTCCAGCACTTTGTGTCCATCTTTGCCTAAGAGCATCATTGGCTTTGTTTCTCTGAGGCATCTTTTGTGAAAAGCTGGAAGTTCCAGGAGTGTATGGAGCCCAATATTTTTAGATTTGCACTTTTCCAGTGAAGTAACAAAAGGGAAGGGGTAAAAGCCGCAAGGAAAACACCAATGTTTTTATTTTTTATGAATAGGAATACAACCTTTAATTTGCTACCCATTGCATCAACAAGCAATCCACTCTAAAGTAGTACAACCATATATAACAGAGGCAGGCTATTGTAACATAGTACAACCATATATAACGTCATCAGGCACTCCACTGTAATATGGTACAAAGATACATAACCTACGTTAAAAAAAAAAAGGAGCCTTGAATTAGATTACTGGCCTTACAGTCAATGTGGATAAAAGCAGGAAAAAGGTCAAGGGCCTGGTATTGGCAGGTCTAGGATACCAGCCATCAGACGTCGCCACAACATCAAGTCATTTGAACAGATGTCCCACATGAGAGGTTGAATAGTCCAGGCATCTATCCTCTCGAGTTTAAGACTGTAGTGAAGAGAAATTTATTCACAGTTGAAAACCATTTCCAAAGGCCAAGCAAAGAAATTACTCCATGCAGTTCTTTACCTCATAGACTTGTGAAAGCTTTGTCATCCATTGCATTCAAAACAATGATCAATGGATCTCTGGAAGAAAACTAAAAGGAAAACTTTCTTTGAAGAATCAAAGAAAGTGGGACAGGGCAAGAAAGTAGTCTTGAGGCAGAAGATCAGCAAATCTTGTGGAATGAAGGAGCAGCACAAGGGGATGAATGGCCTTCCTGCTCCTATATCTAATGTTCTTGTATTTCTAATTAACTTATATTGTCACATATTAATATGATCCTTTATTAATTACTCAATGCTGCATTAGTAATGCATAGGAAGTAGAATTAAAAAATAAAAATAAATTTCCATTGAAAGATCAATGTAAAAACTGATTCTTTAATTAAATTGTAGCATTAACTATTTTAGATAGATAGATAAATACTTTATTAACCCCTTATTCAGGGGAAATTCTGATGTCCATGCAGCACACTAATAAAAATACAACACAGTATTCATAAAGAAATTCAACACCAAAACATCAAAACATCCCCCCACAGTGATTCCCACTGTGGGGGAAGGCACAAAGACCAGTCCCCATCCTCTTGTCCACCCATAGTCGGGCCTATTGAGGCCTCCACAGTCGCCGCCACGGCGCCCGATGTTCTCGCCGGGTGATGGTACTCCGGCGTCGGGAGAACCCTCAGCAGCTTGGGGTGCTTTTATAACTGATTATGGGGAGAAGGCAAGAGAATGTGGTTGAGAGAGAATGATAGATCCACCGTGGTCGAATGGCACAGTTGACTTGTTGGGCCAAATGGCATAATTCTGCTCCTAGAACTTATGAACGTGAAAGAATACAGCCTATTTTGTCCACGTGGATAAGAATGGTCTCCTCCAACCCTGAGAGGCTCAGAACTTGTGAGGGAACCTTCCTGTGCAGTTCTTTACCCCTCTTAATCCTCTCTGTGTTAGCCTGGAAAAAGGAAATATTGTACATTGAGACACCTCTTCATTATCTACGTTTGGAAATTCGATATTTTACGGGGAAATGAGGATGGGTTAGGACACAATATGTCATGGTGGATTGTGGCGTAGTGCGTGGATGAAGGAAGTGTCTGTGCGTGTTTAAGGGATTGGTATTTGTAGTGATTGCAACGCACTTGGGACATATCTTTTAGTTTAGTTTAGAGATACAGTGCAGAAACAGGACCTTTGACCCACCGACTCCACGCTAACCAGCGATCCATGCACATTAACACTATTCTACACACGCTAGGGGCAATTTACAATTTTATCAAGCCAATAAACTACAAAACTGTACGTCTTTGGTTTGTGGGAGGTAAATGGAGATGCCAGGGAAAACTCATGCAGGTCACAGGGAGATTGTACAAACTCCGTACATACAGCACCCGTCGTCGGGATTGAACCGAGTCTCTGGCGCTGTAAGGTAGCATCTCTACTGCTGCGCCACCGTGCCATGGCCGGTATATCTTCTTAGAACATTGCTCCATGCTGTGAGAATTCTCACTCTTGGAGGAGATCAGTCCAGCCTGCTCCTGGCAGCCTCTTCTATATGGTGGCCCTCCCATGCCACTTCCTGGTGTATTCCCTTCAGCTTCTCCTCTACACAGCAGCCATAATAATTGTTCTCTCTTCGACTGCCAGAGGGAGTGTGCTATCAAGCCAAATAATTCTCATTAGGCAGGAAATGGTGTTGGGCAGAATGATGGGACTGAAGGTTGATAAATCCACAGGACCAGATGGTCTGCATCCCAGGGTACTTAAGGAAGTGGCTCTAGAAATCATGGATGCATTGGTGATCATTTTACAATGTTCTGTAGATTCAGAATCAGTTCCTGTGGATTGGAGGGTTGCTAATGTTATCCAACTTTTTACGAAAGGCGGGAGAGGGAAAACGGAATTATAGACCAGTTAGCCTGACATCGGTGGTGGGGAAGATGCTGGAGTCAATTATAAAAGATGAAATAGCAGCACATTTGGATAGCAGTAACAGGATCGGTCCAAGTCAGCATGGATTTACGAAGGGGAAATCATGCTTGACTAATCTTCTGGAATTATTTGAGGATGTAACAAGGAAAATGGACAAGGGAGAGCCAGTGAATATAGTGTACCTGGACTTTCAGAAAGCATTTGATAAGGTCCCACATAGGAGAATAGTGGGCAAATTTAGAGCACATGGTACTGGGGGTAGGGTACTGACTTGGATAGAAAATTGGTTGGCAGACAGGAAACAAAGAGCAGGGATTAACGGGTCCCTTTCAGAATGGCAGGCAGTGACTAGTGGGGTACCGCAAGGTTCGTTGATGGGACCACAGCTATTTACAATATACATTAATGATTTAGATGGAGGGATTATAAGTAACATTAGCAAATTTGCAGATGACACAAAGCTGGGTGGCAGTGTGAACTGTGGGAATGATGCAATGAGGATGCAGGGTGACTTGGACAGGTTGGGTGAGTGGGCAGATGCATGGCAGATGCAGTTTAATGTGGATAAATGTGCCACTGGTGGCAAAAACAGGGAGGCAGATTATTATCTAAATTGTGTCAAGTTTGGAAAAGGGGAAGTACAGCGAGATCTGGGGTCCTTGTTCATCAGTCACTGAAAGTAAGCATGCAGGTACAGCAGGCAGTGAAGAAAGCGAATGGCATGTTGGCCTTGTTACAAGAGGAGTTGAGTATAGGAGCACAGAGGTCCTTCTGCAGTTGTGCAGGGCCCTAGTGAGACCACACCTGGATTATTGTGTGCAGTTTTGGTCTCCAACTTTGAAGAAGGATGTTCTTGCTATTGAGGGAGTGCAGCATAGGTTCAAGAGATTAATTCCTGGGATGGCAGGACAGTCATATGTTGATAGAATGGAGCAGTTGGGCTTGTATACTCTGGAGTTTAGAAGGATGAGAGGGAATCTTATTGAAACATGTAATATTATGAAGGGATTGGACATGCTAGAGGCAGGAAACATGTTTCCGATGTTGGTGGAGTCCAGAACCAGAGGCCACAGTTTAAGATTAAGGGTTGAGCCATTTAGAATGGAGATGAGGAAAAACTTTTTCACACAGAGAGTTGTGAGTGTGTGGAGGCCAATTCTTTAGAGGCTTTCAAGAGAGAGTTAGTTAGAGCTCTTAAAGATAGAGGAGTGAAGGGATATGGGGAGAAGGCAGGAACGGGGTACTGATTGTGGATGATCAGCCATGATCACAGTGAATGGCGGTGCTGGCTCGAAGAGCCGAATGGCCTACTCCTGCACCTATTATCTATTATCTATTGCTCACATCTTCATGTGATTGCCACACACCACAGCGTCGGAAGCCATGTTTTTATGATTTCCGCTGGAGATTTCCACCGGAAATCATTGGTCCAATTTTAGTGCATAAAAACCACTCCATACTTGCTTCAAATGTTCAACTTGACCAAAATCCTCAGAGAACCCAATTGGACATTAGCTCCAAACACAACAATGTTTCAGTGCAAACATGCCAAACATTTCTAAACACGGAAGGTAATGCATGAGGTGTTATATCCATGATTTCCCACATATAGCTGGTGCAACATCCGGTTTTAGTGTAATATTGGTATTGGCATTGGTTTAATATTGCTGCATGTACCAAGATACAGTGAAAATCCTTGTTTGTGTGTTATCAAGTCAAATCATACTATGGATGAAGACAATCAAGCCACACCAAAGTTCAACAGGTAGTGCGCAGGGAACGTAATCAGAGTGCAGAATATAGTGTTACAGCGTTACACTGTTGATAAATGCTGATACAACAAAGTGCATAGACCATAATGAGTTAGATCAGGAGATCAAGATGGCACCCTTAGCTTAGGAGAGGTCTATTCAATGGTATGATAACAGCGGGGAAGTTTCTGTTCAACAGCTTATTCAAATATATTGTCACTGCACATTTTTTGTATATTTCTTTGTGTTTTATTTTAGGATTACTTGGTCCAGCAAAAAGAGATGCCTGGCTTCAGTTAAGGGCTGAGGTTGAGGCTTTGACAGATTCCTGGCTGTCGAATGCACTTAAATCACTCTCAATCATCAGTTCAAGGTAGGATTTACCTTCAAATAACTCAATAAAAATAACAGAAATTCCTGTGTATGAATATTTGTTTCACACTGCCGAAGCTTCAGGGAGACAGCCACGTCATTGACTGGACGATGATGGTGGATGTCATAGAGCCACAATGTGTAACTAGTTTTAAATTTAAGATTGGTACACTTCTGTTCGTCAACTTGTCAATAGATTTGGGACATCAGTGGATATTTTTAAGGCAGAGATAAATTCTTGATTAGTATGGGTGTCAGATGTTATGGGGAGAATGTGGTTAGGAGGCAGAGATAGTTCGGCCATGATTGAATGGCGGTGTAGACTTGATGGGCCAAATGGCCTAATTCTACTCCTATCACTTCTTCTTCTTCTAGCTTATGGTGTGCACAGCCTAAAGTTGTAGGACAACTTGTTCTGTCTGATCACAGAATGCACGCCAGGTTGATTGCATTCGTCAAAACAGGGTGGACCACGTGAAGGTTGCAATCTCCCACCTATCACTTATGAACTTATGACCTTATGATAGGCTGATGTTTAGTTTAGTTTAATTTAGTTTAGTTTATTGTCACGTGTATCGGGGTACAGTGAAAAGCTTTTTGTTGCGTTCCATCCAGTCAGCAGAAAGACTATACATGATTGCAATCAAGTCGTCCACAGTGTACAGATACAGTATATAGGGAATAATAGTGAGACAAGATATAGTCCAGTAAAGTTTGATTAAAGATATTCTGAGGGTCTCCAATGAGCTAGCTTGTGGCTCAGGATCACTCTCTAGCTGCTGATAGGTTCAGTTGCCTGAAACAACAGGGAAGAAACTCTCCCTGAAGCTGGATATATGGCGGAGGCGCACCTGAATGCAGCGGCTTTGCTCTCCCCGTGTGGATGTTGTTGTTTTTGTCTGTTTTGTCCGTTTGTCTGTGGACCTGCGACTCGAAATACAACCGGCAGGACCTTCTAAGGATTGGGACGCTGTGTAGCGAACTAGAGTTCGCAAGAAGCTCCCACAACGATTACACTGGGGAAGCAAAATGTAATTCCAAGAAATGCCGCCAAATTCTTTTAAATTCTTTTTAAATACTTATTTATTATTTTACTAATAAGTGTACATATGTGTCAATGGTTGTCGTGTTTGTATTTTTTTAACCGGAGGAGATGTAATGGAATTTCGTTGCACAGTATTGTGCAATGACAATAAACGTAGTCATTCATTCATTCATTCATTCATCCATTCATTCATTCATTCATTCATTCATTCATTCATTCATTCATTCATCCATTCATTCATTCATTCATTCATTCATTCATTCATTCATTCATTCATATGTGTTTTCACACTTCTGTACCTCTTGCCTGACTGGAGAGGGGAGAAGTGGGAGTGACCGGGGTAAGACTCGTCCTTGATTATGTTGGTGCCCTTGCCGAGGCAACATGAAGTGTAGATGGAGTCAGTGGAAGGGAGGCTGGTTTGTGTGATGGTCTGGGCTACATTCAGAATTCTCTGCAATTACTTGCAGTCTTGGGTGGAGCTGTTCCAGTGTGGAGGGCAAGATCACGAATCTTGATTTCACTCAATGTTAGTACAGGTTTATGGTGTTAAATATTCCTATGTTCCTAAAGGCTGGATCTCATTTTCACGCACCCTTCATAGATGCAGCATTTCATGTGAACTGTGAACTTTTGGTATATCCTTTTTTGCGGAGTTTTGTGTTATAATAGAGCGATTGTTTCTCCTTTTTTTTCTTTTCTTTCTAGGGTCTATTTCTTTTTTTTACTTCCTTCTCTAACTTCTTCTCTAAGGGGCTTTCTTTTCCCAACACTTTCCTGCACCTTCACGACTTGCTCACTTTCCTTACTTCTTTTATTTCTACCTTTTTTAAAGCTCGAAAAATGAAGCGGTACAACAAATGTAATAAGATATATGTGATGTGTATTACTGTAATTTACTGTACTTCTAATAAAAATAAATAAAAATTTTAAAAAAGAACTGTGAACTTTTAGATTATGTGCTGATTGGGACTTGAGCAATAAACAGTTGTATTAACCTGAAACACATTTTTGTCGATAATTAATAATTTTTCTAATGTTACAAGGAGTGTTGCTGATTTGGTTATGTCTCTGTTTATTGCAGGAGTAACTGTATTAATGTATTGGTAACTACGACGCAACTTGTACCAGCACTTGCCAAAGTCCTATTGTACAGCTTAGGTGGTGTTTTCCCCATTGAAAATATTTACAGTGCAACCAAAATAGGTAAGGATGATTCAGGGAATATTTTTAGAATGATAATCACTGAAATTATAATTGCAATTAAGGTAGATTATAGAGCACAAGGTCTCACCTTCTGGTTATCACAGCCAATGTTTAATTATTAACATCTAGGCAATTATGTGCCTTCAGTACTATAATTCAATAAGTTTGTAAAGACCATCTACTGTTTAAGTTTAATGTTATTTCAGGTTAGATCAAAAGGATTAGCAGAATTGTCCCACAATGGTGCAAAGGAGTAGGTGCAAGTGACCTTTGCAGTCAGAAGAATGGTCCCGACCCAAAATGTCACCTATCGATCATCTCCAGAGATTCTGGCTGACCCGCTGATTTACTCCAGCACTTTGTGTCCTTTTGTGTAAACCAGCATTTGCAGTTCCTTGTTTCTATTGTTGCGGTACATTTGGTGTAAAAGGGTTGACATCTTACTAAAGTACCAGTGGCCAGTATCCAGGCCCACGGTGGACCTGTTGGGCACTGACAAGCAGGGGGAGAATGAGAAGTATGTCACCCGTCAATCACATATGCCACTTGTGCCAGCCATATATCACCTTACTCAACACCTTTTATTGCATGCCTAAGGAAGTTAACTTCTGCCATCACTAATACCGTTCTCCTGCCATGATCTTTAAGGCATCCAGTCCAAGATGCCCAGGTTCATTCAAAAATCTAGGTTATTCACCAATACTGATGCTAAATAAATTCCCAGTGTGAGAACATCTTAGAACATAGAACATTACCGCACAGGACCAGGCCTTTAGTCCGCAATGTCTATGAGGAACACAATGCCAAAGTTAACTCTTATCTGCCTGTACATAATTCATATCCCTACATTCCCTGCATATCCATGTGCTTAGCCAAAAGTCTCTTGAATACCACCATCATAAACTGCCTCCCCCACCTCTTCTGGCAACGTGTTCCAAACACCCACCACCCTCTGTGTAAAAAACTTGACCCATATATCTCCATTAAACTTTTCCCCTTTCACCTTGAACCTATGCCCTCTAGTGTTTGATATTTGCATCCCTCTATCTTCCATCATTAAGGCAGTTCTGAATCAGTTTAACCAATTCACTGTCAATCCCATGCATCTTAATCTTCTGGATCAGCCTACCTGGGTCAGACGTTATCAGATGCCTTTCTAAAATCCATGTAGACAACATCCACGGTCTTACCCACATCAATCACGTACGTTACTTCTTAAAAAAACTTGATGAAGTTTGTTGGGACTCGAATAATCTTATCTAATCTTGTATAATCGAACTTTCCATTATTTCTGCCCCACCACATGAACCTGAACCTGAAGACTTTTGATCAAGTTAATAAAACTTGAATGATCTTATCTAATCTTGCATAATCTAATTTATTACTTCTACACCATCACATAAACGTGATCCTCTCCAGTGCCATGAGGTTCTTTGGGCCATGTACGGTTATTGATAGGGCCACAAGGTCTGGGCTTAATGTTCACTCTGGTTTCATCCTTACCCACTTCTCCCAAACCCACAAGCCTGCAATTTTCCTGGCCTTCCAGGTCAGTCATGAACTCAGTTTGAGAACTAACTTTGAACAGAATATTTCAGTAAATGATGAACATTTGAACCTGCCTTTCAAAAGTGTAATTCTGAAAACAATTGACGTACTTGCATCATCAGTTATCTGCAGAGACCCTGCTATGGAACTTCTGCCTGTAAATGATGCAAATGATTGAAGGTGAAGCAGAGATGAGACCAAGTGCACCAAGCTGGGGTCACACCAAGCAAACGTCCAAATATTAATGCTTCTTAAGGAGTTTGAGTTTAATCCTATATTTTAGATCACCTTGTGACAAACGATAAACTATCAAATCAGAAGACTCTTGCCGTGTAAGACATAAACATGATTTTTCCAATATGTGTTTGGACAAGGCCGGATGCTTATTTTAAATGTTTTTGATAAGGGCTTGTTTTAGAACACGAATGGTTACAAAGTGTTTTGATGTGTTCTTTCATTATGGTTTGTTGTGTCATTTGCTGTTATTTTCAGATATTTGCTTATGATTATCAAAGTACTTTGAAGAAACTACAACCTACAAGCGAGTGGTTTAACGTGAACAATGATCTATGTGCATGTTACTGTTTGAGGAGATGTTTAACAGATCTAAGGACTGCTATAATATAACTATGTATCCTGACTGATTGAGGAGCTGTTTAACATTACCACAGATGCCATTCTGTTGGAGAGGCTGTTTAATATTAGTGCAAATCCTGACCCTACAGGAAACATTTGGTAATAGAAAAGAGACTGCAATGGACATATCATCAATGTATGAAATTACTGTATAAAGAAACTATAATTCAAAATTGCTATATTGGTAAGTTAGTTACCTTTATATCATCAAGTATGCCAGACAATTACAAACCAAGAACAAATAGAATTAATGTTAGAAATGTGGCCTCTTGATAAGCCACTTTTGGAAATGAAACTAAGACACAAAGAGAAGTTCCATTTCACAAACCAAATAGAGTCATAGAGTTATACGTTGTGGAAACAAGCCCTTCGGCCCAACTTGCCCACAACGGCAAACAATGTTCCAGCTATCCTAGTCCCACTTGCCTGCGCTTGGTCCATTACCCTCCAAACTTGTCCTATCCATGTATCTGTCCAAATGTTTCTTAAACGATGGGATAGTCCCAGCCTCAACTACCTCCTCTGGCAACTTGTTCCATACACCCACCACCCTTTGTGTGAAAAAGTTACCCCTCAGATTCCTATTAAATCTTTTCCCCTTCACCTTGAATGTATGTTCTCTGGTCCTCGATTCCCCTACTCTGGGTAGAAGACTCTGTGCATCTACCCGATCTATTCCTCTCATGATTTTATATACCTCTATAAGATCTCCCTTCATCTCCTCTCATCCTCCTGCGCTCCATGGAATAGAGATCCAACCTACTTAACCTCTCCCTATAGCTCACACCTTCTAGTCATGGCAACATCATTTTTTGGACCCTTTCAAGCTTGACAATATCTTTCCTATAACATGGTGCCCAGAACTAAACACAATATTCTAAATGCGGCCTCACCAGTGTCTTATACAGCTGCAACATCACCTCCCAACTTTTATACTCAATACTCTGACTGATGAAGGCCAAAGTGCCAAAAGCCTTTGAAATAACAGAAATAACAACCTAGACCTGTGACTGTAACCCTAGGTGACCCGTGTTATCGGCACAGGAGAGCACAAAGCAAGGGTCTTATTTTGTACGCCTTCACCTCAGAAAGCAACACAATGCAACAAAAAGATCAGGAAAAATCGCCTTAAAATATACTAACTTTCCCTCCCAAAAGAGTGCTCAGTAGATTAGGAAGGAACTCAAGAATAGCTGTGGAGGCTAAGTACAATATTAAGAATTTCTTGAAACTTTATAAGAGCAGAAAAGCATTCTAAATTCATATTCTATAAGTGGGAAATAAATGCTAGAAATAAGGAGAAGGGCATCATCTTAAAATCTCCTGTCAGGACAAGACGTTCACCACCACATCCAAGGAGTAAGCATCATACTTCCATTGATGGCTTTGGAACACACATGTATAGGCATGATAAGGTCAAATGAAAGAGATATCAGACTGATTCACTATTGCCTATTTCCAATCACTACCAAATGCCAACTTCAACCACTGTCTGTCAATGTTAGGTGAAAGTAATATCAATTTTAGCCATCATGCTGCCAAGAGGATTTTTTTGGGATATCTGTTTGTTAGTTGTCCTTAAACATGGCAGTGCCCATCAGGTAGAGCAGGAGTCTGTGCCTTCATGTAATCAGGGGGTGGGTGGGGGGGAAAGGGAGGAAAACATCTTTTTACCAGGGACACTAGTCTTTCACATAGTTCATTTGCCTATAAGTACTTGGTGTAAAATTCATCATGGATATACCAAACCAAGACCAAATTTCACTGTTAAATGACAAATGAGCCCAGGTAACAGAGTGATTTTGTATAATTAAAATTGGATTGAAGTTGAAGAAACATAGAACTGCTCTTTAGACTTTAGATTTTATTTTAGTCTTTAGAGATACAGCGCGGAAACAGGCCCTTCACCCCACTGAGTCCGTGCCGACCAGCGATCACCCCGTACACTAGCACTATCCTACACACTTGGGACAATTTTACTGAAACCTCATCTGAATTCAAGACTTTGCAGCAGATATAGTTCTCATCATTTTTGTCCCCAAAATATTTGAACTTGTTCTCAAAGGTAATTGAAGAGAAACTGAATACAATATAATAAAATGGTTTATTGTTGAAAGGCTGAGCCGTTCATTGTTTTTCAGGCAAAGAGAGCTGTTTTCAGCGTATAGTGTCCAAATTTGGCACTAAAGTTACTTATGTTGTCATTGGAGATGCCCGAGATGAAGAACATGCTGCTACTCAGGTAAATTCACCCTGTACTCTTCCTCATTTTTTTCTAGGCAAAGAAAGTTGCTTTGAACGAATTATGCAAAGGTTTGGCAGAAAAGTAGTATATGTTGTTATTGGGGATGGTGTAGAAGAAGAACAGGCAGCAAAAAAGGTAACAAGTCTGCTAAATATCGTTGGTGCACCATTTAGATTTATTACTCTGGGCTTTGCTTTGTTTGAGTTTATGTGATGTTGGAAATGACTTTTCCAAGTGTGCCTTAATATATTAGCTTGTAGAGCATGAAGAAGATAGTGCTTTGGACAAGTTGCGTTGTCAACTAGAATTAACCTTATAGATAATTGATTTGGTTTCCTTTTTAAGGTGGCGGATAATTCCTTTCCTTCCTGCATGTTTTTTTTTTTTTAATTATATGCCTGTCTTTAAGGGCTTAAGTGAATCAGAAAACAGAGTTCTGCATGCTTTAATTCCTGATTTGTGATGTGCCTTTCTTCAAAGATTATATCATTAGACTACTCAATGAAATTGTAAGATACTGATTGAACAATGCAAGAGTGAGTTTTTCAACTGAAACAATTAACACTATTTGCAATATCTTAATACTTGTTTTTAAATAACATTAGTTGCATCTTCCATGAGCAAACCACAGAACAACAACAGGAGATCTTTCCAAGGAGCAAGAATAGAAAATCTATTTTGTATGCAACTTAAAATTGACTTGTAGTTTGAAGATTAATAGATGGGAACAGAGAAGGTTTTGGTTGCAATTTCATTCCTGAGGAGGAATTCCTTTAGTCAGAGGGTGGTGAATCTGTGGCATTCATTGCCACAGATGGTGGTGGAGACCAAGTCATTGGGTATTTTTAAAGCCAAGACTGATAGATTCTTGATTACAATGTGTATCAAAGATTATGGGAGAAGGCAGGAGAATGGGGTTCAGAGGGAATAATAGATCATGATAATGGTTGAACGTTGGAGTAGACACGATGGGCTGAATGGCCTAATTCTGCTCCTATGATTTATGAACTTATTAACTTATTTGTGTCAGAGTGTCAGAGTTTATGGGGAGAAGGCAGGAGAATGGGGCTAGGAGGGAGAGATAGATCAGCCATGATTGAATGGCTGAGTAGACTTGATGGGCCGAACAACCTAATTCTACACCTATCCCTTATGACATTATTCTCTAGCCCATGTGACACAAATATTATAAAATGTAATAAGAAAGTTGAAAGTGAAATATATGAATAGGTTGGTAAAACATAAGATTTTAAATTAGCAGTTCGTACAATGAAGAAAAATACATATTAACTCAAATATTCATATTCTACAGGTAAAATTATTTTTTATTTTATAAAGAATAAATCCCTTCTCAATAAGATAGGCTGCTTCATCAAAATGATTACAACATTATAAATGTACATACTTTGCAGGCATGAATTGATTGGTGTAATCTTTTAAGTTTCTATTTTTCTTCTTAGAATATAGGGAAATACCACACAAAACTACAATCCTTGCCTGTGCTGATAAGTACAGCACAGTGGTGCAGCTGCTAGAGCTGCTGCCTAACCACACAAGGGACCTGGGTTCAACCCTGTACTGGGGTGCTGTCTGTGTAGAGTTTGCCTGTTCTCCCTGTGATCACGTGGGTTTCCTCCGGGTGCTCCAGTTTCTTCCCACATTACAAAGACGAGTGGGTTTGCAGGTTTACTGGCCTCCATAAAATAAAGTGCCCCGATTGCGTAGGGAGTGGATGCAAAAGTGAGATATCATAGAACTAATGCGAATGGATGACCAATGGCACTTCAACTCCCCCTCCCACTCCGTATCCGACCTCTCTGTCCTGGGTCTCCTCCATGGCCAGAGCGAGCAACACCGGAAATTGGAGGAACAGCACCTCATATTCTGCTTGGGGAGTCTGCACCCTGGGGGCATGAACATTGAATTCTCCCAATTGTGTTAGCCCTTGCTGTCTCCTCCCCTTCCTCAGCCCTCGGGCTCCTCTTCCTCCTTTTTCCTTTCTTCTCCCCCCCCCCATCAGTCTGAAGAAGGGTTTCGACACGAAACATTGCCTATTTCCTTCGCTACATAGATGCTGCTGCACCCGCTGAGTTTCTCCAGCATTTTTGTGGACCAATGGTTGGCGTAGGTTTGGTGGGCTGAAGAGCCTGTTTCCATGCTGGATCTCTAAACTAAATTAAAATAGAAGTCCTAAGTTATTGTGGGGAACATTAAAGTCAACTACATTGTAATCACATTGAGTCAGAATGCATAGTGTCACCAGCCTCCCTTCCCTGAACTCTATTAGTGAATGAATTGGGTTCTCATATCAACATGGCATCTTTCTTGTGATCATTATTTTCTGATGCCTCCTCAATAATTTCTGGATTCATTGAACGTAATGCAGAGTTGGTTTTGTAATAAGCCCGACCAAGGGTGTAATTAATGCGCTCAACGGCTACACTCACTGAAGTAATTCAAATGAATGTGTTATACAGTTTATCAAGATCGGCTTGCTGTTCAATGTGCACCAAAGTGATTTGGGTTTGTTGCGTAATATTTGTTTTAGAAACTGAAATCAACAACAGCATAGAGAAAGTAAATGGCATTATTTAATCTCAAGGCCAGAACTTTGAATTTATGGTATTTTTCCACTCAAATGTTTTTCCACTCACCAAACTCATTACTCATCATCACAACTCCTGAGGGGACCTTGCATGCAAAGGCTCCTGACATCAAATAGCTGGCGGCTTATGTCTGCCTTCTGAAATAGGAGCATAGAATATTTTGTAATCATTGTTTTCCCCAGCTTGCATTTTTTTTCATGTATTGTTTCCATTAAAGAAGTTCCGCCTGACATCTGCAGGAATGAAATCAGGAGTTACAATACTTGAATTGTAGTTTCCTGCAGAAGATGAAATAAAATTAATGATCCAAGAGAGACTAAATAATTGTTCCCTGCATTAAGCCCATTAATAGCCTGAAGTCCCCTTTCATTGAGCTGTCTGAGCTCTGACAGACACAAGATTATGGATCAGCCAACTGGGAGTATAATGCTGAGGGATTTGTGGCACTCCTGTAACATTAACATTGAAATGCAACACCCCCCCTCCCACAGGATCAAAACTTTACTGATCTACAAAAAATAACTTTTGTTCCTCTTCAGAACTTTTCCAAATGATTATGTTTAGTTTAGTTTATTTTCGAGATACACCGAGTCCACACCGACCAGCGATCCCCGCACATTGACACACACTAGGAACAATTTTTACATTTACCAAGCCAATTCACCTACATACCTGTACGTCTTTGGAGTACTTTGAATAATTACTGGAAACAAATGTTGGAAGTGTTTTGTGCGGTAAAATCTGTCGGGGGGGGGGGGATAGTCTTGCGGGTCGGAATTCATAAAACATGTACCCCTGGTACATGTGACAATAAAGAAACAATTGACCATTGATTGACCATTGAAATGGGTTTGTTAACGGAATGCTGACGATCTGCTCAAGTATGTGGTCAATGTTGTGTATCTTTGGAAGAGCCAAAAGGCCAAGAGAAATGATCAGAATTGTGGATACAAGGAACTTCAGATGCTGATTTTCAAAACAAAGCAGATACAATTATGATCACACAACAATCACAATAATACTTTATTAGCCAAGTATGTTTTGCAACATACGAGGAATTTCATTTGCCAAGGCAGTCATACAAATAAAAAGCAACGGAACACAGAAAATACATTTTAACATAAACATCCACCACAGTGACTCCTCCACATTCCTCATTGTGATAGAAGGCGAAACAAAGTTCAAATCTCTTCCCTTCTATGCTCTCCCGCGTTCGGGGGCCTCGAGCCCTCCGTTGACGGGACGATCTTGACTCCCGTAGCCGGCGGCGTTTTGGCCCTCCGCATCGGGGCGATCAGCTCCTGCATCGGGAGGATGTCAGCTCCCCCGCGCCGGCGATCAGACCCCAGGTCGGAGCTGGTCGAGGCTTTGTGTCGTTGAACATTCCCAACTCGGCCTCCCCCGAGACTGCGAGCTCCCGATGTAAAGTCCGCAGGCCGCGGTTGGAGCGATGTCAGGCAAGGGATCAGCTCCGATGTTAAGTCCACGCCCCGCGGTGGGGCTCAAGTCAGTCCAAGGAGGCCTCCAGCTTCATTGATGGTAGGCTGCAGAACGACTGGAGATGCAATTCAAAAAAAAAATCGCATCTCCGGCAAGGTAAGAAACTGAAAAAAAAGTTTCCCCAGAACCCCCTCCCCCTCCATTCCCTCCCCCACATAAAACAAACTGGAGAACATTTACACAAACTCTTAACACACACTAAAAATAAACAAAAAGACAAAAAAAACAGACAGACTGTTGGCGGGGCTGCCAATCGTGCAGCACCCTTGGTGGTTTCGAGTAAAATATTCTGTCTTCCTATGACTTTGTGTCCACACCAGCCTGCATTAAAACAAGAACTCTTGTGACAATTTTAGTCACTTCATTACACAAAAGTGAAGGAAAATCAGTCAATAAGTATTTTTTTTAGTTTAGTTTATTGTCACGTGCACAGATACGTTTAGTGCAAAATGAAGTTCAGCAGTCTGATTAAAGATAGTTGGAGCATCTCCAATTATGTAGATGGTAGGTCAGGACCACTCTCTAGTTGTTGGTAGGATGATTCAGTTGCCTGATAACAGCTGGGAAGAAACTGTTCCTGAATCTAGAGGTGTGTGTTTTAACACTTCTATATCCAAATGATTATTGTTGAATAATTGCTGGAAGCCAATCTCTCCTGTTGGAAGTGGATTATGCAGTAAAATCCCCCTGAAATCGGGGCAGTCGAACCATCCGTCGGGGTGATCGAAGCTTCCGCAGCCAGCGGTCGAAGCCCCCGCGTTCGAGCGATCGAAGCTCGCACGTCGGGGCGGTTGAAGCTCTTGCGGCTTGGAGCTCCCAAAGTCAGTCTCTAACCAGAGACCGCGAGCTCCACGATGTGAAGTCTGCAGGCTCCCACGGTTGGAGCTCCCGAAGTCGGTCTCCAGCAGAGCCCGTCAACTCCTCGATGTTAGGCCGCAGTGCGGACGGAGATACGACATGGAAAAAAATCGTATCTACGTCAAGGTAAGAGATTTTAAAAAAAGTTTCCCCCAACCCCCACGTAAAACAAGCTAAATAACACTAAAACATACAATTAATACATACTAAAGAAACAACAGAGTAGGAAGGAACAGACAGACTGTTGGCGAGGCAGCCATTGCTGGCGCCACCCAGTGTTAAGGGAATACTGAGGATCTGCTCAAATATGTGTGTCTGTGTCCCTGGTTACCAGTTATAGAGTTAAACAGACAGATTTTTAAGCACCATTTATGTTATTGACTTGGTATGCGGCTTTGGGAGGAGCAGCTTCAGGTGTAAGGAAATAAAATGCTTTTTTTAATAAATTATAAAACAAGGTTATATTTTCAATATTAACCTTCGGGGGGGGGGGGGGTAAATCTTTTAACAGGTACCCAATCAGACTGCAGGCCCACTTAAAACATTCTGGTTTAAGGTTTCAGTGTAGAGCAAAGAACAAGGCTGCAGGGACCTTGCCCATATTCTCTCAGCTAAACCCAGCTCCATTTGGTTTTTATTTCCACCCCTGGGTCCATATCACCCCAAACTCTGATTGACAAGAATAACTAACACAGCTGGGGTGCTGAAAATCCTGCAAAGTTTTCAAAATGTTTTTCCCTTCCGTTAATCCTATAGGGAATTAAACAGCTTTTGCATCTTCCCCACCATTTGCAATGACCACCCCCTCCCATAGAATCAGTCACGATTCAGAAACATATGCTGCATATTTAAATAAGATATACCTATATAGCTGACTGTTACAATCTCATCTAAAACATAATTTACAATGGAGTCAACATTTCAATGAGGAATTTAGATGTTGGGTACAATATTATGAATTTGTGGCCATTGTAGATATTCATTTTCAAAGGAAGTAAAACTTTTAATAGAAAACTAGACCAAGCGCAGACCCGTCGGGTTTGCTCCCCAACGCAAGATTCCACCACTCACCCGTTCCCCCTACGCAAGCCGTTCCTACAACGCAATATTGCACCACTCACACATAGCCCCCAACTGCGCAGGCGCGGCTCATTTCTCCTCATCCCCCAGCACTCCCTCCACCTCCTCTTCACCCTCCCTCTTCAATCCCTAGAGAGGAAGGGGTGGTAGAGAGGGACGGGGGGTAGAGAGGGAGGGGGGGGGGTAGAGAGGGAGGGGGAGGGGGGTAGAGAGGGAGGGGAGGGGGTAGAGAGGGAGGGGGAGGGGGGTAGAGAGGGAGGGGAGGGGGAGGGGGGTAGGGAGGGAGGGAGAGGGGCAGAGACGGAAGGGGGTAGAGTGGGGGGAGGGAGTGTAGAGAGGGAGTGGAAGAGAGAGGGAGGGGGTAGAGAGGGTGGGTGAGGGTAGATAGGGAGGGGGCATCTCCTCCACCCCTCCCCATCCTCCTCCAAGCCCCCCCCCCCACCATCTCTACCACTCCACTCCTCACCCCATCTCCCTCCTCCTCATTTCCCTCATCCTCCTCCCCTCACTCCCATTCCCTGCTGCAAGACCTACCCAGGTCATGGAGCAGCGCCAGGGCCTGGAACTCGTCCTGGTTTTTGTACTCGGACCGGCCCTGGCTGTAGACTCCAGCTGTCATCACGGCCACCGCCTGGGCTCCAGTGCAGGGGGCGACTTCATCTCCGGACTCGTCCCTGACCCCGGACTCAGGCTCGTCCTTGGTTCCAGCAGCGGCTTCTTTCTCGGCTTCTGTCACGTCCCCATCCCAAGCCCCGGGTTTGACCCACACTCCAGCTCCAGGACCAGGTACCAGGGGTCGGGCGCCGGCAGCCGCCGCCACTCCTCATTCACCGCGAGCGCTGGTGTGCCCCTCCCTCCTGGAGTGTCCCGTCCCGCCTTGCGAGTGCATTGTGACGTCAATCTTTTTTTTTTCCGAAATAGGTGAGTTTTTAAATTTAAAGGATTAATAACTTCGGAAATATAGGTGGGAATGCGACGGGAAGATGTTTATCGCCTCATCGGGAAAAATGTGAGTAGGATGTGTGAAAATGGGAAGGCTGTGACCTAGCGTTTGGAAGGAAATATGAATTAACCAGATTCTCTCTCTCACACACACACGCACACACACACACACACACACACACACACACACACACACACACACACACACAAGATGAAGACTTTTAGTTATATGGAGATGAACAAATGTTTGTTTTATAAAAAAATAAATGCTGTAGTGATCTAGACATTGGATTGTGGCCAAAATGTGACTGGTGTATGGATGGCAGCAGGGATACATGATACATGTGTTACATTTGTCGGCCAAATTGGTTCACTGCCAGCAAGCTACAAATGCCAGTCATAAGATCTTGGAGCAGAATTAGGCCATTCGGCCCATCATGTCTCCTCCGCCATTCAATCAGGGCTGATCTATCTTTCCTTCTCAATCCCATTCTCCTGCTCTCACCCCATAACCCCTACTCGTGTTCACAGAGAACAGTTGCTGGAGAAGGTGAGATCAAACTGGTGGAGCTAAAGACAGGCACAGGGAAAGTGAGTCCATCCGGTTGGAGCTCTGGTTCAGGACATCCAAAATAATTGAACTAAAGTGTTACAGAACAGACACAAAATGCTGAGGTAACTCAACAGGTCAGGCAGCATCTCTGGACAAAAGGAATGGGTGACGTTCCGGGTCGCCAAATGTCACCTATTCCTTTTCTCCACAGATGCGGCCTGACCCGCTGAGTTACTTCAGCATTTTGGCTTGATCTTCGATATAAACCAGCATCTGCCGTTCCTTCCTACACATGTTAGAGAACAGGACCAACGTGCTTTGGAAATAAAACAGAAAATGTAGGCAGCTCCTGTGGAGAAAGTAACAAAGTTCATGTTTCATGTTAATGAACTTTCATCAGAAGTATTTTCTCCTTACCTTCTGGCAGCAACCTCTCAGGTGTTACTTTTCTATTAAACCTGAAACGTGGTCAATGGGGGACAAAAGGTCTTTACCGTACAAGATATGGGGGACATGGAGTATTAATAAACCAATAATCCAGGGTTGATATTTACTTTTTGGACGGACATCACTGGCATGTTTTCTTTATCCCTAACTATACTTGACAAGATGCCCCACTGCCACCTCTTGAAGCCTCGCTTTGTTTCAGGTGAAAGTACTCCCACAGTGCCATTGCTGAGGGAGCGCTAGTGTTTATATCCAACGATAATGAAGGAATGAGAATGTATTTCCACGTTAGGATAGTGTGTGGCAGGAAGAAATCTGCTGCCAGTGGTGATGTTTTCGTGCACTTGAAAGAACAATTGCCTATCCATGTTCTCCAGAGGTGCTGCCTGACCTACTGAGTTAATCCAGCATTTTGTGCCCTTTTGTGTGAACCAGCATCTGCATTTATCATTTCCACACTTGAAATGCTTGTCCATCTTGATACCAGAGATGCAAATTGAGGAGGTATTGTCAGAGTTTCCTTGATGAGTAAATGCAGTGCATTTGTAAATGGTTCGCACTGCAGCCGCTGCATGTTGGTCGTTCGAGAAAATGATTTTTTTGGGTGGCAGATCGAATGGAAATCAAGTAACCTGCTTTTTCCCCAGATTGTGTCGAACATCTGGATTGTCATTGGATTTGCACTAATCCAGGGAAGTGGAGTGTGTTCCATCACGATTGTCTTGGAGATTTGAAACGGCTTTGGGGGTGAATATTGGATCGGTTATTCAAAGACGAGTTCACTGCACTTCATGACAGCTAGGAGAATTTAATTGAACAACTTATATAAATTGGAAAATAAAATTAGGTATCAGTAATGGTGACCATGCCATAACAAAATAATTGGGTTTCAGGGAAGAAAATGGGCAGCCATTCCCCCAGTCTGTCCACTATATGTGATTTCTAACTCATGGCATTATAGATGACTCTTAATTCACTTTGTAATGTGGAAGCAAACCTTATCAGAATTCCAAAGAAAGGCTACAATAAGAATGGATGTATTATCCAGCATTGACAACACACACCCAACCCAGTTAACGCTGCAAATTGTTGATTCGATGGGAATATGTGCCAAAACTGGAGGTCTTTTCCCCCATTCATTGTACGTTTCAACATTGCCCCATTCTCCTAATATTCCTCTTCAGAGATGTCATACCCATCAGCAGGTGAGACCCACCAGAGGTAACGTGAAACTTGTAAGAGAGTGTCCTTGGGTATTTTTAGCTTGGACTAAAACATGTCAAATAATAACAAGTAGACCTTTCACCCTCTCAAATCTGCTCTGTCAGTGAACAAGAAAGTGATTGATATGATCTTGGCCTCAACTTACACTTTCCTACCTATTTCTCATATCCCTGGACTCATGGCACTGCAGAAATCTAAATATTTAAGTCTAGAATATATTCAATGAATTTGCCTCCACTGATCTGTGGGATAGAGAAATCCAATAATTTTCACATTTCTGACAGAAAATTCTCAATCATCGTAAATTCTCGACATGAAACATCACCCATTCTTTCTCTCGAGAGTTACTTCAGCACTTTGTGTCTATCTTCGGCACTGGGTTGGAGTTGAAGTAGTCGGCCTGGCCAAGCAATGTTGTCAATGTCCTCCACAGCTGATCCGTTGCTCCAGGCTGCGTCCGATCTGTGCCCTTGGCCTCTTGGAATGGTCCACTCGAACCCCAGGCTGCTGCAGGGCCTCCAGCGGCCCATTCTATCGAGCGGATAATTCTCCACTTGTCTGGTTGATTCCTGCTTCGATAGCACCCATTCACAAAACCATCCAACAGACAGTAAATTTACTTGGCCACCATTCACCGCCCCAAATATTCCGTTCCTGTCCAACCTGCACTTTAACTGCACAAGCTACAAAATGAACAATTGCAATTCATGGCACCATAGAGCCAGATCTCCAATCCAAATCCTCGTTTTCTTTAGAAAATCAATGGCACCAGCTATATGGGGACACCATCCACTGCATGATCCCCTTCAAGACACACAAATCCTGATGTGGAAATGCATCTCCCATTCTTCATTTTTGTTGGGTCAAAATCCTGCAATACTGCACAGCAAATAGGAGTACATTGACTATGTATACTACAAAGCGTTCAACAAAGTGGCTCGCAATTAATATTAAAGGCTAGCAGGTTGCGTAGACAATCCCCATAAATGCCATTTCTGTGAAACCTGGAAGTTCCAGTTTTCAGGCTCCTGTACCTTCTTCCTGATGGCAGGAGTGAAATGAGAGTGTGGCCCAGGTGGTGTGGATCTCCGATGCTGCATTTTTGAGAAAGTGACTCCTGTAGATGCCTTTGATTGTGGGGAGGTCAATTCCTGTGATGGACTGGGCAGTGTTCACCACTTTTTATCTTCTTCGTTCCTTCTTCTTTGGTATTATTGATGAATGTTTAAATACCTATTAAAATCCCTTTCACCCTCAACTGATACAAATTATCAGCCACATGGAGTGTATGTGCACTTGGTAAATGACAACGGATTTAAAAGGGTGAAAGCCTGAGTTTGGACCATTTCTCCAAGAGATTGAGGTCCAGTATTTCGTCCCAATGTTATTCCACCTTTTAGTGTGTAACAGAGAGATCAACCACAACTGTTACTATTGTGGGATCTGTGATAACACAATGAATACAAAACAGTAAAATAGTAATAGTGAGCATCAGACTCCCAACCAGCTGTTGAAGCCTGAAATTATCCAATAGCCTCAGGTGTCCATTCAGAATATGAACACATGTGATTGTGAAGAAGGGTCCCGACCCAAAACGCCACCTATTCATGTTCTCCAGAAGTGCTGCCTGGCCCGCTGAGTTACTCCAGCACTACATGTGATTACCTGTGATTTTTGCCCTGGGCTACTAAAATACACTGCAGGAAATTAGCTTTAAACATAAAATTGCTATTTCAGTAGTTCCTTTCACATCCCCAGGACATCCCAAAACACTTGACAACAAACTAAAAAATCTGACTAGGTTGCTTCACAGAAGAATGTGAACCTGGATTGTGGAATCAGCATGGGACGACGGTATTTAAGCCATCACCTCTGCACCAGCTCTCTGAGAGTTGTCCACTTAGCCCTGCACCTCCACTCCTTCACAATATCCCTAGGATTGTCCTTTTGTGTAATCATCCCACTTTGAAAGTGACTATTCTAGTTGCATTATACTTTCAAGCAATATAATCCTTATTACAACAACTTGACATTTTAAAACAAAATTCTTTGACACATTCTTAGTTTTAATTTTGTTTATTGTTACATATACCGAGGTACAGTGAAAAGCTTTTTTGTTGCGTGCTAACCAGTCAGCGGAAAGACTACATGATTACAATTGAGCCATCCACAGTGTACAGATACATGATAAAGGGAATATATTTAGTGCAAGATAAAGTCCAGTAAAGTCTGATTAAAGATATTCCGTGAGTCTCCGGTGAAGTGATGGTAGCTCAGGACCGCTCTCCAGATAGTATAATTCAGTTGTCTATCTTCTTAAATTTAGGTCCTCGTGTTATAAATCTGCCTACTACTAAAAACATTTTCCTTATTTTTTTCCATCAGGATGACTGCTTGCTCTTCAAAAAATGCCATGGGATCTACAAATCCCCAAATGCATGGGTAGATACTTAGTTTAACATCGCACCTCATTCAGAAGACAGCTGCCTCAAAATCAGATCACATAGCACAGCATGTTAGAGTGATAGTCAGAAAGAGGTGTGGCCAAATCTAGGCTGATACAATTTTTATCCTAACTCATTTTAACCTTCCCACATTTTCAACAACTCCCATCCTCCTTCCCAGATTCTAACAACTTATCACCAGAGCAATTTACAGTGGCCCAATTAACCCACCAACCAAAACATTTGTGGGGTGTGCAAGGAAACCAGACCACCTGGAAGAAACTCACTTGATCACAGAGAGAACATACAAATTCAACAGACAGCACCAGAGGCCAGGATTGAACCTGGTCACTGGAGCTGTGAGGCAGCAGCTCCATTAGCTGCACCACTGTGTCGCATTGAGTGAATTTAATGTCTATCAATATCTGTAAAGGTGGACATAAAATAGGATGAAGACACAATGAACTGCAATGCTGGAATCTTGCAGAAGCAACATGCTAGAGTCAACATCTCAGCGGGTCAGATAACATCTCTGCAGGACATGCATCGGCAATGATACGGATCGAGTTTGAGAAAAGATGCTGTCCCGAAATGTCACGTACCCATGTCCTGCAGATGCTGCCTGACCCGCTGAGTAACTCCAGCACATTATGTTCTTCATAGAAATTAAGATGATAGAGGAGAAAAGTTCATGCCTCATGGAAATTGACTTTGTCGTTCGATTAGCACCTCTTACAAAGGCATTTAATTTATTGGCTTTAGCAAAAAGTCATAATTGCAGTCACAAGTGACTGACCACTATCAATAGACAATAGGTGCAGGAGTAGGCCATTCGGCCCTTCGAGCCAAGATTGGGGAAGCTTGAGTGATAAAGGACTTTGTAAGTTTGATCAAGTAAAGGAAGAGGGATCATATGACAAGTATAGGCAACTGGAACAAGTGAGTATCTTGAGGAATATAGAGGGTATAGGAGAAACCATAAAGGGATTAGAAGCATATAAAGGTTCATGAAATATCCATGGCATGTAACATTAAGAAATATTCTCTACATATTAGGAATAAGAGGATGGCCAGGTAAAGAATGGGTCTTTAAGGAACCAAAGGACTAATCTTTGTGTGGTGCCAGGGGATCTGGCATCCTAAGTGAATACTTCTCATCAGTATTCACCAAGGAGAAGTATATGGAAGGTAATAGGTTCATGAAGGCTATGCGATTATCTGATGCAGGATTAAGGACGTGGATGATTTGATATCTTGAAACGCATAAGGGCCAATAAATTACCATTTTCCAATGATAGGGGTATCATAAACAGGAGGGCATAGGGAATGTTTTTTACTCAGAGCTGTTGATATCTGGATCATGCTGTCGGAAGAAGTGATAGAATCAGGTGGTAGACACAATTACTGGTTTATGAGGCATTTAGACAGCCACCTGCATAGGTACAGCAAAGAAGGATACAAACCTAATTCAGACAAGTGCGATCAGTGGGGAAAAAATGTACCATGAACGTGGTGGGCTGCAGAGACCGTTTCTGGGCTGTGCACTTTAGTACTTCTACGACTTCCCCTTTCCTAATTCCCTCCTGCAATGATTGTATTAGATGCACCAGAGCAGTACAGGCTCTTTCACAAGTTTTATTTAAATAAATGCACCTCTCTCTCACCTTCTTGGCATTTGCACCAAGATCGAAAGGCCATAGATATTTTTGAGTTGTGTTTCCAAAATAGTCAAGAGTGTTTTATTGTCATATATCCCGGATGGGGGGGGGGGGGGGGGGGGGGAGTTCATGTAATAACAAATATAGTGCAAATAATAATAGTCTTTTGCAGTTCAGAGCTCATAGCTTATTCGTTGTGTTTAATAGCCTGATGGCTGTGGGGAAGAAGCTGTTCCTGAACCTGGACATTAGTTTTCAGGTTCCTGCACCTTCTTCCTGACGGCAGTGGTGAGATGAGTGTGTGTGTGTGTGTGATCTAATGAGGCTGTGGTCTTCTCCTTTGCCATACACCATCTACAAAGATATGTAATGATGTTTGATAACTATTTTGTCTATATTGTGAAATGATTAATGTGATATCAATTCTTACATTTGTTATCTAGTATCTTTTGCAGTGTTGCAGCACACAGCCATTGCAGTTAGCAGCTGACAATGAACTACCTTCCTTCAATTTATTTTAGATTTATTGCGAAACATTTAAGAGTGCAGAATTCACATCTATCGACGTGCTCTTGATGCAGGTTCAGTGATTATTAATGCTGAAAAGTTTGTTTCATGTTCTTCTTCCTGCAGCACAATATGCCATTCTGGAGGATATCAAGCCACTCTGACCTGTTGGCTTTGAACCAAGCACTGGAACTTGAATACTTGTAGCTGCCTTGTGCAGCACAGCCAGAGATACAAAGTCAACAACTATTAGCAACCTTTAGGAATATGTGAAGTTTCCCTCTGTGATCTCCAGCACCTCTGGCTTCCACATTTGTCTTAAGAAATGAAGAGAATTGATTTGTCATGTGAGGCTATTGAGAATTCAAACTGCTGAACAGTGACTGGTACATTGAACCTCTGTATAAGGAACTATGTTGGTCTTAGGAAAATATTGTTCATTATAGATAAAGTGCAAGTTGTGTGTATTTTACAACTCTTCAAGTGATTATAGAATGCCCAGGATGCTTGAACAGCTCACAAAATGAACTAGTTCTTTTAAGAAACATGAAGCTGCTGTCCTATGCATCCGGCATGAAGTTGTTCAACGGCATTCCTTGCCATTGGATTCTCTCCATAATACAGTGTTTCTAGCAAACTTTAGTCTGCTTATCCAGGCTGACAACTGCATTAGGAGTGCACTGGGCTACGTTGACAATCACATCTAGACCTGCAGTTTGTGTAACCTAGTTACTGTGAGAGCTTATACTAAGTTAGCAACTGGATTCATAAACGTAATTGCTTTTATGAGGATAGTCACTTTTTGTAAAGCTTGACAAGAAGAATATACATAAACGATGTGTTGTGCCTTAAAAGAAGACAGTCTTGGTGTGTTACAATGTAACTTTTGTTCCACAAATGTGTAGATAAATTCTTTGTGATGATTATTTTTTGACATGACCAAATTATTAAAAGAATCAGAAGTAAAAGGTTTCTGCATTGTAAAAGCAGAGAAGCAATGTTCCAGGCTGTTGGTCTAAACAGGAAATCAAAAATTGGAGAGTTTTTGTGTTTTACTTGGATTTTAGTGTTTAATTGTAAATTACAATCCTTAATAATATCCAGGAGAAACGTTTTAATTTAAACTGTGAGGTAATCTATTTTAGTCATTAAGAAACAGCTTGACACTTTTTGACATTATGCTAGTTTTACCATTTCTGGGAAATTTCTTAAAAGAATTTTGGTTTGGGCACTTATTTGATTTCATGCAAGTCTATATTTTCTTTAAATCTGAAAAATATACTTTCCCATCCTCACCGACTACATATAAACTTTATCCTAATCCATCCCTCCCTTTCTCCTTCCTCCATGTGACATCTCTGGACAAAAGGGAATAAATGCATTGATAAGGGTTTTGATCAAGTTTAAAGGCTTACTGCATTTTCACCAATCGATTAATTCTACAAATAGTAAGTCAACCAACTTCCCATGTTGAGATTTACTTTCTAAACCAATATTGCAATTACTAGTGTATTTTAATTACTTGGTTCATAAGGCATACCTATTAATAAAGACAATATTTAAAGCCTTTAAACTAAATTTCTCTTGTACGAAATAAATGTAGTTGTGCATTAGGTTTTTTACGGCATTTTGGCAGACAGGATAAAGCATGTTAAGAAAGGGTAATAGTAGGATTGAATTAAAATACTAAAACATAGCAATATTTTTTTTTCTAAATATATAAAATTGCTTCTATAATAGCTCAGTTGCACCTTTGTTGAACCTCCCGAGTATTACCTTATCAATTTCTGCATACAACCTGACTTTGCTGTGTACCAATGATAGTTCTGTGATATATAGGGTTCTGACATTTTGTGTCTATTTATACAGAACCTCTGCACAGTTTAAAAGTACCAACGTTCTGATATCCCTCACACAAGCATCTCCCTCCTGACTAAATAAAAAACAAATTGTACATAATATAGACTGGATATTCTGCCAATATGCTGTAACTCAAATTCCCCTGAGCTGTGTGTGATTTAGTATGGGGGATATTCAGAGAATGCACACTACATTGATACATCACTCTGATTTATCTAACTTTATTCCTACAGATACCAGCTATGGGGCTATAGAATCATATGTATTGGCCACACAGCAAACGTTTAGTGGCAACACTATTACTGTTTATGTTTTTTTTAATTTATTTTGATTGTGCTTTCTGAACATTAAAATCAATTCTTGTGGAAATTTAAATGGTCCTGGGTTTTTTTGTAATATATTTAGTGTGAATTATCTTAAATTTACATGTACAGAAACAGTCTTGATACTTCTGTGTTTCAAAATGAATAAAGCAAACTAATTTCAATGATTAAAACAATCTCAGTTTTTGGGACACATGAATGCTTGTTTCATTTAGTAACTATTTCAGTAGTCTAAATATATAGCGGTAATATACCAGTAACAGTCTGAAGAGGGTCCCAACCCGAAACATCACCCATCCTTTATCTCCAGATGCTGCCTGACCCATTGAGTTACTCCAGAGGACTGTTAAAAGGTGAATCACAGAAAGGATGGATGCCAGGCAAGGGTAAATTGGGGAAGGTTAATGGAGGCAGATTTGAGGGTGGGTTTTAAGAGTAGGGAGTATTGAAGCAAGAATGTCATACTATAGTTGGAGGTGAAAGGGGAACAATCATCAGCCTTTGTGATGAATTAGTTTGTTTAGGTTTGAATTGAAGAATCTATTCATTATTGAGTTTGGGTGAAATAGGAATAGAGGTAAACAATGGCGTACGCATTCAGCTTTCCTTCCACCACCCTCAACTGTCCGCACCACAATACCAGGGTGTCATTTCATCCTGAGACGGGGGAACGTTAGAATTAGTGAATGTGATACATTGTTCTTGGGTACCATGCTTGATGTTGCATAACAGGAAGGGCCTGCAGATTGTGAGATATGTAGTTGAAGTTGGAGAAGGGTGAAGTGTTTAAAGATGTGCATGGCATAGGTTAGAGTTCACTACTAACCTGAGATTCACCTCAACAAACACATGCACTGCCCCTGATTTACTCTCTTTGCACCCATGACTGTGTGGCTAAGCATGGCTCCAATTTATATATTCAACAATGACACCACTGTTGATGCTGAATCGTGGATGGTGATAGGTCAGCATGCAGGAGAGATAGAATACTTGGGTTGAGCGGTGCTGCAACAACCTCTCGTTCAATATCAATAAAACCAAAAAATATTCAGAAAAGGAAAATCAGACCACATGCGTTTTTATCGGTAAATCAGAGTTGGAAATAATGGGTGTAATCACGGAGAAGGATCACCTGTGCCGCTACTTTATTAAAAGTTTTAGAGATTCAGCATTTCACTGAATATTCCAGCAAACCCTCTCCACATGCACTGCTGAAAGTATCCTGACTGGTAGCACCATGGCCTGCTACGGCAATTCCAATGCATGCAGAGACAAGGGGCTGCAGAAGGTGGTGGACTCAAGACTGGTCTATCAGACACAACCAACCCCACCATCTGAGGCTCAGCCTCAAGGAGGCAACATTTTATCATCATGGATCTCCACCATATGCACAATGTGCTCTTATCGCTCCTACCATCAGACAGGAGTTACGTAAGCCATAGATAAGCTGGTACTACACCATCGGGTTCAGGAACAGCTACTTTCCTATAAGCAACCGCCTCTTGAATTGACCTGCACAACCAATGGTTACAATGATACTTTAGTGATTATTTGTATACAGTTCAGTACAAGTGTCACTATACAAAAGCACGTAGATCCCTCACCCTACCTCAGCAACGGATCACCTCATGCATTACCAGACTTTCTTTTAATTGTTTTACATTAATAGTTTTTTTCCCTTTATAAGTCATACAGCACTGAAACAGGTCCGTCAGCCCAACTCACCCATTATGAACAATATGCCCCATCTATGCTCGTCCCATTTGCTCATGTTTGACCTAAATTCCTCTAATCCTTTTCTATCCATTAATTGTTCAAATGAACAATTGCAGTATTCCCAGGAATTATTATAAAAAGTGAGCACTGACCAGCCCGTCACAGGCAGACCCCCTCACCATTGAAGAAATTTGTAAGAGGCAGCTATGCTCTCACTGCACTCCTCCAATCAGGAAGAAGCGTCCGAAACCTGTAACGTCCACGTTCAGGAACAGCTTCTTCCCAACCACCAGTCTATCAATTACGACAAATTCCAACTAAACCAAGAACTGCTTTGATTGGACTAGGGACTTCAGGTTTTGCACTATATTGTGTTTTTATCTAGTTTTTGTTTTTGTTTTTAATATATTATATATCAAGCAGTTTTTACAAATCTGATGTGCTGCAATTGTATTATTCTCTTTTTGTTACATATGACAATAAAGTACTTGACATGATTTTTCAGGGTTATTGTACCTGCCTTTACTTTTCTTCTGGTAGCTCATTGCACATTCCCACTATGTGAGACAGTTTCAACTCTCACATTAAACCTATGCCCTCTAGTTCTTGATTCCACTACCTTGGGACTTTTCACCTTTATCTCTTCACCTCATTTTATACACCCTTTAAAAGATCACCCCTCAGTCCCTAGTGCTCCAGAAAATAGTCCTAGCCTCCTCAACCTCTCCCTATAGCTCATAACCCCAAGTCATGCCAATATCCTCGTAAATCTTCCTTGCTCTTTCCAGCTTAATGACATCTTTCCTATAACAAGGTGGCCACAATTACTCTTTGTAATTGTTTTGCATTAACGTCTTGTGCCTTTCTGCTTTTCACTACCTTGTATACAGCGCAAACAGGCCCTTCAGCCCAAACTAAGCCCTCAGCCAGAAACAAACCCAATACTTCTAGTGCAGGTATACAAAAGTTTTTCACTATATCATATGACTAATACCAATTCTGCAAGTGGTGTTTTGATAAGCTTTGCAAAGGTCAGAATGTCTTCAAAAGTGAACAACAATCTCCAAAACCTGAAAATACAACTGACATATCTCCCTTTTCTCCCCCGCTGCATGTAGATAGTTTACATCCAATTGTTATTAGAATGTGGAAAATAGGTATACACTCAACTTTGAAAATTCAGCTGTGAACAGAAACAAGTTGTGGATACAGTACTGTAAATCACCAGATGGTGGCAATAATCTACAAGCAGCATTGCTCACTCAATACCAGTGACCCTGCAATAATGAAGGATTCTTTCAACGTCATTTTTTAAACCAGTGCAGACAGCAAACAGAAAAGCCAGGAATAGTTTCAACTTCTCCAGTTGAATCTTTTGAAATGAGTATCTTGGATTTGAAATAAGTTTGTTTTTGGTTAAAATCGATTAAATGCACTGTGTGAACTTATCTTGAAGTCGAGATAGTTCATAGAATCTATCCAATGGGCAAGATACAATACCATCTTCCTGTGCTGCATATTTCAATAATCCTGAAACTATCTTAAAGGGCCTTGGCAGAAAGCAGCACCCAAGACCCGAAGGTATTTCCGTGTTAATGACAAAGCAAGCAGTGATTAACACACCTCAACTCTTTGTTGGCTCTATATATAGCAAGTAAAATATGACATTTAACTTAATGAATTGATAATAATTAGCCTGGACACTTTCAACATATTCTCCAGTATTCAGCTGGTACAAGCGATCAGAAATACGCTAATGTTAACACGCCATTTTTGCCTGAGCATTGCATGGCACTTGTTTTGATTATGGCCAAAATCAGTGTCTATTAAAAAAGACTGGTATCTTGCTTTGGAAGATTAGTTGTCATTGAAAATGTAGTTAGCATGTACATTTTCAATACAATCAGTGAAGTATAATGCTCATTCTAGAGACAGCAATACATTTTGTGCATTTGGTCAAAAAGGAGTCAGTTTTAAAGTGTTTTTATTTTTTATTAAAGTATATTACTTCGCCCTGAAATAGTTGTCAATGACATCCTTGGCTTGCGAATCCTTGCCATAATCCTGAAAATAAGAAAAAACATTTAATATGTGCATTGACATGTCTCATGATCCCCAAAACAGAAAAATTAAAGTATTTGATAATGAAAGTTTCATGTACTAAAGCAATGAGCAACAACTCTCAAAGTATCAAGCCAGGTTGCTTACTATATGGATTCTTAAGTTAAAATTGCATACAAATTTTGTTTTGTAAATAGAGAAACATCTTAAAACAGATATCGATCAGCAAGATATTTGGAGCAATGGCAGATAGAATTCATTCTTGACAGGGTCCAGCAAGGGTAGGACAGAGAGTAAATGGTAAGGTCTGACAACATATTAATTGAACAGAGGAGCTTTGGGATACACTTGAATTGTTGAAAGGGACAGCAAAGGAAGATAGGATGAAGACAGCATTTGGGATACTTGCGTTAATCAGCCATGACATCAAACATAAAGAGCAGGAACATTATATTACAACTTTATAAAACATTGGTTAAGCCACGCATGGACTTTTGTATATAGATATGTTCATAACACCATAGGAAGGATGGGAATGGGTTGGAGAGGATGCAAAGGAACCACCAGTTGCCTGGGTTGGTGGTAGTTGCACCAGTATAGGACAGTAAGATTCCCCATGGTGAGGTGTTTAAAACAAGAGAGCATGGGTTTAACATGAGAAGCATGTATTTATAGAGATTGGAGTGAGAATTTTTGGTGTCAGAAATATGGAAAGCATAGATCGAGATGTTGAGGATGGAGGTACTATCACACAAAGATCGTAGAAGGCTCTTACTCTAGTATCTTTGCTATCACATTTACACTGCCCTCCTTAATGTTTGGGACAAAGACCCATCATTTATTTATTTGCCTCTGTACTCCACAATTTGAGATTTATAATAGCAAAATATCACATGTGGTTAAAGTGCACATTATCAGATTTCAATAAAGGGTATTTTTATACATTTTGGTTTCACCATATAGAAATTACAGCTGTGTTTATACATAGTCCCCCTATTTCAGGGCACAACAATGCTTGGGACACAGCAATGTTGTGTAATTGAAAGTAGTTATTTTTAGTATTTTGGTGCATATCCTTTGCTTTTGCTTGAAGTCTGTGATTCGGACATCACCAGTTGCTGGGTGTCTTTTCTGGTGATGCTCTGCCAGACCTGTATTACAGCCATCTTTAGCGTATGCTTGTTTTAGGGGCTAGTCCCCTTCAGTTTTCCCTTCAACATTTAAAAGGCATGCTCAATTGGGTTCAGATCAGGTTGACTTGGCCACTCGAGAATCGACATTTTTTAGCTTCGAAAAACTCTTTTGTTGCATTAGCACAGGGGTCGGCAACCTTGTTCGGCATAGGGGCCAGGACCCATGTCTGTGAGTGGATGGCGGGACAAATCTATCGCCATAGTGTGACACTTGATGTTGTTTTTTGCATTAGTTTTCACATATTTTTCAATTCGTTTTCTGCAGTTCCCAAACCTGCCCTGGGACTGGTTGTAGAGCCCATGTTGCCTTCAAGCCCCGAGTCTGGCTGTAGCGCCAAGGTCAGCTCACCTGCCCCGGGACTGGCTGCAATGCCCAGGCCGGCTCTTCTGCCCCGGGACCGGCTGTAGCGCCCAGGTCGCCTGCGTGCCCCGGGACTGGCTGCAGTTCGAAGGTCGCGAAAACGAATTGAAAAAAAATACGCCTGCGGGCTGGATGATTTTGGGTTACGGGCCGGATGCCGCCCGTGGGCCGTAGGTTGCCGACCCCTGCTTTAGCAGTATGTTTGGGATCATTGTCTTGCTGTAGATGGAACGGCCGGCCAATGAGTTATGTTTAGGCACTAAAAATATTTGAAATAGGCAGGCAAAAGGCATATCACAAAAAAGGCATTTATTGGCAAAAAAGGCATGTATTTCCACCACCAAAACATGGTTAAAAATGATAATATAAAGGTATACTACATTAAATGACCAAAGTTGCCTGGTATCACATAATTACTAGCACTTTTTTCAAATTATCTGATGTTATACTATGCCTTCTGTCAGACAGAATATGCTTCAGTTGTGAGAAACTTTTTTCTACCTCAGTCTAGGTCACTGGTGCATACCCGAAACAAGCTACAGACTCTATATTCATGTCGATATCTTGTGCATTACTACTACCTTTGAGAACTTTAGCTATCTTTTGTATTTCTTCAAGATCTTTGTTAGCTAAAATCGCTCTCTCACATTTTCCTTGCATGTCTTACCTACATCGCCAGGAATTTTATGAATATCTTCAGTTATTTTGTTGAAAACCTGAAAGTTATTCACTAATGTTTCGCAACATTTCTCAAGTGATAGCTTGTGGGAAGTTTGCAAAATTGGAAGCAATAAACACAAGATCGCGATGGAGGGACTTTTTCTGCATTGTTTCAGACGATCCTGACTGCAGCAGATTCTTCTTCTTCAAAACAGTTGACGATTTACTTTATCTTTTCAAAATTTGCAGCATAGTAGAGTACAGCAGAGAGCCATGTACCCCCACATAGTCAAAACAGGCTGATGAAGTAGCAGAATCTCAGGTACCATTTCCTTGAACAACTGCACACATGACGGTGCTTTGAGGAAGATTTTCTTGACATTGGAAACTAGGCGCTCGACATTGGGAAACAAGCTATAATGTGCTTGGCAATTCTATGACGTCCTTGAGCTAAGCATGTCAAATGCAGCATTTTGGGGAATAAAACTTTAAGTGGCTTTTTTCATGTACGGAGCTGCATCAGTCGCAAACAGAAGAACATTCTTGTGTTTTATACCGTCTGGCCAAAGTACAGCAAATGAAGATGTAAACAACTGAGCAATAGTTTAGCTGTGTGACTTCTCCAATACTTCCGATGTCAACAAACACACCTTTGATGGTTGACCTGCCTCCATTGTACCGATTACCTCATTGGCAACATATCTTCCCACAGGTAGACAAAAATGCTGGAGAAACTCAGCAGGTGCGGCAGCATCTATGCAGTCTACCTTCGATTTTCCAGCATCTGCAGTTCCTTCTTAAATATCTCCCCACAGCATCGGTTGTCTCATCTATTGAGATCCATATTTTGTTGCATGCAACTTTATCTCTAATTTTCTGCACAACAATGTTGAAGTTGCTGTCAACATAATTTTTCCGTAATGTTGACTCGCTTAGTATAAGTTCCTCTGTGTATTTCTCTAAAAAACCTCTGAGAGATTTGTTTTCCAATTTCCACAGTGGAATTCCAGCATCAATGAATGCCTTGCACACATCACTCGAAAACTCAGATTTCTGACTGGAGCCAGCAATAAATGTAGTGAGGACACAAGCTTTGGTATTTGGCTTGGGTAGTCTACACCCCAGCGATATCAACATTGATTTCTAATTTTAGATATCCCTTGTCACTCCTCCCCCTCACCCTTCCCAGCTCTCCTTCTAGTCCTACTGTCTTCGCTTCTTCCTTTCTTTTTCCTGCTCCCCCCTTCACATCAGTCTGAAGAAGGGTCTCGACCCGAAATGTTGCCTATGCTCTCCATAGATGCTGTCTCACCCGCTGAGTTACTCCAGCATTTTTTGTCTACCTTCGATTTTTCCAGCATCTGCAGTTCTTTCTTAAATAGATCTTGGAGAAGACTGAACTAGCGGGCAGCGGCATGAACGAATGAATGACCGATGGTGGCACCCCGGGTTTCGCCCCGGTGGTGGAAATTGTCTTGTAACTTATACTATGTTAACACATTAATAATAATTTATTAATATTAACGTTAACATAGAAAACGTCACTTTCACAATACAACTAGAGAAAATAGCACGACCTTTTAGCAAAACGGCAAAAAAAAAAGCTGATTTAGGCACTCAATTGTGAAAAAGGCATTATCCTGGTGAAATCATCAAAAAAGGCATGAAAAGGCACATGGCATTTATGGCAAAATCCTGGCTAGTTATGAGGCATTTGTTTGAACTTGAGCAGATAGGATGTGTCTATACACTTCAGAATTCATTATGCTACGACCATCAACAGTTGTATCATCAATGAAGATAAGTGAGCCAGTACCTGCAGCAGCCATACATGCCCAGGCCATAACACCCCCACCACCGTGTTTCACAGATGAGGTGGTATGCTTTGGATCTTGGGTAGTTCCTTCTCTCCTCCATACTTTGCTCTTGCCATCACTCTGATATGTCAATCTTCGTCTCATCTGTCCACAAGACCTTTTTCCAGAACTGTGGTTGCTCTTTTAAGTACTTCTTGGCAAGCTGTAACTTGTTTGTGATCTGTCGGACAGGTGTTTGGGGATTTTTCTTTATTATAGTGAGAATTCTTCTGTCATCAGCTGTATAGGTCTTCCTTGGCCTGCCAGTCCCTTTGCGATTAGTAAGCTCACCAGTGCTCTCTTTCTTCTTAATGATTTTCCAAACAGTTGATTTTGGTACGCCTAAGGTTTGGTGATGTCTCTCTAACAGTTTTATTTTTGTTTCTCAGTCTCATAGTGGCTTCTTTGACTTTCATTGGCACAACTTCAGTCCTCATGTTGATAAACAGCAATAAAAGTTTTCAAAGGTGCTGAGAGCTCTCTTTTATCTGCATTAAGGAGGCAATTAAACACACCTGAGCAATTACAAAGACTTGTGAAGCCATGTGTCCCAAACAATATGGTGCCCTGAAATGGGGGGGGGGGGACGACACTATGTATAAACACAGCTGTAATTTCTACATGGTGAAACCAAAATGTATAAAAATGGCCTGTTGGGATAAAATCTGACAATATGCACTTTAACCACATATGATTTTTTTCTATTACAAATCTCAAATTGTGGAGTACAGAGGCAAATAAATAAATAATGGGTCGTTGTCCCAAACATTATGGAGGGCACTGACAGTATCTAGACGAGAACTTCAAGTGGCAGAGCATACAAAGCTGCAGACCAAATGTAAGTAACTGGGACTATTATAAGGACATTAACCGTCAAGGAAACGGCAGGCTGAGGGATTTGCTTCTGTTACACAACCAGAACTTAATTCTAGACTTTATTGTTTTGTGCAAAAACCACAATGTAGCAGATGTGTTTAGAATTAAATTACCTTAAAATTCACACTCTTAAATCCTGTTATTTTGGCCAAGATTTCAACGAAGCAATGTCGCTTCTTGACAATATCAGATTTGACCTAGCAAATTACTGAATTCACTGACATCAAATGCAATTCTAGCCATATCCCAAAAATATGGTCTCTGGCTATTCAATCAGAGGACCTCACAATGACCTGATACACTAATCCCGTCAGCAGTATCCAGGAACGGAGGACCTTCCTTTCCTTATACCCAGACCAATTGGTGAAATGTGTAGGGAGAAACTGCAGATGCGGGTTTAAGCTGAAGACAGATACAAAAGGCTGGAGTAACCCAGCGTTTCGAGTCAAGGCACGTATGAAGAAGGGTCTCGCCCCGAACCGTCACATATTCCTTTTCTCCACAGATGATGCCTGACCCGCTGAGTTACTCCAGCCTTTTAAGTCGGTCTCCAATTGGTCAAATGCCATTTTTCACAGATCAGCGCATAAAATATGAGCCAAATAATTATACCAACAGTTTTTAGTAACTTATTAAGGCATCACATAAAATAAACTCACCTTGACAACGACACAGCTGCAACCCACAACCTTGCGAGGTTTTCCTTCGCGGTCTATTTTGCAAAGGCCTACCCACTCACCGAGTTTCTTGTTGTCATCAACCTTGTTTAGAAAATGACAGTTATACAGTCTGAATCTTACTATTGATCTTAATGATTAAGGTGAACTTACCTTCTCGCTTACCTTAAGCATTAAGGCAAGCGAGAATCTTAACCGTGCCAATAATATTCAGTATTATACGCCAAATCTAATACTGTATCTCCGACGTTTGGGCAACAATTCAGGCAATTTTCTTCATTCGATTCAGTAGAGGGAGCCAATTGATCATCATTGATAAAGTACAACATTCTGATCAACATTCAGGATATATAGTTCACTCAGAAATCGTCAAATATCTGTGCATCTCAATTTTTATTCTGTAGGAAATGACAGTGGAATAGTCTGTTATAGGATTTGCATATGTCCCATCTCCAAGGTCCTTAATTGACTAACAAATATGTGGTGTCATCATCTACTTAACTTTCCCCAATCCAGGAACACTGTGGTCACAATGTCCCTAGCCTCCATATGTTTGATAAATTTAACAGATCTGAAGATAAACACAAGATTATTCAAATGAGGGGATCAGCCACTGGATGGCACAACTTGCTCAATCACAAGAAGCGTTTAAGTCTCCAATTGCTATTCCTATACTCAGAATGCTAACCTGCAGCTAAATGCAAACGGTCAAGATGGGTGTAGGTTTAGTGTATTGGCATAACCTTTAACCTATAAAGGAAGCTGAGTGGCCTGGCCTACATTTCTGTGCAGTAAGAGGAATAAATATGGCAGGGATAGAAAAATACACTCACCATTTTGGTTTAGGTTTGGATTATGACAAAATATTATAGAATTCAGCCTTAGAAGTGCAAGACCGATCTCATTACAACGTAGTTATGGAAAAAGAAAATGCAAACTCAAATGTTTGTTTAAGATAGTTAAGACTAGTTTAGTAGTCTAGTAATTATAATCATTCACATGCCTCATCTTTTAAATAATAAAAAGAAAGCAATGGTGCACAAGTTGAATCCAAGATAAAATAGCCAATGACAACATTGGCATGGATCTTTATTCAATCCATTATTTGTGCTCACCTTAATCAGGTTGATTTGATGTTCAGCACAGAGTGCCTCCACCAACTTAACATATTGGGCCTCATCACAGTTGCTTGCCAGAACACACAAGTGGGCTTGCCGTCTAAGGGTTGAGAAGGGAGAAACAAATCGTAAAACTTTTACACCAACATCATCCAGGACACACCTCAGCTCTACCCTTTATACTTATGTGGATTAATTGAAGAATCAAAGACAAAGAACATTTATTGTCATATGCACCAATTGGTGCAGTGAAATTTGAGTTACCATGCAGCAACCAAATAAGATAAACATAACACAAAAAACATCCCCCCACAGCGGAATCAACGTTTCCCACTGTGAGGGAAGGCACCAAAGTTCAGTCCTCTTCCTCAGTTCACCCGTGGTCGGGGCCTATTGAGGCCTCCGCAGTCGCTGCTAAGGGCCCGATGTTTCAGGCCCTCGAACACTCTCAGCGGCCCGGAGTCTCCGAATCAGGCACTTCCTACCGGAGACCGCGGCTTCTGACATCCACAAGCCGAGCTGGGCGGAAATTCAATGCTGGCGTCCTCGACAAAAGATCCCAGGGCTCTGCGTTGTTAAAGTCAGCGCTGCCCCGCGGCTGGAAAGTCAGAGCCGCCAGCGGCTGGAGGCTCCGCTGACCACAGCTCCACGGTGTCAAAGTCAGCAGTCTCAGCACTCCGGAGCTCCAACAGTGGAACAACTCCGCAGTGGAATCCAGTGCTGCGTTGGTGGTGGACATTCGGAGGAGAGGAACACCCCTGTCCCTAACAATGGTGTGGATGTGCAGTTTACCAGGGAGTTCAAATACCTTGGAGTGTACCTGGACAGTAAACTGGACTGGTCCAGGAACGCTGAGGACCTGTACAAGAAGGGACAGAGCCGGCGGTACTTTTTGAGAAGGCTCCGATCCTTCAACATCTGCAGTAAGATGCTGCAGATGTTCTGCCTATCGGTGGTAGCCAGTGCCATCTTCTTCACTGCCGTGTGCCAAGGTTGTGGACGCCAATAGGATCATTAAACTCATCAGGAAGGCTGGTTCTGTCCTGGGGGCAGAGTTGGAATCATGGGAGGTGGTCTAGGAGGGGAGGATAATCCTCAAACTGCAGAGAATTCTAGACTAGACAGTTCACCCCCTCCATAACACACTGCTCAATCTTCTGTCATGGGGTAGACTGAGACTGACTCCCCCCACCCCCACCACACCAAGCCTTTCCACTCGTCACTTTAATTTCATGCATTTTGTTTTTTTTATGACTGTTGGCAGATCAATTTTCCTCCTGGGATGAATAAAGTTCTATCATATCGTATGCTACATATTATCTTTATTAGATGGCACTATTGTTCAAATAACAATCGGCAAACTTGTATTTTAAGTTCATACCCTATTTAAGGCCAGATAATTTAACAATTACACCAGGTGTGAATTTCAACAATTAAGTAAGAACAAGGCTTATTTTGCTTTTTACTAGGTTTTTGTAAACCGTAGACAATTTTAAAGTTGCACTACATCACATTCTCCTCATAGTTCATTTAATTACATGCTATATTTATTGCAGTTGATCAATTACGGTAACTCATGAAATTGACAATAACTCACTTATCCAGCACTTTGGCAGCTTCCCGGAGACCACAACACAGGCCATCGTGGATGTATGCTGTTTTCAGCACCTCCTGAAGTGCAGTGTTGACATCCATGACCCCTCCTGCGGCGGCTATGCTACGAAGTTGGAGGAAATAATAATGAAATTTGGTTATTTACCATAGCAAAGCTATTATCATTTAAGAACGCCACAGCAGAGCCACAAAGTTGTCAGCAAATTTCTTTCACTCATTGTCAAGAGTGAAGGGGTATCCGACATTAGAAAATTCATCACTTCAACAATGCAGCTTATATATCATTGCAAAATGACTGTAGGTTCTGGAAGATAAACTTTTAGTAAGCAAATATTTTGGAAACTGAGGGTCTCAGTTTGTTCAAGTAAGACAGCACTACCACAATACAGATTATGCAATAAAAAAATTACCATGTTATCAATTCTTGTATTATACGTCAACTATATTCAAAATGCAACCAGTCAAAATAACCAGTTAGTAATTGGGATACCAAGCATTAAGTACAAAAAAAACTGCAGGCCATGAGATGGGGCATCCTTCTTTCCACAACCACATGAATACCTCTACAAAACATATCCAGCTGCAGGAATTAAACCTAAAGAACCAGCCCCCACTTGAACGCTCTACCAACCCCAAAACATCCCAACGCTGGCATCTATGGCGGCCATGGTGGCACAGCGGTAGAGCGCTGCCTTACAGCGCTTGTAGCGCCGAAGAACCAGGTTCAATCATGACTACGGGTGCCTGTCTGTTCGGAGTTTGTACGTTCGCCCCGTGACCTGTGTGGGCTTTCTCCAAGATCTTCGGTTTCCTCCCACACTCCAAAGACGTACAGGTTTCTAGGTTAATTGCCTTGGTAAATGTAAAATTTGTCCCTAGTGTGTGTATCATCATCATCGTTGAAAACATCAACGCGCACGAAAGTGATCGCAAGTGTGGATGGCCGTTGGCTCGCTAGGAGCTCGTCCGCCCTTTGACAGGTCTTGTTTTTGGTCCTGCTGGGGGTCCATAGCCCCCTCCTCACCTGGCAAACCAGGTGGGGGAGACGGTTTAGTCGCCAACTATCCTACCATGGAGCAGGTAGCACAGGATTACATGGTACCAGTGGCGGGGGGGAGGAACTCCCCCCCGATTTGACCTTTAGTATGTGTGTGTAGGATAGTGTTAATAGTGGGCCGAAGGGCCTGTTTCCACGCTGTATCTCTAAACTAAAAAAAATCTAGTGAAAGATCTTTTGTAAAACTGCTAGAAATCTGAAATGACACAACATTGGGAAAAAGTACATTCGAAAATGTCAGAAAAAATGATCACCTTTGAGGTAAAAATCAAAGGATCTTTCTAAAGTTGCTGCCTGATGTTGAGAATTTCCCAAAAATGTAAGTCGGCTGGGGACCTTGCGTCCGTATGGCATTAACATTGAATTCTCCCAATTTTGCTAGCCCTTGCTGTCTCCTCCCCTTCCTTAACCCTCTAGCTGTCTCCTCCCACCCTCCCATCCGCCCGCCCTCGGGCTCCTCCTCCTCCTCCCCTTTTCCTTCTTTCTCCCACCCCCCATCAGTCTGAAGAAGGGGTTCGGCCCGAAACGTTGCCTATTTCCTTCGCTCCATAGATGCTGCTGCACCCGCTGAGTTTCCCCAGCAATTTTGTGTACCGTGGAAGGACATTACCTGGTTGTCTGATCCCTGCTCAAACCATCATCACCCCAATCACATAGCCTTCTCATCCTTATCATGACCCCTTGTCACCCCAACATTCGTCCACTTCCTTTTCCATCACCAAAAAAAATCCCCATCCCACCGAACTATCGGATCTGTGGTAATCCTCACCAATTTGCTAAGTGTCCTGGGCCTGATCCATCTACCAACTTTGCACTCCGGACTCATCTCACATACGTTCAGAAAGGTTGAGCAAAATAAATGTAAAACTGTTAACCATCAGTTTGAAAGAACATCCCAACCAACCTTCCATCTGTAATCTTTTTCAGTCGCATGGCTCAACTGGAACTAAATAGATAGACATAGAAACATAGAAAATAGGTGCAGGAGTAGGCCATTCGGCCCTTCGAGCCTGCACCGCCATTCAATATGATCATGGCTGATCATCCAACTCAGTATCCTGTACCTGCCTTCTCTCCGTAAGTAAACCTACTGTTTTGACAATACTCCCCTACCTCGGGATCCCACCCCTGTGCCCACTTGACCCCAAACACCTCTCCCCCATGCATGCTTCACTGACCGACTGTGCTCGGCTCCACCTGTAGCAAGCACACTCTTGACACCCTCTCCACCGGTACTGAACAACCCCCCCCCCCCCCCCCCCGACACTACCGCTCCCCCATGGTGTCACCTGTACCCCCGCCCCCCAGGCCCGGGCAGGGAGTAGAGGGGCTGAAGAGCAACAGGAAGAGGGTCTCGGCGCCGGCCCCTCTGCTCCCATTGCGGGCCTCCTTCCTCGCCGCTTGACGTGGGTCAGGCCGGGGAATGGAGCACCTGGACCTAGAGTCTTCTCCCCGGCCTGTCTTCCCAGAGCGGACCCCGGGACTCCTCGGTCGGTCGGTCCCTCCCTCCTCCTCCTCCTCTCCCCCCGCCCGCCCGCCGAGCAACCCCCGCCTCTCACTCGGTTCACCCACCATTCCTCGGCCATCTTTCGGCGTTTATTTTCCCAGAAAGTTGCGGTTGTTTCGCCGCAATGCGGGCGTCGGCGGAGTGCGTCGGGTGCGGGCGGTCGGTTGGCGGAGTCGGCGCGGCTTCGGGACGCGGGATGGCGGCGATGGCGCTGCGATTCTCCGCCTTGCCTCCACTCACTCACTTACTCACCCGCGGCAACGGAGGCGGCAAGATGGCGGGAAAAGGCCGCCCCGCGCCGACATCGGTCCTTATATAGACGCGGCGCCGCCAGAAGCACGCATGACGCAACGACGCTAACACGTCCGCACCACCCGCACGACGCAAGTCAGATCACCTGCCTGACGCAAAGTCCTCACCCGCCTGACGCAATGACGCAAAGTCCAGATCAAAGATTTCTTTGGTCCAGATCAAAGATCTTAGAGCAGAGCCCTGCTCTAAGATCTTTGGTCCAGATCACCCGCCCGACGCAACGACGTAAAGCCCTCACCCGCCCGACGCAACGACGTAAAGCCCTCACCCGCCCGACGCAACGACGTAAAGCCCTCACCCGCCCGACGCAACGACGTAAAGCCCTCACCCGCCCGACGCAACGACGTAAAGCCCTCACCCGCCCGACGCAACGACGCAAAGTCCTCACCCGCATGACGCAACGACGCAAAGTCCTCACCCGCATGACGCAACGACGCAAAGTCCTCACCCGCATGACGCAACGACGCAAAGTCGAGACCAAAGACCTGAAGCACATTTTTTCTTATTTTTTTGACAAATTAAACACTCTTGACCAAAGGTCCTATAGCTATAGGATCTTTGCTCTTGACTCATGACCACCCAATCTCCATCCCCCCGTCTTTGGTGTATCTGCTCCTTCCATTTTCTGTAGAAACACGTAAGAGGGGAGGAAAAAGGGAGATTGGGTGATCACGAGTCAAGAAAGTTTAATTGTCAAAAAAAGAAAAACTGTAATTCCTTATTTCTATCACAGGAGCAGCTCCGCGGGTCGGGCAGCATTTCTGGAGAACATGAATAGGTGACATTTCAGGTCGGGAGCCTTCTTCAGACCCGCTGGTGCAAGTGGTTTGGTCGCCGCACTGGAGAGTCCAGACTCGCTCTGTGCGTGTGGCGAGTAAGATGTTGCAATCGGGGGTACACAAAAATGCTGGGGAAACTCAGCGGGTGCAGCAGCATCTATGGAGCGAAGGACCACTCCAGAAGGATCCTTCGCTCCATAGATGCTGCTGCACCCGCTGAGTTTCTCCAGCATTTTTGTGTACCTTCGATTTTCCAGCATCTGCAGTTCCTTCCTGAACAACATGTTGCAATCGGGAGCGTGTTTGGTGTTTTGTGAATCAGCCCGCTGTGTTCCCCAGTGATCCGCTATAGTTGTTGTTCCCGGCTTTGAATTAGTGCAATTGTGTAAGAGTTCTTCCGGTGTCTTCATTGCCTCGAGTCATTTCACTGCGGCAGGTTTGATGTGGTGGTCAAAGGTGCATTGGCAAGGACGAAGGGAGGGTGTGCCGGAGGAATATTATATCGCCCGGCCATAAACCCGGCCTATGATAACTGCGCCGGCCGAGGTGTCTCTGGCGAAAGTGACAGGACAGGCTCGGACTCCGGGCGGAGAGAGGCTGCAGCGGCCACGGGCTCAGACTGCCCGCTCCGGGCCAAGGCTCCAGCAGCTGGAGGGCTGATATCTGTCCCCGGCACCGGCCCGCCGCCGCCATGACCACTCCAGAAGTCACAGGTAATTCTGTCTCCGGTTCTTCGCGGCGTGGACGCGTCCGGCTTCCCTGTTTCTGTGTAGCATTCCTCTCCAGAGATGCTGCCTGGCCCGCTGAGTTGCTCCAGCATTTTGTGTCTATTCCCTGTTTCAGTCCCGCTCTCTTATTTTCACCCCAGGATTTGTCTCGCAGCTCCTCGGCGCACAGCAGGGCGCCGATCGGTCCATCGAATCGGTACCGGCTCAGAGCACATTGATCAGGCTTGTAAGGCAGTACATTGTCTCCTGTTCTCTCTCCCCTGATATCTCCAGCCACCCTCAGTAGTTTAGTTTATTATAGTTGTAACGTGTACCGAGGTACAGTAAAAAGCTTTTTTTTTTGCATGCTATCCAGTCAGGGAAAAGACTAGATATTATTACAATCAAGTCATCCACAGAGTACAGATACAGAATGAAGGGGAAAAGGTTTTGTGCAAGGACTTGCACTGTCCATTCATTTCTAAAAATTGTATGAACTTAACAGCTAATTTCTCTCATTTCAGGTAGCCCCGCCATTCCTCCTCCCTCTCTCTCTCTCTCTATCCCTCCTCCACCCAAGTTACACTAGCTTCTCATTTTCACCAATGGCCTGTTCCCTTTGTCACCGTTACTTTTTTGCGTATCTTTCATTCATTGTTCTTTATCTCTCCACATCACCGTCTATATCTCTCGTTTCCTCATCCCATACCAGTCTAAAGAAGGGTCTCCACCCAAAATGTCACCCATTCCTTCTCTCCAGAGATGCTGCCTGGCCGGCTGAGTTACTCCAGCTTTTTGTGTCTATCTTCAGTTCTGCAGTTCCTTCTTACACACAGCTAATTTCTTGCAACCGCAAGGGATGCTACACTTGTCGCTTTACCTCCCCCCTTGACTCCATTCAAGGACCCAAACAGTCGATCCAGGTGCGACAGAGGTTCACCTGCATCTCCTCCAACCTCATCTATTGCATCCGCTGCTCTAGATGTCAGCTGATCTACATCGGTGAGACCAAGCGTAGGCTTGGCGATCATTTCGCCGAACACCTCCGCTCGGGCCGCATTAACCAACCTGATCTCCCGGTGGCTCAGCACTTCAACTCCCCCTCCCATTCTGAATCCGACCTTTCTGTCCTGGGCCTCCTCCATGGCCAGAGTGAGCACCACCGGAAATTGGAGGAGTAGCACCTCATATTCCGCTTGGGCAGTTTGCACCCTAACGGCATAAACATTGATTTCTCCAATTTCCGGATCCCTTGCTGTCTCCTCCCCTTCTCAGCTCTCCCTCAGCCCTCGGGCTCCTCCTCTTCCTTTCTCCTTTCTTCTCCCCGCCCCTCCCCCACCCTACATCAGTCTGAAGAAGGGTTTTGGCCGGAAACGTTGCCAATTTCCTTCGCTCCATAGATGCTGCTGCACCCGCTGAGTTTCTCCAGCACTTTTGTCTACTGCTAATTTCTAACTGTTCATTTTTATTTTATAGTTTGATGCATTTTCAGAATGTATTTAAATTAATGGAGCCTATGAAGTATATGGGAAACAAGATCTAGTCTGCAGCAGGAGATGTGTATAATCAAATAATTTGAGGAGTTAGCTTGCAAAGTACTTATGCAATATTATATTTTGTACATTACATTCAGTTATGTGTACCAATGCCTAAAAAGATGTATTAAGGTTTTGTATCAATACAAATAAAAACCCAAACATTAAGAACTAAGAATGATTCCAAAAATGAGTGGGTTAACATATGCGTTTGACAGCACTGGGCCTGTACTCGCTGGAGTTTAGATGGTTCAGAAGGGACCTCATTGAAATTTACAGAATAATGAAAGGCATAGATAGAGTGGGTGTGGAAAGCATGTTTCCATTGGTGGGAGAGTCTAGGACCAGAGGTCATACCCTCAGAATTAAAGGGCTCTCTTTTAAAAAGGAGGTGAGGAGGAACTTCTTTAGTCAGAGGTTAGTTAATCTGTGGAATTCATTGCCACAGAGTGCGGCTGAGGAAAATCAGTGGATATTTTTAAGGCAGAGATAGACAAGTTCTTGATTAGAATGGGTGTCAAGGGTTATCGGATAAAGGCAGGAAAATGGGATTAGGTGGTCGAAATCAGCCATGATTGAATGGCGGAGTAGACTCGATGACCCACTGATAGATTAGTCTGGTAGACTAGACTAATTCTACTCCTATGACTTGTGAACGTGAACTAACGATGAGTACTGAACTTTGATAGTAGAAATTATTTTATAAGTGTTATCCATAGTTTTCTGTGATAACTATTCAACGAGTTTACCCTTCCATTGACTCAACTTACACTCATGCTGCCTTGGCAAGGCCACCAGCATTTTCAAGGATTAGTCTCACTCCATTCTCACTCCCTCTTCTCCTCTCTCCCATCAGACAAGTGATACAGAAGTGTGAAAACGCACATCTCCAGGTTCAGGGACAGTTTCTTCCCAGTACGTGTCAGGCCTCTGAACCATTTTATCATCAACTAGAGAGCAATCCTGAGCTACTATCTACCTTGGACTAATCAGGCTTTACTGGACTTTATCTTGTAGTAAATCCCTTTATCATGTATCCGTACACTGTGGATGCCTCAATTATAATCATTATTGTCTTTCCACTGACTGGTTAGCACGCAACAACAGTTCTGTATATCTGTCCTGTATTTTGTTCTGAAAATTCTACGGGCAGTCAGACCATAGAAATTCCGTAGAGAAAGGGACAGGTTTAACAGTTTAACAAATCAGTGGGTCAGGCAGCATCTCTGGAGAACATAGATAGGGGACGTTTCAGGTCGGGACCCTTCCTTGGACTGATCGTAGTAGGGGAGAGAGAGCTGGAAAAGAGTTGGGGGTGGGTCCAAGCCAGACATAGCTGGATACTGGTGAGGAGGATACTTTAGATTGGCAGAGGCTGGACAAAGGTTAGAGATAAAAATAAGACGAAAGGGTGTAAGATAAGGAGAGGGGAGGAGTGAAATGAGAAGCCAGAGGAAGGGTTATAAGTAGAAGGGGGTTGGGGGATAGTGGGAGAAATGGGAGCAGACCCGAGTGATGGCACAGAAAAGAGGGTGTGGGGGGGGGGGGGACGTTATCCAAAAACGAAGAATTCAGTGTTCATACTGCTGCGTTGTAAGCTATCCAAGCGGGATTATGAGGTGCTGTTCCTCTAGTTTGTATGTGGCCTCACTCTGGCAATGGAGGAGGCCCAGGCCACAAAAGTCAGTGTGGGAAGGGGAGTTTAAATGGTGTTCAAACAGGAAATACAGCCGGCAAGTGCAAGTGTTTGGAGAAATGGTGGCCTAATCCGCACTAGGTCTCGCCGGTGTAAAGGCGGCCGCATCGGGAGCGCAGTGTGCAGTTGGTGAGGTTAGAGGATGTGCATGTGAACCTCTGTCCCTCCTGGAAGGGCTGCCCAGTTCCCTGAATAGACATGAGGGAGGAGGTGTAGGGACAGGTGTTACATCTCCTGCGGTTCAGTTCAGTTCAGTTTAGTTTATTGCCATGTGTCCCGAGGTACAGTGAAAACCTTTTTGTTGCGTGCTAACCAATCAGCAGAAAACAATACATGACTACAATCAATCCATTTACAGTGATAAGGGGAATAACATTTAGTGTTATTCCTCTGCTGTCCCTCAGACTATTCTTGATTAGACTTTGCTTGCTTTATCTTGCACTAAATGTTATTCCCTTATCATGTATCTATATATTGTAAATGAATTGCAGAAGATAGTACCTGGTAAAGAAAGGGCTCGGCAAATCGTTTATTTGGGTTAGTTTAGAGTAAGGATGTCTCCTTACTCGCCCGATATTCTGATATTCATCCTCGGACTATCTGTAATTGGACTTTACTGGACTTTATCTTGCAATAAATATTATTTCCATTCTCCTGTATCTGCACACTGTGGACTCTAGATTGTAATGGATAGTCTTTCTGTTCACTGGACAGCAAGCAACAAAAAGCTTTTCACTGTACCTTGTTAGAGGTGACAATAAACAAAACAAAACTTTTGTAGTTTCTTTAATCTGTTTTAAAAGTTTCTATGAAAGTTCTCGTGATTCCTTGTGGCATGCTGGAAGAGAAACTTTGGGCAATGTTAGTCAATGTTGGTTTACCATGAGTTGAATGCATTCGTGTTTCCTAGTTAGCTGCAGCACTAATCAGAAATATACCGAAATAGTGAAAGGCTTGGATAGAGTGCATGTGTAGAGGATGTTTCCACTAATGGAAAGATATGAGGAGGAATTTCTTGAATCGGTGGGTGGTGAATCTGTGGAACTCTTTGCCACAGAAGGCTGTGGAGGCTATCAATGGATATTCATAAGGCAGATAGATAGATTCTTGATTAGCACAGGTGCAGGAGAATTGGGTTAGGAGGGAGAGATAGATCAAGTAGACTTGATGGACGGAATAGCCCAATTCTGCTCTTATGACCTAATATAGTGCAACTTGTGGAAATACTGGTCTTCATTATTCATATACAGATTCAGATTAATTTATCGTTATATACAACAGGTGCTATGACAGGTGCTATGACACAGTCTATATAATAATGATAGATACAACAATATGAACAAATGCAAAACAGCAGAATGATGCAAAATTGTAGTGCAATCTGAAGAAGTGCAAAATAAATACTCAAGTGCAACAATGGAATAACTGTCATTTCTTACTTTATTTAATTATTAAATATTGTTATATTGAGTTATTTTTTAATACGTAATGATATCCCATTATATTATTGACATTTATTTTAAGGCTCTTCTTATCAATATTATCCTCAATAAATTAGACCTACATCTCCTATAATAAACACAGTGCAACTTTTGGAAATTGACATTAACCACTTATTTGACATATTTGAACAGATTCACGTGATCAAAATGGGAATTCGAGTGAAGAACCGGAGAAATGGACAAAATCTCAAATTTTCACACTGATATCTGCAGCATCGATGAACTTTAGCTCGATGATTTGTTATTCAATTCTTGGACCTTTCTTTCCAAAAGAGGTAATTAACAATTTGATGGTAATTTAAAAAACATTTTTTAAATCCCTCTTCATTATTTTTTTAGTGAATCCTGAACTTTGAGTTAGGTTGTTCAAATGTTGTTGAGTGACTAGGCTCAATAGGTTTCACAATATTGGGATATTGCACTCATTGTTAATAAGTAAACTGTTGTTGCTGATAAACCCATTCTTACTTCAGGAATTATTCTGGTGCATCTTTGTGGCATTCCCTCTCCCACAAGTACATAGAGATGTACAGCACAGAAATAGGCCCTTTGGCTCACCAGGTCCATCTCAACCTCGACCAAGGGCGGCGGACTGTGCATTTATGTGAATAACACATGGTGCACGGACGTTGTTAGGATTGGTAGTCACTGCTCTGCTGACCTGGAATACCTGATGTTAAAGTGCAGGCCCTTCTATTTGCCCAGAGAATTCACATCGACTGTTATCACTGCAGTCTATGTACCCCCGGACGCTAATGCCAGGCTAGCAATGGAAGAGCTGCAAGCTGCTATCAGCAAACATCTATCTGCTCACCCAGAGGGGGCATTTATTGTTGCGGGTGATTTCAACCACTCCGACCTTAAAACTGTACTCCCCAGGTTCCATCAGCATGTTTCCTGCCCAACCAGAGGAAACAATATTCTGGACTTAGTTTATACTAATATTACTGAAGCCTACAAAGCCCTCCCCCTCCCCCACCTTGGTCAGTCTGACCACCTCTCTCTGTTCCTGCTCCCCAAATACACACCTCTGATCAGACGTGTGAAACCTACCATGAGGACAGTGAAGGTTTGGCCTGAGGGGGCTGTCTCTGTTTTACAGCAGCAGTTTCAGCAGACAGACTGGAGTCTGTTTGCTACTCAGTCCACCTTCAATTCACAAGTGGACATCAACTCATACACCTCAACAGTTATGGACTATATAAAATTCTGCACCGATAATGTCACTACCCACAAAGAGGTAAAGACCTTCCCTAACCAGAAGCCGTGGATGAGCAGGGAGGTCAGACTCCTACTGAAGGCTCGCGATGCCGCTTTCAGATCTGGCAACGCTGAGGGATACAGCTCATCCAGGGCCAATCTGAAAATGGGAATTAGGAATGCCAAACTCAATCACAAACGGCGGATTGAGGAGCACTTCCAAAACAACTCTGACCCCAGGCGCATGTGGCAAGGAATCAAATCCCTTGCCGATTACCATAAAGTTAACACCCCTCCCACAGACAACGCCACCCTTCCTGACGAGCTAAACCATTTCTATACAACAAAACCCCAGCCATCAAAGTTGCTCCACGCCCGAATGAACAACCCCTCAGTCTCTCCACCTCTGCTGTACAAGATGCACTGAGCAAGGTGAATGAGCGCAAAGCTGCCGGCCCCGATGGCATCCCTGGCCGGGTGCTTAGGGCATGTGCTGGACAACTATCCCCAGTCTTCACCGACATTTTCAATCTCTCACTGGCCCAGGCTGTTGTCCCCACTTGCCTCAAGACATCAACCATCGTGCCAGTGCCCAATCAGTCAGCCACAGGGAGTCTCAACGATTTCCGCCCAGTGGCACTCACCCCTGTCATTGCTAAGTGCTTTGAGCGGCTGATCTTGGCTCACCTCAAAGCCAGCCTCCCCCCCACACTGGACCCCCATCAGTTTGCCTACCGGGCCAACAGGTCTACAGAGGACGCCATATCGGCGGCCCTACACTCTGCCCTGACCCACCTGGACAACAACAACTCCTACATCAGGTTGCTGTTCATTGATTTCAGCTCTGCCTTTAACACTGTCATCCCCGCCAGCTTGATCACCAAACTCAGCGGACTTGGCATCTCCACCTCCCTCTGCAACTGGACACTGGATTTCCTCACCAACAGACCACAGTCTGTTAGGGTCAACAACCTCACCTCCTCCACTATAACACTGAACACCGGCGTGCCACAGGGCTGTGTGCTCAGCCCTCTCCTCTACTCCCTCTTCACCCACGACTGCATCCCTAAGTACGGATCCAACGCCATCATTAAGTTTGCTGACGACACCACGGTGGTAGGACTGATCAGTGACAACGATGAGTCAGCCTACAGAGAGGAGGTCCAGCACCTGACAACCTGGTGTGCCAACAATAACCTCGTCCTCAACTCCAAGAAGACGAAGGAAATTATTGTCGACTTCAGGAAGGTCAGAGGAGGCAGTCATACCCCCATCCATATAAACGGGACTGAGGTGGAGCGCGTCTCCAGCTACAAATTCCTCGGGGTACATATCTCGGAGGATTTGTCCTGGTCCCTCAACACCTCCAAGCTGATCAAAAAGGCACAGCAGCGCCTTTACTTCCTGAGGAGGCTCAAGAAAGCCCACCTGTCCCCCCAGATACTGACCAACTTCTACCGCTGTACCATCGAGAGCATCCTGACCACCTGCTTCACGGTATGGTACAGCAGCTGCACTGTTGCGGACAGGAAGGCACTACAACGGGTGGTGAAAACCGCGCAGCACATCATCGGTGCCCCACTCCCTGCCATGGATGCCCTCCACCGAAAACGGTGTCTGAGACGGGCTGGGAAGATCATTAAAGACCCCTCCCACCCCAACCATGGACTGTTTGCCCTCCTCCCATCAGGGAGGCGGTACAGGAGCCTCAGGTCTCGTACCAGTAGGATGAGGAACAGCTTCTACAATTATACCATCACATTGCTGAACTCGGAGTCCCGCCGATAGATTTCTCCGGTCCCTCCGTCCCCATTGTTTAATTATTCTGTATTTTTGATTATTCTGTATCTTCTTTTTTTTTAAATTTCTATATGCACTACTACTACGGACTGACGCAAAACTGCATTTCGTTGTACCCATACTTAGTATTTGTGCAATGACATTAAAGTTGAATTGAATTGAATTGAATTGAATTGAATTGAATCTCAACCTCTTTGGCCTGCATAAGTGGTCCAATGGATATTTGAGTCTGAAGAATGGTCCCAACTTGAAATGTCACCTATCCATGTTCTCCAGAGATGCTGCCTAACTTGCTGAGTTACTCCAGCACTTTGTCTTTTTTTGATCCTGTGGATCATATTGCCAAAGAGTATCAATGAAGATGGACAGAGGTGGGATGAGGTTTCACAGTTAAATTACAAATACTTCTTAGCAACAATGAGTTTATTAATGATCATGTGTTATGGATTTGTTCTCTTTTGTTCTCTCTTTGCAGGCAGAAAAGAAAGGAGTTAATGCCAGCATTGTTGGAATGATTTTTGGATGTTTTTCTATATTCAATTTAATATTTTCACTGATCATGGGAAAATATGTAAGTATAATATTAACGTTACATTGAATTAATGCATATTGGATCTAGAGTTTTTATTTAACTTTTCTTGTGTTTTGTTTTATAATATTCTTGTTTGAATGTTAGAATGATGATACTCCTTTACCAAAGTTTTTTCAATTAGTGAATATCTGCTATTATTTATTTTACTACTTGATCTGTCCATCGAAATAGTTACATTTTAAAGATTGGTGAAAAAAAACAAGAAATTACTTGCCTTATTTCCTCATAACTTTGCTTTATTTCATGCTATCATTAAGGAAGCAGTATAAGTACATTTTGACAAAACAACAATAAGCTAAAGTCTGAGGAAGGAGGCTCGACTCGCAATGTCAACTATTCCTTTTCTCAGAGATGCTGCCTGATCTGTTGAGTTACTCCAGCATTTCGTGACTATCAACAATAAACAAAAGATAGACACAAAATACTGGAGTAACTCAGCGGGACAGGCAGCATCTCTGGAGAGAAGGAATGGGTGACATTTCGGGTCGTGACCCTTCTTCAGATTGAGAGTCAGGGGAGAGGGAGATGCATAAGGAAGGGAAAGATGTGAAAGCAAGACATCAAAACAGATGGGGATCAAGGAAAATGCAGAATAGATCATTGTTAGCAAGGAGAAGGTGACGACAAAGCAATCAGCGATCAAATGTAATCGGGGACAGACAGGTTGGTCAGAGAACTGGGAAAAGGGAGGGAAACTGAAACCTATTTAATCCCATGAGGGTCATTGACCCAGAAAGTATGAGAAATTGTCATATGAAGAGTTTCACTGAATCTTTTGAAGAGTTTGTATATTAAGGATTTTTTAAAACAGTGTTTGATACAAATGCTGCATCCCCTGCATCACTAGGGTTCTATACAACAGTATAGAACACATGTAGACACAAAGTGCTGGAGTAGCCAGTCAGGCAGCATCCCCGGAGAACATGCAGAGGTGATGGTTTGGATTTGCCTTAATTGGCAACGCAAATGTGGCCCATAACATTTTCTTTATCTCAGTGGCTGAGGTATATCTCTCAGACAATGGCAGACCAACTTGCCCTCGTATCAAAGCACAAACTTGTTGTTGGTTCATCTTGCAAGAAGGTGACCCTGTATACAACATCCATATCATCCTCTATGACAATAAACAATAGGTGCAGGAGTAGGCCATTCAGCTCTTCGAGCCATCACCACCATTCAATGTGATCATGGCTGATCATCCCCAATCAGTGCCCTGTACCTGCCTTCTCCCCATATCCCCTGACTCCGCTATTTTTAAGAGCCCTATCTATCTCTCTCTTGAAAGCATCCAGAGAACCTGCCTCCACTGCCCTCTGAGGCAGAGAATTCCACACTCACCACTCTCTGTGAGAAAAAGTGTTTCCCCGTCTCTGTTCTAAATGGCTTACTCCTTATTCTTAAACTGTGGCCCCTGGTTCTGGACTACCCCAACATCGGGAACATGTTTCCTGCCTCTAGCGTGTCCAAACCCTTAACAATCTTTTATGTTTCAATGAGATACCCTCTCATCCTTCTAAACTCCAGAGTGTACAAGCCCAGCTGCTCCATTCTCTCAGCATATGACAGTCCCGCCATCCCGGGAATTAACCTTGTAAACCTACTCTGCACTCCCTCAATAACAAGAATGGCCTTCCTCAAATTAGGGGACCAAAACTGCGCACAATACTCCAGGTGTGGTCTCACTGGGGCTCTGAACAACTGCAGAAGGACCTCTATGCTCCTATATTCGATTCCTCTTGTTATAAAGGCTAACATGCCATTCGCTTTCTTCACTGCCTGCTGTACCTGCATGCTTACTTTCATAGACTGATGAACAAGGACCCCCCAGATCCTGTTGTATTTCCCCCTTTCCCAACTTGACGCCATTTAGATAGTAATCTGCCTTCCTGTTTTTGCTACCAAAGTCGATAACCTCACATTTATCCACATTAAACTTCTTCTTCCATGCATCTGCCCACTCCCCCAACCTGTCCAAATCACCCTGCATTCTCATAGCATCCGCCTCACAGTTCACACTGCCACCCAGCTTTGTGTCATCTGCAAATTTGCTAATGTTACTATGAGCATTCAACAGATGCTGTTTGGTGTTCCTATTTCTTCCTCCTTATTCTATTACTCTACCATGGGTACAGTGCCCCATTGGGGAAAGTTGGACCATGATCTTTAGCAGCAATTGTCTATTGACTGTTGTCTATTGCAGAGACTTGCATCTTCAAGCAACAAGCCCTATCCTGCGCTGATTATATCACTGGGCCATCTCAGCAAACATTCTGGGTCTGGATGACAGTGGCATCCAATTTAATTTAGTTTAGAGATGGAACATGGAAACAGGCCCTTCGGTCCACGGAGTCCAAGCTGACTATTGATCACCCATACACTATTTCTCACATGCACACCAGGGACAATTTAAAGAAGCCAATGAACCTATAAAGTTGCATACTTTTGGAGTGGGGGAGCAAACCGGAGCACCTTGAGAAAACACACACAATCACATACAGAAGGCACCCGTAGACAGAAGATAGACACAAAATGCTGGAGCAACTCAGCTGGACAGGCAGCATCTCTAGAGAGAAGGAATGGGTGATGCGCTGTAGGCAGCAACTCTACCACTGTGCCATCCAAATGGGAGTGCAGTTCAGGTATACACAATGTATATAATTAAGTCAACAATATATGTTTGTGCCATTTGGAAATTATAGTATTTGCATGACATTAGTGCTCCAATATTGGTTCTAGTGATAGAGGAAAAAGCAGGAGGATTCTGTCAAAGTGGCCACAACAAATTGATGCAGTGTGTTCCATAGTTGCAGGCTGAGTATGATGGTGAAGTTGGTACTCACTGAGAATGCGCTGAAGTGGAGTCATAGAGTGATACAGTGTGGAAATAGGCCATTCGGCCCAACTTGCCCACAATGGCTAACATGTCCCAGCTACACTGGTCCCTCCTGCCGGCATTTGGTCCATGTTCCTTCAAACCTGTCCTATCCCATGTACCTGTCTAACGGTTCCTTAAACGTTGGGATAGTCCCTGCCTCAACTACCACATCTGGCAGCTTGGTCCATACACCCACCACCCTTTGTGTGAAAAAGTTACCCCTCAGATTCCTATTAAAACTTTTCCCCTTCATCATGAACCTATGTCCTCTGGTCCTCGATTCCCCTACTCAGGTCAAGACTCTGTGCATCTACCCGATCTATTCCTCTCGTGATTTTGTATACCTCTATAAGATCACCCCTCATCCGCCTGCGCTCTATGGAATAGAGTCCCAGCCTACTCAACCTTTCCCTGTAGCTCACACCCTCTAGTCCTGGCAACATCCTCGTCAATCTTTTCTGAACCCTTTCAAGGTTGACAATATTTTTCCTTATCATGGTGCCCAGAACTGAACACGATATTCTAAATGCGGTCTCACAAACGTCTTATACAACTGCAACATGACGTCCCAACTTCTATACTCAATACTCTGACTGATGAAGACCTATATGCCAAATGCTTTTTTAACCACCTTATCTACCTGCGACTCGACCTGCAAGGAACCATGAACCTGCACTCCTAGATCCCTCTGCTCTACAACACTCCCCAGAGGCCTACCATTCGCTGTGTAGGTCCTGCCCTTGTTAGACATCCTAAAATGCAACACCTAACACTTCTCTGTATTAAATTCCATCAACCATTCCTCTGCCCACCTGGACAATCGATCAAGATCCTGCTGCAATCTTTTACAACCATCTTCACTATCTGCAAAACCACCCACTTTTGTATCATCAGCAAACTAGCCAATCCTGCCCTGCATGATTTCATCCAAACCATTGATGTAGATGACAAACAGGAACGGGCCCAGCACCGAACCCTGAGGCACGTCACTCGTCAAAGTAATGCTGAGAGAGACTATTGATGAGTGTATATTGTTTGATGTCATTGACCATACTCTTCATCATTTTACTGATAGAAGTGAAGTCAACATTTATAATTTGAAATACAGCCAAACTCCATAAAATGGATTGCGTAAGAAATTAAAGCTTGATGAATGGCACGGCTGCTGATGTATCTATCTTATTAGAATGCTTTCAATAGGTATTGCAGTTATTCATGAAACTTTGAAATGTGCTGTAAGCCGCTTCTCTCAGTTATACCTTGATCCCTGGCCTCAAAACCATATGTTGGGTGCAGTACTGTACATATTTAACTGCTTTTTCTTGTACCAATGCATGGAACGCAATGATAACTCTCTTTCACAGTGTGTACGTTTGGAGACCGGTTGGTAATTGAACAATTCTCTCAGTGAGAAATGGAGCACAAGGTTGTATAATCTGTAACTTTGAGCACCAGTATCTATACAGTTTAAAGTGACAATCAAGCTAGGATACAGGGGTCCAGGTGGAGCAGTAAAGCTGTAACCTGCTGTCTGAAAAGATGCACTTAATAGTCCAGAAGTTTATGAAACTGTATTAATTTATATCAGTGACATGTTAAAGCAGACTATTAGCCTGTAATTAACCAGCCTGAGGAAGAAGGGTTTCGGCCCGAAACGTCGCCTATTTCCTTCGCTCCATAGATGCTGCTGCACCCGCTGAGTTTCCCCAGCAATTTTGTGTACCTGAGAAATATACTCGTTGGGAATGATTTTTTAAAAATTGGTTAAAAATCAGTGGATTACAATTTTTTAAGTGTGGGCGTTTAACCGATGAGGATGAATATTAAACATATGGGTGGCATAGTTGCTGGTACAGTTGCTGCCTTACAGCGCCAGAGACCCGGCTTTGATCCTGATTATGGGTGCTGTCTGTATGGAGTTTGTAGGTTCTACCCATGACCTGTATGGGTTTTCTCTGGGTCCTCCGGTTTCCTCCCACACTACAAAGATGTACAGGTTTGTAGATTAATTGGCTTTGGTAGAAAATTGTAAATTGTCCTGCGTGTGTATGTAGGATAGTGTTAGTGTGCGGGGATCGCTGGTCGGCGTGGATTCGGTGAGCCGAAGGGCCTGTTTCCGTGCTGTATCTCTAAACTAAACTAAAGCTACTCTGATTTCCTAATGCTTGTGCGTTAAACATGAATTGATAGGCATTTTAGTTGACCATTTGAGCGACCAGCTAACTTGTTTTATTCCCCCAGATTGTGCAAATTGGTGCAAAATTTATGTTTGTGGCTGGCATGCTTGTCTCTGGTTGCTGCACTATTCTTTTTGGGTGAGTTACGTTCTTTACTATCCATGCTGCTCAGGTTACATCTTTGGGAGTCTGATTGTGTGGAACTATTTGTAAAACAAATTTAAAACTATTTGCATTTTATCAATAAATGACCAGAAGGGAGGGAGATTCAATGAAATTATAAACATTGATATGCAGGATTATATAATTTTGAAATTGAAGTATTGGCTTTGGACCCGATTGGTGTTTTCTTTATAATGGTATATTGAGAACCAAAATCTTAATTCCCTGGTGCAAATGTGCGTAGTAAATATCATTTTACATTGAATTTTAATGCAGTTTTATGTTAACAAGAATGATCCCAGGGATGATTGAGTTAACGTATGATGAGCATTTGATGGCACTGGGCTTGTACTCGCTAGAGTTTAGAAGGATGAAGGAGGACCTCATGAAATTTACCAATAGTGAAAGGCCAGGATAGAGTGGATGTGGAGAGGATCATTCCAATAGTGGGAGAGTCTAGGACCAGAGGGCACAGCCTCGGAATAAAAGGACGACCATAAGAAAGGATATGAGGGGGAATTTCTTTCATCCGAGGTTGGTGAATTTGTGGAATTCATTAGCAGGTCATTGGGTATTTTTAAAATGGAGATTGACTAGTTCTTGATTAGTGCGGGTGGCAGAGTAGCAATGTTACAAAATTTTGAGATTTAAAATATCAAGTCTGCAACTTATCCCTTCAGATAAAGCATAAAAAGAAGTTTAATTTGACACCTAATTCACTTTCATGTCTTCAGTATTAAAAGTTATGGCCATTTTCATACTCGGAAATTAGCATCTTGTTCCCTATTGCTTTTCCATTGACTTAACACAAAAGCTGTGATCAAGGACAGTCAAGAGCCCATAACGTTCTTAAAAATTAAGAGAACTGAAAGAAATGTTCAGTTATTATAGATTGAAGCATTCTGAAACAAATATTAAACAATCTTTCTTGGATGACCTGAAATTAAAGCATATAATTAGTTAGTTACCTAATTGTAGCTAATTACAAAATTCAATTACTAGATCTAAACATCTATCCATTTCCTAAGAAAAGATGAACATTTTTAAATAGCCCAAGTGTCCAAATAACATTCACACAAGAATTCACAATATAACATGATTTTTAAATCTCATTGTCATGAATTTATAGGCCAAATGGAAGGAATTTTATGTTTAATTGCCGTAAATTAATGGGCTTTTAAATCATCTTGCGAGTGGGTTTTTGTGGAACGCGATCGATTGGAACGTTGCGGTTGCAGTGAATTTGAAGCCCATATCGGCAGGAAAAACACTGCCGGTTCGTAAGGGGCCAAAATCACATTTTCTCCAAGGAAATTTTGATTAAAGTCATCCTAAGAAGCAAGTTTATATGTAAAATATACGACTTACCCCGTGTTTCGTCCCCTATGTGAGATCCATCCCGTTAGAAGTCGCTTTTTTATTTTACTCCGGTGATTAAATTGTTCCCCGATTTTTTTTAAACTTCCGAGAACGGAAGTCGGAAGGATTTTTCTGCATCAGCTGGCAGGCTGAGAAAATCTATCTCGGACAGGCAGGAGAAAACGGCATATTAATTCCCCCCCCCTCCCTCCCTCCCCCCCCTCAAAGGCGCCAAAGTCGCGCACACGGCCAGTGGCAGAACTGCAGCGCCGCTGAAGGTAAGTATTGTAACATCGCTATGTCAGAGGTTACGAGGAGAAGGCAGAAGAATGGGGTTGAGAGAGAAACATAGTTCAGCCATGATTGAATGACAGAGTGGACTCAATGGGCCGAAGGGCCTAATTCGGCTCCTATGACTCATGAACTAATTTGTTCCTTAATGTATCTGCATTCCAGCACATTAAATCACTATCTCACAACGTCAGTAATCTGTGTTCGGTTCTGACATCAGGTGCTGGCCCGCGTGGAGTTTGCATTTCCTTGCTGCACCACGTTGGTTACCTTCCACATCCCAACAATGCGTAGGTTGGTAGGTTCATTGGCCATTGTAAATTGTCTCTGGTGTGTAGGTGAGTGGTAGGATCTAGAGAGGGTTGATGAGAACATGAGGAGAATAAAAAATGAGATTAACGTATCATTATTGTAAATGGGTAATTGATGGTCGAAGAGGACTCATTTGAAAGGCCTGCTTTCATGATGTATGAGTGCATGACTCACAGATTTAGCATAGAATCAGCCCCATTCTACCAGCCCCCATCACTCGTGCCTAACTCTGAAACGTTGAATTGAGTCCACAACGCCAGCCTGGCTTTGATCAACCCCTTGAGATCTGACCACCACCTCTCCATCGCTATTGCCAGTCACCCTAAAATCAACCTCCTGATTAAAGTCTCTACATGATCCTCGATTACAAACTCTCACCTCTCAGGATCGGATGCATTTTCTCTCCCCTATGTCAGCAATTTCCTTCTAAAAAAGATACAAAGTGCTGGAGTAACTTAGCAGGTCAGACAGCATCCCTGGAAAACATGAATAAATGTCATTCTGGGTCAGGAAGAAGGGTCCCGACCTGAAATGCCACCTATCCGTGTTCTCCAGGAATGCTGCGTGACCCGCTGAGTTACTCGCTTCATGATGTGAACAGTAGAATTACAGCTGTAACCAAATGGAATGAGTTGATGTGCATGAAGTAAATCTTTAAAACCATATATAAAGAGAACTAAAGTGAATAGGTGAAGGGGAAAAGATTTAATAGGGTCTGAGGGGTAATGTTTTTGCACAAAGGCTGCCAGATGAGTTAGTTGAGGCCTGGACTATCCTAACATCTAAGTAACAGTTAGAGAGGTACATGGAAAGGATAGGTTTGGAGGGATATGGGCCAAATGCAGGCAGGTAGGACTACTGTAGCTGGGACATGTTGGCTGGTGTGGGCAAGTTGGGCCGAAGGACCTGTTTTCACACTGTATCACTCTGACTGAAGGCAGTGTAAATGTTTGTAATGCTTACCTGTCAAATAACATGGTAAAACATTTAGCATTCCTTTCTTGAAGTTGATACCAGTTTTTATTTCCCTTTTCAGCATATTGAATTTAGCCCCAGATGGAGCCATATTTATCTCTTTGTGTTTCATCGTAAGATCAGCAGATGCAATCGGTTTTGCTGCAAGCGCAACTGCATCATTCTCAATTCTTGCTGCAACGTTTCCAAATAACGTAGCTACAGTTATGGTAATAACAGATGTAATGCCAATACTAAAGCGATGATTAACATTATTAAAGAGGGAAACATTGGTCATGAAAATATTATACATTGTACACATATTAATTTATTTTATGAAACTTGATTTCAATCAGTTCTGTAATTTTTAATTTGTTTGCCTTTTTGGTGCACCTTCTCCTTGTTATACTTTCCCGAACTGTGGTGTGCAGATTAAGCTCTGTGGCTATTCTCAGCCATCAATAGGAGATCCTCTACCTACTTAGACATGTTTGGCCTACGAATATGAGGACTATCTGCTTTATTCTTTACCATTTATCGAGTAATTTTGGTGGTATATTGGCACACAAAGTAGAACCACATAGAGCGACACGGTGGCACAGCGGTAGAGTTGATGCCTTACAGCAATTGCAGCGCTGGAGACCCGGGTTCAATCCTGACCACGGGTGCTGTCTGTCCGGAGTTTCTTCTTTCTCCCTGTGACTACGTGGGTTTTCTCTGAGATTTTCGGTTTCCTCCCACACTCCAAAGCCGTACAGGTTTGCAGGTTAATTGGTTTCATAAATGTAAAAAACTGTCCCTGGTGTATAGGATAGTGTAATATGTGTGGGTCGCTGGTTGTCGTGGACCTGTTGGGCCGAAAGGCCTGTTTCCATGCTGTATCTCTAAACAAAACTACACACCTGTCCCATAGCTGAAACAATTTTTGTTGATCTGTTGTTTTTAATTATTTTATATTTACAGAATTTAAAGCCGCAGTAACTCAATCTCCAAACTTGTTTTCCCCCCTCAGGGATCTCTGGAGATATTCTCTGGACTTGGCCTAACATTGGGTCCACCTATTGGAGGCTACTTGTATCAACTATTTGGATATCAAATTCCTTTTATTTTGCTGGGATGTATAGTTCTATTAATGATACCTTTGAACATGTGCATTTTACCAAGATGTGGTAAGCCTCTGCATCTTAAATTTTTTTGTTCTTGCTTACTTTTTGAGTCAACAACAACAATCAGTTTTATTTGTCACTTGCACATAAAGTGTAAGTGAAATGAATTTGCCAGCAGCGGTACAATGAAAAAGAACACACACAAACATCCACCACAGCATTCATCACTGTGGTGGAAGGCACAACATTTGGCCAGTCCTCCTCCATTTTCCTTGGGGCTAGTGCTTAGTTTACAGATAAGGCATGGAAACAAGCCCTTAGGCCCACTGAGTCAATGCCAACCAATGATCAACCGTACATTAGTTCTATGTTATCTCAGTTTTGCATCCTCCGCACTAGGGGCAATTTACAGAAGCCAATTAGCCTGAAAGCCAACAAATATTTGGAATGTGGGAGGAAACCAGAGTACCCGGAGAAAACCCACGTGGTCACAGGGAGAACATGCAAAGTCCACACAGGCAGCACCCATGGTCAGGATCGAACCCGGGTCTCTGGCGCTGTGAAACAACAACTCTACCGTTGCACCGCTATATTGCCCTAGCTGGATGAATTTCTGGGTGCCACTTAACAGAAGGGTGGATAGCCAGTTGCTTAGGAACCAGCTGTTGTACTACTTTAGGCGAAGAAAGAGTACATAGTTGCAGAAAAAATGGGAGGGGAGAAGTTTCAGAAGCCGTATCAATGAACCAAATCGAGGAAAACTAGAACTAATATGTTGGCAAGTATAGGTGGACCCCGAGTTACGAATGGGTTTCATTCCTGAGAACTATCCGTCAGCAGATTTCTCTATGAATACAACCACTTTCTATTTAAGAAGGAACTGCAGATGCTGGAAAATCAAAGGTAGACAAAAGTAGTCTGAAGAAGGGTTTCGGTCCGAAAAGTTGCCTATTTCCTTCGCTCCATAGATGCTGCTGCACCCGCTGAGTTTCTCCAGCACTTTTGTCAACCACTTTCTATAGTAACCAACATACACTTGCATTAGTTATTTTGTTATAATGTATAATCTCCATAACTCAATCCCATAATTAATCTTGCGTCCTTATGGCATTAACATTGAATTCTCCCAATTTGGCTAGCCCGTGCTGTCTCCTCCCCTTCCTTAACCCTCTAGCTGTCTCCTCCCATCCGCCCGCCCTCGGGCTCCTCCTCCTCCTCCCTTTTTACTTCTTTCTTTCCCCACCCCCCATCAGTCTGAAGAAGGGTTTCGGCCCGAAACGTCGCCTATTTCCTTCGCTCCATAGATGCTGCTGCACCCGCTGAGTTTCCCCAGCAATTTTGTGTACCTCCCATAATTAATCTAATGGGATATAGCCAATCATTAATTAATATCATTAAACATTTTATTATTCTCATTATTATCTTGTAAAATGCTTTAAAACTTTATGGGAGAATCTGCGCAAAGTTGTATTTTGATATGTCAGGTCATTCGTAATCATGTTACACGCTGTTTAAACAGAGATTTTTGAAGAAGGTTTGTGTTCATAAATTCAAAAGTTATAGGTGCAGAATTAGGCCATTTGGCCCATCAAGTCTACGTGTACAAACTCTACTTGTAACAAAGTACAAATGCTGTAACTTTCAAGAATGGAGGTGATCTAATAATGTAGCGGGTGTTCTTGCTTTTCAGATGGCGTTGCCAGTAGTGGCAGTTTCTGGCAGCTGGTGTTAATCCCTAAAGTTACTTTAATGTGCCTGATTATCTTTTCCATAAGTTCATGCATTGCATTCCTGGATCCCACCATATCCTTGTTTCTTATTGAAAAGGTACTTTTTTTTTTAATATCCTCTGTGATGCATTCCTTCTATTTCCTTTTATCTTGTGAGGTATGAGGAGTGAACTAATTCAGCTTTTTAAAAAAGCTAAACCCTGATTTGTCTGGGTAGTATCAAACCATTCTCATTTTAGATGTGTTGACTTGTTTGTGAATTAAATGACAAGGTAAATTTAATGTGAAACTTTTCAAACTTTATCCCTGGTTTCTTTTAAAGGGAAAATAACATAGAAACATAGAAAATAGGTGCAGGAGTAGGCCATTCGGCCCTTCGAGCCTGCACCGCCATTCAATATGATCATGGCTGATCATCCAACTCAGTATCCCGTACCTGCCTTCTCTCCATACCCCCTGATCCCCTTAGCCACAAGGGCCACATCTAACTCCCTCTTAAATATAGCCAATGAACTGGCCTCAACTACCTTCTGTGGCAGAGAATTCCACAGATTCACCACTCTCGGTGTGAAAAATGTTTTTCTCATCTCGGTCCTAAAAGACTTCCCCCTTATCCTTAAACTGTGACCCCTTGTTCTGGAGTTGCTGTAAACAGTTTGGCACAACTGTTGAGGATTTGTGGTTAAATAAAAATTGTTAAAGGATTTTTAAAAAAGGATTAAAAAAAAAAGAGAAATAAAACTTGTGGCTCAGTGGCGCAGCGGTTGAGTTGTTGCCTTGCAGCGACAGACACCCGCTTTAATCCTGTCTACGGACGCTGTTTGTGTGGATCTTGCATGTTCTCCCAGTTGGGCTTTCTCTGGGTTCTCTGGTTTTTTCCTACATTCCAAACACGTGTGGGTTTGTAGATTAATTGGGTTCTATAAATTGCCCCTAGTGTGTATGATGGAACTAGTGTACGTTCTGTCATTGGTCGGTGCAGACGCGGTGGGCTGAAGAGCCTATTTCTACGCTGTATCTCTAAACTAAGCTAAAATAAACTAAAAAGGAAGTTGCACATTAAAACTAGAGTAAAACTATTAAGAAGTGGAACAATCATTAGTTTTTCTCACAATGGTTAGTGGAAAATCTACCCTCTTTCTAAAGATTGGGATGTTCAGTGCATATTGCACAGGGCAAATCCAAGATTTTTGCATCAGAAGAATGAAGCAGCATTACCATTGACCTTTATAAACTCTGCACATTCCTGTTTTTCACATTATGGAAAGGATAAAAAGGTAATAGTGAAATTATGAAGGATTCCCAAGAATGATAGCTGTACTGTCGCCATCTTGTGGCCGAGCCACTTTGGTCTCGAACCCTCGCTTGTCGAGCGCAAGATCTCTCGTGAACTGGTGTGATCTGGGTCTAACGATCAACGCCAATCTGGGTGGTCAGGTGACGGGGTGCAGCAGATGACAGAGTTAGACTTCACTTGTCAGCCATCGCTTTTGTACTAATATTAAACTGTTTAAATATTAAATGAGTGTTTATACAACACACAAATCTCTTCAATGGTCCAATTAAACAGGAGGAAAAATGACAAGGCTTGTAATGACTGTAGTAGCGAACCTTAAACGATATGACAAAATAATCATGGAGAATGTGGTTCTCTCTGTGATGAATCTAAAATTAAAAATCAGATGGTCATTAATAAATATCAAGTTCAAGTGAGTTTATTGTCATGTGTCCCTGATAGGACAATGAAATTCTTGCTTTGCTTCAGCACACACAACATAGTAGGCATTTACTACAAAACAGATCAATGTGTCCATATACTATAATATAAATATATACACACATGAATAAATAAAATATTGATGAATCCTTGGGAAATGTCTTTATTCGGTGGAAATAAGGAACTTGCTATTAGGTGTAGCAGAGATATATTTAATAAGATGCAGGATGCATACTTGGGAAAGAAAGGAAATGAGTAACATGGTCCCTGCAGTTAGATAAAGTGAGATTGTTAGATTTTTAGATATTATGGATATTGGGTGATATGGGATTAGCACAGGAAAGTGGCACTGAGATAAAGTATTAGCCGTGATCCTTTGAATAGCAGAGTGAGCAGGAGGGGAAAAGCAGCCTGTATCTGCTTCAGTGTCTTGTGTACTTGTGACTGCGTGGATCATACATCATTTAGAGTCAAAGAAACGGGTTGTTCGACCCACCGAGTCCAATTTACCAACAGCCATTTACTCTAATCATAGATGAATCCCATGCTGTTCTCCCCACATTCCCATCTCTCCCCTCACTCCCCTACTGCTTCCCCGAATCTGGCATTCATAGAACATAGGAAAGCACAGCACAGGGCCCACAATGCTCGCGCTGAACAAGATGCAAAGATAATCTGAACACGCAATGCTCTTGTCATTTGTTCTGAATTAAAGGAGGTGCCGGATCATCAGTTGCTGGAAAATCGGTGGTGAACCTGTATCAGATAAAAGCTTTTTAAATAAAAAATAGTTTTAACTTGTTTCAATGTGGCTTATTTAACTACTTGTATTTTTAAAAATATGTAAAGCCACGTATGATTTATGCAACGTTGACTGTAATTTTTTTTCTTACATTTCCCAGTTCAAATTGAAGCCTGGATCTGTGGGACTAGTGTTCCTGGGACATGCATTGGCTTATGCGCTATCCTCTCCATTTCTTGGATTGCTGTCTGATAAAATACCAGTAAGTATTGGCTTTGGCTTATTTCATTATAAAGATTTTAATTCACAAATACAGATCTTTTTACCTGTGATAAACTTCCCTTTTTTTATTCAACTGATTTTTGTTGGTGTTCAAGAAAATCTAATAATCTTGTTATAGAAATTAAAATGTAAATGTCATAACTTCAGTTCATGATTGCAGATGGTGTTTAAAAAAAATAAAAAAATAAAAAATGCTGCAGTCAGTGATCTGTCATACCTGTCTTAACAGTAAGCTAGGATTTGGAAGTTTGCAAGATTTGTTCTGGTATTCCTGGATGTTCAGGTTGTGCATTTTGAAATGGTCTGCTTGCTTGGGTCCTGCCACAGGCAAATGTGGTCACAATCAACAAACTATAAATGAATGGAAAGTTTCCTCTCGCCTGTCTTCAGCTGTAAACTTTATGACTCACCTATGCTTTCCAGTGTAACTGTGAAGATGTGCTGTTTTGCCATCACATTTCAAATGATAACCTTGGGGTTAGTTTAAAAAAAAAAATAGATAGTACCTTTCATGACTGAATGTATTGAAGTGTTTTATAGCTAACACCGTACTTTACAACTATAGTCTCTGTTGTACTACCCACGACATTTAGATTATAGAAAATATTATATACTTGGTGCAAGGTCTTCATAAGTGATAGGAGCAGAATTAGTCTGTTCGGCCCATCAAGGCTACTCCGCCATTTATAAGATTATAAAATCATAAGTGATAGGAGCAGAATTAGGCCATTCCACCCATCAAGTCTACTCCGCCATTCAATCATGGCTGATTACCTTTCCCTCTCAACTCCATTCTCATGCCTTCTCCCCATAACCTCTGACACCTGTACTTATCAAGAATCTATCTACAGTATCTATGCCTTAAAAATATCCATCGACTTGGCCTCTTTGATCCTAAAGTAAAGTATATTAGCCGGGTTAGTGACTGTGCTAATGAATGGGAGGGAATGAAGTTGGCTGCGGAACCCTTGTGAAGCAGCTAAAAATAATAAAAAGTCAAACTCCTGGAATTTCTGAAACCTTGAACCTAAAATACAAATAAAGTGAACCATTTCCTGTAAATCAGCATCTGTAAAGAAATATGTTAATATTTTTATTGAAAGGTATTTTAAAATTATTTTCTGCTGGATGGCACGTCACCAAAGTGTTTTTAATATTGATTAATTGTAAAGGATTTATTATTTCTCTGGCATGTCTTTTTCCGACAAAACGGCTTAAACCTGCTTGTGCTTTTTACAGTCTGCATATTAGGCTGATCTCAGATACCAACCACGGAGCACAAAAACTTAAATAATCTCAAAAAAAGACAGTGCGCTGGAATAACTCAGCAAGTCAGGCAGCATCTCTGCATGGATAGGTGATGTTTCGTGTTGGCACTCCTCTTAAGACACATTCTCTTGACCTGTCCACATTCCCCTGAGATGCTGCCTGATTTGCTAAATTTCTCCAACACTTTGTCTTTTCTTTGTATAAACCAGCGTCTGCAGTTCCTTGTACCTCAAATAATCTCACTTTGATTTACAAACCATCTTCCACCCAGCAGCATTATTGTTGGTAAGGGCTTTAGAATTGTTTCCTAGTGTCTTTGCCCCTCTGGTTAACCTGGAATGATCACTTTTGGTGCCTTAAAGTGTAGTAGTGTAGAGAATTACACCTTTCGTTGCACAGTTCATTCAAATGGGTATTGTTGATTTGACAATACAAATTAGATTGTAATTTAGTGATTGAAACATAGAAAATAGGTGCTCGAGTAGGCCATTCGGCTCTTCGAGCCTGCACCGCCATTCAATATGATCATGGCTGATCATCCAACTCAGTATCCTATACCTACCCTCTCTCCATACCCCCTGATCCCTTTAGCCACAAGGGCCACATCTAACTCCCTCTTATATATAGCCAATGAACTGGCCTCAACTACCTTCTGTGGCAGAGATTTCCAGAGATTCACCACTCTGTGTGAAAAATGTTTTCCTCATCTCGGTCCTAAAAGATTTCCCCCTTATCCTTAAGCTGTGACCTCTTGTTCTGGACTTCCCCAACATCGGGAACAATCTTCCTGCATCTAGCCTGTCCAACCCCTTAAGAATTTTGTAAGTTTCTATAAGTTCCCCCCTCAATCTTCTAAATTCTAGTGAGTACAAGCCGAGTCTATCCAGTCTTTCTTCATATGAAAGTCCTGACATCCCAGGAATCCTACTTCAATACTTAGACACAAGGAACTACAGATCTTGGTTTACCATAAAATACACCAAGTGCTGGAGTAACTTAGATGATCCGGCAGTATCTATGGAGAACATGGATAGGCAGCATTTCGATTCTGAAGAAGGGTCCTGACCCGAAACATCACCTGTGCATGTCCTCCACAGATGCTCCCTGACATTCTGAGTTACTTCCGCACTTTGTGTCTTTTTTACTTTAATACTGTAGCTTTCAATACCATCACCATAGCATATAAAGAACAGGGGGGATGTTGATTTCCTGAAAATCTAATGGTGCAATCTAGAATCCCAAACTGGACTTGATAATTCTCATTTTGCTGTCTTTTTTTCCTTTTCTCCTTTCCTCAATTCCAGAGAATTAGGAAATGGTTAATGCTGGTCGGAAGTTGGCTAATTGCAGTGAGTTTCCTGTTCCTGGGGCCAGCACCCTTTTTACACATTAAGGGGTAGGTATCTTAATAGTTTTGTTTTATTCATCACACTGTTGGGAATGTGTTGTTGCGAGTGGTGAAGCAGTGGCTTTTGGTCTTCATCATCTATTAAGTTGCCCACTGAAGTTTGGCAAGCCTGCCACCTGTATGATTCCAGCATGGCAGGGGCGTATGCATTGCATCACGGGAGAGACATTACATTTTATACAGCCATGAGAATGCGTGAGAAACATTTAAAGTTCAGGGCTAGGAAGCTTTCTCAGCAAACATCTAACATTCGACATCGTTTAGATTCATAATTAGTCCTACAAAATTTTAATTTTCCACCTGTCCGTTGAATGACAATTAGCTCAAGATTATGTCACAACATTGAATGTGAGGTTTGCAACAAACAGGCTTTGCAGAGGCAAAATATTATTATTAGCAAAATGAGGATTTCTGTACATGATTTTTAATGTGGAGACTCATGTGGTATAGTCAATTTTATGTTGCAATAAAGGTGATCACCAGCAACACACCATTGTCGGGATTAGCAGAAACTGGATCATTGTGCAATGATGTGGAATATAATACCTGAAACAATGGTGGAATGGGGGGGAGAATTTCAAAATGAAATCGGACAAAAATTTGAAGGGAGAAAAAAAACGAGGAACAGTGAGAAAGAGTAAGGGAGTGGACTAATTGGATAGCTCTCAACGTGAAAGAATGATACTCGAATGATAATTTATTGTCAAATGTACCTAGGTACAGTGAAATTCCTTGTTTGAATACAATATACAGGTATGCAAAGAGTCGCCATGTATAGGGCACCGACAAATATGGCATATGTCAGCTAGTTTCTCGTGTGTATTCAGATTAGCCAAATAAAGACTTCGTCATAAAATCATAGTCATAGATTCATACAGCGTGGAAACAGGCCCTTCAGCCCAACTTGCCCACACCGGACAACATGTCCCAGCTACACTATTCCCACCTGCCTGCACTTAGTCCATATCCCTCCAAACTTATCCTATCCATGGACTTGTCCGAGTACACGCCGATCAGTAATTCCCCGCACACTAACTCTACCCAACACACACTTGGAACAATTTTACATTTATACCAAGCCAATTAACCTACAAACCTGTACGTCATTGGAGTGTGGGAGGAAACCTGAGCCGGGGGAAACCCATGCAGATCATGGGGAGAACGTACAAACACCGTACAGACAGCACCAATAGTCAGGATCGAACCCGGGTCTCTGCGCCACCACGCCAAATGGAAACATTTGATTCCAGAAAGGAAAAGACTAGGAAAGGGAGAAACAGCAGAGATTGTAAATGATTATTTTGGAACAAGAGACAAAAGAACATCCTAACAATAATGGGTAATCAGGGAAGGGAGGAACCTAGAATAACAATCCATCATTGGAGAAAAAGTGCCAACCAAGCTAATGGGATTGAAAGCTAATTACGTGCCGTGAACCTCTTGTCCAAAATTGTGGCTCTTACAGGATGTGGCTGCAGAGATAATGGATGCATCGGTTGTGTTGAGCATCCAAAGAACCTACTAAGGAATGTAGATAAAAAAGTGTGGGAAGGAACTGCAGAAGCTAGTTTACACCAAAGATAGACTCAAAATGCTTGAGTAACTCAGCGGGTCAAGCAACATCGCTGAAGAAAAGGACTAGGTGAGGTTTTGGTTCGAAACCCTTCTACAGATTGAGAGTCAGTTAATTTATATTTTGTATTGGGGACCCTTCCGTAGAACTGGGGGAAGAGAAGAGTCAGTCCCTGGAAATATGAACTCCAGATAGCTGAGTAGACAAAATAACAAAATATATTCAAGGCAGAAATTTGAACTGCAAAGTGTCAAAGAGTATGGGGAGAAAATGGGAGAATGGTGCTGAAGACAAGATTGGGTCAATCTTGATCTAATTGAATGGCAGAGGAGAGTGTAGCGACCGATTGTCCCGATGGTTGTACTCCTGTTTCTTATGGTTTGTTAGCTGATTAGCAAAGAACACAGTATTCTAACAGCATTTATAATTCTTTGCCTATGCTTGCAATAATTTAGGTTGGAGTGTGACAGCAACTGGTTCAATTAATATCTTTCTAATGATTTATCTTGTTTCTTTTGCCTACAGGCAGTTATGGTTGTTTATTTCAATGCTGGTAGTAACTGGATTTTCACTTAGTTTGTGTGGCATTCCTCTTTTTCCAGAAGTCATCACATGTGTTTAGTAAGTACGAACATAATTTTTAATATTTGTCTGCTGAGGAGAGTTTTATATATTTGTCTTTGTGAAGGCATGAGCTTACAGCAGATCCATATGCCTTCATCCAAATCTTTTATACCAGTTTCATAATCGTTTAATATAATTATAATGAAATAATAGGCGGAGAATTGTAATGGTTCCAAACGGTTGTTTCAAGTTCTCATTGAACTTTCATAGGAAATTAGAAATAAGATTTTGCTACTTTTTCCAACTATGGCCCTAAAATTGCATGTTTTAATCTGACTAAATGGTCTGATTATTGATTCATTGGATTTTGCCACATTCAAAATTCAGCGTATAATTTTCCATAACTGAAAATTGCCTTACCTTTAAAAGTTGTGGCTGTTTATTAAATTGTCTATTACAGTCCTCCAAGCCAATATCCACGCTGTGGTAAATCCTTAGGTTTAAAGTCAGCATTAAATGTTTTTACCGAAGATGGACACAAAATGCTGGAGTAACTCAGCGGGACAGGCAGCATCTCTGGAGAGAAGGAATGGGTGACTTTTCGGGTCGAGACCCTTCTTCAGTCGGTTTAAACCAGCATCTGCAGTTCTCCAGACTGAAGAAGGGTCTCAACCCGAAACATCACCCATTCCTTCTTTCCAGAGATGCTGCCTGCCCCGCTGAGTTACTCCAGCTTTTTGTGTCTATCTTCGGTTTAAACCAGCATCTGCAGTTCCTTCCTACACATTAAATGTTTTCAGCTTTGCGCTGATGCAAGTTGTAATTTGACTGTCAAGAATCCAGCTGACACAGAAAACAAAGAAAGACACAAAATGCTGGAATAAACTCAGCAGGTCAAGCAGCATCCATGGAGAACATGGATTTGCGATGTTCTGGGTCAGAACCCTTCTGGCAACTTGGATAGATGATGTTTCGCTTCTATATTCTCCCTGGCACGAAATCAGTTGGATTCCCCCAAAGTTCTATTTGACAGTATTTTCATTCAAACCAAATGTCAAATTGATGCAAAAGATGTTTGTGCATTTGTAAATTGGCTATCAGATATTACTATATAAATGAATTAATTTCAATATCAATATATTGTTTATGAGTTTATTTTTAATGTCATGTTTGTAAACCCGAAGCTTTTACTAAGCTCACATGTTACCGAAGATAGTTTGACTGTTAAGTCTGATTGAAGAGCAGTATTTGAAGCAATTATTTTTAAACATGAGGTATGACAACTTTTCATTACAAAAAATGTCTTCTGGATCTGTGACAATTAAATTACATGAAGGAATGTCAACCTAACAAGTTGGGAAACTGCACGATGTCTGATCACTCCACAGTTCTTGCAGTGTATAGGACATATTTAAGAAGCTTTTCTAAAAAATAGAAAGAGATTTCAATTTAATAATTGGTTTTGACTTTAATTTTTTGTTCAGTGAAAGGGGATTTGAAAAAGGACTTGGCACTTTAGGCATAGTGTCTGGAATATTTGGAGCATTTTGGTGTCTTGGGTATGTACCTACCTACTTAGAAATCCTTCTGGTAACGATAGAAATACTACTTATCAATAATTCAGTAGTTAACCATTGTGGAACTTTTTAATGCTCTTCTGTCTAAGTAACTTATGCCCTAAATATTCAATTCAAAATGACTTCACTTTAGCACAGATGTCAGGAGTTATGGGGAGAAGGCAGGAGACGGGTTAGAGAGGGAAATATAGATCAGCCATGATTGAATGGCGGAGTAAACTTGATGGGCCGAATGGCTTAATTCTGCTCCAAAAACCTATGAACTTTGTGTAGATGACTGCCACCTGTAAAATGATAGTTTGCACTCCACGTTTTCCCAGTGCTTGTTCTAACAGCGATTCACGTGAACAGAGAACATGTGACAGAAGCACACTTACAAAGCAAGTATTAATGAAAAATATGATCTGAACTTAATGTTTTAATAATACTGATGCCAACATATGCAGGCTTATTTAGATAACAGGCACCTTACAAAGAAAGCGCAGTCTAAAGTACACTCTTGCAAGGAGCAATGGTAGCCCCTTGACTTGCCTGTCAGGTCAAGGAGAGAAACACCATGTGATGAGGACAGCAGCAGATTCTCTTGGCATTTGAAAGCCGACAGAGTTGAAGTTTTGTAAATCAGCAAGGACTCAATGTGCTGAATTGCCTCCTGCCCTACAGTCTGTGAAGGATGTGATGAATATGTCCTTGAATGTCATTATCTAAAAGTATATTCTAGGTGTGGCAAGAAAGCGTTAGAGAAGATCTTGATGTTTATTTCCATGGGGTATTTTATCAAGTAGAGCAAAGGTGCCATTTCAATTTTCCCAACAACAGATTGGTATGCTGTAACGGATAGGACCATGGTGTGTTTTAGTACACTCGATAATAACCAACTTTTTTTGGTCTTTTTAAACCAGGGCATTTGTAGGACCCACACTGGGTGGATTTCTATATGACAAGTTGAATTTTGAGTGGGCTGCAACTATACAAGGATGCATTCCATTTGTTTTTGTAAGTAAAGATATACTGTAGATTATATACAGAAAATTTAGCGATTAGAAGCTATCATTTTATTAAAATATAAAATTTGAGAATAAAGATCCTTTTTTTAAATCATCCACATAATGGTATTTTGTCTCTTAGGGTACGTTATTGGGTGTATACTATATGGTGGAAATGGCGCACAAGAGGTTTGTATTATATTTAAAGATTCACACACACAAAAGAATACTGGCACAAGGTTGCAGATTGGAAGTGCGAAATTCTAACAATGTTAACAATGTGACAGTTCCTTTCCCCTTTACTGGCTGGGGCATTAACAACTGCTTTGATAACATAGGAAAGATATGCCTGTGGACAGGCACAAAATGCCAGAGTAACTCAGTGGGACAGGCAGCATCTCTGGGGAGAAGGAATGGATGACGTTTCAGGTCGAGACCCTTCTTCAGACACTGTAGACCAGTTTCACATGATACTGCTTGATATTTAAATACATATCAGCCATTTCCGCGTAGCAGAAATTGGTTTGAAAGTGTAGTCAAATTTTTAGGAGCGAAGATGGATTTTGCAAAAGATGGTTTGTGGAAAGCAGTCAAAAGAGGAAGTTGTGGGCAGTGTAATTTTTTTTTCTTAATAGTCAATGAAGTGTTTTCATATCCAATTCCATGTACATGGTTGAAATTGTGTGACTGTAAGGAGCTGTCTATTGAAATTGAGGCTGACAGTTATTGGGTTGCTGACTCTATAGTACATCCCGCTGCACAACATCAGTAAAAGAGCGGCAGGAGCCCTGTTCAGATACGCAGACAGGCTTTATGCGAGAATCCCGCGATTTTATACCTTCTAGGAGCAGAACAGGATAGATCAGCCATGCTTGACTGACGGAGTAGGCTTGAATGGCCTCATTCTGCTCCAGCCTCAATTTCAATCCAGTTCTCCTGCCTTCTCATCATAACCCCTGGTACCAGTACTAGTCAAGAATCTGTCAATCCCCACCATTGACTTGGCCTCCACGGCCGTCTGTGGCAATGTATTCCACAATTTCTTGCCAGTAAGCCTGGGTGTTCCATCTGCAGATGGGAAACATCCCAGAATATGAATTTCCCTGTACAAGGCCAGAGAATTCCACAGATGTAGGTATAATGTTGTCCCTTGCAGATGCTTGGATTGATTTCCACACTGTTAAGGTGTTGGCTTTTGGCATGTACATGCAACTCTGATTTAAATCTAATTAGCTCTTGCAGGAACTCGTGCAGTAATGGCCTGGGGCTCAATTGATTGCCTTTCATCAACTACAACAATTTTGCTGAATGACAGCAGCCAGTTGGAAGTTTGTCCATTTATTTCCCATTGACTACCACATTACTCCAGTTCAAAAATTGCACTCCAGTTGTTACTTCAACGTCAATTTATTAAACTCACGATCATGACCACCAATATAGGCAAGGTGACAGATAATTGGAAACACCACCTTCAAATCAGACACCCTCTTTTGGAAATATATAATCCCGAGCATAAAGCATTGGTATCAAGAGTCCAAGTCCATGCCTCCCAGAAAGTAGCAACACAAGGGCGGCATGGTGGCACAGCGGTAGAGTTGCTTCCTTGCAGTGCCTGAGACCTGGGTCTATCCTGACTACGGGTGCTGTCTGTATGGAGTTTGTATGTTCTCCCCGTGACCGTGTGGGATTGCTCCGGTTTCCTCTCTCATTCCAAAGACATACAGATTTGTAGGCTAATTGGCTTTGGTGAGAATTGTAAATTGTCCCTAGTGTGCTAGTGTACGGGATCGCTGGCTGGAGCGGACCTGGTGGGCCGAATAGCCTGTTTCCATGCTACATCTCTAAACAAAAGTAGATAATATGTAAAGATGGTGCTTGTCTTCAGCAGTTGGGGCATTGAATATAAAAGTCAAGAAGTTTGTTGCCATTTAATACAACTTTGGTTAGGCTGCAGCTGGAGTATTGTGTACAGTTCTAGGAACCCCATTATAAGAAGGATTTGGAGAGGGTGGGGAAGAGATTCTCCAGGACACTGCCTGGATTAGAGGATATTAGCTGTAAGAAAAGACTGGACAAACTTGGATTGTTTTCTTTGAAGCAGAGGAGGCCAAGTCCACTTTCTGTAACTCATTCTGATTATGTACGTACCTTGTACATAATTGTACACTACACTGCTTTCTACGTTATTTCAGTTGATCAGCCTTGTACTGTATTGATTACAATTAAAAAATTGATATGTTGGTGTGAGACAGATCCTTCAAATCAACATGACCACAGAAAAGGCCCTTTTATTTGCTTCCAGTGTTTGTTGCTCTGTAGATGACGGAGAATAATCAATATTGGGAACAAGGAAGTAGATGGTTTATATTCATGTTCAATGGATAAAATATTTACTTTCGTGCAATGTGGTCATGTTTTACAGTAAAAGCCATCTCATTCCATATTCGTTAATCAAATGTAACCTAATTTTAAGGAAATATGATTCAGATTTTTGTTTTATGAAGGTCACATTCTGGGAACAGCCTAGAAGAAGAAAGAAAACCACTAATAACCAGCTGAATGTCAAACATATAATGGATGGTCCAGTTTCCTGCTGATCAATTTTCAATTACTGGTATATCCATAATCACCTTTAATGATTAAACACTGTATAAAATATCCTCTGGTAGACACTTGTAACACTAATTATTCTACTATTTGTTCAGAATTGAAGTTTTTTTTTACATTACTGCCGCAAAGCATGTGTAAAGTAGATTACTAATATAGAAATATGAACATTACATTCTTCCAATGTAATCTGATGCCTTCACTACAATCAACTTGTCACAAATGCCAGCACTCTGGAATTCCATTCAATTTATCCACTGCCAGATTTTGAATGCGTGCAATCCTTTAATGCATTGTGACTGAGTTTTATAAAAGATGATTATAGTATGATCTTTATCTGATCTGCATTGTCAGAAAAAAGCAACTGTGATTTCTTGGGCACTGACAAAAGGCCAGTAAATAAAAGTTTATAATGGCATTCCTAAAATAAATAATAGTATTGTTGTGGAATAGTTTTGAGAATCTCGAGTAACAATTAGATTTGATTAGTTATAATCTATTTACTTAAAATGTATTTGGAAATATGACAATTGCAGATGGTGGAAATGAAGGAGGATAATGTGCTGGAGGTTAGTCAGGTGGAAGGTGAAGAGGGGATAGTATAGGACTGGGGAGGGAAGGGGGTGGAGGGGAATATTAACGATTTAGACGAGGGAATTAAATGTAACATCTCCAAGTTTGTGGATGACGCTAAGCTGGGTGGCAGTGTGAGCTGCGAGGTGGATGCTATGAGGCTGCAGGGTGATTTGGATTGGGTGGGTGAGTGGGCAGATACATAGCAGATGCAGTATAATGTGGATATCCGGAAGTGGCGGCGCTGCCGTGGCAGCAGCGGCTCGCCTGCAGTCCGTTTGTTTTTACTTTTTTGTGTTGTTTTTTTTCGTTTTGTCTAGTTAAGTTTTTGGTTTTTAGGTTGTGTTTATGTGGGGTGGGGGGGGGGGGATTTGGGGCTTGCTGTCTATCCACTCTGGGGAATGCGACTTTTTTGTCGTATCCCCCTTCTCTGCCTCCGTCTGTGCTGAGGCCTAATGGCGGAGCTGGCGACCTCGAGACTCCGGAGGCAGAGCCAGTCAGGACTTGCCCTGGGCTCGCTCCCGTGAGGGCGGTCCGGCTCGGGGCTGGAACGCCGCTCCCGTGAGGGGCTGTGACGCTCCCGTGAGGGGCTGTGACGCTCCCCCTGAGGGCGGCCTGGCGCGGGGCTGAGACTCTCCCGTGAGGAGCTGTGGCGCTCCCGTCGGAGCGGCCCAGCCCGAGGGTGGAATGGCGCTCCCGTCGGAGCGGCCCAGCTCGAGGGTGGAATGGCGCTCCCGTCGGGGCGGCCCAGCTCGAGGGAGGTACGGCACTCATGTGAGGGCGATCCGGCTAGGGGCTGGAACGGTGCTCGGGTGGCTGGGACGGCGTTCTGGCGGCGGTGACCTGACTGGACTGGAGGGCGGCAGCTTCGACCATCCTTGTTTGAGCCGGCCCGTTTGCGGGGTTCGGTGAGCCGCGGGACTGTTTGTACCATCGCCCGGTGGGGTATCGCCTCAGCGCAGAGGGAGAAGAGGAGGGAAGAGACTGCAGCCCTAAGATTTTTGCCTCCACCACAGTGAGGAGGTGCTTGGAGGACTCACTGTGGTGGATGTTAATTTGTGTTAATTGTTGTTTATTATTGTATGTATGACTGCAGGCACGAAATTTCGTTCAGACCGTAAGGTCTGAATGACAATAAAGGTAATTCTAATTCTAATAAATGTGAGGTTATCCACTTTGATGGCAAGAACAAGAAGGCAGATTATTATCTGAATGGATTGGAAAGAACTGCTGATGCTAGTTTAAATCAAAGGTAGACACAAAATGCTGGAGTAACTCAACGGGCCAGGCAGTATCTCTGGAGAAAAGGAATGAGTGACATTTAAGGTTGAGACCCTTCTTCAAACTGATGTCGGGGAGTGGGCGGTACAGAAATGTAGTCGGAGACAGCGAGAAATGTGATAGGAGAACTGGGAAGGGGATGGATTGAGGGAGGGAAAGCAAGGGCTACTTGAAGTTAGAAGTCAATGTTCATACCGCTGGGGTGTAAACTGCCCAAGCGAAATATGAGGTGCCGTTCCTCCAATTTGCACTGGGCCTCATTCTGACGATGGAGGAGGTAGGCGTTCAGCGAAACGATCGTCGAGCTTACGCTTGGTCTCGCCAATATAAAGGAGTCCTCGCCAGGAACAGTGGATACAGTAGATGAGGTTGGTGGATGTGCAAGTGAACCTCTACCTCACCTGAAAAGACTGTCGAGGTCCTTGGACTGAGTCGAGGGTGGAGGTATAGAGACAGGTGTTGCATCTCCTGCGGTTGCAGGGGAAAGTACCTGGGGAGGGAGTGGTTTGGTGGGAAGGGACGAGTTGACCAGGGAGTTGAGGAGGGAATGGTCTCAGATTAGGAGAATGGAAGGTTCAACGAGACCTGGGTGTCCTTGTACATCGGTCACGGAAAGTAAACTTTCAGGTACAGCAGGCAGTGAAGGCAAATGGCAGGTTGGCCTTCATAGCGAGTATAGGCGAGTATTTGAGTATAGGCGCAAGGAGGTCCTACTGCAGTTGTACAGGGCCCTGGTGAGACCATACCTGGAGTATTGTGTGCAGTTTTGGTCTCTTAATATGAGGAAGGACATTCTTGCTATTGAGGGAGTGCAGTGTAGGTTCACCAGGTTAATTCCTGGGATGGCGAGACTGACATATGATGAAAGAATGGGTCGACTGGGCTTGTATTCACTGGAATTTAGGATGAGAGGGGATCTTATAGAAACATACAAAATTCTGAAGGGATTGGACAGGCTAGATGCAGGAAAAATGTTCCTGATGTTCAGGGGAGTCCAGAACCAGGGGTCACAGTTTAAGAATAAGGGGTAGGCCATTTAGAACTGAGATGAGGAAAAAAGTTTTTACCCAGAGCATTGTGATCTGTGGAATTCTCTGCCACAGAAGGCAGTGGAGGCCAATTCATTGGATGTTTTCGAGAGAATTAGATTTAGCTCTTGGGGCTAACGGAATCGAGGGATATGGGGAAAAAGCAGGAACAGTGTACTGATTTTGGATGAACAGCCATGATCATATTGAATGGCGGTGCTGACTCGAAGGGCCGAATTGCCTACTCCTGCACCTATTTCCATGATTCCAACTTTGGGAGGTGAAAAGTCTAGGAAATGCATGAGAGGGGATGGGAAGCCACATTTCATAAAATACCATTTCAGATGGAGGCACGAGACTGCAGGAGCTGGAATCTGGAGCAACAATCTGCTAGAGGTGTGCAAGACAGCATCTGTGGAAATAATTAACTTTTTAGGTTGAAATCCTGCATTAGGACATTTTGCACTCTGGTTATGCAAGGCATCGAGCAGATGCTGGGAGAAAGGGATGGCATCCTTACAAGAAACAGTGGGAACACATGTGATCAAGGTAGCTCTGGGAGTCAGTTTATGATGAATGCCAGTGGACAGTTTGTCTTGTGAGGAGAAAAACCCAGAAAAGGTCAAGTATCATCAGGAATGGTCCTCGCCACATCCTCCCCACCTGCCCCAGGGCCCACTCTCCCTGGTCTGCTCAACCCTCCCCTGCAACCGCAGAAGATGCAACACTTGTTCCTTCACTCCCTACCTCACCACCATCCAGGGACCTAAGAAGCCCTTCCAGTTGAGGTAAAGATTCAACTTCATTTTTTGGAGATCAGCATTCTCCTTGTGGCTTCCCCTACATTGGTGAGACCAAGCACAGCCTAGGTGACGGAGTTGTAGAGCATCTGTCTGCAATTGGCATCCCAAGCTCCCAGTTGCATGCTATGACAATTGCCATTCCCATTTACCCATGAACCTGTCCGTCCTCGCCCTTCACAGCCAGGGAGAAAACGGGTGGTTAGTAAGTTTGCAGATGACAGTAAAATTGGTGGAGTTGCAGACAGTAATGAAGACTGTTAAAAGAAATAACAAGATATAAATCAATTATAGATCAGCTATAGAAATGGCAGATGGAGTTTTATCCAGTACAATTGTGAGGTGTTGCACTATGGAAGAATAAGGGCAATGTGTACAGTTAAGGACAAAGTGTTGGAGTAATTCAGCAGACCACAAAATGCTGGAGTAACTCAGCGGGTCTACAATGGGTGGTACAGTTAATAGCAAAACATTTAACAGCATTAAGATGGGCCATTTTGGTCAACATAGGCAAGTTGGGTCAAAAGGCCTGTTTCCATGCTGAATGATAGTACTACTGGTAAGATTTTTAATTGCACATGTACCTCATCGTATTTGTACACATGGCAATAAACGTGACTGGAGGAGGGAATTCCTGGAGTGAGTCTGTTCGATAAATGCGAACTCCTCGAAAAGAACCATCTGTGAGCTGAAGCAACTTGAGCCCAGGGACAAAGACCTCGGGTAACCCCAGTACATCTACCATCCTGAAACTAACTTGGATCTGTGTAGCCCAAACCCTTATTTCCTCAATGCTAATGAGGTATTACCAATCGACAGCCCACTGAGAGCAGGACAATCGAGCCAATGAGAAGACAACCAGCTGGTATCAGGCAACTAAACCATCCTACCACAACTAGAGATTGGAGACCCTCAGACTATCCTTGATTGGGCTTTACTTGCTTTATCTTGCACTAAATGCTATTCCCTTTTTTCATGTATCTCTGCACTGTGAATGGCTCGATTTGTAATCATGTATTGTCTTTCAGCTGAATGGATAATGAAAGCTATTCACTGTACCTCTGCACACGTGAAAATAAACTAAACCAGAGATAGTCAAAATTATCTATGTAGATAAATTACGCTTGTACAGTAGCGTAGTTTGCTGATTTTTAGTTTGTCGGTGCTCTCTTGTCTGAAGACAATAATAACAACTAAGCTGTGAATAAGGAAGCCTTGAAACCTACCACTGGACTCCAAACATTCTTGGGCAAAAAAAAAAAGGTATGTTTTAGCAGATTCTTAATTTGCAGCGTCCCTGTATTTATGATTTATAAGATTATATTAATAATGACAATAATAACCAATGGTTATTATTCTGCCAGTTACTTTTAAGACAGCATCATCAGTTTAATATTCCAGTCTTCAATCTAATGGAATACCAACTGGAAACCACTAGAGTTAAACGTGTCCTGCCTGACCCAGGAAAAAAGATAAAAATAAAAACTTTAATATACAGAATGTATTTAAGTAATGTCCAAACAAGACAATGATTTTAAAAAAAGGGCAAGAATACTTGCAGTGACATCAAGCATTACAAACATTCTGGACATGATACAACAGGAACAAAGATTAAAAAGCTTTGTAAGTTCTCACATTGACTTATTTATTTTTGTTAGGTTTCAATCTTCACAGTTTGAAACATACTAAGACAACTTATGTAAATTTTAAAACCGTTTATTTATAATATTAACAAATGTACAGCATTGTTCAACTCTATAAAAACAGGTACGAAAGCAAGCAATTTCAAAAAGTTCCAAACCTGCTTCCAAAGATATTCACATAAAAATATGAAACGCAAGAACAGATTTATGTACACACACACACACGGATGTTATACTTTACAAACCACACTAATCTGACAGCACACTGGTGAATGTACTGAGATCGGCAGTCATAGGTCATTAATGTAGCTAAATGTACAAAAAGGTCAACATTATTAAAGCAATTCACTTCCATCACATCACTGAAGGAGAGGAAACAAATCATGGCATTCTGCTGCATTGAACTTGTTGCGAACTTCTCAATGGTCAGTCCAGTAGAAACATTTCAATTTGGGGGACTGGGGAAGGCAGGTGGCAATACTTGATGAGATTATAATTGGTGTAACGGCTGCTTGCATCATGTGTGCATGCCATTTCAAAGTGTGATCTACGAAGACCGATGCTTAAGAAATATGTTTGCTGGAAAGAAAAAGGGCAGACCCCCATGGCAATGAAGCTCTGTGTTCTGTCTGCATCACAACATCAATCCTGTGCTTAATCTTCACAAAAACCAAAATCATCTCAGAGAAACAAATACAAGTCTCAGATGCATATGTTATCAGTTATTCATGTTTCCTGTCCTTTTGAATAACTTCATCAAACAAAGGAATCTTTCCGATACCTGAAACAAAAATACAATTGAATTATGTCTTTGGTCACATGTTGATTTATTTTCTAATATTTCTTGTAATATTATTCATAATCCTGTAATATTATTCATAATCAGAATATCTTGTTTAAGGGATTTACATTAAACAGAGCATCACGGCAACTACTAACAAGGGTGATACTCCTACATCAATACGGCACTAAATTGACTTGATGGACTCAAATATTCACCCTAGCTACCCATAATTAAACTAGGGCAGGGGTCGGCAAACTTGTTATGCATAGGGGACAGGACACATGTCTGAGCAGATGGCGGGCCACATCTATGGCCATAGTTAATAAATATTTAATGATAGTTTAAAAAATTGCAACAAAAATGTAACAAAAAAACAATTACCACCACGACAAACTGCAACTAAAGTGCAACACTGGCTGGAGCGGAATTCCTCAGCGACTCCACTGATACTTCGCTTTCCTCCAGCTGTGTCTGTGTGTGTGTGCGCGCGTGCGTCTCTCTCGGATAAGTGTTGTGCGTGTGTTGGGTTACGCCTGCGGGCCGGGTGATTTCGGGTCGTAGGTTGCCGATCCCTGAATTAGGGCAATGTCGGCTGCAGCCAATCATTAATGAACATTATGAAACATTTTATTGTTACTATCTTGAAAAATGCTTTCCAATTGTATGTGAGAATGTGCGTCAAGCAAGACCTCCATACGTCAGGCCATCTGTAATCTGGGGTGTCTCTGCACCTTTAAATCGCTGTTTATAGTTTTTTAGTTCAGCGATACAGCACAGAAGCAGCCCTTCAGCCCACACCGACCAACAATCCCCGCACACTAACACTATCCTACACACACTGGGGACAATTTACAATCTTTACCAAAATCAATTAACCTCCGTCTTTGGAGTGTGGGAGGAAACAGGAGCATGGTCATGAAGAGAACATGCAAACTCCGTACAGACAGCATCCGTAAGCAGGATCAAGGGCCCTGTAAGGCGGCAACTCTACCGACGCGCCACCTTGCCGCCCACATATGCTTTATTATTGTTAAATTACTCTTCATCTTTCAGGAACCCGTGTTTACCTGTCGTGGAGATCTTCGCAGTTTTCTCGCTAAGTAATTAAAAGTTTCTTCATTTGCCCCTTTCCGTCGGCAATCCAACAGTATTGTTCGATCATCTTCCCTGAAAAATAAACCGTAAAACAGGATTACACAACATAATTTAAACCAAACTTAACAAGAGACAAAAGAGAAACACACCTGTCAAATAAAATTTCCATGGTCCAAATGAAGTTCAAAAGCAGAGTGCTAGTCAGTCAGAGAACATTGGTTGGGAGCACGAGTTATTTAAAAGGATAAGTCTTTAGTTAGGATTAGAGAAAAGGAACTGCATCAGCTGGCATCTTGCATACAGCACAAGGCACTGGAATAATTTAGGTTTACTTTGCCTGCAGGGTAGAAGCTGGTCCTGAACCCGGACGTTACAGTTTTCAAGTTCCTATACCTTCTTCCCGACGGCAGGAGTGAAATGAAAGTGTGACAATGTATTGTGCTGCAAGTTGGTATACACACAGCCTAATAAAAGCTAAATGGCAGAGACCTGGCAATAATGACTCGGGGCTTCAGGGTAGCAACATTCCATGAAGTGGAAAGATTGTGAAATCCACTGTGTAAAAGGGAGAACTGCAAATTAGAATGGGGAAACAAAAATATAAACACGGACATAAAACTTTACACGGGAGATTGAGAATTAACCGAGAACCATAGCATCTTGACAACACAAAATTGCTGGGGAAACTCAGCGGGTGCAGCAGCATCTATGGCATCTAGTGTCATCTTGACAACCTTGGTTTCACTTCAGAATTACACGAGGGACAACAAAAAAAGGGAAGCATGTTAGAAGACTGAGAATAATGACAAATCCTTGGGAAACCATGCAAGTGCCAAACAGAAATTTAGAAGAAGACATATGCTAGAAACCACAGATGCTGGAATCTTGCGCAAAAATCAAAGTGCCGGAAGCATTCAGTCGGTCAGGCAGCATCTGCAGAGGGAATGGACAGGTGACGTTTCAGGTCGGGACCTTAATTCATCCAAAATATTGATGGCCCATTCCCTCCACAGATGTTGACTGACCAGCAGTGTTCTCCAGTACTTTGTTTTATGCTCAAAATCCTCCAGCAATGCTCAAGATTAATAATAACAAAGCTGGTTTCCCTTTTAATGCCAACTCGTTCTTTGAAAGCCCCAAGGCCAGCCAAGAAATCAGTTCCTACATCTAGATTGAATTAACTTGTGTGCCTTCCTCCCCTTCCCATTCCAGACAATGTCTTGACAACGCCGAAAGCAAGGCTTATCAAAGGTACCTCGTGTTCCGAGGGCGAGTCTACCTACTCATTGTAATTTACAAAACATTGAGGGAAATTTTAGACGGTCATAAGTGATAGTAGAAATAGGCCATTTGGCCCATCAAGTCTACTCCTCCATTCAATCATGGCTGATCTAACCCTCCCTCCTAACCACATTCTCCTGCCTTCTCCCCATAACCTTTGACACCAGTACTAATCAAGAATCTATATATCTGCTGTAAAAATATCCACCGACTTGGCCTCCACAGCCAACTGTGGGAAAGAATTCCAGATTCACCACGCTCCGACTAAATAAATTCCTCCTCATCTCTTTCCTAATGGAACGTCCTGTTATTCTTAGGCTATGACCTCTGGTCTTAGTCTCTCCCACTAATGGAAACATCCTCTCCATATCCACTCTATCCAAGCCTTTCTCTATTTGTTGTTTCAATGAGGTTCCCCCCCATCCTTCTAAACGCCAGCGATCATTCTCGTAAGCCTCCTCTGGACCCTCTCCAGAGCCTGCACATCTTTCTTCAGATATGGTGCCCAATATTGCTCACAATATTCCAAAGTCTACACCTTTATTCCTACTACCAAAATGCATGACTCCACACTTTGCCACGCTGTATTCCATCTGCCACTTCTCTGCCCACTCTCCCAACCTGTCCAAGTCCTTCGGCAGAGTCCCTGCCTTCTCTACACTTCTTGCCCCTCCTTATCTTCGTATCCTCTGCAAATCTGGCCACAAAACCTTCAATCCGCACATCCAAATCATTAACATACAACGTGAAGAGTAAAAGCCCCAGCACCGACCCCTGCAGAACTCTGCTGGTCACTGACTGCCAACCAGAAAAAGCCCCCTTTATTGCCACTCTTTGCCTTCTGCCATCCAGCCAACCTGTTATCCATGTTAGTATCTGCCCTATCCATGCTAGTATCTGCCCTTTGATACCATTGGCTCTCATCTTCCTTAGCAGCCTCATGTGCGGCACCTTATCAAAGGTTTTCTGAAAATCTAGATCAGCAACATCCACCGACTCTCCTTTGTCTGTCTGTTTAAGAATGAACTGCAGATGCTGGAAAAATCCAGGTAGACAAAAATGCTGGAGAAACTCAGCGGGTGAGGCAGCATCTATGGAGCGAAGGAATAGGTGACGTTTCAGGTCGAGACCCTTCATCATGGTGACGTTTCGGGTCGAGTCCCTTATGAAGAAATTCTCATTGAAGAAATTTAAACATTCCATGAAAATGCTTGGTAATGCAAACAGTATATATAATCCAGGAACCACCTTTCAACCAATTCCGTACATACAGGCAACTGCAGATGATGGATCTTGCATAGATCATCAGGTGCTGGAGTAACTCAGCGGGTCAGGCAACATCTCTGGAGGACATGAAACATAGAAAATAGGTGGAGTAGGCCATTCGGCCCTTCGAGCCTGCACCGCCATTTGATATGATCATGGCTGATCATCAAACTCAGTATCCCATCCCTGCATTCTCTCCATACCCCCTGATCCCTTTAGCCATAAGGGCCACATCCAACTCCCTCTTAAATATAGCCAATGAACTGGCCTCAACTACCTTCTGTGGCAGAGAATTCCACAGATTCACCACTCTGTGTAAAAAATGATTTTCTCATCTCGGTCCTAAAAGACTTCCCTCTTATCCTTAAACTGTGACCCCTAGTTCTGGACTTCCCCAACATCGGGAATAATCTTCCTGCATCTAGCCTGTCCAACCCCTTAAGAATTTTGTAAGTTTCTATAAGATCCCCCCTCAATCTTCTGAATTCCAGCGTGTACAAGCCGAGTCTATCCAGTCTTTCTTCAATAATCGATGTTTTGGGTTGGGACCCTTTCCCAGACTGATTGTAGTATGGGAGAGAAAGCTGGAAAAGAGTATGTGGGGGGGGGGGGGGGGTTGAAAACAAAGTCTGCAAACTGATAAGTGGATACAGGTGAGAGGAATCTACCCGTCCGCCAATCCAAACTCCTTCGCCTGAAATCAATTCCTCCAGAAAAGACCCCACTGAGTTACACTTTGTGCTCAAACCGACTTTGTACAACTGATAAGCCACAAATTGAGATCCTACCTTGTCCATGCAATCACAACTTCACCATTCTTCTTGATTACATTCTTAGCAGAGAGGCTGGTTGCCAACGCCACAGTGGACTGACAAGCATTGGTTGTCGTTTTCTTCGGTGTAGCATCATTGTCAGCTTTCCTTGCTGATGAAATGGATTTTCTTTGCGCCTTGGTTTGGTTATTTTTTTTCTCACTGGTTTTCAAAGATTCTTTACGCGCTCTTTTCTGCGTGGAATCCACTTTCGCGTTACGTTTTCTCTTCTTGGTCCTGGAGCTAGGATCAGGTTCCAAGATTGTTGCAGTCAATAATGCGACACCTTTTATATTCCCACTGGGGGTTTCAAGTGATGGCTCATGAACTGTACAGTGTTTGGTTAATGGTTGATCTTTCTCCGACTGAGGTGTCTGCATCGCAACCTCCATTCCTGACTCTTCCAGAGTTTTGCCTCCACCTGCTGGATGCTCCACAACCCGAGAATGTGTAGGTAATGCTTTGGACATCAGGCGATCTTGCTGCTCAATTACATCTTGCACATTGTTGCCGGGTAATATTGTCTGCTTATCAATGGTCTCCATAACGGATCCTCCACTTGGTTCCAACTTGGATGTCGCATTCGTCTGCTCTGCTGGAACAGAGGGCGAGCTCTGTAGTGGAGAGTCAGCTTTGGATGCCCTGCACCTTATCTTGACGATGAAATGGTCATTTGATTTTTCCATTACAACAGCCTGCATCGGGGAGTGGCCCTGATACTGAAAGGAAGACATCTGCTTGTTCCACATCGAGGAACTGCTGGACCTGCTGCTAGAATTGTCCGAATCCAAAGCCAAGTGAATATCTTGCTCCAAGACATCCTCCTCGTCGAGGACAGCGTTTTCACTGTAATGGCTGGTCAAAATGGCCTCGCTCACTTCACCAGGCAAGGATAATTCATTCTGTGATGTTAAGAAACTGATTTCCCCATCTGATTTAAGAGGCGAGGGGACTGTAAGAGAAACTGCCAGATCCTCCATCAGAATAGAGGACACAGTGGAAGGCATTTGTAGAGCTGAACTAGTTTCTATTACCTTCTGGCTAATTGAACCTTCAGGTGGGCTGATCATCCGAACGTCTTTGTTGTGGACCACCTTATCAGGGATTTCTAGCATGCAGCTTTCATCCAAAATATCTATATTGAGTGGCGGTCTCAACCCAACAGTGTGCTTATTTGGTGTGCTGGGAGGCCAAGATATACTATCGCCCTGGGACACTGAGGGAACTTTCTCTGATGTGGAAGTAACACCAGACAGATGCGAGTTGCTATCATGGTTCATCTTATCAGGGACAGGCCAAGAATTACATTCCAGCGTTGAAATCCCTTGCTCCAACAGATCGGACCCCTGCAACAAACACTTGAATATCTCACCCATCTGAGCATCGCTTACCAGGTTAAAAGTTAGAGTAGAGGCCTGTTGTTCCGTTAGAATGCCAAGTTCAGCTTTCTCATGGGAGTCTTTAGTGAAGTTGGAATTTATCAGTGAGTCGCTTGAAGCATTTGAATTCATCTGATTCAAGGACACCAGGTTTTTGACTTTAGTGGAAGACTTGGAGTTTTCTTTGGAGACATCCCCAGCTGTAAGCTCAATACAATTCTTTGAATGTTTGTTTGATTGTGTGGTTTCTTTTTGTCTGCTCTCATCTGCAGTTAGTTTCTTTCTCTTAGAATTCCTTTTGCTCGAAACATTATTTGCCAAAAGTGGCTCCAAGAACAGGGATCTTTTCAACTTTGAAAGTTTGTCAACTTTGTGCTTAACCATCATCTTTCTCTTCTTACTTTTGATCAACTTCTCATTTTTTCTTTCCTCCTCCAAGGCCAATTCGAGACTTATATTCTCACAAGATATGAAGGTCTCGCGTGCCTTAGCAAACATAAAATCAAACTGCTTTTCCACAAACACCCACAGTTTTTCTTTCATATTCGGGGCCTGTTGTGAGAAAATACTGCTTACAATCCCATTAGATTTAACCTGTGATAGTTTTGCCTCAATCATTGAACAGATGGAACTCTTTTGCTCTCTCCTGGATTTGGGGAATTTGGACTGTTTAACTATGGAGATGAATTCTGCAATGGCAATCTCAATAATCCGTTTAAACCTGCAGATTTCAAATTGTTTATGAAGTTTCATGTACTTCTGTCGGATTACCTTTCGGGCAACCTTTAGGGCTTCCATTAAATCAGTAACCGAGGATTTAATTCGCTTTTTTTCTATAGTACTCAGTGAAGATATTTTCAATCCTTCAGAATCTTGACTTGATGACACACCTTTTGATTTTCCTCGTTTTTTAACGGATTTAATTTTGGGTAATACTTCACTGTGAGATTTTACAGCAGATTCATCAGGATTTGTCAGACCAGTTTCCTTTTCACTTGGGCTTCGACCAGGATTACCCTTCTCTTCATTGTTGCTCTTTTTCACCTCTTGAACATTACTAGCTGGTTTCTGCTCTTGAGGTGCACATTCATCCACATCACTCAAAATTTCTCCTTCTTCTATTTCATCTGAAATTTCCAAGGTTTTAACTCCTGTTTTACACAAAGGCTCCCGATTTTCTTTATTCAACTCCAGAGTGCAACTGCTTAAGGAACTCTCTTGGATTTTCTCTTTAGAATCTGGAGACAAACAAATTTAAGGAATAGTAAGTTGCATTTACTATTTCATACAACCTCCATACAATATTGTTTGTCATTCATAATTATAAATAATAAAGTCTTACAAATAACAGCGACCACTTTCACAAAAAAAAGTGACTCATTCAGTTATCATTCAAGAAAGGATTTTGACTTCCAAAACCATTAACTGTGCAACTTGTATTCTACTTGGGCAAGAAAAGAAAGTTAACATTCTTTACAGCAGGGGTTGGCAACCTTGTTCTGCATAGGGGCCAGGACGCATGTCAGTGAGCGGATGGCGGGCCACATCTATCACATGTACACATGGATCCCGCCCCAGATGGCAGGCATCAAATCACGTGTTCACAGAAGGTAGACAAAAATGGCTGGAGAAATTCAGTGGGTGAGGCAGCCTCATGCAATCCTTACGTCTCACCCGCTGAGTTTCTCCAGCATTTTTGTCTACGTTCGATTTTTCCAGCATTCTTTCTTAAACGTGTTCACAGAAGGTGTACGGCCGTGCCGGCGGCTTTGCGCAGCATGCGGCACACCCAGAGCTCGGCGGGCCAGATGATTACGGGAAAAAAATCTGCCTGCAGGCCTGATGATTTCGGGTTACGGGCCACATTCGGCGCAGGGACCGTAGTTTGCCGACCCCTGGTTTACAGATTGCCTGATCAAATTAGGGTTTAAATTATTTGAAGGATCTCAAAAGGAAACTTGACCCATAGACCACATTGAGTACGGTTAGATGACAAAACAACCTCCATGATAAATCTCAACATCAGTGCATTCTCAGCCCCTCACTAAACTGCCTACACACTCATGACAGTACAGTCAAAATCTAGTCTACCTTCATTCACAAGTTTCCTGATGACACCACAGTAATGAGTTGGATCTCGAACAATGATGAAAGAGTACAGGAAGGAGAGAGAGCTAAGTAATGTAGTGTCAAGACAACCTCTCCCTCAATGTCAGCAAAACAAAGGAGCTGGTCATTAACTTCAGGAAGTGAGGTAGTGTGCACTCCTTGATCTTTCATTGTGGTGGTGAAGTGGAGATGGTCAAGAGCAAGTCCCCAGACATAAATATTGTGAACAATTTATCCTAGCCAAACTACATTAACACTAAAGCATACCAACAGATCTTCAGGCGGCAACAAAGGAAATTCAGCAAGTTTCCAATGACTCTTCCCAATTTTGACAGATGCACCATAGAAAGCACTCTTTCAGTCCGATTTACAGTTTGGCTGGGCCACTACTCTGCCAATATCGCAAGAAGTTGCGGAAAGTTGTGAACGAGGACCAGTCAGAAAACAGAGGATTTTCACTGCACCTTAGCACACATGACAATAGTAATAATCCAATACTATGAATGAAGATGTACACAAGTATAGATTTAAGGTGAAAGGAGAAAGATTTAACAGGAACTTTTTTGGAACTATCACATGTGCTCCCAGATGAAGTATTTGAAACAGGTACAATAACAATATGTTGAAGACATTTGGACAGGTACATGGATAGGGGAGGTTGAGAGGGACATTGGCCAGGAATTAGCAAATAGGACCAGTTTGGAGGGGACATTGGTCAGCAAAAGCATGTTGGGCTAAAGCATCCGTTTTGGCACTGAATGATTATGATTCCAAGTGCTTCATTCCGCACTTTACTCTGTATGGAGAAGTTAAAAAACAAAACTGGAGAAAAATAAAATCAGTTAAAAAAAGATTTAGTTACAGGATGACAACTTGAGTAAGATGCCATCTGTTTCACGAAAGACCCAGGTGCAGTTGCTGATGTTTATGTCAGTATTGCCAACCTTCACGTGTATAAAAGAATTCTGTCCAATAATCCACACACCAAGGGAAAAAAACCACATGCTTTTACCTTTGTGGTCAACATCTCTATCTGCAGATATACCCGATTTCTCCAATGCTGAAGATCTGACAGGACGTTGCGGACTGGATAAAGGACTAATCGGGGCACCGATGCACCCAATGTAGGTGAAGTCAATGCTCTGAATGGAGTTGTCTTCCTGGTCTTCGGGTACACAAGATCTTTTAACTGATGGGGCAACATTTAAAGAGTCTGTCACACTGGCAGGTGTCTGGTGCAGTTCGTGGGCAGTGGAATCTGGTTCGGAGATAGCTGGCAATTGTGCAATAAGTGTTCCAGCGACAATAAGAGGCTGACCAGAAACCTCAGGGATCCCAGCACAAGAGAGCGACAGAATATTTTCACCACTGGTTGCATTGTCAGTTTCAACTGGACAATCCAAATCCACACATTGCCCATCAATGGTACAGTCAATTTCTATAAGCGGTTGGGATGTTGTGTTCAGTTCATTCTTGTTAACTTCCGATGGACTTTCCACAGATGCAGAACGCTTATAAGCATCAATTTCCACAAGTGGTGCAGAATTTGCATCCTCTTCAGAAATGGCTTCACTGATAACTTCCACTGTTCCCACAGTCTCCACAACAAGTTGAGTTAACTTGACTGTGTCAGAATCGTCCACTAATATTACTTCAAAGTCTTCCTCCATTTCTTCTCCCTTTAGCAGGGCACAGGGCATCATTTCACATTCTGCAGGTTCCCGAATAGCTAGTGGAGCAGAAGCCCCAGTTTCTGCCGACTGCACCTCAGATTCGGATTCTTCGCTCTTTGCTTGAGCCTCGTTGGAACTTCCCTCGTTACTCGTGTCACTCTTCTTTGAAGCAGGCGCCATTCCGCCAACATGCTCCACCACCTCATCCACATCGAGCACCCGAGTGCAAGACACTTCCAACTCACAAGCAGCAGCAGGAGCAGCAGGTACAGAAGCAGGCACAGGAGCAGGAGCAGGAGCATCAACAACAGCAGGAGCAGCATCAGCATCGGTAGGAACAGCATCAGCACTAAAAGTATCAGCAGGAAAAGCATCAGCAGGAGCCGGAGGAGCAGGAACAGGAGGAGCAGGAGCAGGAGGAGCAGGAACAGGAGGAGCAGGAACAGGAGGAGCAGGAACAGGAGGAGCAGGAGCAGGAGGAGCAGGAACAGGTGGAGCAGGAACAGGAGGAGCAGGAACAGGAGGAGCAGGAACAGGAGGAGCAGCAGGTTGTCTCTTCACAGGAGAAATGGTAAGCTGCAATGTTTCCATAAAATGCAATTTGGGATCAGAGTCCCTTACTGAGCTTTGTTCACCTGTTAGGCTCTGCTGGCTGCCTGTACCGTGACCATGCGCTGGATCTCCTGTACAACGTCTTTTCGCTGTTCTTTCATGCCCCTCAGTCACTCTCGTTTTGACTTTTTTACTTTGATGCTCCTTGTCAACGTGGTCCCTTCCATTCCGTAACGAGTGTCTGTGAACACTGTGGTCCTTCTGATTTTCTTTGAGCTCACACTTACCCTTTTCCTTTCTCCTTTCATCTTTTTTTAAGCTTCGGTTGTCATTTTTGCCACTCTGCCTGACACTCTCCTTGCCGGTGTCATCTTGTACTTTCCCGTTTGACGATTTACTTTTTCGGTCTCTGCTGTCCCCGGTGCTCTTTTCCTTTCCCGAACTCTTACACTCAGTCTTTTTGTCTCTTTTCTCTTTTGAGGAAGAATGGTTCACTGCCACACAAGTGCTCCATCGAGAACTCTTACAGGGGCTAGCAGGACTTGTCAATTTTGATGAATCATTTATTTTTTCACAATGCCGTCTCTCCGGCTCTCTCTCCTTTTGAGAAGACCGACTTCTTAACCGGTCATCTCTTTGCTTGTCCTTGGCCTCTTCGCGACTACTTTTCTGTTCCTTTTTTTTGTCCGTTACCTGCTCCCTGCTTCTGTGATCACTTTTCTTTGCCTCTTTCTCTTTACGTCTTTCCTCCTTTTCAACGTTGCTTTTTGATTCTTTTGAACCTGCACTATTTACAAACGTGCCAGAAAATGAGGCCGAACCAAGGCGATGTCTGACTTTGTCTGACCTTTCTTCTGGAGTATGTCGAGCTGTGCAATTAACTTCAGAATGTGGTTTTGTACTCAGAGAAGTTTGCCCTTGTTTCTCAGTCTTTTCCGTAGCATGGAGTTCTTTGTTTTTCTTTCCAGAGCCTGATAGCTCAGAAATGTACAACTTTTCAAACTTTTCAACAGTTCCATGTTTAGCCAAATCCTCTCCATTCAATTTCTCAGTTCCCCTTCCCTCCTTGCAAGGAGGCAGTTCTGCTTTATCTTTGATGGCATTTGGTTTAAGAGGTGGTACAATACTTGTATGCGAGGGAGTCTTACAGGAATGCTCTCTGCCGACAACTGAATGAAGGTTAGAAAGAGATTTGACATTTCTTGGTAAATTACATTGGTTTTTTGGTTCCAAAATCGTACTTCCACAGTCAAGTGGTCTATCTTTGGGACAGTTTCTCTCTTCATTTAGGTGAGGTTTAGACATGCACTGCACAAAATTTGCAGACCAGGATGGACAAGGAAGACTCTGTCTGGAATAGATGCCATCGTTCTGTGTTGCTATCGGAACATTTGACGACACTGTGGGATGATTCTGGTAACGTCGGAGATGCGAGTTTCCAATCCAATTCACCGATTGCCTGAATTAAAAAAAAAAAAATTTACTAAGCCGCAGGTCACAGATATACATGGGCAAAAGAATGGCGTGCAGACGCCCTTAACATATTCCTAAGCATGAATGCAAGTCATGGGTTATAGGTTTTGCTTCCATAAAATCTCTCGGGGTTTAAGAGCTTGCTGGTTATTATCGCTGCCTCACTACTCCAGCGAAGTGAGCTTGATATTGGTCTTAGATGCTGCCTGTACAGAGTTTGCACATTCCTTGCAACTTGCAAGGGTGTCTGACAGGTGCTCCAGTCATCTCCCAATTTTCAAATGTGTGCTGGTTGGTTAATTAGTTACTTTAAAATAGCCCTTAATGTGGGCAGATATCAAAATAATCGAAGGGGAGTTGAAAGGCAAGTGAGAGTTGGACAACAAAGTGGAAAGCCACAAGGTCATTCACTTTGGTGCACAAAACAGCAAAGCTGTGTATTTTTTGTCAAACTGGTCTCAGATTGGGAAATGTTGATGATCAAAGTAATGTGGGTGTTCTTGTGCACGTTACTGAAAATTAGTACGAAAAGAAGCATTTAGCATTCAAATGGCATTATAATGATTGCCAGAAAGGGAATAAATAAAATATGTAGGAAGGAACTACAGATGCTGGTTAACACCGACGATAGATGCAAAATGCTGGAATAAACTCAGCGTGACAGGCATCATCTCAGTAGAGAAGGAATGGGTGATGTTTCAGGTCAAGTCTGAAGAAGGGTCTCGACCCAAGTCACCCATTCCTTCTCTCCAGAGATGCTGCCTGTCCCGCTGAGTTACTCCAGCATTTTGTGTATCTAGGGAATAAATAAAGATGCACAAGATTGTTGTGTTTGCCATTCAAGGAGAGACTAAGCAAACTAGGACTGTATTCTCTGGAATTTAGAAAAATAAGACGTCACTGAAGCTTATAAAACTCTTTCAGGGATTGAATGGCTGCATGCAGGGAGGATATTTCACCTGGTTGAGGATTAGAACAAGGGGTTGCAGTCTTAGAATAAAGGATAGGGAATTCAGGACTGAGATGAGAAATCTATTTATGTCGAAGTGCTGAATCTTCACAATTCTCTATGATGGAGGGCAGAGGAGGTTCAGTCATTGAGTTCATTCTAAACGGGCAGCCGTAGATTTCTGCAGATTAAGGGAATCAAAGGCACAGCCGCTGGAGTTGCTGCCTCACAGCACCAGATTCCCGTGTTCGATCCTGACCTCGTGAGCTGTCAACTTCCACATTCTCCCCGTGACCGCGTGGGTTTACTCCCGGTGCATCAGTTTCCTCCCACATCCCAAAGACATGTGGCATTTGTTGGTTAATTGGCCTCTATAAATTGCCCTTAGCAAGCAGGGAGTGGATGCAAAGTTAGATAACATAGTAGTATGAACAGATGATCAATGGTTGTCGTGCACTCTTAGGGACAAAGGGCCCGTTCCCATGCTGTATCTCTAAAAACATATCTCTAAATATAAATATGGGAACCCCCACAATCAAGATGTGGATTATGGAGATGTCGGAGACCTTACATTTGGAAAATTAGATAGGTCTTAATTGACAAACCAGAATTATTCATTAGAATATGGTCTCCATTTATAGATTACTTGAAGGGGTAGATCGGACCGGCACGGAGGCCGGACTGAAGCCTGAACCCAGGACTAGATGAATAGTTATGTTCTCTGACCTACCTCCCAAGTTGTATTATTGATAGTTTATTTTATTTTTCTAATTTCTTTCTTTCTTTATTTTTCCTATCTATAAATATAAATAAATAATTAGAGGCAATGTTAATAGGTAACCGATAAAGGAGGATCCCAGCTACTTTGGTAACTGGGTCCCTGGAAACCTGGATATTTAATATGTATCCGTTAAACAAAGTCTGTACTGGTTTGGATTATGAAATGTAGATGCCTCTAATAAAAATTTATTTTAAATAAATAAATAAAAATATGGAGATAGTACAGGAGTGTGGAGTTAAGGTGAAAAAACCAGTCACTGCCTGGATGAATGGCAGAACATACACAAAGGACTAATGTTCCTACATATGTGGGTATCCACTGGTCTTTCACTCCTTTGTGAAATCCTCATTCTCTAATGGTGACTCCACAATTCTGCAGCCAAACCGCTAAAGCATATTATATATGTTTTGCAGAATACAAGTAACCAATTTATATAAATTTGAATTTAAGTCTTGTCTGTTTCACCTTTTGTTCAGCCTATTAATTTCTTCATCCTTGCGGATAATTTCCTGACGAGCAGTTTTTATGAGGGCTGATATGTTCTTTTTCAGCTGGATATTTTCATTCGACAGAGAGGAATTCTAGGCAGAAACAAAATGGATAGGTTCTAATCTCCATCTGATGGCATTGCTTATAGCACATGTGTATAACAGCAGCGGAAACTCTGGGCACATGCCTCGTAACCACAGATTAAATGGTTAACAGATTGATGATGCTGAATTCCAAGTGCATTTAACAAATAAAATAAGGAACATGCACCGGTTCGGGTCAGGACCCTCCTTTCAGAATCAGTCTGAAGAAGAATCCCAACTTCAAATGTCGCCTGTCCATTTTCTCCAGAGTTGCTGCCTGCGTTTTGTCTCCAGCATTTTGTCTATATCTTTGGTATAAACCGCATCGGCAGTTCCTTTTTATTAAATAATATAAATGCATTTTGTTTTCCCATGTTACGTTCAGTAGATAACAAATAGAGATAACTGAATTTTGGACCTTAATTCTCAAATAAAGTTGCTTCTCCTATAGCTACTTGAGTAAATTGACTCCAGTGTTTTGCAAAGACATAAACTTTGTTGTTCACTAGGGACATACAGCATTTAACCAGGCCACTGAATACACTCCAACCACCATGTCATTTACACTAATCCCACGTTAAACCCTACCCCCGCCGCCTCATTCTCATGAACTGCCCAAATTCTAGCACTCATCTACACATTATAGGCAATTTACACTGGCTAATCATCCCAACAACATGTACATCTTTGGGATGTGGGAGGAAACAAAGGACCAGCAAAAACCCATGCAGTCACATGGATGGAACCTAAAGTCAGGATTGAATACTGCGCCCGAGGCAGTGGTTCAACTATGCCACCATTTACATTCAAACCCCGATCCTACGTTGTGGGTATGTGTTTGTTCTTGATTATAAAATCATGATCTCATGTTTGACATTATTTGGTAAATCATCGTCTCAAAATCTGTTTGCATCTCACTCCAATCTTAATATTGCTTGCTGCTTTGAATAGCTCTTCCAGCCTACTGAATTTCAATGCAACTGATCAAAAATAATTATTAACCGTCAGAAATAATCTAAAGAAGGTCTCGACCCGAGACGTCACCCATTCCTTCTCTCCAAAGATGCTGCCTGTTCCGCTGAGTTACATCAGCATTTTACGTCTACCAGAAATAATTATTGTTTGGTCTGTGTATTTTGTCACCTCTGACAATGATACAACAAAGTGGTAAATCAAAGGTCTGGTCTGAACACACGAGCTGACTTATATGGGTCAGTTACCTTGGTTTCCACTTCTTGCAGCTTTTGCACCAACTCCTCAACTTGTTTCTCTCTTTCTACGGACTTCTCCTGAAACTGTCAGAATAAAAAATAAAAATTGGTACACTGCAAACGAAAATTTTAAAAAGTTGCATATATTCAGTATTTGTAGGAAGACAGAGAGCAGCCACATATAATTGGATAAGTAAATAACTATTATCAGAGTTTAAATAGTTTCAAGTTTTATCAGAGGAGCATTAGAACTATTTAGCGAATTAAAAAAGGTTTTGCACATTAAAACTAAAACCCAGGATGTCTTAGCAATTTTGAACTGCTACATTGCTTCTGACATAGAGTATATGCTGAAAAAACAGTAAATCATTTGGCCAATTTTGAGTTGGGACATGGAAATAATGCTGTCTAATATAAGAGGTTGTAAAATAGATTATGTTGCTTGCTCCAAACTACCACATAAACACAGTATAAAGAGTTCCCGTCTTCAGTGAGCACCCAGCTTGTATGTTTAACATATACTAAGATCCAGAATCTTTAGGTTTGTTTTTTATTGTCATGTGTACCGGGAGTACACTGAAAAGCTTTGTTACAATCAAGCCATCCAGTGTACATCCAAGCCAATGGGTGCAACATTTAGTGCAAGATAAAGTTCGATTCTACTGTCAGTACAGATTGAAGAGCAAATTAGTTATTGGTTCCCTGTCATTTACCGACAAAAGCACAAGCAAACCTTCCTTCTATCAAATTGTACTATAACCAAACATGTACCTCTTTCAGAGAGATGTCTTTTGCTGTTCCTTCTTCCGTAAGGATTTCCTCATACAAATCAAAGCAATCCTTAACAGGTTTACTCTTTCCTGCAATATCACCTGAAAACAAAAAAAGCATCTTAATAGACATGGATGAGTAAATTATAAATGGTTTATTCTTCTTTAAAAACTGCTTCTTCTTCTGGGTGCGTTACATAGCATAAATTACCTCCCTTCAGCGGTGCTTCTTGAAAAACTTAAATTTTATTATTTCTTATGCAAGGCAAACAGCACAGAAAATGTGCAGGTGCAGCAAGGCCTAAATGGCATCATATTGCTGGAATGCGAGGTGTACAATCAACTCTCTGAAACAAAGTTTGCAGAATAGATGTACGTTTAAGTCATTTCTATGGTTTAATAGTGCTTTGTTTGCCACATATGCAACTGCACAGTGAAATTCTTTTTGCACATATTACACAAGCAGGCGGCGCCATTGTTTGTGCCATTTCCAAAGTCCAGTCGGCCCATGCGCTAATTCCACAAGTAACCCCAAACTATGCCAGTATTTATGTTCCATATTTGCCAAGACACTCGCCATTCCTTTCTACCAGTTTGACCACAATGTACTTCACTCAAGTTGGAAATCCCTTGATTTTTTGTTTTGATGGTGATGGGTTCTTTCCATTTTAACATGGTGGAAGATAATGAGAGAAACAAAAAATTACACTTCTGAAACAAGTAAAATCACTTTATTATTCTGCAACTCCATCCACGTTAATGCACTTCTGAACGGTTTCAATAGGTGCAGCCAATGCAGTCTTTGTTGTTATCTTCTTGCTTCATTATTCCAGCTTTGGTTTTTCAGGTTTATGAGCTCTTTTGTGAAAAATGTTAATTTACATGTTGAGATTCTTTATTTGGTGCCAGTGCAAAAAAGAGTCAGGCTTTGATAAGAAATGCATCGTAATGCTCATAGTTGATAAAGTTGTATTAGGCCAAGGACCAGGAATTTCCTATTTACTGAACCAACCCAGTTTTGATGAAGTAATTTTAATGCAACTTTCATTCTTTTAAACAGCACAATTTAAAATGCAACTATTTTCTTTGTACAACCAATTCATTAAGACTTGTTGAACAAGTAATTTGTAAGGCAGTACAACCATTCAATATAATCTGACAAGCCATGGCATCCCCCCGCACTTCTGAAACAAAGAGGAAATGTAATTGCATACTGATCGACTGCCTTTCTTATGGAGTGATCTTAATTAGAATCGGGTTTTCTCCCACATTTTAAGCCAAAATGACAATTAACAGGTTTTTTTTTTTTTTTTTTTAAAAACAACTGGCAGACTGAAAAGTCCTCAAAACTGCACGTTTGTTGACGCAACAAGTTTCAATGCACACAAATGCTACCTTTGGTGTCTGAGAAGGTGCTATTTATTTTACAGTGTAGCCAGAAATTAATTGCCCAGTGACATACATTCATCATGTTAAAAACACTTGGCTGCTTTGTGTCCAATTATCTCAATCACGTTTGTAATTCAAGGTGGCGATTTACCTAGACTTTAAACTATAAAAAACATTCCTCCAAACAGAAGCCATTTTCTCCAAGATGCAATTGGGGAAACGTCAAGATTGGAGAACATTCTGTGGTCAAGCCCACCATTTGAACATGTTACATTATCTTTGAAATATATGTGAATATCATACAAACTTGAACCACTCTCTCCACCCTTTATTGAATTTTTGTTTATTATATATTAACTATGTGTATTGTGTTACAGGCACAAATACCTGATAAAGTGATGAACCGTTAGTGCAAGATAAAGTCCAGTAAAGTCCAATCAAAGATAGTCCAAGTGTCTCCAATGAGGTCGATAGTAGCTCAGAACTATCTGAGGACTATCTACAGGTGTCAGAGGTTATGGGGAGAAGGCAGGAGAATGGGGTTGGGAAGGAGAGATATCAGCCATGATTGAATGGTGGAGTAGGCTTGATGGGCCGAATAGCCTAATTCTGCTCCTGTCACTTATGATCTTATGACATGATTGGTCTCTAGTTGTTGGTAGGATGTTTCAGTTATGCTGTTAAGCTGCTGCAAGTAAGAATTTGATTCTTCTCTTTGTGGGTGCATATGACAATTAAAAACTCTACGACTCACCTTGATAGTCTGTGTCCAGGCCATCATAGATGTCAAAAGAGCTTTCACTGTCTGCCTTCACTGGTGAATCTGCAACATACAGAGAGAGAAGGCGAACAATTATTTCAAAATTGTTAACATCACAATAAAATTAAAACATTGAACACATCATTAACCACAGCCGTGGAACCACGTCACAAATAAAATGCAATTAAACAAACCCTTCGATCCATCAAGAATAAAGGAAAGACTGGACAATATGTTTGCAGAAAAGTTTTTGAAATTTGCAAATCATTGCCGCAGCGAGCTGAGCAGGTACTCGGCCAAGCATTCAACTCATGTAATTCTAAGCGACAGGTATCAGGAATCCAACTAACAACCAACCCACAACATGGAGGCGATTTCCAAAGAACTGCAGCCAAATGGGCAGCACATGGTAGAGTTGCTGCCTTACAGCGCCAGTTGCCCAGGTTCGATCGTGTCCATATGGAGTTTTCACATTCTCCCTGTGGGTTTTATCTGGTTGTTTAGTTTAGATCTACAGCGCGTAGACAGGCCCTTCAGCCCACCAAGTCCATGCTGACCAGCGATCTCCCGCAGCACTATCCTGCACACTAGGGACAATTTACAATTTTACTGAAGCCCATTAACCTATAAACCTGTCACTCTTTGGAGTGTCAGAGGAAACCAGAGAACCTGGGGAAAACCCACAGGATCACGGGGAGAACGTATAAACTCCGTACAGACAGCAACCATAGTCAGGATAGAACTCAGGTCTCTGGCGCTGTAAGGCAGCAACTTTACCACTGCGCCATCGTGCTCCGGTTTCCTCCCATACTCCAAAGACGTACAAGATTGTAGGTTAATTGACTTCTGTAAATTGTCTTAGTGTGTAGGATAATGCTGGGGTGTGGGATGATCACTAGTCGGCGCAGACTCGGTGAGCCGAAGGGCCTGTTTCCATGCCATATGTCTAGTCTAACTACATTTGAATTTCCTTTGAAAATGATGCACATTGATAAAGAGCATTCAAACTTTTCTTACCAAAACGGCCCACGTTCCATTGATCACCATAAAGATAATCTGCATTGCTGGTCTTTGCACCGTCCATCATGTCCTTAGAAATTCTCCATCTGAGCGAACAAAAAGTTTGAAATCACCATTTAGTGTCTGCGTTAGCTTCCAATCAGAAAATGTGCCTTCTTCATTAATTGCAGGCATTGACATCAGCAACCACATTAGCAAACACATATCTGCTTTTAGTCTGCAAACTTCCTCTGAGTAAAAGGTCAGTTATACAGCATGGAAACAGGCCCTTTGGCCCAACTTGCCCATGCCAACCAAGGTGCCCCATCTACACTAGTCCCACCTGCCTGAATTTGGTCCAAATTCCTCAATACCTAAAGCTCAGTACAGTGAAGTTTTATACTTGCAAAAGCGAAAAGCGCTTTAAAAACCCCCCCAGCTTTCTTGAAGAGATCATGCTTACAATGTTCCAACATATTATAATGTTAATGCCATTGATACTTCCCAATTACATGAAATACACCAAAGAATCTTGAGGTATATTCAACTGCAAGGCATTCCCAAGTCATGGCTAATTTGCATTCGGGAAACCTTCAGGATCAAGTATGACATTTGATTTGAACTTCATGGTCTGCTTTGTCTTTTCAACAACGTTATAACACATCTTGATTGAAGAGTCTATTATTTTTCCTACAATTAATCCAACTGGTTTATGGGAAGAACACTATTCAATCACTACTCAGGCAGCATCATTTCCTATTTTAACAAAAATCTTTGTAATAATGTTAATTTAAGTTGAGCAAATATTGAATTGGTTCATCACTAATTGTTATCTTAACTGTCTTTATATGACTGTTGATTGCTGATCTATTATTGGCATATCATCAAATTTTCCTGGTGAAACTCTAAATTAACATTGTTAGAAGTGTTAAATTATTTGATATTGAACCTATATTAAATTTAGTACTATAATGTTTAATGCTGTTAATATGTTTCTTAACCACCCCTCAATCAATGTAAAGACCTGACTGCCTTCAACTATACTCAGCACCCACTGCACTTTTTTAAATGTAGGTCGGGGATGTCACAAACACCAGGATTTGTTGAAGGGTCTCGACACGAAACGTCAACCATTCCTTCCCTCCAGAGATGCTGCCCGTCCCGCTGAGTTACTTCAGTATTGTGTGTTTATCACCAGTATTTACTGCTCATCCCCAGTCAACATGAGCAACACTTGGCGTCGGTAAAAGGGCCTCGACCCGAAACACCGCCTATCCATGTTCTCCAGAGATGCTGCCTTGACCCCGCTGGATTACTCCAGCACTCTGTGTCCTTTTGAGTAAGTCTTGTTAGGCCACTTGGTGTAATTAGACTTATTTTCGCCATTGCTTCAGCGGGGAAGTGTAGGACATGGTAATGAATCGGTCAAACATGGCGGGGGCAGATTTGATCACCAGACGCACAAAAGCAGCAAATATAAAATGAAAATCACCAACAACCTGTGCAGGCAAACACCATTCAATGGCTTCCACAACTCGATTTGAATATTTGTTTTAAGCTGCAAACCAGCGACAGGCCAGAAGCATTCAGGAGAGAAGGGGTGCGCGCTATTGACTGGGTCTCAACAAGGCCGACAAAGTTGTCCCTGCTATCAGGGTGAACTGGAATGACAGTCACAACCCCGGGAAACCGCACATCAATCCACAATTACAATTAGAAGGGCGCTGACCCGAAAAGTCGCCTCTCCATGTCCTCCAGAGATGTTGCCCGGCCCGCAGAGTTACTCCGGCACTGACTCTGCAACCTTTTCCCTCACAATCCTTCACTTACTTACGGCGTGATTATGGAGTCAACGATCCCCCCGGGTTTCTTCTCTGGTCAAAGTAGAAGCAGAATGCACAAAGCGAAGTGAATAAATAAATAGCAACCGAAGAATTGCAACGACGGTGATGTTTGGCGCTAAATATTTGCCGGATGGAGATGGAGGAGGAGACAGGGAAGAGGAGGAGACAGAGAAGAGGAGGAGGAGGAGACAGAGGAGAAGAGGAGGAGACAGAGAAGAGGGAGGGAGGGAGGGGGTGTTCTGTCGTGCACATTAAAATATAGGCTGCAATAATCCAGGGGGAGCGGGTCTGGAAGAGGGGGACCTGCCTGTGGTGCACGGTGGGCCCGGTGCCTGGTCACTGCCCGCTCGTCATCTTCCCCGCTGCTGCCGATCGGCCTGGACACCCCCTCCAGCAACGCTGATGTGATGCCCAAAGATCTTATAGCTTATAAGATCTTTGGTGATGCCTGGGCACGAAATGTAATATATGTAATCTAAATATATATGTGTAATCTAAAGTAGAAGCTCGTGAAACTCGTGCCTGAGGCCAAGTAATTAGATTGTGTAATCTAAAGTGGGAAACTCGTGCCTGAGCCTCGGGACAGGCCAGGTACCTTTAATTATAAAAAAAACAGTGATTGCTGAATAAAGATAGCAATGTTACAACATCTTGATATTTTAAAAATTAAGTCTGCAACTTATCCCATCAGATAAAGCATAAAAAGAAGTTTAATTTGACACCTAATTCACTTTATTATCTTCAGTATTTAAAAAGTTATGACCATTTTCATATTCAGAAATTAGCATCTTGTTCCCTATTGCTTTTCCATTGACTTAACACAAAAACTGTGATGGAGGACAGTCAAAAGCCCATAACTCTCTTAAAAATTATGAGAACTGAAATACATTTTCAGTTATTATAGATTGAAGCATTCTGAAACAAATATGAAACAATCTTCCCTGGATGACCTGAAATTAAAGCATATAATTAGTTAGTTACCTATTTGTAGCTAATGACAAAATTCAATTACTAGATCTAAGCATCTATCCATTTCTTAAGAAAAGATTAACATTTTTAAATAGCCTAAATGTCCAAATAACATTCACACACAAATTCACAATATAACATGATTTTTAAATCTCATTGTCATGAATTTATAGGCCAAATAGAAGGAATTTAGTGTCATTTGAAGAAAGACTGGATAGACTCGGTTTGTACTCGCTAGAATTTAGAAGATTGAGGGGGGATCTTATAGAAACTTACAAAATTCTTAAGGGGTTGGACAGGCTAGATGCAGGAAGATTGTTCCCAATGTTGGGGAAGTCCAGAACAATGGGTCACAGTTTAAGGATAAGGGGGAAATCTTTTAGGACCGAGATGAGGAAAACATTTTTCACACAGAGAGTGGTGAATCTCTGGAATTCTCTGCCACAGAAGGTAGTTGAGGCCAGTTCATTGGCTATATTTAAGAGGGAGTTAGATGTGGCCCTTGTGGCTAAAGGGATCAGGGGGTATTTAGAGAAGGCAGGTACAGGATACTGAGTTGGATGATCAGCCATGATCATATTGAATGGCGGTGCAGGCTCGAAGGGCCGAATGGCCTACTCCTGCACCTATTTTCTATGTTTCTATGTTTAATTCCCGTAAATTAATGGGCATTTAAATCATCTTGCAAGTAGGATTTTGTGGAACGGGATCGATTGGAACGTTGTGGTTGCAGTGAATTTAAACCCCATATCGGCAGGAAAAATACTGCTGGTTCGTATGGGGCCTAAGTCACCTCTTGGCAACGTAAAATTTGGATTAAGGTAATCCTAAGAAGCACGTTTATATGTAAAATAATCAATCAATCAATCAACCTTTATTGTCATCTTGCAAAGCAACAGTTGTACAGTGCAAAATGAGAAGAGGTTTCGCAGGGAATACCAGAGCATCGCACATAAAACTTAATTTTAACTTCAAACATAAATAAAAATAATAAAAACAATCCAGTCCCTGATAAAAACAATACGAATAGTTAAAAAGTGCAGGTAAAAAAAAGCAACATTAAAATACAAGTAAAAACAGTCATAAATTGTCCAGGGCAGCTGATTTAAGTGGCCAGTGTCAGAGTTGTTATTAAATTGTCAGTGCAAAAAAGCAGCAGAATCAGGTGGAGTGACAGTTTAGCAGCCTCACAGCCTGTGGAAGAAAGCTGTTTAGCAGTCTGGTTGTCCGGGCTTTGATGCTACGGTATCTCTTGCCTGATGGCAGGAGATCCAGATGTGTGTGGAAGGGGTGCAGTCTGTCCTTTGCTATGCTCAGTGCTTTTTTTCAGGCAGCGGCTCTGGAACAGTTCCTGTACCGAGGGTAGGGAGACGCCAATGATCCTCCCTGCTCCCCTCACTATCCTCTGCAGATCCTTCCTGTCTGAGCAGTTGCAGTTGGAGTACCACATGTTAATGCAGTACGTGAGTACAGACTCCACCGTGCGCCTGTAAAAAGTCCTGAGGATGTTGGTGGGGAGTGAGGCCTGTTTGAGTTTCCTCAGGTAGTGCAGTCGCTGATGGGCCCGTTTGACAATCCCAGTGTTGTTCCTGGGGAAATAGAAACAAGTAACTGCAAGTGTTGCTGTACCAAGGAAAGACACAAAATGCCAGAGTAATTCAGTAGGTCAGGCAGCATCTCTGGAGAATGTGGATAGGTGACATTTTGGGTCTGGGCCCTTCTTCAAACTCAAAGTTTCTTCACACTTCAACTAATCTCAAGCACTTTGTTCCTTTGGTGTAAACCAGCATTTGAAGTACCTTGATTCTATAGAAAATGAAAGGAGCAGATACACCAGAGGAGAGGAGAATGGGGAATGGGAAGTCAAGAGTGTTTAATTGTCAACACGGATAGGTGATGTTTCAGGTTGGAACCTTCTTCAGATTCCAACCACCCAGCAGCTCACCCAACTCACCCAATGAGTTACCCATGAGTTACTGCAACACATTGTGTCTGTATTTTGGTAAATCAACAGCTGCTGTTCTTTATTTCTGGTGTTTAATTGTCATGTGTACCAAAATGTACAATTAAATTCTTATATGTCTGTAAACACAGTAGTCAATAAATAACACAATAGACAAAATAAATAAATAAATAAACAATATCATGCTGAACAAAAGCCCGAAGTCCCGAAATGAATAGTAAATCAACAGAATGGCTTTTAAAGAGGATAGACACAATATGCTGGAGTAACTCAGCAGGACAGGCAGCGTCTCTGGAGAGAAGGAATGGGTGAAATTTCAGGTCGAGACCCTTCTTCAGGGGTGTTTTGGATAGCACATGGAAGTGTGGGGAATAGAGGGATGTGGATTATGAGCAGGTAAATGAGGTTAGTTTTTGTAAACTAAGTATTTCAGATTTAAACTAAAAATGAAAACTTAAAATGTTATTCGCAACACCAATGGTGCTACAGGCTCTCTTGTGTTGTAGAAAGCCGTATACACACGCGATGGACATGGTTGCCAGAAAGAGTTTAAGCTCAGTGGAGTGACAGGTAGTCAGTCCAAATGAACACACTGGTTGGCTCATTTGATGCATCTGTAATGGCCGTCATGGACAGATTAAGTTGCAGGGCCATGAGTTGTTCCCTCGCTCTGATAGTCCGGCCTGCCTATATCATGCGCCTAAAGCTCGGTAAAATGGAACTGAAATGCAATTTGAAATTGAAGATGAGCGCCAATAGCAGAGGAAGAGCTGAGATCTCACTCTACATGGCATGGACATAAGTTATGGCCTAGAAGGCTTGCCCTAATACTTCCAAATGCATAAACTCAGGATAATAGACAGGGTGAATACACAGAGTATTTTAGCCAGGGTAGAGGAATCAAAAACAAGAGGACATATATTTAAGGCGAGAGGGGCAAAATTTAATACAGACCTTAGGGCCATTTTATTCCACACATAGGGGGGTGGGTATAGATAATGATTTGCCAGATGAGGCAGATATTATAACATCATTTAAAAGACACTTGAACAGGTACATGGATAGGAAAGATTTAGAGGGATATGTTAAACGTGGGCAAATGGGACCAGCATAGATGGGGCATTTGGTCAGTATGGGCAAGTTGTGCGTATGACTCTATTACTTTAAATGCTTGGCCTTGCTCCAGTACAGTCCTCCAGCTGGTTTCCTATTGCACTTTGGGTATTTCTGTTTTGTGCACACTAATGCAGTATTCAAATTATTTTAATATTTCAAAGAAGGCATTTCCCACCCTCTGTACCTGAATAACTCACTTCTTAACTATTCTGGCTGTACTTCCAAATGTACCTTGTGCACGGGTCCTCAATTTTTTATTTAAATCTTAAAAACGAAAAAAAACTGTTTTGCTATCCCTGCAAGTTTTAGGGAGAGAGTGCAGATATTTTGAGCTGCAACGGATGAGTTACTTATAATGAAGGTACACAGAAATGCTGGAGAAACTCAGCGGGTGCAGCAGCATCTATGGAGCGAAGGAAATAGGTAACGTTTCGGGCCGAAACCCTTCTTCAGATCCGCTGAGTTTCTCCAGCATTTTTGTGTACCTTCGATTTTCCAGCATCTGCAGTTCCTTCTTGAATACTTACAATGAAGACGCGTTACACAAATGTGGAATAGACACGAAACGTCACCCGTTCCTTCTCTCCAGAGATGTTACCTGTCCCAGAGTTATTCCAGCATATTGTGGCTATCTTCGGTGTAAACCGGCATCTGCAGTCCTTCTGACACAAATGTGGATAATATTTGGTTTACTTATAGCTCTGGGTTGGTAGCCGGTGATGCATTGGTGTAAAATTGCATTGCATTTCCTTTGGGCTGGGGTGTGAGTCTGCAGCAACGATCCTGGTGCCTTTGGTCTGCAGCAAAGCCGAGGTGTTTAAAGGGCATCCCGGGACAGGGTCCAGCTGATGCCCCGGAAGTGCTCTACTCGCTGTGTTCCACGTGTGTCTGTGCAGCGGCGGGGCCCGCATGTTGCTGGCGGCGGCGGCGGCGGCCTGACTGACAGCTCCTCTCCCTCTCTCTCCCTCTCCACCGGCTCCAGCTCCAGCCCACAGTCCGCTAACACCATGGGCGACCAGGCCCTGCAGCTGGCGGCCCTCCCCCTCGTCGCCAAGTTGAACGAGAGGAGCCGCAGCGAGCTGAGCAAGTACTTGGCCAAGCAGGTAAAGAAAATGCCGGGACGCGTCGCCCAGGCAAAGGGGGCAGAGAGGGTATGAAGTGTGAGGCACCGGGTGGAATTGAATGCACCGGGTTGTCTGCTTCAGACATTGTGGATTGTACCTGATTATGAGTTGGGAAAATTGTTTTGCAACGTGCTCGTAATGCCTGAGGAGCGCTGACCTTCCTTCTTCCTTCCTCCTCTCTCCCTCTCTCCCCCCTCTGTCTGTCCCTCTCCCTCTGTCCCTCTGTGTCTGCCCCTCTCCCTCTGTCCCTCTGCCCGTGTCTGCCCCTCTCCCTCTGTCCCTCTCCCTCTCCCTCTGCCCCCTCCCTCTGTCCCTCTCCCCCTCTGTGTCTGCCCCTCTCCCTCTGTGTCTGCCCCTCTCCCTCTGTCCCTCTCCCTCTGTCCCTCTCCCTCTGTCCCTCTGTCTCTCTCCCTCTCCGTCTCTCCCTCTCCGTCTCCCTCTCCGTCTCTCCCTCTCCGTCTCTCCCTCTCCGTCTGTCCCTCACGTACGTGAGGTGCAAACGGAACTCGCTGACCAGATTATGAGAGTAACTTCCCGGACTCCATGGTCTAAGGCTAACCTCAGCCGTGACCTTCCAAAATACAGACTTCGTGTTACATGCCCCACCAGAGGGGAGAGAACACTCGATCACTGTTACACGGCAATCAAGAACGCATATCGCTCTATTCCCCGGGCGGGACTGGGTCTCTCTGATCATTGTCTAGTTCACCTTATTCCGACCTACAGGCAGTAACTAAAAGCTGCTAAGCCTGTGGTCAGAACAACGAAAAGGTGGACAAGCGAGGGCATTGAGAACCTACAATCCTGCTTTGACTGCACGAATTGGAAAGTGATCAGGGAAGCAACCACAAGCCTCGATGAGTATACGGACACTGTATCATCATATGTCGCTTTTGCGAGGACAGTTGCATTCCAACTAGGACCCGGACATGGTTCAACAACAACAAGCCCTGGTTCACTGCAGAACTCAGACAGCAGGCCAAGACGGTCTAAAGAGGAGGCCTACAGGAGCGGGGATGCAGACCTCTACAGGCAGGCCAAGTACAAGCTGAGAATAGGAATCAGAGAGGCCAAGGAAAGGTACTCTGAGAAGTTGAGGAGCAAGTTCTCAGCTAGTGACTCTTCTTCAGTTTGGAAGGGCTTGCAAGAAATTACCAGCTACAAGAGTGACCTGAATGAGTTTTACTGCAGGTTTGAACATCAGAAACGTAACCCTGGTACCCCCTTCCCAACCAACACAGCCAGACCCCAGTCTACAAAGAATGGACCCTGCACCCACTTCTTCCCTTTCGCCACTTCACACCTATTTAAGGCAAAGACTCCAGTATGAAAAGACTGTCACTTAACACCCACTCACAGCCTGACCTCAGTCCGCAAAGAATGGGGCCTTTCTATAACCCACCCCTCTCCAATCACCACTTCACACCCAATTACCCACACCATCTGTGCTGCAAAACATCACTTATCAAATATCAACAATAAAAATGGAGGAGGTGGAGAGGCTTTTCAGAGGACAAAAAAGCCAGAAATCTCAAGGACCTGACAATGTTTCTCCCTCCAAGCACGACACCTGGAGGCTGCAGCGAATTGTCTGATCAGCAGAGAAGGTTATTGGCTGCAACCTTCCCTCCATTGATGAACTGTACACTGCAAAGGCCAGGAAGCGAGCAGGCAAGATCATCTCGGACCCCTCTCACCCTGGCCACAAACTCTTTGAATCACTTCCCTCTGGAAGGCGACTCCGGAATGTCAAAGCTGCCACAGCCAAACAGTTTTTATCCACGAGTAGTTGCTCTACTCAACAGCCAAAAATCTGTCGCCTCCCTTTGATCTGGTATTTTGTTGGTTCACATGCTTGATCAATGGTGTTTTATCATTAATGTTTTATTATTATTAATGTTTAGTGTTTGCCGAGTCATTCGTGACTGTCACTATGTCATGTTGTTACTTGTGGGCGGAGCAACAAGGCAAATTCCTTGTATGTGAATACTTGGCCAATATACTTACTTACACACACTTAGCCATTTTCAATTGTTTTGCAAATACATCTGTGCCTCCATGTATGTATATGTTTGCATTCTGATGCATTTCATTCAGCATAATTACTGACAGGAGGGACCTTTGGATTTATCATCAAAATTATTAGCTACTTGCTCAATGTGAATCCTAAAGTGAGCAATCCAGAGATGGGATCGAGTGGACAGTGTTTTGAGCAGCATAGTTCCTATACATTTTTGTCATTTTTGAAATGATGCTTAGGTTTCAGGTTGTTATGTTAGGTTGTCAGGTTGCTAATGTTATTTGAAATTAATATTTTTGTGTAATATATTTTGCTCTCACCAGAGTTTGCAAAGGTAAATTGAAGTTGTATAAAAAAGGCACAAAGTGCTGGAGTAACTCAGCGGGTCAGGCAGCATCTCTGGAGAATATGGAACGCAAAATTAAAAACAAATTGCTGCCTGACCCGCTGAGTTACTCCAGCATTTTGTGTCTATCTTTGGGCTATTAGGGATGTCCTGATTGTGGACTTGTGGTAGGAGATGGAAAAGGCCAATCAGGTTTGAGGAGCTATTGGGTTCGAGACTGTGGAGGGGATGATTGCTGGAATGATGAGATTTCTGATGCTTGGGGAGAAGGAGGACTGGTGTTCAGTGATGAGGTCATGGTCAAGGAGTAGGTATGAAGAGATGACTCAGCACGGTAGAGACCAGACCACAACAGCGCTGCCTTTGTCTGCAGGCTTTATGAGGTTGGGATTGATGTAGACCTGAGTAGATTGAGTAGAGATGGTTCTTTGTACTGAAGGCAGTATCATGTTGATAAGGCCATTGAGACAAAAGCCAGGAAACAAATAACCTAGATGTTGCTATTATAAACCTGTATAAAATAAGCAGGCTTTTCAGACCATAAGCATGTTCTTATGAAGAATGATGAAGGAATACAAAATGTCCCAATTAAACATCTTTTGAGTAAAGTCATACAGTGTGGAAACAGGCCCTTCGGCCCAACTTGTCCATGTCCCCCAACATGCCCTATCTATCCCACCTACCTGCGTTTGGCCCATATCCTTCTAAATCTATCCGACCCATGTAACTGTCCAAATGGCTTTTAAACATTGTGATAGTACCTGCCTCAGCTACATCCTGTTTAAGCTTGTTCCATACACCAGCCACCCTTGGTGTGTAGAAAAAAACTTTGACCTCCCTAGCTACCTGTGATGCCACTTTCAAGGATCATGTACATGTATTATGGTAAAGGTCCTGCCCTGATTTGCCGTTCAAAAATGCAACCTTTCCCTTGCAACCCTTCTTAAATGGAGGCACAACATTAGCTACCCTCCAGCCTTCTGGCAACTCAACCGTATAATGATGATTCATAAATCTCAGTCAGGGCACCTGCAATTTATTTTCCAGCTTCTCACAATGTCCTCGGAGATATCTGATCTGGCTTGGGAGATTTATCCACCTTCATATACCCGAAGATGTTCAGTACCTTCTTGACTGTAAAACTGACTGAACTCAAGACACATCCATTAATTGTGGCAAGTTCCCCAGTCTTCACATCTTTCTCCACAGTAAACAGGGGAGAAATACTCATTAAGGGCTTGTTCATCACCTTCAACTCCAGACGGCGATGACTGCTTTGGTTTCCGAGGGGCTCTATTCTCTCTTTAGTCGCCCTCTTTCCCTTAATGCACTTGTAAAACCTCATTGAATTTCCAATGTTATCTGCTAGAGCTATCAGTGTTTAAAGACCTGTTATGCTGCTGTAAGTAAGAATTGTGAACGCAAACCAACCTCCGTTCCATTGACTCGATCTACACTTCAAGCTCAAGTCAAGTGAGTTTATTGTCATGTCCCTGATAGGACAATGAAATTCTTGCTTTGCTTCAGCACACAGAACATAGTAGGCATTTACTACAAAACAGATCAATGTGTCCATATACTATAATATAAATAGATACACACATAAATAATAAAATGATAAAGTGCAAATAACAGATAATTGGTTATTAATAATCAAAGTTTTGTCCGAGCCAGGTTTAATAGCCTGATGGCTGTGGGGAAGTAGCTATTCCTGAACCTGGTTGTTGCAGTCTTCAGGCTCCTGTACCTTCTACCTGAAGGTAGCAGGGAGATGAGTGTGTGGCCAGGATGTTGTGTGTCTTTGATGATACTGCCAACCTTTTTGAGGCAGCGACTGCGATAAATCCCCTCGATGGAAGGAAGGTCAGAGCCGATGATGGACTGGGCAGTGTTTACTACTTTTTGTAGTCTTTTCCTTTCCAGGGCGCTCGTTGCCGAACCAAGCCATGATGCAACCGGTCAGCATGCTCTCTACTGTGCACCTGTAGAAGTTAGAGAGAGTCCTCCTTGACAAACCGACTCTCCGTAGTCTTCTCAGGAAGTAGAGGTGCTGATGAGCTTTCTTGATAATTGCATTAGTGTTCTCGGACCAGGAAAGATCTTCAGAGATGTGCACGCCCAGGTATTTGAAGCTCTTGACCCTTTCAACCATCGACCCGTTGATATAAACGGGGCTGTGGGTCCCCATCCTACTCCTTCCAAAGTCCACAATCAGTTCCTTGGTTTTGCTGGTGTTGAGGGCCAGGTTATTGTGCTGACACCATATGGACAGTTGCTCGATCTCTCTTCTATACTCTGACTCATCCCCATCAGTGATACGTCCCACAACAGTGGTGTCGTCAGCGAACTTGATGATGGAGTTCGCACTATGACCGGCTACGCAGTCATGAGTATAGAGTGAGTACAGCAGGGGGCTGAGCACGAAGCCTTGAGGTGCTCCCGTGCTGATTGTTATCGAGGCTGACACATTTCCACCAATACGAACAGACTGTGGTCTGTGAATGAGGAAATCTAGGATCCAATTGCAGAGGGATGCGCAGAGACCCAGTTCTGCGAGTTTGGTAACCAGCTTGGAGGGGATGATTGTGTTAAATGCCGAGCTGTAATCGATGAATAACAGCCTGACATACGAGTTTTTGATGTCCAAGTGGTCCAGAGCGGAGTGGAGGGCCACCGCGATCGCATCCACCGTTGATCTGTTGTGGCGGTAAGCGAACTGCAGTGGGTCCAGGTTTTTGTCGAGGTAGGAGTTGATTTGCTCCATGATCAACCTCTCAAAGCACTTCATCACCACCGGCGTTAGTGCCATTGGTCGATAGTCATTGAGGCATGTCACCTTGCTCTTCTTGGGCACTGGTATAATGCTGCCTCGACAGGGCCACCTGTCACTCCCACATCTCCCATTAGGCAAGAGGTACAGAAGTTTGAAAATGCATACCTCCAGTTTCGGGAGCAATTTCTTTCCAGCTGTTATCAGGCAACTGAACCGTCCTCTCACCAATTAGAAAGCGGTCCTGAGCAAAGATCTTATAGCAGAGCAAGATAGACCACTCCTCCGAAATCCAATGGACTGACGTGTAGTACGTGACGGAACGTCACGGCCGCCATTTCTTTAAGCGACACGCGGGGAGAGAGGGATCGAGAGAAGGGAGAGGGATCGAGAGGGGAGAGGGAGAAGGGGGAAGAGGGAGAAGGGGGGAGAGGGAGAAGGGGGAGAGGGAGGGTGGAACGATAGCATGTTATAACGTTCAGCCGTCCCATTCCGACCAAAGATTATAGAGCAGAGCTCCTCTCGTATCTTTGATTGCGGCCACCGCCGCCGAACCCCCCGGCCCACCATTGCACCCAAAGATGATAGAGCAGAGTTGTATAATCTTTGATTGCACCCTTCTTCACGGCGGGCTTGTGATCTTTGCTTGTGATGTATCGACAATTCGAGGGCTATAACGGGTAACAGCCGCCGCGTTCTCGGACTTGAATCTGAGCTCGAAAAATCTCGTGGTCACTGGGCCCAATGTGTCCCGCGGGCCATATTTTGGAGACCAATCCCTTACAAGAACAAAACCAAAAACGTACAGAAGTGTTAAAATTGTCTTTATTATAGTGGTAAGTAAAGATCTATTAAAAATAAGTCTACTAACTTTCTAATGTACCGACAAAACTAGTTTCACAATGGCCGTTGATGGGAGAACAGAAAATAACATTTTCACGACAGAATATCGACAAAAAATAATAATAATATTTTCTAACCTTTCTTTTTTATCGGGGAACCTAAAGAATGACAGGTCTGGTCGTTTAGATTTACGATTAGAACAATTGATAGCGGAGCAGTGAGATGAAGATTTAGATGAGGACGCCGTGACAGCCCAATAAAATGCTCAATAAAATGGCGTCGACAATCACACACGTCATACTACGCGTTTTTCGAGGAGTGGTCTATCTTGCTCCTCTATAATCTTTGGTCCTGAGCTACCATTTACCCCATTGGAGACTTTCAAACTATCTTTAATCGGACTTTACTGGATTTTATCTTGCACTAAACATTACACCCTTCATCTTGTATCTGTATACTGTGGACGACTTAATTGTATTCATGCATAGTCTTTTCACTGACTGGATAGCACGCAACAAAACAACAAAAAGGCACACGTGACCATAATAATAATAAATTAAACTAATTTCATTGTTCTGTTTTGGTACATATGACAATTAAACACTCTTGACTCATCATATCCAATACTGAAAATATTGGAATACTCAGGCAATTGTTTAACTTTGAAAGAATGATGATGCTGCTTTTATTGTCACGTGAAAATACGCAGTAACATTTTATTCTTACTCACAGTCCAGTAAAGTATTGCCAAACCTAAGCACATTGTACGGAAATAGTCTACAAGAGGCGCCATGTTTTGGTGCTATTTTCTAATTCCAATCCGCGCACTAGTTCTTATCAGTGGTGCCTGATGAGACAGAAGAATGGGATTAGATGTATGGCAGTAGATTGGCAGTATATTGGGTTTGTGTTTTTCCTGAGGATCACATTGTACAATACACAATACCGACGACTAACAAGAAACATTTTGTTTTTCAATCAGATTTGGAACAAGCAGGATCGACAGTATATACTCAATGTCTTGGCTCAGCTGTTGCTGATTAAGGAATGCACACTGCTGATCGGACGCCATCTCAGGCCTCTGCTGTTGGATCTTCTTGAACGCAACGTGAATGCGATCAAAGGGCCCGTGTTCAACCATGACCTGCACGAGCGGTTATGTGTAGCAATGAGCAAGCTTATTGATATCAGCCCTGATGCCATTTTGTAAGTCATCCATCTTTCTTTACTAGTTTGCGTGTAAAGATCTGCATTGTACATTAACTTGCTAAGTAATTAGCTGCACTTTAACGAGTGAAGTTACAGAACTCAAAAGATCAGCTGCTGCACTCACAGCACCAGAGACCGGGTCTGATTCTGACCTCGGGTGCTATGTGTGTGGAAGTTGCACGTTCTTCCTATAACCCTGTGGCTTTCCTCCATCTGCTCCCACATCCCAAACACGTGCAGGTTTGTAGGCTAATTGGCCTCTGTAAATTGGCCCTTTTGTGATGGGAGTGATCCGAAAATGGGATAACATAGAACTAGTGTAAACGGGTGTTTGATGGTCAGTGTGGACTTGGTGGACCGAAGGGCCTGTTTCCATGCTATATCTCTAAACTCAACTAAATCAGTTAAGATGATTTTTCTCTTCCTGTGTTTTATTAAATGAATCGTTACTAGTTGGGGTCTTATTTACCTTTGTAGCATCCAGGTGATCTTTGATGTGCCCTCAAATGAGTGTTGGTAGACTGTCAACATAAAAGCACCAGTCCCTTTAGCACAAACTTGAGCACTGAATGGTTACATTCTTTGTTGTATCTAGTTGAATGCATACCTTTATTTAAACTGCTACAAGTCTTCCACTTATCATGTAACTTGTTAGTTCCATGGGGCAAGGAGGTCCTACTGCAGTTGTACAGTGCCCTGGTGAGACTGCACCAAGAGTATTGTGTGCAATTTTGGTCTCCTAATTTGAAGAAGGACATTCTTGCTATTGAGGGAGTGCAGCGTAGGTTCACCAGGTTAATACCCGGGATGGCAGGACGGACATGATGAAAGAATGGGTCGACTGGGCTTGTATTCACTGGAATTTAGAAGGATGAGAGGATATCTTATAAAAACATAACATTCTTAAAGGATTGGACAGGCGAGATGCAGGAAAAATGTTCCCGATGTTGGGGGAGTCTAGAACCAGGGGTCACAGTTTAAGAATAAGGGGTTGGCCATTTAGGACTGAGATGAGGAAAATCTTCACCCAGAGAGTTGTGAATCTGTGGAGTTCTCTGCCACAGAAGGCAGTGGAGGCCAATTCATTGGATGTTTTCAAGAGCAAGTTAGATTTAACTCTTAGGGCTGAAGGAATCAAGGAATATGGGGAAAAAAGCAGGAATGGGGTGCTGATTTTAAATGATCAGCCATGATCATATTGAATGGAGGTGCTGGCTTGAAGGGCCGAATAGCTTACACCTGCACCTATTTTTCTATGTTACTCATGGAAGCATCCAGTCTCTTCCAAAGGTTCCTTCAAATGACCAACCGGCTCTTAATTATTCTACTAATTCCTTTTCACTCTCCTTAATTCTTAAAGTATTTTGCAAGTTTGCTTCTTGATTCGAATTTTCTTTTTGATTCTTTTTGATTCTTTAATTCTTGAATATTTGAAACCTGCATTTAAGCTTGAATCCCATTAGATAAATTGATGCTTTTTTTTTTTTAGTTCCTTAAACTTGCATATTATTTCTATTCACAAGGACTGATCTGGAAATATTGTGAATATGTTGTGTTAAAATTCAAACTGCAGTATTTCAGATACTGTAAATCTGAATTTAAAACAAAATAATGAAGGATCCCAGATGTCAGATGCCAACTACTTTTTCCATAGTTTCTCTATTTTTTTGCTTTTTGTTATTAATTGGGTTGAGGAATTCAAGATGACAAACCAGTTCATTTATTTGTCCATAAATTTCCCTTGAGTGACCAAACTGTAACCAAGCTGGTTTGTTCATGAATAATGTTTCACTATACATAGTGCAGCTAAGACCCAATGGTCAAGGCATTTCACAAAACAGTGAACATAAATGCAGAATTGTAAATGGGCAAATAAAAGGGTGGCACGGTGGCGCAGCGGTAGAGTTGCTGCCTTACAGCATCAGAGACCCAGGTTCGATCCTGACTACGGGTGCTGTTCATCCAAAATCAGTACCCTGTTCTTGCTTTTTCCCCTTTATCTCATGATTCCTTTAGCCCTAAGAGCTAAATCTCTCTTGAAAACATCCAGTGAATTGGCCTCCACTGCCTCTGTGGCAGAGAATTCCACAGATTTACAACTCTCTGGGTGAAATTTTTTTTCCTCATCTCAGTCCTAAATGGCCTATCCCTTATTCTTAAATTGTGACCCCTGGTTCTGGATTCCCCCAACATGGGGAACATTTTGTGCAATCCCTTAAGAATTTTATATGTTTCTATAAGATAACCTCTCATCCTTCTAAATTCCAGTGAATACAAGCCCCGTCGACCCATTCTTTCCTCGTATGTCAGTCCTACCATTCCGGGAATTAACCTGGTGAACCTACGCTGCACTCAAATTAGGAGCCCAAAACTGCACACATTAGTACTCCAGGTGTGGCCTCACCAGGCAAATCCTCTTGCAATGAGGGCCAACATGCCATTAGCTTTCTTCACTGCCTGCTGTACCTGCTTGCTTACTTTTAGTGACCGATGTACAAGGATCCTTGCTGGATAAGCAATCAGGGGCTCATTCTGCAAGGCCCAGTAAGGCAGCAGAGCCATGTGCAATGTAATATGGTCACCTGCGTTGCCCAGAACACTCCCCACAAGGCACATCTTCACATACCCTGCCCTTTCTACTTTCTGCAGAGACCATTCCCTTTGTAACTCCCTGATTAACTCATCAACTCCCACCCAAACCACCCCCTCCCCAGGTACCTTCCCCTGCAACTGCAGGAGATTTACTCGTTTTACTCGTCCTGTTAAGTTCCACTGTCTGTGTCAGTTCCACCTATCCCACAGCCAACAATGAACCATCGTGGGCTCCACACTTTCTTGATTATTGTTGCTTTTTGCACATCTTACTTTCATTTGTCCTAAGTACCGTCGATATCTCTCATTCCCTTTCCCCTGAAGAAGAAGGGTCTTGACCCAAAACGTCACCGATTACATTTCTCCAGAGATGCTATCTGGTCCGCTGAGTTACTCCAGCATTTTGTGTCTGTCCCCACAGGGCATCTGAAATGTTCCTTGACAGCAGGCAAACCTGTTCCCCCTTGTTTTAGTAAAAAATGACAGACTATCGGAGACATCCAGGATATTAGTTGAAAAAAAATGGTTTTGGGGTATTTGTAAATTATTACTAATATGGGTGCATGCACACAATTAATTCCGAAGACAGCTTCTATTTGTGGAATCCTCAGCAGGTACTGTTAACCGTTCAACCCATGTGACTCTCCTTGCTTGAGTTAAATTCTTCACTGCACCGCTTTCACAATTGAAATGTCCACAAAGGGAAAGTGATTATTTGCTCAGATATTCATAAATTAACTTGACGTTCCAGCTTTCTGCCGAGGAATTGAACATGTTGCGTTCGGTACTGATGTCGGCCGTGTTCGGAGAATGTTGGACCAGTTCTGTGACAACAGACCCTGACTATTGGCTGACGTGGAAATCCCCAAAGTCTGTACAAAATGAATGGGTGCTGGAGGCTTTCATAGACAAATCCTTAAAGGTTCGTTATTTATCTGTAAATAACCTGTGTAGAGGCAGCCACTTGGAAAATTAGCAGCCTATCAAAATGTATATCAAATACACTGATAGATGGCAAGACCATGTTCATTTTGCTCCCCATGGATTGCTCTGAAAACAATTGATTATCTGGCCGATCGTAGTCTCCATCCTGTCACACATCCTTTCTTGTTGTGTCAACTCCCTTTTTGCAACTTAAAAAGTGAAAATCTAAAAAAGACACGCTCAGCTGGTCAAATTATATCTGTGCAAAGAGGAATTGTTCGCTTTTCAAGTTGAATACCTTTTGACGTAGAGACAAGTACTTAAAATGGACTTGTTTTCTTTTTCTTCTAGTAATGATGAAGACTTATTGAGTTGATCCATTAACTGCTTCTGTCCAAGTGCTGCCTGACCTGCAGAGAGTTTACAGTTTGTTCAAGAAGGAACTGCAGATGCTGGAAAATCGAAGGTACACAAAAATGCTGGAGAAACTCAGCGGGTGCAGCAGCATCTATGGAGCGAAGGAAATAGGTGACGTTTCGGGCCGAAACCCTTCTTCAGACTGATAGGGGGTGGGGGGGAGAAGGAAGGAAAAAGGGAGGAGGAGGAGCCCGAGGGTGGGGGGGATGGGAGGAGACAGCTCGAGGGTTAAGGAAGGATAGGAGACAGCAAGGGCTAGCAAAATTGGGAGAATTCAATGTTCATGCCCGCCGGACGCAGACTACCCAGGCGGAATATGAGGTGCTGTTCCTCCAATTTCCGGTGTTGCTCACTCTGGCAATGGAGGAGACCCGGGACAGAGAGGTCGGATTAGGAATGGGAGGGGGAGTTGAAGTGCTGAGGCACCGGGAGTTCAGGTAGGTTCTTGCGGACTGAGCGGAGGTGTTCGGCGAAACGATCGCCCAACCTCCGCTTAGTCTCACCGATGTAAATCAGCTGGCATCTAGAGCAGCGGATGCAATAGATGAGGTTGGAGGAGATACAGGTGAACCTTTGTCGCACCTGGAACGACTGTTTGGGTCCTTGAATGGAGTCGAGGGGGGAGGTAAAGGGACAGGTGTTGCATTTCTTGCGATTGCAACGGAAAGTGCCCGGGGAGGGGGTGGTTCAGAGGGGAGGGGAAGAATTGACAAGGGAGTTGTGGAGGGAGCGGTCTTTGCGGAAGGCAGACATGGGGGGAGATGGGAAGATGTGGCGAGTGGTGGGGTCACGTTGGAGGTGGCGAAAATGGCGGAGGATGATTTGTTGTATTTGCCGGCTGGTGGGGTGAAAGGTGAGGACTAGGGGGACTCTGCCCTTGTTGCGAGTGCGGGGATGGGGAGAGAGAGCAGTGTTGCGGGGTATGGAAGAGACCTTGGTGCGAGACCCTGAGAGTTTACAGTTTGTTCTGTTCACTGCATCAATCTAATCTAAAGTTTTTTTTTGATTTTCTATTTGTTTGGCCAGTCGGTATATGATGTAGCATCCTGGTCCATATAATCTGTTTATGAACATGAACCTTGTTTTTGGTTTTCTAAAGAATAGTTAAAGCCTTAATTGAAAAGTTACTGATCTGTTGCAACCCAGGTTGGTGGTGTGTATTGTGCCTGGGACACTGTGAAATGAGTAACACCATGAATGTTATGGGGAGAACATTAAGATTGAGGGGAGAAGATTCAGAGTTCTTTTTCCCAGGAAGATTTAAGAGTTCTTTCTCCCAGGTTGCAAATTCGGTCACTGCACAGGTAGCTTCCTCCTTAATATATTCCAGACTCCTGAACAATGCAGGACAGCAAGTGTTCTGGGAGCCAGAAACAACAAAAGCAGCCTGTAGATCTTGTAGTTGAACTATGGTTCTATGCACCTTATCAAAGGTTGTCTGTAAATCTAGATCAGCAACATCCACTGACTCTCCTTTGTTTATCTGTTTAAGAAACAACTGCAGATGCTGGAAAAATCGAAGGTAGAGAAAAATGCTGGAGAAACTCAGCGGGTGAGGCAGCATCTATGGAGCGAAGGAATAGGTGACGTTTCGGGTCGAGACCCTTCTTCATGGTGACGTGTCGGGTCGAGACCCTTCTTCAGGTGACGGTTGAAAACAAAGTCAGCAAACTGATAAGTGGATACAGGTGAGGGGAATCTACCCGTCTGCCAATCCAAACTCCTTCGCCTGAAATCAATTCCTCCAGAAAAGACCCCACTGAGTTACACTTTGTGCTTTAACCGACTTTGTACAACTGATAAGCCACAAATTGAGATCCTACCTTGTCCATGCAATCACAACTTCACCATTCTTCTTGATAACATTCTTAGCAGAGAAGCTGGTTGCCAATGCCACAGTGGACTGACAAGCATTGGTTGTCGTTTTCTTCGGTGTAACATCTGTCTTTTTGTCAGCTTTCTTTGCTGATGAAGTGGATTTCCTTTGCGCCTTGGTTAACTCACAATTGTGGGGCGGCTCTGTGCAAGGCTCAGGTGGCTCTGTCTAAAAGGCAGATGGATTTATTGTAGAGCAATGCTGAAAGGTCAAATTTGGATTATTCAACAATGTCAGTTCATACGGCCCAGGCGTGCCTGGGAGAGGTATTTTGTTTGGCCCACATTCATTAATGCGGTGACATAATGAGTCGTAAATACGATCACTGTTGATGCATAGTTATGTTTGCGGCGGTCGAGACAGCGGCATGTATACCAGGCAAAATCTGGGTGCAAGGAGGGTAGCCGCGTGCTACCGCATCCAGGCGAACTGAGAAGTAAGCTACTGGTCGTTTAACATCCCCATGTGTTTGCGTCAGTACGGCTGATACACAGTCTTGAATTATTGTTACATATAGCTGAAACGATCTGTCATACAGTGGTCTGCCGATGGCTGGGGAAGAGGCTAATGCATCTTTTAGGGCTATAAAAGCCTCAGCCTGTTTCTCATTGAGGGAAAAATGTTGATCAGCATTTGCAGAAGCCAGTGGTGATAGATGCTTTGTATAGAGCACAACATCAGGAATCCATTGGAAAAGTTCACTAACCCCAAAAAGGCTCTCATTTGTTTGGGGGTTTCTGGTTTTGGGTATCGGATAATAGGGTCCACTCTTGCCAGAGTGGACCCTATTAGCAGCACTAATCATAACTCCGAGAAATTTAACCTCCTTTTTGCCCACTGAAACTTTCCTCTGAGGGATCACATACCCCCAAGTGCGTAAGGCTTCTAATAACTTTGCTGTGTCAGTGATGTTGCTAGCCTCATCAGAGAAGGTGAGGAGTAGGTCATCAACATACTGAATTACAGATGAGCATTGTGGGAGGGTTAATGTCTTTAACTGGTCTGCTAGCACTTGGGAAAATATCATGGGTGAATGTACAAAGCCTTGCAGTAGGCGTGTCCACGTATAGTGTTGTCCTTCATATGTAAAGGCAAAAAGGTATTGCCAATCGGGATGTAGAGGGACAGCGGGGTTTGGTACAATGGCGTGCATTGGCTTAACAATGTCATTAATTGCACGGAGGTCCTGTACTGGCCTCCACTCTGAGCGTCTGGGCTTAGGTACCGGGAAGATCGGGGTGTTACATGGTGAGTGACACTGCACCAATATACCCTGGTATAAAAGTGACTGTACCAGTTGCTGTATTCCTGCCACTGCCTCTGGTTTTAATGGATATTGGTGGACCGCAGGGAGGCGGACATCCGGCTTGAGCGTGATCATTACAGGAGCACAATAAGTCAGTCCTACCTTATGCGGCGATGTCGACAAAATCTGATGTTTGTCTATGTCGTTCTTCGGCGGCTGGTGGCATCGGATGATTCCTTCAACAATCTGGCACTCTTTCCAGTACTCTAGTATTCCCTGAGAAAAATATTGCTCACCCAGTATGTTATCTGCTTGGTTGCGTAATTCGTAGGTGAGGTACCCCAGCTCTTTTGCTGAGTGATCTGCCCTCACTGAGGTGGTTACATGTGGTGCCACTAGGGAAGCATTCTGTTTCCACAACCCTTCTTCCACTTGCACTATCACGGCAGTGCCAGGTTCGCCTGACACTGTTCCTATCAAGCGGACTGTGGTCGCTTTCCCTATCAGTGGCCTAAAGTAATCTCCCATTTCAGGATTGTAACCCGTGGGATCATAAAATAGATTCACATGTGGATTGGTGTATTTCCAAAGACTGGTGCTGACAAAAGATCAATGGCCCACCATTGAGATGTTGGGAAGTGTGTGTGCATCATCTTCTGGGTCTGGAGGTGAATTCCCTCGTCAGTGCAGGTAATTCCTGCTTTTAATCCTATTAATAGGTCTCTGCCTGCGAGGTTGCAGCCAAGATATGGGGTAACGGAAAAGGGGAGGGTGCAATGTTCCTGTCCATAGGTTACAGTCAGAGGCTGAGTTAGGGGGTAACACCGTACTTTCCCGTCTAATCCTGATAATCGTGTTACATGGTCTGACATGGGAACTCCCAGATATGCCGCAAGCTCCTGATTCAGGGTAGATGAGGTTGCTCCTGTATCAATCAAAAACGGAACTCTGGTGTCCCCCAGCATCATGTTTACTATGGGTTCTTCATCGGGGTTGGCGATTAGTGGGAATAGGTGTTGTACAGGGGAGTGGGTGGGTCATTGGGAAAACGGGTTGTTGGTGGAGTACGGAGCCTGTCTTCCCCGTCCTTCTGTGTCACGAGAGGCGCAGTCCCTCACCCAATGCCCTATTCCCCCACACTTAAAACAGCTTCCTCCAGCTCCTCTCTCACCTTGGGGTCTTCCCTGCCCTGGGTGATTTTGTCCTCGTCCCCCCCCGGAATTCTCCGCTCCATTGTGGTCTAGGCTGAAAACCCCTTCCTCTACCAGGGCGCATCCCATTCCCTGGTCTCATGGCCAGAATCTGTGAGCATTCCTCAGCTGCTGGTTCCCACATCTAATATTCTGTTTTTATTCTGGGTGAACTAGTGGCAGCCGTGCTTCCGGCACTATCAGCCCAAAAGGCAGTTACTGCACGTCTCATTTGGGTTATGTCATTGTCCGCCCAGTTTAAGTTTGTTTTAACCATTGCCTGCACTTTGAGCGGGAGACAATTCATCAATATAGCATTAAAAGCTGGGGATTTCTTTCCAGCGTTGTATACAGGGTCTCCTGCATGGGTTCCATAGATACTAGTGAAACGATCCAGATACGACTGGGGGTCTTCTTTTGGACCGGGCTTACAGTCGAGGACCACCGACATGTTAATTGGTTTTTTCAAACATTCAAATAGATTGGTCATCATAAAGTTTACACAAACTGCCTGGTCTGCATGCCCTGGCGTGTTCTTTAGTGCCTGCCATGTCTGATGTTCCATAGTATTCTTCCACTTCTGTTGTTCGGCTGGTGACAGAAGCGACATAGACATGGACCAAATATCATGGTCCGTAGCCTGATAATATTCTACTGTACTGCGGAGGTAGTCTACAAAGTCCTGAGGGGTCTTGTGGCGATTTGGGGCTTTATCCCGTATCATACATTGTTCGTGTGGTTTCCATAGTCCATATATCTGCATGGTATCTTCCTGAAGGCTGGAATTTCGAGGTATATGGGTGTTACTACCAGAGCTGCTACAGGTTAGGATGCCATTGCTACTGGTGAGGCATAGGGAGGTGGGTGCCTCCCGGGATTATCTAAATCCTCATCTTCACTACCAAACAGGGTCGCCGTGCCAGACATGAGGTCTCCTCTGGAGAATTTACCAGTACTGGTTTTTTTTTTATTAACCATCACCTGTTTTTTTCCCTTCCGCCTGTCTCTTAGTTCTTTTCTCTTGTCCCTCTGCCCACTGGCATTCTAGCTGCAACATTTTCCATCCTTTCATAGTGCCATCCTTGTTCCTTAGCTCTATCCCTCTCTTACATACATTATCCATCCAACTCTGATCCCTACTCTCCTCTTGCTTCTTCTCTGCCTCCGCTTTCCATTCCTTAATTCTTTTTTTCCATTTATTTCCTGCATCCCTTTCCCATATCAACATCTCTGCTCTTTTAATTGTCTCTACATTCCAAGTGCCTCCTATTGGCCAGAATTCATCTCCCAAACGTTTGGTTAGCTTTTAACTTAATATTCTATAGTCTTTGTTACTTTTAGGATTCAAATAACACATATATTGGATGGGCGTCCCCCCATCACTTTTATCCAGATTATTCCCCATAGATAGAGAGAAAGAGAGAGAAAGAGAGAGAGAAAGAGAGAGAAAGAGAGAGAGAAAGAGAGAGAAAGACTTCTCAACTCTTTTTTTTTTTTAAACGCCCCAAGTATTTCAACCAGGCAGACCCGCTAATCGAGACCCCAGTTTCTCAACTTGGCAGACTTCTTAATTCTTTAATAAAAAAAACACCACTGTAGCGGCACCATACGTGGCGAATAAAGGAGACACGTCAGGCCGGTTCAAGGAATCATTTATTCAGTGGTAGTTGGTGCGCTAACTATAATACAATGTTGTTGCAGCTGAGCGAGGTTGTTCCCTCATGCTCAGCTACTGGTTGCCTGCCCAAGGTCTCGCGGTGAGAGAGCTTTAGTATCAGGACACTCCCTCTAGCCCACGACATCACGTGCCCGCCCTCGTATCTCCTGACGAGGGTTTGAGCATGAGTGGCCCGTGTTTAGGCTGACGCCACACCACCGCTTATTTCTCAACCCGACAACTCCTCGGATGTCTCAACAAGCCAGGCGCACACATCATCCCCTGTATCTCAACCCGACAAACCACGGATCTCAACAAGACCGACGAGCCCTTTGTAGAGAGAGAGAGAGAGAGAAAGAGAAAACAAAGAGAGAGACAGAAAGAGAAAGAGAGAAAGGGAAAAAACAAATTGAAACTGCTCAATTCCTTTTAAAAAAACATACACAAGCCCTTAAAAATACATACACAATTCCTTCTGAAAAATACATACACAAAGCCCAACTGGTCTTACCTTTGTTGTCTGTATTAAGAACCTCGACGGGGAACCTGGATCAACCTCTGATGAAGGATCACAGATGTTCCCGGGAGTTTCTAGGGGAGTCGTTCTTACAAGGGGGCCGATAGAGCTCAGTTGTCTCCCTTCCAATCCCGGCAACCTCTGCAACTTCTTGCACAGTCAGCTGTTGATGGGGTCCCAGCTTGATCCTGCCGACTACGCCAATGTTAAAGTTCATTTCTTAAAACAGACAACTCACAATAAGTTAGGTAAAACCAACAAGCTTTACTGAGCATTGAGCCGGCGAAAGTGTTAGGAGATACAAAGCCAAGTTTACAGCCGACACTTGGCTCTCCCTGGGCTAACACTCTAATGAATGAAGACATACAGCTTTTTTTTAATACTATTTTGGAAACAGTCACATGTTCATACAGAATGGCAGCAATGATGTTTAATACAAATCAATCACAGCTCTACCCATTCAAAGTATGCTTGTCACTGATACAACAGTCTTGCCATCCTGTGCTTCTTTCAATCATAAAACTGTTGATCCCATTCTGTAATGTTAGAGGATTCATCGGGATATTATAGGGCATTCGCGCCCTATAATAGCACAAGTGCCCCCTTTCTCTGCTAGAATAAAATCTAATGCCATTCGGTTCTGGAGGACTACTACTCTCATGCCACCATTTCAGCAGTGATGTCCTGAATGGATTGCCGTACATCCATAAAAGCCTGTGCAGTGGAATTAGCTAAAGTTTCCATAGCCAATGCCATATTTTTTAATCCCTTAGCTGCTCTAGCTACACCATACGGGGGGGAAACAATCATCCAATACCTCCCAGTTTCCGAGATACCCCTTTTGACTTGTGATTTTAGCTACCTGTGTAAGACCCTGGACCATCCTCATATAGGGAACAACATAGGCTATATAGCAGCACCCTCAATACCAGTGGCCTATGTAAGACGATCGTTGCAGAAGTTTGTACTGCTAATGCTGCGGCTATGATCGATTGTAGGCACATTGGAAAGGCTCGTGCCACTTGATCCAGCTTGGTTGAATAGTAGGCTATGGGTCTCAATTTCCCTCCATGGTCTTGCAGCAGTACGGACGTCTGTATCCCTGTTTGCTGTCCACTGTTTGGATAAATGGCTTCTCTGAATTTGGTAAGGCTAGTACAGTGGATGATACCAGTGCTTGTTTTACAGTCTCAAATGCTCGCTCACCTTCTTTGGTCCAAGTTATCTGTTCTTTTGCCGCCATTGGTTGGTGATAGATGAGTTGCAGAAGTGGTCGCGTCATTTCGGCATAGCTTGGGATCCATTGTCTGCAGAAATTGTCCATTCCCAAGAATTGCATCATTTCTCTCTTGGTTGTGGGCCTTGGTGCGGCTAGGATTGCTTTTTTTCGGTTCCCATCCAGTTCCTGTCTTCCTGGGATATATCGTACCCCAAGTACTTAACCTTTTCTTTACATAGTTGTAGCTTTCCTTTACTAACCTTATGTCCTTGTTCTGACAGGAACTTAAGTAATGTTACTGTATCCTTCTCACAGTCTTCCATCGTCGGGGAGCAGAGTAACACGTCATCCATGTACAGGAGAATTTTGCTACCACAGGGGGGTGTAAACTTCTCAATATTTGAACTCATTGCCATAGAAAATATTGTCAGACTCTCGGTGTATCCTTGAGGTAGTCATGTGTAGGTCCATCTTTTTCCTTCAAAGGTAAAAGCAAACCAGAATTGACAATCCGGGTGTACTGGTATAGAGAAGAAGGCATTAGCTAGGCCGATCAAAGTGAAATACCTATGTTTAGGTTCGATGTCACTCAGGAGGGTACCAGGGCCGGGAACACACGGAGCTCTTGGCATCACAGCTCGGTTTACGGCTTGGACCATTCTCCATCCGTTGGACGGTGCCGCTTTCTTTACCGGGAACATCGGTGTGTTACACGGAGAGTCTTCACATGGAATCATGACTCCTTTTCCTTTTAATGCCTCAAAGATTGGTCTTATCCTCTCGATTGCTTCTTTTCGCAAGGGTACTGCCTTTGGTACGGTCGGTAGGATGTTTTTGGGGTTACCCGTACAGGACTGATTCCTTTTATGAGTCCAACGTCGGACGGTCCGGCTGACCACAGGTGTTTGGGAATCTGTGCTATCAGTTCCTCGTCCTGTTCCGTGAGGTTCAGGACTAGTCACCTTCCGCCGTCGACTAGGTGGACCCCCTTGGTCCCCCTTGTCGTCCAGTTCAATGCTCGTGTATATATTGAATTGAATTGAATTGAATACCTTTATTGTCATTCAGACCGTAAGGTCTGAACGAAATTTCGTGCCTGCAGTCATACATACAATCATACAATAATAAACAACAATAAACACAAATTAACACCACCACAGTGTATCCTCCAAGCACCTCCTCACTGTGGTGGAGGCAAAAATCTTAGGGTTACTGTCTCTTCCCGCCTCTTCTCCCTCTGCGCTGAGGCGATTCCCCACCGGGCGATGGCACAACAGTCCCGCGGCTCACCGAACCCCGCAAACGGGCCGGTTCAAACACCGCGGCCCGGGGGTGGTCGAAGCTGCCGCCCTCCAGTCCAGCACACTCAGCCCGCAGCTGAACCCAGGACTCAGGTCACCGCCGCCAGAACGCCGTCCCAGCCACCGGAGCACTGTTCCAGCCCCGAGCCGGATCGCCCTCACGTGAGTACCGTTCTCCCTCGGGCTGGGCCACTCCGACGGGAGTGCCGTTCTCCCTCGGGCTGGGCCACTCCGACGGGAGTGCCGTTCTCCCTCGGGCTGGGCCACTCTGACGGGAGTGCCGTTCTCCCTCGGGCTGGGCCACTCCGACGGGAGTGCCGTTCTCCCTCGGGCTGGGCCATTCCGACGGGAGTGCCGTTCTCCCTCGGGCTGGGCCACTCCGACGGGAGTGGAGTAATAATCTTTCAAAACTCTTTAGATTCTGGAGTAGTTCCTGAGGATTGGCGGGTAGCAAACGTAACCCCACTTTTTAAGAAGGGAGGGAGAGAGAAAACGGGGAATTACAGACCAGTTAGTCTAACATCGGTAGTGGGGAAACTGCTAGAGTCAGTTATTAAAGATGGGATAGCAGCACATTTGGAAAGTGGTGAAATCATTGGACAAAGTCAGCATGGATTTACAAAAGGTAAATCATGTCTGACGAATCTTATAGAATTTTTCGAGGATGTAACTAGTAGCGTGGATAGGGGAGAACCAGTGGATGTGGTGTATCTGGACTTCCAGAAGGCTTTCGACAAGGTCCCACATAAGAGATTAGTTTACAAACTTAAAGCACACGGCATTGGGGGTAGAGAACTGGCTGGCAAACAGGAGGCAAAGAGTAGGAGTAAACGGGTCCTTTTCACAATGGCAGGCAGTGACTAGTGGGGTACCGCAAGGCTCAGTGCTAGGACCCCAGCTATTAACAATATATATTAATGATCTGGATGAGGGAATTGAAGGCAATATCTCCAAGCTTGCGGATGACACTAAGCTGGGGGGCAGTGTCTTATAGAAACTTACAAAATTCTTGAGGGGTTGGACAGGCTAGATGCAGGAAGATTGCTTCCGATGTTGGGGAAGTCCAGGACAAGGGGTCACAGCTTAAGGATAAGGGGGAAATCCTTTAAAACCGAGATGAGAAGAACCTTCCATCATTCCACTCCCTAATGGAGTCACTCTCCAGTGACTTGTCTCAATGACTATAGCCTAGTAGCTCTAATATAGACCATAAGTTGTTTGGTAGACCAATAATGGCTCAGATCTGCACCAATCTTCTGGACAATCTAGACTTGTGCGATAGTCTACAGTGCTCTTGCACAACACTTAGCTCTGGACCATCTTGGAAATAAAAACATCTATGCCATTCATTTGCGGATGACACTAAGCTGGGGGGCAGTGTTAGCTGTGAGGAGGATGCTAGGAGACTGCAAGGTGACTTGGATAGGCTGGGTGAGTGGGCAAATGTTTGGCAGATGCAGTATAATGTGGATAAATGTGAGGTTATCCATTTTGGTGGCAAAAACAGGAAAGCAGACTATTATCTAAATGGTGGCCGATTAGGAAAAGGGGAGATGCAGTGAGACCTGGGTGTCATGGTACACCAGTCATTGAAAGTGGGCATGCAGGTGCAGCAGGCAGTGAAGAAAGCGAATGGTATGTTAGCTTTCATAGCAAAAGGATTTGAGTATAGGAGCAGGGAGGTTCTACTGCAGTTGTACAGGGTCTTGGTGAGACCACACCTGGAGTATTGCGTACAGTTTTGGTCTCCAAATCTGAGGAAGGACATTATTACCATAGAGGGAGTGCAGAGAAGGTTCACCAGACTGATTACTGGGATGTCAGGACTGTCTTATGAAGAAAGACTGGATAGACTTGGTTTATACTCTCTAGAATTTAAGAGATTGAGAGGGGATCTTATAGAAACTTACAAAATTCTTGAGGGGTTGGACAGGCTAGATGCAGGAAGATTGCTCCCGATGTTGGGGAAGTCCAGGACAAGGGGTCACAGCTTAAGGATAAGGGGGAAATCCTTTAAAACCGAGATGAGAAGAACTTTTTTCACACAGAGAGTGGTGAATCTCTGGAACTCCCTGCCACAGAGGGTAGTCGAGGCCAGTTCATTGGCTATATTTAAGAGGGAGTTAGATGTGGCCCTTGTGGCTAAGGGGATCAGAGGGTATGGAGAGAAGGCAGGTACGGGATACTGAGTTGGATGATCAGCCATGATCATATTGAATGGCGGTGCAGGCTCGAAGGGCCGAATGGCCTACTCCTGCACCTAATTTCTATGTTTCTATGAGTGCCGTTCCACCCTCGGGCTGGGCCACTCCGACGGGAGTGCCGTTCTCCCTCGGGCTGGGCCACTCCGACGGGCCACAGCCCCTCACGGGAAAGTCTCTCAGCCCCTCGCCAGGCCGCTCTCACGAGAGCGCAGTTCCAGCCCCGGGCTGGGCCACCCTCACGGGAGCTCAGGGCGAGCCCTGTCAGCTGCCTCCAGAGTCCCGAGGTCGCCAGCTCCGCCATTAGGCCTCAGCGTAGACGGAGGCAGAGAAGGGGGATACGACAAAAAGGTCGTATTCCCCCGAAGGGAGAGACAGCAAGCCCCGTTTCACCCCCCACCCCCCCCCCCCCCACATAAACACGACCTAAAAACCAAAAACGTAACTAGACAAAACGAAAAAAACAACACAAAAAAGTAAAAGACAAACGGACTGCAGGCGAGCCGCAGCCGTTCCCAGCGCCGCCACTTCCGGATCTGCACTATAGTCCTGCACGTTTACTTCAGTAGACCAGTGCTTTCTTGTCTACCAGTGTTCAATTATTTTCTGCTTCCCTTTTTGCGACTAGTTCTCCTAGGTATCTCCACCTCCCTCCTTGCTTTTTGGAGACAGAAACGTGGGGTCTTGAAGGGTAGCCGCGGAACAATTCGTAGTCATTCTTAGCTAGCCTTACTGCTATGGCGGCATTATCTTGTTGGTCAAAATACAAGTCAGTCAAGTGTAGGGTAGAGTATCTTTCTTTCAGAAGCTTTGTCTCATACTTTTTATCCGACCCCGTGGTGTATTTAAACCACAGGGTGCAATGTAACTCGTCTGGTGCATGTAGGACAGCTTCTGGTATTATTCTTTCCCTTACTTTCCTGACCAGATCTTCCACTACCGAGGTTGGTCCGTTTTTCGCTAAGTCGATGGTATAATAATAGTGCGGCTCCCCTGCTCCCTCCTGGACAAAGATTTCAGTTGTCTCAGTTGTCCCTCGTGACAGCCGTATAGCTTTCATCCCTTGTGTGGTGGGTATTTTACCAATCCGCAATCCCATCATAATGTCTCGGCCTAGCAAATTTACTGGACAAGTCGCTGAGACCAGTACCTGTTCCTCACAACACACATTAGATATTGGTTCTTGGAACTTAAGTGGTTTCGTCAAGAACTCCACGTTAGTATGTCCGGTGGCAGACCTTACTGTTATTGAATTCTTGGAGTATAGTGTTCCCGGGGGCTCTTCGTCTTTTATGACATTTTTACATGCTCCGCTATCGCATAAGAATATCATCCTTTTCCCATTCACTATTAAACTTATCGTAGGCTTTAGGTAAGACATAGAAGATTTCTTCTAGATCCAATATTTGCAGAGGCTCCTTGTCGGCTGGGGGAGTGGGAGTATCTCTGTTAGATTTGTCCCTCCCTTCAGCTTCGGTCAGTCAGCATCAGTCATAGCTTCGGGACCTTGGACCCTTCTCGCCATCTTTTGGTGGAATATGCTTAGCCTGGGGACAATCTCGAGCCCAATGGTCGAGTTTTCCGCTGACAAAACATCCCTCCCCCCTTGGGGACCTACTCCCTCTGCCTCTGCCTCTCTGGCCTCCCCACCCTTGATCTCCTTGTTTTACCCAGTAGAATACAGAGACGGTATTTTCGCTTATTTCCTCAACATCGGCCAGATAAGCATTCTTTAGAATCTTTTTCTGTTTGGTGTTTTCCTCCGCATGTACTGCCCAACCTTTTACATCATTGAGTGCCTTTGTTTTCCATCCCACCATGTGCTTTTTTATATATGAACTAATCTCTGGTCTTAGTCCGTTTAACAGTTCGATTTTTAACTGTTCGGGATCGGTACTTCTTGTCCACTATTTGCCTCAAAGACAACCCTAAGTCTGGAGAAATTGTGTAGCACAGGCTCATCTTTATTTTGTGTACATTCCCTAATTTTATTGTAATCGACTCCTCTCTGGAAGTGTGCTCTTATTCGATTTTCAATAGCTATTTGTCTGTTATGATAATCATTCTGACCTGGTGCCCACTGAAGGGGTGCTCCATTTACAATAGCATTCCAATCTCCTTCAATTAAACACCAATCGCACCCAATAAGACTTCGCAACGCTTGTTCATATTCTACAGTATTTAAACGATAACTTACAACCAGGTTTCCAAAGTCCCTCTCCCACTTTGCGAAATTATCTCTAGGATGTGGAATGCCCTCCAGTGCCTTTTTAATATCCTCCATATTCCATGGCCTGTATACGTACATTGGCCCCACTGCACCGGCATCTGGATTAGGCATTGCAATCATAGGATACGTTTCGGTCCCGCTTGGTCTTATTGACCGTGGAGATTTATGCTCAAATATAGGACCTGAATAAAGATTATAAACGGTACCTGAGCGAGTGGTTTTCGGACTTTGCAAACCTGGGTACAGCTGGCCGCTTTCCTTAATGGTTGGTTTTTGTTCCAGTACGGGGGTTGGAGCCCTTGTTGAGTTCGGTCCGACGTCGCCGGTGGTAAGACCACCCCCTTTTTCTCCGGTGTGTACGGAGGAGGGGCACGCGCCAAACCCGGTGACCGGTGGAAGACCTCGTTGTCCCCCTGCTGGAGGAATGCATTTGTCGATGGTTCGTTTTTGGTAGGTTGTTCTTTCTCTTTTTCCTTTCCGTCTCTCCGCGATCTGGCTTCCTGAAGCCACAGACGTGCTTCATGGTAGCCCAACTTGTCTTTATCCTTCTTTCTTTTTGTTGCATCTTTGGCAATAGCAGACATTAATTTACAACAATCATCAACAAGTAACTTACCACTAAAATCATACCTTTTTTTCACATGTTTAAGTACTTACAATTACGCTTACTTTGTATAAACATACATTTCTCATCACCTTCATAACCTTTTGAGTTTGTCAATCCCATTCTGATTCCCTCCTCGAGACTTACGGCTATACTTTTTCCCTGTAAAGCCCAACTTGACTCCGAAGTCCCAGACTTCTTACCTTTGGCGACCCCGTCGCCTGAGTAGTCCAACTACTCTTCTCAATTGTCCCCGACAATTCTGTATGCTGTCCCGGGTCTCTGAGGAAGGTAACAAAATACAACTCGGCAAAGTCAAAATTACTTAGCTGGGGCCCCACTATCTACGGAACGTTCAGTCCTACCTCCGGCGTGTCGGTTGGGCCCCGTCACTCTGCCCCGGCGTCCGTAAGGAACCTTAAAATGAGCGCTCTTGGTTCCCCTGGAAACCGGCACAGAGGTATTGGGACCCTACGTTGGGCGCCAATTATATTAGAAATTTTCCAACAAACGACTATTACAAAAACTGAGGTACAACTGAACGAACTTTATTGAGAGAGAGTCATACAGAGCACAGGAGTCTGTACGAGTCCCCCTGTGCTAATGCTGCAACACATCTCTTTTATACACTGATTGAAGCCAAAGAGCGTCGAGACAATGGCAACTGATAAGTCACTCGGAGCTAAAGGAAATAACAGATAGCTGCAGAATGTTTCTCCGGCGCAAGATTAGCAGTTCTGCACGCTATGTGATTACTCTTAATCACGCGACCGAGACCTGTTAATTACTTGCGCCCTAGGCAGTTTCGGTAAGCGATCTTGCAAAACGACTTCTCGTCGCACAAGTAATTACCTTACAGGTACCGACACAGATAGAATACACAATGTAACAATGTAACAATTACATACATTTTCCATCAGGGTCTCTGATGATGCTGGCTGCCTTTTTGAGTCATGACAATGTATTGTGCTGCAAGTTGGTATACACACAGCCTAATAAAAGCTAAATGGCAGAGACTGAGGAAATACTAGACTAAGTGGGTCCCAGCTTCACACGGGAGGGCTGGTCCTCCAATGAAATATTCCACCTTTGCACCAATTCCAATATTAACCATATAACAATTACATGCTGGCTAGTGGGGGGGGGGGGGGGGGGGGGGGGGTTTCTGGAGCGCTAGTATGTGTGTTGTGGGTCAAAGGGACTGGTTTTCAGAGGGCTAGTATGGACATTGTGGGCCGAATGGATTCTTGGGCTGGCGGCTCAGTCACTCTGGGCAGCTCAGTCACTCTGTCTGGGCAGCTCAGTCACTCTGTCCGGGCAGCTCAGTCACTCTGTCCGGGCAGCTCAGTAAACTACGGCTGTTGTGCGCTGAAGGGACTGGTTTCCAGAGGGCTAGTATGGACATTGTGTACTGAATGGATTTTTGGACTTGCAGTTCAGTGAGCCATGGCTGGTGGGCTGGCTGTTCACTAAGTCATGGGTGGTGGGCTGGCACTTCAGTCACTTACAGCTGGTGGGCTGGCATTTCACTTACTCATGGCTGGTGGGCTGGCAGCCCAGTCACTCACGGCTGGTGGTGGCAGTTCACTCAGTCACCCCTCCTCCCTTCACCCCCCACTCTGCTCCATGCCATTCCCCTCCCCCACACGCATTCAGTCCATCTCCCCTCAACCTCCCCCCCCCCCCATGCACTCTTAGTGGCTCTCCGACAGCACAACCATTCTATTAGGTTATTATTGTGATGAAGAGCACACTGACATGGCAAGTGGAAAAAGGATTTATTAAAGTTTAAAATGTGAATGACTTAAAATATAACAATTTAAATGTTAAAGATGAGATTTATTAAGTTCTTTTTTGTTGTGTCTCTTGCTGTGTTCTGCTGCTCACTGCCTTTTGATAACACTTTGCTTTTGATATTAAAAAAAAGACAATTTTAATATAGAGAGATTAAACGAACAAATTTTAACAAAGAAAATCTGAGAATTTACCTCAAAAGTCATCATGGAGTACAGGCCGCAAGTCCAGCCTCACAACACTCCAAGCAGAGTACAAGCAGCAAGTGCAACCTAACAGCACTCCAAGCCAATTTCACAGCATTTTAAGCAGAACATGCACACACACACTCATCCACAGACACTTACACAGACACATACAGACGAACGCACACACATATTTTAGAAGCAATAGAGACCCTTTTTGCAAGCATTTTAGAACCAATAGACACTTTCTGAAACCATTTTAGAACCAATAGACACTTTTTGCAACCAATTTAAAACCAATAGCTACTTTTTGCACGCATTTTAGAACCAATAGACACTTTTTGCAAGCATTTTAGAACCAATAGACACTTTTTGCAAGCATTTGAGAACCAATAGAGACACTTTGCAAGCATTTTAGAACCAATAGACACTTTTTGCAACCAATTTAGTACCAATAGCTACTTTTTGCACGCATTTTAGAACCAATAGACACTTTTTGCAAGCATTTTAGAACCAATAGACACTTTTTGCAAGCATTTTAGAACCAATAGAGACACTGCAAGCATTTTAGAACCAATAGACACTTTTTGCAAGCATTTTAGAACCAATAGAGACACTTTCTGCAAGCATTTTAGAACCAATAGACGCTTTTTGCAACATTTAGAACCAATAGAGACTTTTTGCAAGCGTTTTAGAACCAATAGACACTTTTTGCAAGCGTTTTAGAACCAATAGACACTTTTTGCAAGCGTTTTAGAACCAATAGACACTTTTCGCAAGCATTTTAGAACCAAGACACTTTTTGCAAGCATTTTAGAACCGAGACACTTTTTGCAAGCATTTTAGAACCAATAGAGATTTTTTGCAAGCATTTTAGAACCAATAGAGACTTTTTGCAAGCATTTTAGAACCAATGGGGACACTTTTTGCAAGCATTTTAGAACCAATAGAGACTTTTTGCAACCATTTTGAACCAATAGAGACACTTTTTGCAACCATTTTGAACCAATAGAGACACTTTTTGCAAGCATTTTAGAACCAATAATGACACTTTTTGCAAGCATTTTAGAACCAATAGAGACACTTTTTGCAAGCATTTTAGAACCAATAGAGACACTTTTTGCAAGCACTTTAGAGCCAATAGACACTTTTTGCAAGCATTTTAGAACCAATAGACACTTTTTGTAAGCATTTTAGAACCAATAGACACTTTTTGCAAGCGTTTTAGAACCAATATACACTTTTTGCGCCTTTTAGAACCAATAGACACTTTTTGCAACCATTTTAGAACCAGAAACGACCATTTTTGCAAGCATTTTATAACCAAATACGACCATTGTTGTAAGCATTTTAGAACCAATAGACACTTTGTGCAAGCATTTTAGAACCACATTAAGGGCACTCAGTTGAGTAGACATGTGTTCAGTGTTATTCACAGCTCAGAGAGACGTGACCCTCTGGCTTCCTCCATCTTGCAGAGACTGAGTGAGGCACACCACTTACAAGTTTTATAGTCCCTCCCCCCTCCCACCAGCAGGGTCCACAGAGAGAATGGCAATTTAAAGAAAAACATTAATATCTCTCTGATTTTTCATCGATGGGAAATATCCTCCGGTCCCGGAAGGCGGAGGGGGGCTTTGATCGAGGTGGCCAAAAATGACGGCCGTAGGTGGCGGCGTTCTCTCCGAAATCACACCACAGCGAGCCAAAAGCGGTCAAGATCAGACTTTTAGTAATATAGATAGATAGTGGTATAATTAAAAAAGACTTTAAAATTGGACAATTTATCACTCTGCCTCCCCATTGTAAACAACCCTTTATTTAAACCCTCTATTGGATAAAGGTTTTATGGAAAAATTATGGAATAAAAAAGATGGGACATCTCTATAAGAAAGGCATTTTTCTTTCATTTCAGGAGTTACAACAGATTTATGGACTATATTCAAATAACTTTTTCAGATATTTACAATTTAGAGATTATGTAAATCAAATACACAAGATTATAGAACTAGGGAGCCAGAAACCCTTGATGAATGTTTGAATAAACATCCTAATACAGAAAAATTATTATCTCATATTTATAATACCCTCTTAGATATTGAGATCCCGCCGACGGAATTAGATAGACACACATGGGAAAATGAATTAGGCCAACATATAACGAAAGATATTTGGGACGAAAGTGTACAATATATACATCAATGCTCGTTAAATCCAAGATATGCCTTAATATAATTTAAAGTATTACATAGATTACATTACTCTAAAACAAAATTAAATAGAATTTTCCCACATCTCTCCTATTTGTGATAAATGTCAGCATTTAGAGGCTAACTTAACGCATACCTTTGTAAATTGTATAAAAATCAAAAATTTCTGGACGGACATTTTCAGAATAATTTCTGAAGTTGTCAATACCCAATTGGATCCCGACTCAAAACTAATAATACTAGGAATATCAGAACAAAGCCTAAGACTTACAACAAACCAAATAAACTTTCTTGATTATAGTATAATAACTGGGAAAAATTAATATTAAAATTTTGGAAAGGACCTATAACCCCCACAATTAAAATGTGGATTATTGAAATGTCGTAAACCCTACATTTGGAAAGAACTAGACTTGTCATAATTGACAAACAAGAATTATTTGATAGAATATGGTCTCCATTTATTGATTTTTTGAAAGGGTAAATTGGTTCAGCACGGGAATCTGACTGAAACCCGAGCTCAGGATTAGATGAATAGTTATGCTTTAACTTACGGACCTATCTCCAAAGTTGTATTATTGGTAAATTACTCCATTCTTTTTTTTTTTTTTCTCACAAAATATCTAGCAAAAAAACAACTAAATAGAAGCAGAGTTAATATACAACTGATAAAGGAGGACCACTATTATTTTGCTAGCTGGATTCCCACCTATTAGCAACGTAGGATTGATATATAAGAAATGTTTGTATTATGATATGCACATGCTTCTAATAAAAATATTAATTAAAAAAAGACTCCTATTTATTGACCACCGCAATGCCTTCCACACAATAATTTTAACCCTCATTTCCAAACTCCTGGACCTTGGATTATATAACTCCCTCTGCAACTGGAACCTTGATTTAGAGTCATAGTCAAACATCATGGAAACGGCCCATCTTGCCCACACCGACCATGTCCCATCTACTCTAGTCCTACCTGCCTCCATTTGGCTCATATTCCTCTAACCCTACTTTGCGCCTGTGCCTGTCTACATTTTTCTCTAACATTGCCATAGTACCTGCCTCAGCTACTTCCTCCGGCAGCTCGTTCCATACACCCATCACCCTTTGTGTGTAAACGTTACCCTTCAGGTTCCTATTAAATCTTTCCCTCCTCACCTTAAACCTATGTCTGAAGAAGGGTTTTGACCTGAAACGTCGCCAATTCCTTCTCTCCATAGATGCTGCCTCACCCGCTGAGTTACTGCAGCATTTTGTGTCTACCTTCGATTTAACCAGCTACCCAATTTATTCCTCTCATAATTATGTGTACCTCTTTATATTTATTTAAAGGCACTTGATCCATAGACCACATTGAATAAGGTTAGATGACAAAACAACCTCCATGATAAATCTCAACACCAGTGCATTCTCAGCCCCTCACTAAATTCCCTACACTCATGACAGTACTGTGAAAATCTAGTCTACCTTCATTCACAAGTTTGCTGATGACACCACAGTAGTGAGTTGGATCTCGAACAATGATGAAAGAGTACAGGAAGGAGAGAGAGCTAAGTAATGTAGTGTCAAGACAACCTTTCCCTCAATGTCAGCAAAATAAAGGAGCTACTCATTAACTTCAGGGAGTGAGGTAGTGTGCACTCCCTGATCTTTAATTGTGGTGGTGAAGTGGAGATGGTCAAGAGCGAGTCCTCAGACATAAATATTGCGAACAATTTATCCTAGCCAAACCACATTGACACTAAAGCCAAGAAAGCATACTAACAGATCTTCAGGTGGCGACAAAGGAAATTCAGCAAGTTTCCAATGACTCTTCCCAATTTTGACAGATGCACCATAGAAAGCACTCTTTCAGTCCGATTTACAGTTTGGCTGGGCCACTACTCTGCCAATATCGCAAGAAGTTGCGGAAAGTTGTGAACGAGGCCCAGTCAGAAAACAGAGATTTTCACTGCACCTTAGTACACATGACAATAGTAATAATCCAATACTATGAATGAAGATGTACACAAGTATAGATTTAAGGTGAAAGGAGAAAGATTTAACAGGAGCTTTTTTGGAACTATCACATGTGCTGCCAGATGAAGTATTTGAAGCAGGTACAATAACAATATGTTGAAGATATTTGGACAGGTAGATGGATATGGGAGGTTGAGAGGGACATTGGCCAGGAATGAGCAAATAGGACCAGTTTGGAGGGGACATTGGTCAGCAAAAGCATGTTGGGCTGAAGCATCCGTTTTGGCACTGAATTATTATGATTCCAAGTACTTCATTCCGCACTCTACTCTGTATGGAGAAGTTAAAAAACAAAACTGGAGAAAAATAAAATCAGTTAAAAAAGATTTAGTTACAGGATGACAACTTGAGTAAGGTGCCATCTGTTTCACGAAAGACCCAGGTGCAGTTGCTGATGTTTATGTCAGTATTGCCAATCTTCACGTGTATAAAAGAATTCTGTCCAAAAAGTAATTAAAGTCTCACCCACTGCTGTTCAAGTAGAAGGTCGATCTACATGGTACCATCTGAATCATTGCACAAGGGCTGTTCCATAGGTACAACTTGATAATAACCTTGAGGTGAGTGAACAGGAGGACAAAGAAGTGGGGGAAGAGCAAAGCTTTAACCGGATAGTAAGTGAGATTTTTGGAGACACTAGTGACTGAGGCTGTTGTAGATGAGGTTATGCGCAATTTTCCTTCTCCTGATAGTGTGGACAGGGGTGTGCTGGGGGATGCCCATACTGCCCCTCTCCACACAGACCTGGAGACCATCAACATGGCCGATATGGCCTGGTGACTCCACCACCTCACCAAGGTTAGGGGACAAGGTGCGAGTCCATAGAGACTTTGGGGTAATGAATGGTAATAGCTCAGCCGAATGGTCCAGATATAATTGGTATAAGTGGGCACAGTATACGGCACAGACATTGAAAGTACCACAATGCATAATATGTATTAAAGCCATAGGAAAACTACTGGCTGTACCAGAGCCTCATAACTATACACAATGTGCAGATTTCATGCAAAGTGTAGCACACTGGATGATCAGGCCTCAATGTCCAATACATTGTCTAAACGCAGCTGGATTAACACACGGGACAGTTGAAGCAAGAAGATGCACACTGGAATTTCACACGACTCAAAGAACCCTATCCTGAAGAGGTAGAAATTGCAACTGCAAAACAGTACGAGTGGTACTATGCGGCGAGTGGTTCACACCCAGTAGGAGAGTTCCCAGGTAATTGCGGTACAGTTTGGACATGCAATCACTCAAACACAGATCAGGTTGCCCAATATATGCCCAGGCCTAATCGCCCTGTTTCACTGCTAGATTGCATGACTGTTCCAGCAGCTGATGCAGCAGTAGCGGATAGATTTTGGATGTGTGGGGGTAGAGTAAGGAACACACTCCCAACCGACTGGTCTGGATTGTGTGCTAGGGTAATGTTAGCACGGTCCATCACCATCCTAAGTCCAAAGGAAGTGTTTGCCAAGACCCATAAGAAGAGAGCATTTGAGAACCTTCCTGAAGGAGTTTATATAGATGGAATAGGACAACCAAGGGGAATCCCCAATGAATTTAAAGCTAGGAATGCGATTACTGCCGAGTTCGAGTCAATATCATTTGGATCGCGCCTGCGAAAAATGTAGAATGGATTAACTATATTTATTACAACCAGCAGAGATTTATTAATTACTAAGTGGGACCCGTTGAGTCCCATGTTCACACGGACCTTCAATGCAATATTCCACCTCTCCACCAATTCCAATATTGGTGGCTAGTGGGGGGGGGGGGTGCTTTATGGAGCACTAGTATGGGTATTATGGGCAGAGGGCTAGTACAGATATTGTGGGTCAAATGGATTCTTGGGGTGACAGCTCAGTCACTCAAGCCTGATGTGCTGGCAGCTCACTCACGGCTGCTGGGCGAGCAGTTGACTTACGGCTATTCCTTGAAATTCCATTTCAAGCAAGGTGCAAGGCCATCAAATTCAAATGCAGTTTCCTGCCATTTCAAGCAAGGCCACCAAATTTGTGCAGTTTCCTACCACTTCAAGCAGGGTACAGGGCCACTAAACTCAAGTACAGTTTCCTACCACTTCAAGCAGTATGCAGGACCACCAAACTCAAGTGCAGTTTCCTACCACTTCAAGCAGTATGCAGGGCCACCAAACTCAAGTGCAGTTTCAGGCCACTTCAAGCAGGGTGCAAGGCCACTAAATGCTAGTGCTGTTTAATGCCATTTCAAGCAGGGTGCAAGGCCACCAAATTCAAGTGCACTTTCATACCATTTCATGCAGGGTGCAAGGCCACCAAATTCAAATGCAGTTTCATACCATTTCATGCAGGGTACAAGGCCACCACATTCAAATGCAGTTTCATATCATTACAAGCAGGGTGAAACCACCAGAAGACCACACACAGTTCAGTAGACATTCAGTGTGTTCAGTTGATTCACAGCTCAGAGTCGTGATCTCTCCCTCCCCCATCTTGCAGAGACTGAGCCACACCCACACTTCCAGGTTTTATAATCCCTTCCCCTCCCACTGGAAGGGGCGTGGCTTTCATGGCATGATTGACAGGCGAGAGATTCTCAACATTTTTAAACACTAATCGCATTTTATTTTTCATTGTTGGGAAGAATCCTATGCACCTGATGAGCGGAGGGGGACTGAGTAAGATGGCAAAGATCACAGCCGTAAGTGGTAGCGTTTTATCTAAAATCAATATAGTGCAAACAGGAAGTTGTTCAGTTACCACCACCAACAACCATTTGCAGTGCAGCATTTCAAAACAGTTACCACCACCAACAACCATTTTCAGTGCAGCATTTCAAAACAGTTACCACCACCAACAACCATTTTCAGTGCAGCATTTCAATGCAGTTATCACCACCAACAACCATTTGCAATGCAGCATTTCAAAGCAGTTACCACCAGCAACAAGCATTTGCAGTACAGCCTTTCAAAGCAACCACATTTTCATTTTTAAACCACATTAAGGGCACTCACAGTTGAGTAGACATGTGTTCAGTGTTATTCACAGCTCAGAGAGACTTGAATAACACTTCCTCCATCTTGCAGAAACTGAGGCACAACACTTCTGGGTTTTATAGTCCCTCCCCCCTCCCACGAGCAGAGAGAATGTCAACATTATTTAAACATTAATAATTACTTTATTTTTCATCAATGGGAAAAATCCTCTTGTCCTGCACAGCCGAGGGGGACTCTGAATAAGATGGCCAAAAATCACACCCGTAAATTGCAGCGTTTTTTCAAAAATCATGAAACAGAAAAACAGGAAGTGGCCAAGATCCTACTTTTAGTAATATAGAAGATAGATAGATAGATAGATACTGAGGATGCACTATCAGCCCTAGGGGGACCAGCTTGATGCCACTAGTAAGATGGCGTGGCAGAACAGGCAGGCGCTAGATTGGTTGTTAGCAGAGAAATGGGGTGTATGTTTCTTGTTTGGGGAACAATGCTGCACCTATATACCTAACAATACTAGTCCGGAGGAATCTTTCACTAAAGCAATGGTTAAGTTGAGAAATTTGAGGAAAGAGATCAAGCAGAATGCAGGTTTTGGACATGACACCTTTAGTTGGCTGGTGAAAATGTTAGGCGGGTGGGGGGCATGGCTGACGAAGATGGGGGTGATTATTGGAGCTGTGTCTTGCCCTGTATTAAGTCTTTTCTAGTGAGAGTCACTGCCAAGCAGCTTTTGGTGATAAGGGATGAAGGTGAATACGTTCCCCTTAAGACGATAGAATACTATGATGATGATGTGCAGAACATGCCAGAGAGATATTGAACTATAGATTGTGCGGAAAACTGGGTCTTTTTCCCCACCCTAGTATAATGGGGGTGGGTTTTTAGCCCAGATATCCAGGGTTTTAGACAAAGAACACTATAAAGCTGCAAACCAGCGACAGGCCAGAAGCATTCAGGAGAGAAGGGGTGCGCGCTATTGACTGGGTCTCAACAAGGCCGTCAAAGTTGTCCCTGCTTTCAGGGTGAACTGGAATGACAGTCACAACCCCGGGAGACCGCACATGAATCCACAATTACAATTAGAAGGGCGCTGACCCGAAAAGTCGCCTCTCCATGTCCTCCAGAGATGTTGCCCGGCCCGCAGAGTTACTCCGGCACTGACTCTGCAACCTTTTCCCTCACAATCCTTCACTTACTTACGGCGTGATTATGGAGTCAACGATCCCCCCCGGGTTTCTTCTCTGGTCAAAGTAGAAGCAGAATGCACAAAGCGAAGTGAATAAATAAATAGCAACCGAAGAATTGCAACGACGGTGATGTTTGGCGCTAAATATTTGAGGCAAGGAGGAGGAGGAGACAGAGAGGAGGTGGTCAAAGATTACAGAGCGGAGGGTAGCTAATGTTGCGCCTCCATTTAAGAAGGGCTGCAAGGAAAAGGATGCATTTTTGGACGGCAAATCAGGCAGGACCTTTACCATGCATGGCAGTGCTCCGGGGACATGTTGGAGAGCAGAAGCATCTGCAGCAAAGATCCCGCTATAGGATCTTTGATCTGCAGTTCCTTCTGACACAAATACTTATAGCTCTGGGTTGGTTGCCGGAGATGCATTGGTGTAAAATTGCATTGCATTTCCTTTGCATTGCATTTTGAAATAGTTGTGTCGGCTGGTGTGTGAGTCTGCAGCAACGATCCTGGTGCCTTTGGTCTGCAGCAAAGCCGAGGTGTTTAAAGGGCATCCCGGGACAGGGTCCAGCTGATGCCCCGGAAGTGCTCTACTCGCTGTGTTCCACGTGTGTCTGTGCAGCGGCGGGGCCCGCATGTTGCTGGCGGCGGCGGCGGCGGCGGCCTGACTGACAGCTCCTCTCCCTCTCTCTCCCTCTCCACCGGCTCCAGCTCCAGCCCACAGTCCGCTAACACCATGGGCGACCAGGCCCTGCAGCTGGCGGCCCTCCCCCTCGTCGCCAAGTTGAACGAGAGGAGCCGCAGCGAGCTGAGCAAGTACTTGGCCAAGCAGGTAAAGAAAATGCCGGGACGCGTCGCCCAGGCAAAGGGGGCAGAGAGGGTATGAAGTGTGAGGCACCGGGTGGAATTGAATGCACCGGGTTGTCTACTTCAGACATTGTGGATTGTACCTGATTATGATTTGGGCAAATTGTTTTGCAACGTGCTCGTATTGCATACACGTACAGATATATTTGCAAAATGTTAACAATTTGCAATTAGATAATGCTGGAGTAACTCCGCAGGACAGGTAGCATCTCTGTCAGGCTGAAGAAGGGCCTCGACCCGAAGCATCACCCATTCCTTCCCTCCAGCGATGCTGAGTGACCCGCTGAGCTACCCCAGCTTTTTGTATCTATCTTCAGTGTAAACCAGCATCTGCAGTTCCTTCCCACACACTTAGCAAATTTCAATTGTTTTGCAAATACATCTGTGCCTCCATGTATGTATAGGTTTGCATTCTGGTGCATTTCATTCAGCATAATTACTGACAGGAGGGACTTTTGGATTTATCATCAAAATTATTAGCTGCTTGCTCAATATGAATCTTAAAGTGAGCAATCCAGAAATGGGATCGAGTGGACAGTGTTTTGAGCAGCATAGTTCCTATACCTTTTTGTCATTTTTGAAATGATGCTTAGGTTTCAGGTTGTTATGTTAGGTTGTCAGGTTGCTAATGTTATTTGAAATTAATATTTTTGTGTAATATATTTTGCTCTCAGAATTTGCAACGGTAAATTGAAGGCAAAATAAAAAGGCACAAAGTGCTGGAGTAACTCAGCGGGTCAGGCAGCATCTTTGGAGAACATGGAACGTAAAATTAAAAACAAAATGCTGGCAGATCAGTAGGTCACACAGTGTTGAAAGTAGGAAAAACAGCTAGTTTAGTTTCGAAGACCGTTAGAAAAAAGGAAAAGATTTTGTAAAAGTAGTTTCAAGTGGAAAAATGCATGATAACTATCAACCTGCTAAATAGCTCCAGTATTTTCTATTTCATGGTTCTAACACTTCCAGGATTCAGATATTGTTTTTGAATATTTGACTACTGAAAATTGGGCTGTTGGGTTGTATTAACTTTCTGTTGCAGTCATAGTTATTGCTTGATAAGGTTTGTAAACATAATATAGTGATAAAGGGAATTGAGTAGGAAAGAACTGCAGCAGCTTCTTCTTGTGTATGGCGTGCACAGCCTAAAGTTGTAGATCAAGGGTAGGCATCTAGGCCAGGACAGCATCAGTTGCTGGGTGGATGACTTTGATGCCACCAGGGAAAAGCCTCAGTGGGCAGTCATTCACGATGTGTGGGATGGTTTGGTCTGGATGTCTGCAGTCGCAAGTAGGGCTATCTGTCATCCCCCACTTATGCTGGCGATGAGCTGTTCTGGTATGGTGGGTGCGGATTCTGTTCAGGGTTAGCCATTGCTTGCGATGGAGGTCAAAACCCGGTGGTTTCACTGTGGGGTCTGTGATGACCTCTCCATTGTTGGTGTTGGCATCTTTCCAGGCTCTGCTCCACTCAGTCTTGGAATCAGTCTTCCAGGGATTTAATGGAAGACCAGAAGGGTTTGCGGGACTTCAGGCGCATGTTGGGCAGATTGTTCAAGTCAGCATGGATGGGAAGGTCAGGGTTAGCCTCGATGGTGCACCAATCTTTCAACATCCTCTCCCTTCTGCGTATGCTGGGAGTGGCGATATGAGAGAGGACAGGGAGCCACTGCAAAGGTGTTGACTTAAGTGTCCCTGTGAAGAACTGCAGCATCTGCAGTTCTTTCCTACACAAAGAACTGCAGATGCTGGTTTAAATCGGAGGTCGATACAACATGCCGGACTAACTCAGCAGCGCAGGCAGCATCTCTGTAGAGAAGGAATGGGTGATGTTTCGGCTTGAGACCCTTCTTCACGTCACCTATTCCTTTTCTCCAGAGATGCTGCCTGTCCCGCTGAGTTACTCCAGGGGAATTGAGTAGTCTATTACATGATAATGAGGACCTTCTGAAAAATTCTTGCTGTCTCTTGGGTGCAAGGAGAAAGAGTAAAACAGAGTGTTGGTATATTTTATCATTTCAAAAGATCTCTGGCAGCATTTTGTACAAAACATGAAAGCATGGGGAGCAAATGAGTACAGAAATGTTTCTATAGAGTCGAGGTACAGTGCCCTCCATAATGTTTGGGACAACGACCCATCATTTATTTGCCTCAGTACTCCACAATTTGAGATTTGTAATAGAAAAAAATCACATGTGGTCTGAAGAAGGGTCTCGACCGGAAACGTTGCCTATTTCCTTCGCTCCATAGATGCTGCCTCACCCGCTGAGTTTCTCCAGCATTTTTGTCTACCTTTGATTTTCCAGCATCTGCAGTTCCTTCTTAAACATGTGATTAAAGTGCTCATTATCAGATTTTATTAAAAGCCATTTTTATACATTTTTGTTTCACCATGTAGAAATTACAGCTGTGTTTATAGATAGTCCCCCCATTTCAGAGCACCATAATGTTTGGGACACATGGCTTCACAGGTGGTTGTAATTGCTCAGGTGTGTTTAAATGCCTCCTTAATGCAGGTATAAGAGAGCTCTCAGCAACCACTTTCCTCCAGTCTTTGCATCACCTTTGGAAACTTTTATTGCTGTTTATCAACATGAGGACCAAAGTTGTGCCAATGAAAGGCAAAGAAGCCATTATGAGACTGAGAAACTGTTAGAGACATCAGCCAAACCTCCGTCTTACCAAAATTTACTGTTTGGAACATCATTAAGAACAAAGAGAGCACCGGTGAGCTTACTAATTGCAAAGGAACTGGCAGGCCAAGGGAGACCTCCACAACTGATAACATAAGAATTCTCTCTATAAAAAAGAAAACTTCCCAAACACCTGTCTGAGGTTACAGTTAGCCAAGAAGTATTTAAAAGAGCAACCACAGTTCTGGAAAAAGGTCTTGTGGACAGATGAGACTAAGATTAACATATCAGAGTGATGGCAAGATCAAAGTATGGAGGAGAGAAGGAACTGCCCAAGATCCAAAGCATCCAAAGCATCTGTGAAACACAGTGGTAGGGGTGTTATGGCCTGTGTATGTATGGCTGCTGAAGGTACTGGCTCACTTATCTTCATTGATGATACAACTGCTGATGATAGTAGCATAATGAATTCTGAAGTGTATAGACACATCCTATCTGCTCAAGTTCAAACAAATGCCTCAAAACTCATTGTCCGGCAGTTAATTCTACATCAAGCCAATGATCCCAAACATAGTGTTAAAGCACAAAGGAGTTTTTCAAAGCTAAAAAATGGTTAATTCTTCTTTGGCCAAGGCAATCACCCAATCTGAACCCAATTGAGCATGCCTTTTATATGGTGAAGAGAAAACTGAAGGGGACAAGCCACCCAAAACAAGCATCAGATTCAGATCAGATTCCGATTCATAAGCTAAATATGGCTGCAATACAGGCCTGGCAGAGCATCACCAGATAAGACAGTGATGTCCATGAATCGCAGACTTCAAGCAGTCATTTCATGCAAAGGATATGCAACTAAATATTAAACGTGACTACTTTCATTTATATGACATTGCTGTGTCCCAAACATTATGGTGCCCTGAAATGGGGGGATTATGTATAAACACTGCTGTAATTTCTGCATGGTGAAACCAAAATGCATAAAAAATGGCCTTCATTAAGATCTGACAATGTGCACTTTAACCACATGTGATTTTTTTTCTATTACAAATCTCAAATTGTGGAGTACAGAGGCAAATAAATAAATGATGGGTCTTTGTCCCAAACATTATGGAGGGGACTGTATCTAATGGGCTGAGCAAAAACAAACTACTGGAGAAATCCAGTGGGTCAGGCAGCATCGGTGAAGGGAAATGGTGATTCCGGTCAGGACCCTTCTACCAACCTGGAAGTGGTGGGGAGATGTCCCTGATGTAGTTGGGAATGGATTTCACAAGGGGAAAGAAGATAGTCAAAGAATGAGATGAATTCAGTGGGGCAGGAGCAGCAGAAACAAAGGGTGTAATAGGGTTGTGTAGGAAGGAACTGCAGATGCTGGTTTACACCAAAGATAGACACAAAATGTTGGAGTAACTCAGCGGGTCAGGCAGCATCCTTGGAGAAAATGAATAGGTGACGTGAAGAAGGGTCTCAACCCGAAACATCACCTATTCCTTTTCTCCAGAGATGCTGCCTGACCCGCTGAGTTACTCCAGCATTTTGTGTCTATCTTCGGCCTGTTGGGTGTCCTGTTTGTGGATTTGGGGTAGAAGATGGAAAAGGCCAATCAGGGTTGAGGAGCTATTAGGTTCAAGATGATTGCTGGAATGATGAGATTTCTGATGCTTGGGGAGAAGGAGGCCTGGTGTTCATTGGTGAGGTCATGGTCAAGGAGTAGGTATGAAGAGATGACTCAGCACGGTAGAGACCAGACCACAACAGCGCTGCCTTTGTCTGCAGGCTTTATGAGGTTGGGATTGATGTAGACTGAGTAGAGATGGTTCTTTGTACTGAAGGCAATATCATGTTGATAAGGCCGTTGAGACAAAAGCCAGGAAACAAATAACTTAGATGTTGCTATTATAAACCTGTATAAAATAAGCAGGCTTTTCAGACCATAAGCATATTCTTTTGAAGAATGATGAAGGAATACAAAATGTCCCAATTAAACATCTTTTGAGTAAAGTCATACAGTGTGGAAACAGGCCCTTCGGCCCAACTTGTCCATGTTCCCCAACATGCCCTGTCTATACTAGTCCCACCTACCTGCGTTTGGCCCATATCCTTCTAAATCTATCCGACCCATGTAACTGTCCAAATGGCTTTTAAACATTGTGATAGTACCTGCCTCAGCTACATCCTGTTTAAGCTTGTTCCATACACCAGCCACCCTTGGTGTGTTGAAAAAAACTTTGACCTCTCTATCTACCTGTGATGCCACTTTCAAGGATCATGTACATGTATTATGGTAAAGGTCCTGCCCTGATTTGCCGTCCAAAAATGCAACCTTTTCCTTGCAACCCTTCTTAAATGGAGGCACAACATTAGCTATCCTCCAGCCTTCTGGCAACTCACCCATATAATGATGATTCATAAATCTCAGTCAGGGCACCTGCAATCTATTTTCCAGCTTCTCACAATGTCCTCGGAGATATCTGATCTGGCTTGGGAGATTTATCCACCTTCATATACCCGAAGATGTTCAGTACCTGCTTGACTGTAAAACTGACTGAACTCAAGACACATCCATTAATTGTGGCAAGTTCCCCAGTCTTCACATCTTTCTCCACAGTAAACAGAGGAGAAATACTCATTAAGGGCTTGTTCATCTCCTTCAACTCCAGACGGCGATGACTGCTTTGGTTTCCGAGGGGCTCTATTCTCTCTTTAGTCGCCCTCTTTCCCTTAATGCACTTGTAAAATCTCATTGAATTTCCAATGTTATCTGCCAGAGCTATCAGTGTTTAAAGACCTGTTATGCTGCTGTAAGTAAGAATTGTGAACACAAACCAACCTCCCTTCCATTGACTCGATCTACACTTCATGCTGCCTCGACAGGGCCACCTGTATAATCAAGGACCGGTCACTCCCACATCTCCCCTCTCCCATTAGGCAAGAGGTACAGAAGTTTGAAAATGCATACCTCCAGTTTCGGGGGCAGTTTCTTTCCAGCTGTTAGCAGGCAACTGAACCTTCCTCTCACCAATTAGAGAGCGGTCCTGAGCTACCATTTACCCCATTGGAGACTTTCAAACTATCTTTAATTGGACTTTACTGGATTTTATCTTGCACTAAACATTATACCCTTCATCTTGTATCTGTACACTGTGGACAACTTGATTGTATTCATGCATAGTCTTTTCACTGACTGGATAGCACGCAACAAAAAAGCTTTTCACTGTACCTCAGTACACGTGACCATAATAATAATAAATTAAACTAATTTCATTGTTCTGTTTCGGTACATATGACAATTAAACACTCTTGACATCATATCCAATGCTGAAAATATTGGAATACTCAGGCAATTGTTTAACTGAAAGAATGATGATGCTGCTTTTATTGTCACATGTGAAAATACGCAGTGACATTTTTTTCTTACAGTCCAGTAAAGTATTGCCAAACCTAAGCACATTGTACAGAAATAGTCTACAAGAGGCGCCATGTTTTGGTGCTATTTTCTAATTCCAATCCGCGCACTAGTTCTTATCAGCGGTGCCTGATGAGACAGAAGAATGGGATTAGATGTATGGCAGTAGATTGGCAGTATATTGGGTTTGTGTTTTTCCTGAGGATCACATTGTACAATACACAATACCAACGACTAACAAGAAACATTTTGTTTTTCAATCAGATTTGGAACAAGCAGGATCGACAGTATATACTCAATGTCTTGGCTCAGCTGTTGCTGGATAAGGAATGCACACTGCTGATCGGACGCCATCTCAGGCCTCTGCTGTTGGATCTTCTTGAACGCAACGTGAAGGCGATCAAAGGGCCCGTGTTCAACCATGACCTGCACGAGCGGTTATGTGTAGCAATGAGCAAGCTTATTGATATCAGCCCTGATGTCATTTTGTAAGTCATCCCTCTTTCTTTACTAGTTTGCGTGTAAAGATCTGCATTGTACATTAACTTGCTAAGTAATTAGCTGCACTTTAACGCGTGAAGTTAAAGAACTCAAAAGATCAGCTGCTGCCTCACAGCACCAGAGACCGGGTCTGATTCTGACCTCGGGTGCTATGTGTGTGGAAGTTGCACGTTCTTCCTATAACCCTGTGGCTTTCCTCCATCTGCTCCCACATCCCAAACACGTGCAGGTTTGTAGGCTAATTGGCCTCTGTAAATTGGCCCTTTTGTGATGGGAGGGATGCGAAAATGGGATAACATAGAACTAGTGTAAACGGGTGTTTGATGGTCAGTGTGGACTTGGTGGACCGAAGGGCCTGTTTCCATGCTATATCTCTAAACTCAACTAAATCAGCTAAGTTGATTTTCTCATCCTGTGTTTTATTAAATAAATTGTTACTAGTTGGGGTCTTATTTACCTTTGTAGCATCCAGGTAATCTTTCATGTGCCCTCAAATGAGTGTTGGTAGACTGTCAACATAAAAGCACCAGTCCCTTTAAATACCAACTATCGTGATCGGGTGATGTCTAGGTGAAGACACTTTGTGATGAGGGACATTGAGACAACTTGGAATAGCATTCATAGATTTAGCTTTATTAATGTCATATGTACCGAGGTACTGTGAAAAGCTTTGTTTTGCATAAATGCAATTGTAAAACTCAAGTACAACAGATTGAGCAAAGGGGAAAAAAACAGAATGCAGTGGATATTTTTAAGGCAGAGATAAACAAATTCTTGATTGCAATAGGTGTCAAGGGTAATGTGGGGGAAGACTGGAAAATGGGATTAGGAGGGAGAGATCAGCCATGATTGAATGGCGGAGTAGACTCAATGGTCTATTGATGTCTATTTCTACCCCTATATGTCAACTGGTCTAATTCTACCCCTATAACTTGTGAACGTGAATATAACTCTCAGTATTGTAGCGTGACAATTCCATAGATCAGTGATTCTTAACCTTTTTGGCATATGTACATGCATATGCGAACAAAATACTGTATGTGTTATGTACCTTTGTTGGGTTCCTAAAAATGGACTCAACAAATGGATATGTTATTTTTGACCCCTTCCTGTCCCCCGGTAAAGCCCCAAACGATTCCCCCATGGGGGTCCTGACCCCCAGGTTAAGAACCACTGCCATAGATAATCTCCAATATCTACAATTGGGGAGAGTTGAATCAGACATCGTCTCTTTTACTAACCCTTTCTCCAACCCCAAATTTTACACTATAATTCAAACACGTCCAATCTAACATTTAACAGTCTTTTTCATCTCCGGCTATATCATATTAAACAGAGGAAAAGTGTCTACCTGTGCAACAGAATGAAATTTATCACGGAGCAAGCTCGGTACCAAGGAACAAATGTGTGCCAAGAGATTTTATTGATCCATTATTTTGGGGGGTTTTAAATATCCTATCTTGGTTAAAAGGCCATAAATGCCACCATTTATTGCCTATACTCTATCTGTTGATAAGATGAAAGTGATTCACTAGTTTGAACAGCTATAGTCTGTCATGGGTAGGGGATTGTAGAGGCAAGGAACTGCAGTTGCAGTCTGAAGATGGTCCCTGACCCGAAATGTTGCTTATCCATGTCCTCCAGAGATGATGCCTGACCCTCTGAGTTAATCCAGCACATTGTGTTCTACTATGGGTCGTGAATTTGAGGATTTTTGACCCGGCAATGTGGAAATAGATAATAATACATTGACAGGACAGTGTGTCGTGTGGCTTGATGGTAATGATGTTTCGATGCATCTGTTGCCCATGTCCCTCCGATAATTATTCTTACATAGGCTGTTCATATCGGGATATATTTGGGCAAATACCCAGCGATAATTTTGTAACTTCTGTAACATACTTGTTTTCTCAAGGTTTGCCCTGAGGTACTTTAAGGATTCTCCGCCAGTCTTTCAGAGATTGTTTCTGGAGAGTTCGGATTCCAATACAGTCCGCTATGGTCGGAAGCGAATGAAACTCCGAGACCTCATGTGCGCAGCGAGCAAATTCTTGAAGGAAAACTGGATAATGTTCAGTGAATTATGGGATTGGAGTGTGTGCCTTCCATTGTTGGGAAGCCATGATGCCTTGGTTCGTTGGTACGTCAAAAAACTCCATATATTTATGTTCAATTATTAGCATTTAAAATCCTCCAGTGCTGAAATTGTATTGAAACAGCAAATTGGGTGAAAATTCCCTTTATGTATTTTGATAATATAAGCAGAACATTCATTTTGGACATACTTGACAGATCAGACAATATCATAGGAGAGAGAATTTTGAGTCATTACAGATTGATGATGAAACCAGTGTTAATTCTTTCTCGATTAATTTTTCTTGACTTAAGTATTTTTTATATTTTACTTTTTTTTTTCATTTTACATTTAACTGTTCTTTCCTTTTATATTTCCAATTTAACCAGTGCTTTGAAACTATGAGTCATAGAGTGATACAGTGTGGAAACAGGCCCTTCGGCCCAAATTGCCCACACCAGCCAACAATGTCCCAGCTGCACTAGTTCCACTTGACTGCGCTTGGTCCATATCCCTCCAAACCTGTCCTATCCATGTACCTGTCTAACTGTTTTTTGAACGATGGGATAGTCCCAGCCTCAACTACCTCCTCTGGCAGATTGTTCCATACACCCACCACCCTTTGTGTGGAAAAAGTTACCCCTCAGATTCCTATTCAATCTTTTCCCCTCCACCTTGAACCTATGTCCTCTGGTCCCCGATTCCCCTACTCTGGGCAAAAGACTCTGTGCATCTACCCGATCACTCATAATTTTGTATACCTCTATAAGATCTCCCCTCATCCTCCTGTGCTCCATGGAATAGAGACCCAGCCTACTCAACCTCTCCCTATAGCTCACACCCTCCAGTCCTGGCAACATCCTCGTAAATCTTTTCTGAACGCTTTCAAGCTTGACAACATCTTTCCTATAACATGGTGCCTAGAACTGAGCACAATATTCTAAATGCAGTCTCACCAACGTCTTATACAACTGCAACATGACCTCCCAACTTCTATACTCAATATTCTGACTGATGAAGGCCAAAGTGCCAAAAGCATTTTTGACTACCTTATCTACCTGCGACTCGACATTCAAGGAACCATGCATCTGTATTCCTGGATCTCTCTGCTCTACAACACTACCCAGAAGCCTACCATTGACTGTGTAGGTCCGGCCCTTGTTCGACGTCCCAAAATGCACCACCTCACACTTCTCTGTATTAAATTCCATCGACCATTCCTCTGCCCACCTGGCCAATCGATCCTGATCCTGCTGCAATCGTGCACAACCATCTTCACTATCTGCAAAACCAATAACTTTTGTTTCATCAGCAAACTTGCTAATCTTTCCCTATATGTTCTCATTGATGTAGATGACAAACTATAACGTGCCCAGCACCGAACCCCGAGGCACACCACTAGTCACAGGCATCTAGTCTGAGAAGCAACCTTCCACCATTACCCTCTGCTTCCTTCCATGGAGCCAATTTGCTATCCATTCAGCTATCTCTCCTTGGATCCCATGCGATCCAACCTTCCAGAGCAGCCTACCATGCGGCACATTGTCGAACCCCTTACTGGTCAAAAATACTGAAAGTACATGAATATCCATATAGCATTGAAACATTTGAAAGTTGCAGGTGCTTCTCTGTACTAAAAGAACTGCAGAAGGGGAGAAAACAAATGTAATGTGTTGGGATGAATGACTAAATTCCGAGCAAAATCCAGGGTATGCACTTTTTTTTGTTCTCTTCCTTGACATTTAAATTCAAAAATACTTAAAGAATATAGTGATATTTTTCTAAACACTTTGTCCAAACAATATTGTTTGACATATGGAGAGATGCTGCCAGACCTGCTGAATTACTCCAGCATCTTGTGTCTTTCTTTGTAAACCAGAACCGGCAGTACTGCGTTTCTCTTGTTTACGAATTGCAACTTTCTCTTTTTCTCATATTTATTTCCAAAATATGTATTTCTATTTCTTTCAGAAAGAAAAGTTATCCAAAGTAAGCTTCAGGGATAGGAAGGGGGGAAGGGGTGCTGTTACAGAGAAACAACGAGCATACTTTGAGTTCAAAACAAAATTGTTAGCCCTTTTACTGAGACTATCTGCTCTCTTTGACATTATAACGACCTTGTGCATTTTCTTCATCTTTCAGGTATACGGCAAGATGTCTTGCAGTTGTAACAAACATGAGTGATGAACAAAAGAACCACTTCTTCAAAAAAATTCTCACTACAGAAGACCTGACAAATTTTAGACTGCAGTAAGCTAATCACTTCACAGTTAAATCAAAAGATATTGTAAAAACTCCTTGGTTTGGCTCCATTATCCTAGTTACATCCTCAAAAAATGCCTTGACTAATCTTCTGGAATATTTTGAGGATGTAACTAGGAAAATGGACAAGGGAGAGCCAGTGGATGTAGTGTACCTGGTCTTTCAGAAAGCATTATATAAGGTCCCGCGTTGGAGATTAGTGGGCAAAATTAGGGCACATGGTATTGGGGATAGAGTGCTGACATGGATAGAAAATTGGTTAGCAGACAGGAAACAAAGAGTAGGGATTAACGGGTCCCTTTCAGAATGGCAGGCAGTGACTGGTGGGGTACTGCAAGGCTCGGTGCTGGGACCGCAGCTATTTACAATATACATCAATGATTTGGATGAAGGGATTCAAAGTAACATTAGCAAATTTGCAGATGACACAAAGCTGGGCGGCTGTGTGAACAGTGAGGAAGATGCTATGAGAATGCAGGGTGACTTGGACAGGTTGAGTGGGTGGGCAGATGCATGGCAGATGCAGTTTAATGTGGATAAATGTGCGGTTATCCACTTTGGTAGCAAAAACAGGAAGGCAGATTACTATCTAAATGGTGTCAAGTTGGGAAAAGGGGAAGTACAACAGGATCTGGGGGTCCTTGTTCATCAGTCAATGAAAGTAAGCATGCTGGTACAGTAGGCAGTGAAGAAAGCGAATGGCATGTTGGCCTTTATAACAAGAGGAGTTGAGTATAGGAGCAAAGAGGTCCTTCAGCAGTGGTATAGGGCCCTAATGAGACCACACCTGGAGTATTGTGTGCAGTTTTAGTCCCCTAAATTGAGGGAGGACATTCTTGCTATTGCAGAGTGCAGCGTAGGTTCACAAGGTTAATTCCCGGGATGGCGGGACTGTCATATGCTGAGAGAATGGAGCGGCTGGGATTGTATACTCTGGAGTTTAGAAGGATGAGAGGGAATCTTATTGAAACATGTAAGATTATTTAGGGTTTGGACACGCTAGAGGCAGGAAGCATGTTCCCGATGTTGGGGGAGTCCAGAACTAGGGGCCACAATTTAAGAATAAGGGTAAGCCATTTAGAACGAAGACGAGGAAACACTTTTTCTCACAGACAGTTGTGATTCTGTGGAATTCTCCGCCTCAGAGGTTGGTGGAGGCTGGTTCTCCGGATACTTTCAAGAGAGAGCTAGATAGGGCTCTTAAAGATAGCGGAGTCAGGGGATATTTGGAGAAGGCAGGAACGGGATACTGATTGGAGATGATCAGCCATGATCACATTAAATGGTGGTGCTGGCTCGAAGGGCCGAATGGCCTACTCCTGCACCTATTGTCTATTGTCCAGAGAGAGAAGCTGTTAATGTTTCTGATCAATGACCATTGATTGGACTATTGCAGCGTTTCCAGTTTTATTTCACATTTCAATTTAATAGTAGCTTTCTTATAACTGCTGAATGGCTTCTAAATCCTTGCATGAACTAAATTATTTTATGAATTGGGGACTGAATGAACACTTTACATTTTTCAAAAACTTGACTCAAAAGCTTTTGAATGGGTTTATGGAAAAACACCAGAGTACCAAGTATCGTGTTACAGTGTTAAAGCCTTACAGTTACAAAGAAAGTGCAGATTTTTAAAAAGTGCAAGATCTGCAGAGACGTTGGTTGGGGGATCAGGACTAGGCCTTAGCTTGCGGGTGCAGTGTTCAGTAGTCTGATAGTCGTGAAGAAACTGTCCCTAATACTGGTGGCACATGCTTTCAAACTTTTGTTTCTTCTGCCTGATGGGAGAGGGGAGTAGAGGAAATGACCAGGGTGAAAACTGTCCTTTAATTGGTTAGCTGCTTTAGCACATTGTAGTCTGACGATGAAGATTGTCAAATATAAGGCTTTTAGAATTGGTAGTGCAGCAAGCTGGCAAAGTAGGCTGCTTTTCCCCCACAAAAATTATGCTGATTTGTAAACTTCGTACACTTTGATTTGTGGTACCGTCTAAGGGAAAATGATAGTTGTCCATTGTATTGGATAATTGTGAAGAAGGCTGTGATGTAGATAATTCCCACTTCATTTTTTTATTATTAAGCTGGACTTCAGCCGCACGTTCCTTTGTCATGAGGACATAGGAGGATTGTACCTGTTTTTTCTCGTTTAATTTTTGGTTCGGCAGCACAAATATCAATTAATGTAAACGGAGAAATAGAACACAATTGCACCATATATATTTAGCTCTCGTTCTGTACAGGAATTTTGAAAATGGTTCTACTTTATTTTGTAGAACATGCTTGTGTTGCTTATTTCTCTCACTTTACATTCACAATTAACAGTTTATGATGAGAAACTTATTTTTGCTTCCCTTTTTATTTCATAGATTATTGGAAGATGACATGTTGCTGAATGTGGAGAAGGCCTTGGTACTGGCAAATTCCAAAACTGGTATTTGGCAGAAAGAGAAACAACAAAAATATACCCAAGGGCACGTGTTGTCTGGAGATTTGTCTGAGAGTGTTGTGGTGGTGTGTGGAATCGTGTTACCACGGAACCAACTCGCCCAAAAGGACCAGGTTGGCATTTACTTGTCTTTTTAACAAGAACACTGATTCCATTGTGGGGGTTGTATTATGCCTTGCCAAGTAAAAATTACTGGCAGGAAATAACCAGAAAATTAATGAATATTTGTGGCCATCTTCATCAATGTATACTTCAGTTATATATCTGCAGCTCATTATGGTATGGACTAGATACTTTTTTTTAATTGCAGTCCCCTCAATGTTTTTAATCTTCTTTTCTGTTTTCTGATTGCTCATTCTGTTATTTTGTTGAAGGAACAACAATTTTTCAATTTTAACTTTTAATAATGATTAAAACAGAAACAGCCCCTGTGGTCCATGCCAACCAAGGTGGCACCTGTGCTGGTCCCATTTAGCTCATTGTCCTCTAAACTCTTTGTTTACCTGGTCACATTTATTTTAAAAGTTGTAATTGTATGTGCTTCTATAGCTTACTCTGGCAGCACATTCCAGATACAGACTACCCTCTGAGTGGTCCCTCTTAAATCTCTCCTGTCTCAACTTTAACCAATGCCCTCTAGTTTTAGCTTGTTCCATGCACTTAATGTCAAAAAATTGCTCCCCCCACCCCCTCCTGTTCTCCACTCACCTTAAACCTATGTCATTCACTTCTTGATTCCCCTTCTTGGGATTTACCTTATTTTGGTGATTTATTTATTTTATCCTTTCTCTGCAGTGCATCAATAAGTCGCTTGTGTTGGTGGCTTCGACCTACGGTTACCTGCAGAACCTGGCGATGGCGGTGTTGTCCCAGAATGCGGTGTTGCTAGAAGGGCCAATTGGCTGTGGTAAAACTGCTTTAGTAGAATATTTGACAGCGGTCACGGGTCGACAGAAGGCTCCTGACTTCTTGAAAGTACAACTTGGAGACCAGACTGACAGCAAGGTATGAATTTACTTATGCGGAGTCAATGTTGAGGTTTTCTTTTCTTTAAGTTCTGGCTTTTGTGAACCATGGCCTGACTCCATGGAAGTACACAATTAATCCAATTTTTTAAATATAGATTTCTAACTCTTCTACTTAGTTGTGATGGGCAGCCCACTTTGTGGGTGGATCATGAGTTGAATCTTATGTTGCAGCACAGTCCAATAATTCTATGCAAGTCATTAGGTTGTTTTATAACATTTGTAAGATTGATTGACTTGTGCAAATAGAATTTGGCAAAACAGTTTTTTTTTTGCAGATAACTTGTCTTTCTATTTTTTTTGAAGTTGTGCTTATGGTAGCCAAATCTTGACTTTATTTTGTCTCTTCAATCTGCTGGTATCAAAGTTTTCTCAACTATTTCATTGGGGTTCCTTGAAGATTCAGGTCAGGTCAGGTCGGGGGGGGTTGGTGTTCCCCCTGCCACGGATAGTCGGCGACTAAACCGTCTCCCAACCTGGTTTGCCAGGTGAGGAGGGGGCTGTGGACCCCCAGCAGGACCAAAAACAAAACCTGTCAAAGGGCGGATGAGCTCCTAGCGAGCCAGCGGCCATCCACACTTCATTAGAAGTTGCGATCACTGTCGTACATAGCATTGCGAGGCACCATGCCCATTGATGTTTTCAACAATGATGATGATGATCCTTGAAGATGCATAAACAAGGGGATTGTTCGACTTGTACTTGGTGTTTTTAATTTTGCATTTTCATGAATAATCTTGGGAAGGATATAAAATTGCATATTTTAGTTGCTCTGACTGAACTACTTTTGTTTAAATTGCTGCTACATTTTATAGATGTTGCTGGGAATGTATCGCTGTGCAGATGTTCCTGGGGAGTTTGTTTGGCAGCCTGGATCACTGACTCAAGCTGTGATGAATGGATATTGGCTTCTCCTGGAAGACATTGACTATGCACCACTAGATGTTGTATGTACTACCTCTATTATACTTGAGTTAAGGGGAAGTTTTGATTTTAAGAATGAGCGCTTTTTAACTTCAAGGTTGGGTAAACTGGAGTTATAGTGGTGTGAAAAGATAAGAGGTTTCGTCGAAGTGTGCAAAATTCGGATTAATTTACACCATTAGATTATAAGAATCAAAGGAGCAATAGAAAAATGAGCACTTCAAGCCTGCTGTGCCATTCAATACAATCATGATGCTGTGCCATTCAATACAATCATGACTGATTGCCCCAGGCCTTGTATCCTCGTCTGGGCCAGTTCCCCAAAGCCCACAATTATCTGATCTTTAAAAATATTTATTTTCTCTTCCTATTCCCCCTCCCCATCCACTCACTGATCTTGCCTGCGTAACCCTTTGGGATAGAGAATTCCAGAGATTGTCACAGAAGCTGATCAAGTTCCTATGTACATTAGTGTTAAATGGCTGTCCTTAATCTTGTAACCATCTCCCCTTGTTTGAGATTCTCCCACTGGTGAAAACATAGAAACATAGAAATTAGGTGCAGGAGTAGGCCATTCGGCCCTTCGAGCCTGCACCTCCATTCAATATGATCATGGCTGATCATCCAACTCAGTATCCCGTACCTGCCTTCTCTCCATACCCTCTGATCCCCTTAGCCACAAGGGCCACATCTAACTCCCTCTTAAATATAGCCAATGAACTGGCCTCGACTACCCTCTGTGGCAGGGAGTTCCAGAGATTCACCACTCTCTGTGTGAAAAAAGTTCTTCTCATCTCGGTTTTAAAGGATTTCCCCCTTATCCTTAAGCTGTGACCCCTTGTCCTGGACTTCCCCAACATCGGGAGCAATCTTCCTGCATCTAGCCTGTCCAACCCCTTAAGAATTTTGTAAGTTTCTATAAGATCCCCTCTCAATCTCCTAAATTCTAGAGAGTATAAACCAAGTCTATCCAGTCTTTCGTCATAAGACAGTCCTGACATCCCAGGAATCAGTCTGGTGAACCTTCTCTGCACTCCCTCTATGGCAATAATGTCCTTCCTCAGATTTGGAGACCAAAACTGTACGCAATACTCCAGGTGTGGTCTCACCAAGACCCTGTACAACTGCAGTAGAACCTCCCTGCTCCTATACTCAAATCCTTTTGCTATGAAAACATCTTGATATATGTCTCCTTGGAATTCTGCATGAACACGATCACCCTCATTCTTAAATCCAAAGAGTATATATACAATTTATTTAATGGGTCATGATAGGACAACGTTTTCGCCGCAGGGATTTTTTTTAGATTGTTTGCAATGACAGCACGGTTTGGGAACAGCTCCATCCAAGACCGCAAGAAATTGCAGAGAATTGTGGACGCAGACCAGACCATCACACAAACCAACCTCCCTTCCATTTGCTCAGTTTATACCTCACGCTGCTTCGGCAAGTCCAGCAGCATAATCAAGTACGAGTCGCACCCTGGCCACTCCCTCTCCCCACCTCCAGATTCAGGGACAGTTTCTTTCCAGCTGTTACCAGGCAACTGAACCATTCTGCCAACAACTAGAGAGCAGTCCTGAACTACTATCCACTTGATTGGAGTCCCTCAGACTATTATTGATTGGGCTTTATCTTGCACTAAGTGTTATTCACATTATTCCCTTTATCATGTAACTGTACATTGTGAATGGCTTGATTGTAATCGTGTATTGTCTTTCCGCTGACTGGTTAGCACGCAAACAAAAGTTGACAGTAACAAAAAATGACGATAAACTGAACTCAATAAACTTGTATTGCTTGTATCCCATCCTGGGTTTAACAATAAACCAGTGAATCACTAGTGGGCCCTTGCAATCTTGAAGCTAACCAGCTGATGGATGTAACTTTCACTCTGCAAGCTTCCTTTCAATTATAGCAGGAAAATAAGATGTGGAGAAAAAGAAATGTTGAAAGTAAACCACAAGACATGGGAGAAGTATAATGGACCTGTCCCACTTAGGCGATTTTTCAGCGGACTGGCGGCGACTGTGCGCACGCACACACACACACACACACACACACACACACGCACACACCCCCCCCCCCCCCCCCCCCCCCGATGAACAGGAAGGTTGGTGCTGTAATTAAGACGGCTAGCACAGTGTATGGTCAGTCCTTTAAAAGAGGGGGGGGGGGGTGATGGAGTCGAGCCAACTTTTAATAAGCCAGAGATACACGGCTGTGAAGCTCGGCGGACATTTAACGGTCGGTCATCCTTGCTTCTGAAAACGACTGCTTACGTTTTTTTTCCCAATGAGCCAATGAAATTCACCGGTCAGCACCAGCTACGAGAACCTCCTAGAACCTTCAACATCCTGTCAACCCACTAGGAGCTCCTGGCGACCCACCTACGGCACGAGAATTCTCGCTACTCTCCATGGCGGCTTCATTCTAGTCGCCGCTAATTTTTCAACGTTGAAAAATTTGCGGCGACCATAATGAGGCCGTGACTAGTTCCCAGAATGCGGGAACTCCTTGCGACCATGAAGGCGACTCCCCGGCAACTACGCGCGAACATGTGGTGACCATATGACGACTGCATAGTCTCCTGCAGTCGCCTAAAAAGTCGCCTAAGGAGGTATAGGCCCATTAGGCTATTCGGCACATGGAGTCTGCTCCACCATTCAATCATGGCTGATCTATTTTTCTTTCTCGGCCCCATTCTCCAGCTTTTTCCCTGTAACCTTTGACATCCTTACTAATCAAGAACTTATCAATCTCCATTTTAAAAATACCCAAATTATGCATTTATCAGTCTGCTTCACATTTAGCTATTCATCTCACTACTGACTACATTTTTTTCCTTCTACCCTGCAGATATCTGTGCTGATCCCTTTGCTGGAGACTGGGGAGCTCTTAATTCCCGGACATGGTGATTGCATAAAAGCAGCACCTGGATTTCAGTTTTTTGCAACAAGAAGGTCTGGTATCAAATCTAGTATAACTTGTAGTTTAGGCTTGATTATCTTTTTAATGCAACAAACTGGATGATGACTATTGGCTAAAGTGAGCAAAATATCTAGTATGAGGGGAAAAACCTGCATAAAGGACTTGGTCTGTCGGGCAGCGTCCGTGGGGAGACATGGACAGATGTTTCGGACCAGAACCTTTCTTCAGACTGTTTGTCCATTTCCCCCACTGATGCTAGCTGACCCACTGAGTCCGTCCAGAATTCTGCATCTCAAATTTCTAGCATCTGCAGTCTCTTGATTTTTTTGTTTTTCATTGTTGCTCAATGCTCTGTAAAATGAAAATCTAGCAGCAAGCCTGTAATACACATACCCAGGTACCCATACATTCTGCTTGAAGGTCTATGTAGTTGACAGTGAAAATAAAACCACTGGGTACTTTTATCGTATTGTACTTATAATTAATTGAAATTTCATTTAATTTTTATTACATTTTACTCCCCTCTCCAAATTTAAACTAATGAGTTGTTCCTAGGCCTGTTTATTTTTGAATAATTTCCTTTTTCATGCCATTTGTCCCCATAAGTCACTACAAGCTGAGAGTAATCCCATTTCCAAGTGTTACATATTGTCTTGCATGTTCATCAAAAAATCCTCTACCCCACTGATTCTCCTGCTCAACACCTACTGTAACCAGTAAATCAGTCTACCTTTGGAATATGGGAGGAAAATAGATGCAGTCATGAGGGGAACATGCAAAGTGCACGTAATGCACAAGGCGACACAACTGAGCACTGGTCGTTGGAGTTGTTGGATGCTGCATCACTAACGGCATCCCTACCCCCACCACTACCCCCACCACTACCCCCACCCACAACCCATACCCACAACCCATACCCCCAACCCATACCCCCAACCCATACCCCTAACCCATACCCCCACCCCATACCCCCACACCCACCAAGACATATGTACTCATAAATGTATGCGTTTTGTTGCTAGAAATCATATACTAATGAACATGATTTAGAGAGAACCAAATTGTGCTAAAACCTGAACTATTTTTTTCTTTACCTACAAATTGCTGAATTTCTATTTGACCTCCTTTTAGGTTGTTCAGTAGCAATGTAGGTTGGTACCGACAACAAAACAGTCATGCAAATTTGTTGGACAAACTATGGACCAAAATCCAGTTGGATAATATGCACAGAGCAGAATTAAAAGAAGTGAGTTTACTTTACGGTCGGTTTTCATTGGTTTATTGATTTGATGCCTTGGCTGCTTTTGTCTTGTTTGAACACTGTTTTGTGGCCTTAGAGCCACAAAACCTCTGATGTTATAATGTCGAGTAAAACACAGTGCTGGAAGAACTCAGCAAGCCAGGCAGCATCTGTAGAGGGAAAATGACAGGTGACTTCATCTGGTGTACAGTGTACAGTGGAGTAGTAAACAGTTTGTTTAGCTGGGTTTGCAAGAAATCACCAGCTACAAGAGGAAAAGCCCCCACTCCTTGGACAATCGTCAGCTGACCAACAACCTGAACAAGTTCTACTGCAGGTTCGATAAATAGAAACTTAACCCTGGTACCCCTTCCCCTTACCCCCACCCCCCCCTATCACCACTTCACACCCACTTACAGCCTGACTCCAGTCTGCAAAGACTGGGCCCTCGTCCACTACCCACCCCCTCCTTGCTGCCCAACATCAGTCTGGCCATTTCTCCATCACCAACAATAGAAATTGAGGAGGTAGAGAGGCTATTCAGATGACAGAAAAGCCGGAAATCTCCAGGAAATGTTACCTCCTCTACCCTTAAGCTATGTGCCGAACACTTGGCACCGGTCTACAATGACATTTTTAACCAGTCCCTGCAAACCTATACTGTCCCTGCCTGCTTCAAAGTCTCCACTATTGTCCCTGTACCCAAAAAGACAAGGATCGTTTGATCATCTGAGAAGGTTGTTGGCTGCAAACTTCCCCCCATTGACAAACTGTACACTGCAAGGGCCAAGAATCGAGCGGGTAAAATCATCTCTGACCCCTCTCACCCAGGCCACAAACTCTTTGAAGCACTTTATTCTGGAAGGCGACTCCGGACTGTCAAAGCCGCCACAGCCAGACATAAAAACAACTTTTTTCCACGAGCAGTAGCTCTAATCAATAACCAAAAGTCTGTAGCCTCCTTTTGCTCTGGTATTTTTTTTATTCGCATGTTTAAACTATAATGATTTATTATTAATGTTACATTCTTAATTGTTTACTGTATGTCGTGTTGTTACTTGTGAGCGGAGCACCAAGGCAAATTGCTTGCATGTGTACATACATGGCCAACAAACTTATTCATTCATTCATTATAGTATTGGCCTTTAAAAAAGGAAGTTAGTGTTAGTAACTAAGTTACCAGTTTGGTAAGGTGTTCCAACTAATTCCTAGAATGGATATTTTGCCCTGAGGGAAGGATGCACAGGCCAGGATTTGATCTGATGGAATTTGGAAGTATGCAAAATGCCTTTATTTTTGAGTGGTAGTGGAAGGATGCATGTGGCAGAGAAGTTTCCACTCGTGGGAGAAACAAGAAGTAGGAGTGGCGACTTAAAAATAAGGGTGCATTTGTTTTCCTTAATGTCTCGAGTCTTTGGAATTCTGCTAACATCATCATTTGTTCGCTTTAAACTAAACCAAAACAAAACCTTTTCTATCAGTGTATCGGTCCAAATGTTTTTTGCATCCACTGTTTCTTCTGGAAGCTCATTCCAGATATGGGCTACCCTCTGAGTGAAGGGATTGTCCCTAAGGTCCCTCTTAAAGCTCTCCCCTCACTTCTTTAAGCCTATGCCCTCTAGTTTTGGAATCCTCCACCCTTGGGGGGAAAGGCTGAGTCTTTTAATGACTTTATTCATGTCCCTCATGATCTTGTACTCTTTGATAAGGCCACGCAGCCTCCAAAGCTCCAAATGAATAAAATGGCAAACTCTCCAACCTCTCACTGTAACTCAAGTTTGCAAGCCCAGGTAACATCCCGGTGAATCTCCTCTTCTGTACCAATTTCTAACTATCTTCTCTACTTCATTCCTTCAATGATGCAAGGAAAAAAAGAGCGAGTCTCTCCTTGACTCGAGCCTTCCAATTTTGGTAACATCCTCATGACTCTTTTCTGCACTCATTCCAGCTGAATTGCCATTATGCACGTTGCTCCAAATCACGTTGTAAATTGCAACATGAGGTCCCATGTGCAGCACTTGCTGTAGTTGGATGTGGTATGTAGCTAAAATAGTCGCTTTAACTGTTGTCATGTGAAACTTTACTGCTGAACTAGATTCTAATTGCTCTTTTATCTGTTTTCAAATACGAATTGTGCATTTGTGTATTATTTGTATTATTTTGGAAAAAGCAACTAAATAAAAGGAATATTACCATGCCCAAACGTATTCCCTTTATCATGGATACTGTGGATGGCCCTATTATGAACATGTATTGTCTTTCCGCAGACTGGTTGGCATGCAACGAAAGCATTTCACTGTACATCAGTGCACGTGACAATAAACTAAACTCAACTCGGTAGTGTTGTGGGTTTAAAAACAGCCTGGCAGTTACTTGCAGTATTAAATGTATTGCTCGAGTCTGAAGAAAGTTTCAGACCCGAAACATCACCTGTCCATATTCTCCAGGATGCTGCCTAACCCACTGTGTTACTCCAGCACTTTGTGTCTTTTTCTGCTCTAGTTATATTTCAGTTTTATTATTTATTATAATAAATGATGTTCAGATCCATGGAAACATTTTGGAAAATGTATTCCTGGTATTAAAATGTATTCATCTTGATCTTAGGCAATGAAATGGCAAATATAATGACACTCTCTTATTTTATAGGTGTTAGTGAACCAGTATCCAAGCCTAGAAATGGTGATAGACCGACTTTTGGACATTTACTGCCAACTAACTGGCAAGAAACATCAAGAAGTGAAAATCAATTTGGCTGGAAATCACGAAAATATGGAATCAGTTGATTGTGCGGCAAAACCTGAAGAGAAAGACTTCTGCCTTGAGGGAAGAGGATTATCTTTAAGGTTTGCATTAGTTTAGTTTAGCGATACAGCGCGGAAACAGGTCCTTCGGCCCACCGCGTCCGCACTGACCAGCAATCCCCGCACATTAACTCTCTCCTACGCTCATCTAGGGCCAATTTATTTAAACTTATACCAAGCCAATTAACCTACAAACCTGCACATCTTAGGAGTGTGGGAGGAAACCGAAGATCTTGGACAAAACCCACGTGGTCACGGGGAGTACGTACAAATTCCGTACAGACAGCACCTGTAGTCGGGTTCGAACCCGGGTCTCCGGCGCCGCAAGCACTGTAAGGCAGCAACTCTACTGCTGCGCCACCGTGCCACTCCTAAATGATTTAAAACAGAAGAACTTTGGTCCTCTGTTCTCAGGAGACCAAATATTCAATGCCGTGTGTCAACATTCTGAACGTGCCATTGTTTTGCAACTATAATCGTAACCTTCTTCGAGGTAGAAGTATTTACTGTTCCTGCCTGCAAAATAATATCTAACACCACCGATATTGTTTAACCCAGTTCACGTTTAAAATCAAAATTTGTCAGTGTTGGACAATGGATGAAAGGTACTCCTTTGTGCAGATGATTGAAGAATATTGTATGCGAGTGAGTGACTATAAATAATGTGATCCTGGCCCTAAGATTTAAACTGTCCTTTTTAAATTCTGAAGCATTTTTTGATAATGATTTGCTCTTGGACACATTGCTATTCTTTCTATTTTCCTAAAATTGTATGCTGATCAGCCAGTGGGTTGGAAGCATTCGCTAAAGGGCCTGTCCCACGAGCATGCGACCTGCATGCGGCAAGCGCGACCAAACTGGAAGCGGGGGCCGCGCGGAGGTCGAGTGAGTGATGTGAAGTTCGAGCGAAGTCAAGACGCTGCGTATGCCCGTCGAGGCGGCTGCGTACGGCGTCGAGGCGGCTGCGGGCTGGCAGGCCGTTGCCGCGCCGAATTTTTGAACACGGTTAGTTTTTTGGAGCCCCGCGCGATGTCGGGACCAGCTCCACACAACTCCATACGGCTCCGGCGATCGAAGTGGGACCGGCCCCGCGAGGCCGTACGGCTCAAGCGACCACGTTAGGTCGCGCTTGCCGCATGGAGTCGCATGCTCGTGGGACAGGCCCTTTAGGTCGCGCTTGCCGCATGGAGTCGCATGCTCGTGGGACAGGCCCTTTAGATATTTATCCAGAGTTGTTGAATTATTATACTGCTATCGTGGAATCTGGTTTAACTTTAGTTTCGCTAAAGTGTTTTTCTGTACATTTTGACTGGTGCATGCAGATGTCTCACTTTATCCTTCTTAATAATTACTTTGTGGTTTGTCTTGATTGTATTCATGTCTTGGGCATCTGAACAAGATTTTTCTTCTTTTTGTGTGTGGGAAAGGAGGTTGAGGGGAGATGGGAGAACGTAAATCGGGTGGTGGTTTGTGCCACTAAAATGTAGTGTGAAAGAATGACATAGCACAAGAGAAGGCTGTTTGTACATGGTGTAATGGTGAATCATTTGAACGATTTTGTCCCAATCTTTTTCTTCATAGTTATACAATTTATTCATTTGAAGACATTATCCAAATCCTTATTGGAAGTCAAAAGGACATAAGTGATAGGAGCAGAATTAGGCCATTCGGTCCATCATGTCTACTCCGCCATTCAATCATGGCTGATCAATCCCTCCCTTCTAAACCCATTCTCCTGACTTCTGCCCATAACCCCTGACATCCGTACTACTCAAGAAGTTGCAATTGAATCTGCACCTGTCATTCCTCGGGCATTATGTTTTGAATCTATTTTTTTGGATTTGTTTGTCTCCATTTCACTGATTTTATTAATAATATTGTAATGAGGTCGTGAGCAAAATCTCTCCATTATTGTGATGTTCACTATTGCCAAAATCTTAGTGATAACCTTAATGGTAGCACTACATCTGGTGCCATATGTATGTTATTTACAAAGCTTGGAGCCCTGACCATGGGTACAGAAAGACTGGGCACATGGCTAATATAATTCATTGCTTACTTTACTTACTCTTTACTTTTTTATTTTAACCAGAGATTTACTGAAATGGTGTGAGAGAATAATTCCTAACTTTGATGGGACATCATCTTCCACTGCTCTCTGCATTTTCCACGAGGTAAGGAGGAGGTGAATTAGCACAATACAAATGTTTGCAATAGGTCTACATCAGAAGTATTTTTAATCGGTGATCTTAAAGCACATGTTCACGTTCTCCATATTATGACTGGAATTAGATTTTGTTTGCGTTCCAATTTCTTTAGTCTCTCGTGTGCACCTTTTTACAGCACTTTGATAATTGGTATGCTTGTAGAATTTTTGGGGGACTTAGTCTTTGCTGTGATTTTTGTTCTTTTTGTGTGCTATTGTTTTTGTGTGCTATTTGATAAAGCACACACGCCAAAATCCTATACTTCCAGCGGCGGAAGACCGCAGGAACTGGAGGACAGGGTTGTGTGGTGCGTCTGTCACCGTTCCCGTTTGAAACCAGCACCACTGCGTTGCTAATGTTTTCAAAGATGATGATGAATTGACAGCTGGTGAACACGCTGGCAAGGGTTCACTGGTTCTAGCGGCCATTTTGTGTAGAGATGGCCACTTGGAAATTCGGTGGTTTGTTTGTGAAATGGGAGCCAACTTACCAAGAGAAGACCGAGAAGACTTGGGCTGCACAGGACGGAAAGCTTGGTTTGAGGACTGATCTAATAAGTTGTTGGCCATTTCAAATGCATAATTTGATGATAGCTTAATGAGAATAAGGTGGTAATTCCATCTGCAGATAACTGAAATGTCAGGCAGCTTCAGCTTGCAATTATAAAGAAACATGGGTAACATTTAGTGACTAGAGGAAGGCATTTTCAAATTGTTGTCTTTTTTATTTAACAGGCACTGGATTGTTTCACAGCCATGATATCCAAGCTGAAGAGTAGACAGAAAATGGCAGAGATCATTGGAAGCAAACTAAATATTTCAAAAGAAAAGGTAACACTTTGTTATTGGGCTTTCATTTTAATCCTTCACGGTGTTTTCTATGTGTATAATTTAGTTGAACTCGATTTTTTGGTAAAATACATTTTCCAAATTCACGGCATCATGGGTTTGTTTAGGAACTCCTAGTTTACAAGGGATATTGAGGCTGTAGTCAGAATAAAGAAGGCATATTTCAAGTGTAAGCTGCTAGGATCAAGCAGAATGTAAGAGATGTAGAAATACAGACAGGGAAAAAAAGGAAGGCAGAAAGAGGACAGGAACATGGGATGAGCTGAGCTCTAATATACGGATGGCATAGATGAGTTGGGCTGTGGCGAGGCAGTAAATCTCACGTGACTCCTTTGACATGATCACAGCCAGTAAACTTTTAAGGTTTGTCACATTATAATATATTTTGCCCTGGCTTCCTTTACTGATTTTAATCTTGATTGACTGAAACACATTTCATTGCACATTTGAAATGATTTTTGGCTATATTTCATAATAGTTAGCATTGTATTATGATATTGTTTATTGTGTGGTAATATCATAATACTGTGTGCATAAATACAGATTTTAGGCTAAATGTAATTTGGGCATTGGGTAATTTGGTCATGGGGTCATGTACACGTTACATAGATTGCACTGGGGACTGGGTCACTGCAGCTGAGGCAGCAGCAACTACTGTGCCAGAGTGCTGTCGGATGAAAGGACTTTCATGGAGATCGCTGTAGGAGGGAGATCGACCGACTGATCATATGGTGCCACAACAACAACCTTGCTCTCAACATCGGTAAAACCAAGGAACTAATTGTTGAGTTTGGAAGGTGAAAGTCGGGGAGCCACAAACTTGTCTTCATGAATGGGATGGTGGTGGAGAGAGTCAAAAACATCAAATTCCTGGGCCTGCGGTTCTCTGAAGATCTGTCCTGGACCCAGCACATTGATGCAATCGTTAAAAAAACTCTATTTCCTTAGAAGATTGAGGAGTTTCGGTATGTCAATGGATACTCTCATGAACTTCTACAGGTGTACTGTAGAGAGCATATAAACCGGTTGCATCACGGCAACTCGAACGCCCAGGAGGGAAGATGATTTCAAAAGTGGTCAACACTGTCCATCCATCACGGGTACTGACCTCCCCACCATGAAAGGGATCAAGAGTTGTTGCTGCAAAGGCAGCCAGCATCACCAAACACCCACAGCACCCTGGCAACACTCTCAGTTCACCACTCCTCTTGACTCTTGGTGTATTTTGGCGCCATTGAGCATTTGCTTGGTTTAGATATGCCCATATATGACTAATGAGGAAAATAATTGGCAAAATGTGAATCTTTACAGTAGGTACTGAATTTGCAGTACAAGTTATGGGGAAAAGATGGTTTATACTTCTCCCCTGGAATTGTTAGGAATATGTCTACATTAATATAAACTGGCAATTGACACCTGGGCAGTCTGTCCTGAATCCAATCACGTTTATATCTTTACTAATCTGTCTTTTTTGGTAACTTGATTATCATTTTATTGTGTGGAAGGAAAAAAACGAGGAATTTGGTTTCCCCTCACCTTGTATTTGGCAATTATTGAAAGTACAGCATTTAAACCTGTGCGATAATTTAATTGTATTTATATTTCAGGCTGAGTACTTCTGTCAGTTGTATAAACCTGCTGTTGAGCTGAATGAAGATGCAGTGATTGTAGGGCGGTCTGTTCTTCCTCGAAGAATCAGTGATATCATCCAGCTGCAGTTGTAAGTGTTGCAATTTTTTTAAATATCCTGATTGGCAATTACAGCAAAAGTGATAATATAACCAATGTAAGGTCAATGAATAAAAATCTTTTGGGTTGAACCAGTTCTGATGAAAGGACTTCAACCTGAAATGAATGAATGAATACTTTATTGTCACAAGTCGCAGTGAAATTCTTTGCTTGCATAACCAAGGGTATGAAAATAGTCGCTCATAAAGGGCGCTTACGAAGTTACAAAGGACCTGCACGTCAGGTCCCCCTTTGTTCTCCCCCCCACGCTGGGTCCTCTATTGTCCATTGTTCTTCCCCCTCCCTCACGGCGGTCCCCCCCACGCCGGGTCCTCCTTTATTTCTTCCCCTGGCAGCAGCGTCCTCACTTCCAATGTGGTCCAGCTCTTTTGCCATCATTGTGCGCCGCACTGACCTCTCCACTATCGCCGGCGGGTCCTCTCCATGGCGACGACCCGTCCTCAGCCGCAGACCCAGGGGCCATTGGCTGCAGTCTTCATCGACTCATGAGTCTCCGACCCGCGAGGCCCCATCCCCGCGAGGCCCTCTGTGTTAACTCTTGCCTCATTCCACATATGCTGCCTGACCTGTAGGGTGTTTCCAACATTTTCCAGTTTATTGTTGCTTTCAGCAACCTGGTGAATACAATTCTGTACAAATCAAGCTGCTGAAGGAACTCAGCGGGTCACGCAGCATCTTGGGAGAAATTGGACTGGTGACATTTTGGGTCAAGATCCTCTGACAATGTTCTATATTTTATTATATAAATATTTTGGGCATTACCTTCTGGTTTCTTCCAGCACATTGTAATTATTAAAATATTGCTGCTTTTTAACTTGCTCTGTATTCTTTTCAGTAAATACAACATCTACATGCTCCCACTAGGGCAAATCATGCGAAATAATAATATTGACCACCACTGCTATGCCGATGACACTCAAATCTATGTAGCGCTATCACCAAATGACTATCGCCCCATAGATCTGTTGTGCCAGTGCATTGAGCAAGTCAAAGACTGGATGTGCCAAAATTTTCTCCAACTAAATAAGGACAAAACGGAGATAATTGTTTTTGGTGCTAAAAAAGAAAGGCTTAAAGTAACCCAACACCTTCACTCTCTGTCCCTGAAAACTTCAAACAAAGCCAGAAATCTTGGGGTCATTATGGATTCAGATTTAAATTTCGACAGTCACATCAAATCAGTAACAAAATCGGCCTACTATCACCTCAAAAACATAGCAAGATTAAGAGGATTCATGTCAGCTCAAGACTTAGAAAAACTTGTACATGCCTTTATTACTAGTAGGCTAGATTATTGTAACGGTCTCCTTGCAGGTCTTCCGAAAAAAACTGTCAGGCAGCTACAGCTTGTTCAGAACGCTGTTGCTAGAGTTCTAACAAAGACCAAAAAATTTGAACACATTACACCAATTCTTAAATCCTTACATTGGCTCCCTGTATGTCAGAGAATTGATTTTAAAATCCTGCTGCTCACCTATAAATCACTACATGGTTTAGGGCCAAAGTATATCACTGACATGCTTCCACTATATAAGCCTTCTAGACTGCTAAGATCTTCTGAAACCAATCTGCTAGTGATTCCCAGAGTAAATACAAAACATGGGAAAGCAGGATTTAGTTACTATGCAACAAATAGCTGGAATAAACTTCCTGAAGATTTAAGACTTGCCTCAACTTTGACCACTTTTAAAACAAGACTGAAAACTTTTATGTTTACTTTAGCTTTCAGCTAAATCTTAACTACATTGCACTTTTAACTTTTGCACTTTTTATAATGCATTTTTAATTTTGCTTTTCTTTTCTTTTAGTTCTTCTATTTTATTTCATTTTATTATTTCATTGTGACTTTTAAATATAAAATGAAATGCTTTGGAATCTTAATTCTTGCAAACATTGCCAAATAGATATCACTGTTTAGTATAACCACATTAATATATTGCCTCCTACGAAACATTAACTATTTTTGTGCAATAACCTTTTGATGCAGCACCTTATCAAATGTCTTCTGGATATCTGAGTATTGTGCTTCCTCGGATTCCCTTTATCGAAACCCCAATGAACTGTTTAAACATTATTTCCTTTCACATAATATCGCTCTGTCTAAACCATTACAGCTCACGTTCTAACTAGCACTATTAGCCTTTTGTTCACTGACCATAATTAGCACCTGCTCGAGTATCGACTTTTTCTCAGAAAAAACGCCATTTATTTTGTAATTCTTATAATTTATAATTTTATAAACCCCTTTCTGTTTTGTCACCTCTTTACCTAGACTTCATGATGATATCCAGTACAATCCTCGTATCCCTGATTTTATTTTTTATTTGTTCCTCTGTTCATGCCATTTTGATTTTCAGCTTTCATGGTGGTGTTTTTCCAATTTCTTTCCGCTCCACTTCTGGTCTCCCATCTCTATGACCCTCTTATTATCAAAACTGGTTTGATATTGCTGTTTGTGAAGCACCGTGGAAAATTGCACTATTCAAAGGTGTTAAGCCGTGGTCAATATCAGTTGTAGAAATTCCAACTGTCCTGTTGTTATCAAAATGTTTGGCTATTAAATAGGTTATCAATCATAAATTGCTCTGTACTTTCTGAAAATGAGATGTTATTTGTCTGTTTAGATGGATGTTTTAAGATTATTACATTATTTCTTAAAGGCTTCATTGTTCTTGAATGTCAAGCATGTTAGAAACATGAAATAAAAAGAGGTTGTGAATACTCATCATATCAAGCAGCATTCTGTGGAGAGAAAGGTCTAATGGGTTCTAATGTGCCATTGATCAGAAAAGTTAATGTTAACCTCTCCCCGAAAATGCTGCCTGACCTGAGTATTTTCAGTGCATTCGGAATAATTCTGCCCCCCCCCAACACTTATTTCTGCATATTTTCCAATTAGATTATCTCTTAGCTTATCAGAGGAATGTAAGACCAAAGAACAATTACAAACTAGCAATCTACCAAGGTTTTACGTCTAACCTATTTTCAGTGGGGTAGCAACAATTTATTTCGAGTTGATGTCTTTGAAATACTGACTTGGTATTTTGTTTTGGATTACCTGGAGTATTGAGTGCAGTTTTGGTCTCCTAATTTGAGGAAGGACATTCTTGCTATTGAGGGAGTGCAGCGTAGGTTCATGAGGTTAATTCCCGGGATGGCGGGACTGTGAAATGATGAAAGAATGGAGCGACTGGGCTTGTATTTACTGGAATTTAGAAAGATGAGAGGGGATCTTATAGAAACATATAAAATTACTAAGGGATGGACACGCTAGATGCAGGAAACATGTAATGTTGGGGGAGTCCAGAACCAGGGGCCACAGTTTAAGAATAAGGGGCAGACCATTTGGAACGGAGACGAGGAAAAACTTTGTGAATTTGTGGAATTCTCTGCCTCAGAAGGCAGTGGAGGCCGCTGCACTGGATGCATTCAAAAGAGAGTTGCGGTTAGCGGAATCAAGGGGTATGGGGAGAAGGCAGGATGGGGTATTGATTGTGGATGATCAACCATGATCACATTAAATAGCGGTGCTGGCTCGAAGGGCTGAATGGCCTACTCCTGCACCTATTGTCTTTGTATCTATTAGTACTTTTGTGAACATAATTGATAGACATTAAAATATATTTGGATGGATACATGGATAGGAAATGTTTGGAGGGATATGGCCAGGTGGGACCAGTGTAGATGGGGCACCTTGGTTAGCATGGACAAGCTGGGCCGAAGGGCCTGTTTCTGTTCTGTCTCACTGTATCCATGAACATTCTGATGAAGGATCTTCAACCTGAAAACATTTGCTTTTTGTCCACAGATGCAACCTGACCTGAGCAGTTTATTTTTTATTTTTGATATCCATTCTGAATAATCAAACTTTATTGAAGAGCAATTCAAATATTCCCTTTTTCTTTATTCAATCATAAATTTTCAAATGTTCAGTGTAATTTATTTTCCATGAAAAATATTTAAAGCCTTGTCCTAAAATTATAGGGGCATTGAAATGCATTGTTACAGATATTTTCAATAGCACTGTTGTTTATTTTATAAGACTGAGATTCTTGCATTGTGTTTTAAGGGAAACCCAGACGTTTTCGGCTACAAGACCCTCATCTCTTCTCCTAGAGCAGTTGGCTGTTTGTCTTAGCAAAGAGGAGCCTGTCTTATTGGTTGGTGAAACAGGCACTGGAAAGACATCCACTGTCCAGTACCTTGCCAGGATTACTGGTGAGTTGAACAGATTGTCGACTCACTTACTGGCATGCAGAATGAAGTTCAATTTGTGATATTAGGGCCAATATTGGGTGATTGGTGAAAAGTAAAGTTGTGGAGTTGCTCTGCAGGACAATGGAGAAGGGAGAACATTGCATCATAAAGTACACTGTTTTGAAATGAAGTATTAGATGACTGTACTGAAATAGGGAATGCTGGTCCTATGTCTTCAGAATTTATTGGGTGGTTGTAACTACTCTTGGATTAAACCTTTTGAATTGTTGCAAAGTTCAACCAAATCTGATACCCTTCCATCCAAACCAGTTAAGCAGTATTTGAGGGCAATGCTGATTGGAAATTACAATTTACTCTGATTTCTAATTTCATGTTTGTAAGCTTTTTAAAAAAAAAAAAAAAAAAAAAAAGCAATCCCTGCAGTAATCCACCGAGTCCACACCGACCAGCGATCCTCAGATGTTAAAACAATCTTACACACACTCGGAACAATTTACACTTATACCAAGCCAATTAACCTACAAACCTGTACGTCTTTGGAGTGTGGGAGGAAACCGAAGATCTTCGAGAAAACCCATGTGGTCACGGGAAGAATGTACAAATTCTGTACAGACAGCACCCGTATGTCGGGATCGAACCCAGGTCGCTGTCACTGCAAGCGCTGTAAGGCAGCAACTCTACCGCTGCGCCACTGTGCTGCCCTCGCCTCATGAGTGTGTGTTCATGGACAATGTCAAAATGTTGTCCATTTATGATACCAGATTTACACTTAACTTTCTAATTATTAGTGGCAGATTGGCAAGATTAGTCCCAAGTGTTGGCATATTTCTATGAAGCAGACTTTGAAAAATTCAATCTGTTGGCATTTTGACAAATATATTTAAAAATGTGTCGTGTTTAATGCTGGACCTTTGACAAGCATTCTGGTGTATCTATTGTTTCAGGCCACAAGCTGAAGGTTGTAAACATGAACCAACAGAGTGACACGGCTGATTTGCTTGGAGGGTGAGTATAACATTTGAAGGGTTTCCTAGAAATTCTGAAAATAAGATTGTAGATGACTTATTAATTGTGTCCATTTCCATGCTGTATGATGAATTAGTTATTAATTAAAACCTGACTCCTATTTATGTGGCGGCAAATTGAAAATGGAAATGATTAATGTATTTTTTCTATTGGGTTTTGTACTTTTAATTGATGGCTTCATCATTGATATCCTCATGGAATTTTTCGATCCTATCTGTTTTGCTGCAAAGAATGTAAAGTGCTTACTGTTTGTTAAAAGAGAGAGGAATAGGGTTCGAACACACTTGTACAAAACACAGGAGTCCCCTCACATATCTTGACTACCCATGTTGATTTCAGGAATCGACCTGGATTTGGGATTTGTATGTTTGTCATACTCCGTTTTCCCTGGGATGTCGCTCGGCCCTAACTGTCCCAAAGAGCATCTAATATGCAAAGGAGAAATATAATGGAAAAATATTAAAAGCTGCTTAAGTGACATTGGTTAATCTGAAGTGCATGCTCTCAAGTTTATCCTGTTAACAGCCTGTTTTGGATTTGTACCTATGCAGATACAAGCCTATGGACCGTAGACTTATTATGTTGCCATTGCGTGAAGCGTTCGAAGAACTTTTCATTCACACGTACTCAAGGAAGCAAAATACCACCTTCTTGGGACATATCCAAATGTGCTGCAAGCAGAAACGATGGCAAGATTTGCTTCAGCTGATGTTGCATGTCCACAAAATGGCCGTCAGTAAGGAGATGAAATCTAAAGAGACTGGTGAGAGATTAATGCATAAGATTTTGGTGTGAAAATGGTGTGATAGAGCCAATTTGGTATCAATTGTTTCTATTGCTGCTTCTGCCAAATGGACATTTTCAATTGGGGCAGTGGTAATAGATATTGGGGAGTAAAAAGCTTGTTCAAAATGGAGTCCATTTATGATACTCATTCTCTGCCATAACTTTTTTAAATTTTCTTGGTGCTTGAAGCCCAGGCCAATATTGCAATTTAATCAACAACAAATAAATTTGTATATAAAATTTAGAGGCATAGATAGGGTTGACAGTGAGAACCTTTTTCCCCAGGATGGAAAAGGCAAACACTAGAGGGCAGAGCTTTAAGATGTGAGAGACAAAGTTTAACGGAATAGTGTGAGGCAATTTATTTACGCAGAGGGCGGTGAGTGCCTGGAACACACTGCCAGGGTAGTGGTTGAGGCAGGTAGAACAGTGGTGTTTAAGAGATTTTTGGGTAGGCATATGGATAGGAAAGAACTCAGATGCAGTTGAAGATAGACACAATCGAAGGTAGACAAATCAAAGGTAGACACAAAATGCTGGAGTAACAGGCAGCATTTCCATTCCATCTCTGCAGAGATGCTGCCTGAGTTACTCCAGCATTTTGTGTCTACCGGAGGGATATGGATTATGTGCAAGATAGATAAGTGATGGTCTTGGCATCATGTTCGGTGCAGACATTGTGGACTGGAGGGCCTGTTGTTGTGCTGTATTCTTCCATGTTCTAAATAAATAACCGGGTCATTATCACACGAGCTGGTGCAAAATGGCCATGGCTTAACCTTCATTGAAAAGGAGATGAATAATGGTCAACTTAATCAACCACCTTCTGAACTTTTAATTTAGATGATAGTTTGTTTACAAGAGTGGTTTGTGTGTTTCAGGTGCCTGCCTGAAAGTGAAGTGGGAATTGCTCGGTCTGCGTCTGGCCCAGGCTCAGCAGCAGATGAAACTGAGCGAATCATCGTTGGTGTTTGCCTTTGTGGAGGTAAGGTGTAGATGATGTTTGTGTTTAATTTAGTGATACATCGCGGAAACAAGCCCTTCGGCCCACTGAGTCCACACCGACCAGCGATCCCCGCACATTTACATTATCCTACACACACTGCGGACAATTCGCACATATCAAGCCAATTAACGTACAAACCTGTACGTCCTTGGAGGAGTGTGGGAGGAAACCGAAGATCTCGGAGAAAACCCACGCGGTCACGGGGAGAACATACAAACTCCGTACAGACAGCACCCATAGTCTGGATCGATCCCGGGTCTCTGGTGCTGCAAGCGCTGTAAGGCAGCAACTCTACCGCTGCACCACCATGCTGCCCATTGATGCATTTACTTGCATGCTGGCATTGAGGAATGATTCTCACTGACGCTCTCCCAGGCCTAATCTCCAATATGGAAGGTTTAGGGCTTCTGGTACGATTTCAGGTGGTGCTGGGGGAAATTTAAAGAAATTAAAATGCAGCTGCTGGTGGAGCCAAGTGTGCAGCCCATTTTGGAGTACGTAAAACTGGTGCATTCACATACTGCGATACTTTATCACCCCACTTTTTTTAATGACTTAATTGGGAAAGATTTAACTGGAGGGGAGGGAGGAAAGTGAGGTTGTTGAGTTATACAGCATGGAAATGGCTCTTCAGCTCTCGTCCATGCCACCCAATATGCAATCTCTAAGGTGGATATATTTGCCCACGTTTGGTTCATAATCCCACTAAACCTTTCCTATCCATGCACCTGTCCAAGTATATTTTAAATGCCGTTATCGTACGTGCATCAACCACCTCCTCTGTCAGCTCGTTCCACATACCTACCATCCTCTGAGTGGAAAAAGTTTCGGCATCCCCCTAAGCAGGGTAAAAGACACTGCATTCACCCTATCTATTCCCCTCATTATTTTAGACATGTGGTGAAATCGTATAAACCTCAATTATATGTTTTGCGTATTGCTCTTTCTTGCAATTTTAAACAGCAAATTGAACATCTAAGTTATTGTTTGACACTTCAGTAGTTGTATTATTATGATGCTTGCTGTAAACGTTTTTTTACTTTGACACCATGTAAACGTTTCAGATGAAGGCAAGGCTCTGTTGTGACTAGCACAAGAAGACACGTCCACCACCGAGTCATTGTTAAGACCCTCTTTATTCAGCAATCACTGCTTTTTATAATTAAAGGTCACCTGTCCTCAGTCCCCAGGCTCAGGCACGAGTTTCCACTTTAAATTACACAATCTAATTACTTGGCCTCAGTCATGAGGCTCAGGCACGAGTTTCACGAGCTTCTACGAGCTATAGATTACACCTATATATTTATATTACATATATTACATTACGTTCCCAGACATCACACTTGCTATGTTCCAATGCAATTTAGTAACACAGATAATTCTAAATTTAGAATTAATTAGTGTTTAAATTATGCCTTTCTAATTTTAAGACAATAAGACAATAGGTGCAGGAGTAGGCCATTTGGCTCTTCAAGCTAGCACCGCCATTCAATGTGATCATGGCTGATCATCCACAATCAGTACCCCGTTCCTGCCTTCTACCCATATCCCCTGACTCCGTATCTTCAAGAGCCCTATCTAGCTCTCTCTTGAAAGTATCCGGAGAACTGGCCTCCACCGCCCTCTGAAGCAGAGAATTCCACAGACTCAGCTCTCTGTGTGAAAAAGTGTTTCCTCGTCTCCGTTCTAAATGGCTTACTCCTTATTCTTAAACTGTGGCCTCTGGTTCTGGACTTCCCCCAACATCGGGAACATGTTTCCTGCCTCTAGTGTGTCCAAACTCCTCATAATCTTATTTGTTTCAATAAGAAACCCTCTCATCATTCTAAACGCCAGAGTATACAAGGTGTATAAGAGGTGGGAACCATATTCTTCTGTTCACTTTCATCTGTGCAATTCCAATAAGCTACAAATTAAGCATTATCTTGGATTATTTTGACTTGCACTGAGAAGAAATAGTTGAAATTCCTCCTTTAGATCACCTTCTATACCACATATGCACTTTCCAGCCAGGGTTGGCTGGTATAGTTGTGTTTGGATATTTGTTAGTAGACAAAAGTGCTGGAGAAACTCAGCGGGTGCAGCAGCATCTATGGAGCTAAGGAAATGGGCAACGTTTCGGGCCGAAACATATTTGTTACTGACCAAAGGGCTCTGAATAAAACAGCACTGCTGTCACTACTTGTCGGAATTTAATAACTTGCTCCAGACCTGGGCATTTCTATGACATTTTGGTATTTTCTCTTTTTACTAGGGCACCTTAGCACAAGCTGTGAAAAATGGCGAATGGATATTGTTGGATGAGATTAACTTGGCTTCAGCAGAGACACTAGAGTGTTTGAGTGGACTACTGGAAGGAAATAAAAGTTCCCTTGTGCTTTTAGATCGAGGAGATACTGGTATGGGAGCGTTTGGATGTTATCCAACTCAATAACTTGTTTCTAGTGAAGTTAGGACTTTCATGCTGTTTATTTTAAAATATGGTCAATATGTTAATCTGGCATGCTTGGGATTTTGGTATCGAAAATGATGGATTACTGGACTCTTGAATGTTATCTATTATTACTTTAAATTTGCTTATTACACAGTACAAGTGACGCTTGTACAGGGAAGAGTCTATTGCTTTCCTTGAAAATGTTCCATAACATGAATTGAAAAATTACGCTGAAAAACAAAGTACATTTTTTACACAAATTCGATTGTCTTCCATAACTCAATTTTTAATGTCATGATTTGGGACGACATTTGTAAGGATGAATTTCCATTAGCCAAATGGCCATAAGCAGATTGGCTCGCTGGGGCTTGCCTGTACTATAACTGTCCCATGTGTGACAACGGGAGTATGGGAACATGGGTCCCAGTGTACCAAAGGTAATGCTGAATCAGCATGCGGTGAGACTGATGCTGAACCATTGAGACTTCTAAACAATGGCATGGTGGGTTATCGCTGTGATACCGCAAAATAGCATGAGAAAATTACACACAAAGTGAGCCTGGGAACCTCAGTCCAACTTGTGTGTGCTGTGGGCATTCTAGGAGATCATTCTAGGATCTTAAAGAAGCATCTTCTGAAAAAGTATATTTAAGACTAAACAGAACTGGTGGAGTTTTTTAAGTCAAAGCCTTCTAGCACTCAATTCATGCAATAGTTTATTTGGCTGATAGAACCATTTTACTTTGGTTGTTGGATAATTAAGCAGTAATTTATGTTTGGATAAGTTGCTTTAATAATAAACTAGTCTTGTTACCCATATAATTTTGTTTTTATCTCCGTGCTGTTGCAGAGCCAATACACCGTGACCCAGAGTTTCGTTTGTTTGCCTGCATGAATCCAGCAACAGACGTAGGCAAGAGAAACTTACCACCAGGCATACGTAATCGGTAAATAAAACATATTTTAGTATAGTTTGGTTCTGGTGTCTGGTCTGCCTTCACGAAGAATCGTGGACAGATTTGAGCCGACAAAGTGGATGGTGTTTGGCAGGAAATTTGCAGTTGAACAGTTTACATTTGATGGGCATGTATTGAGTTCCAAGTATCAAACGTCGTTAAAATATACCTGAAGCATTCCGATGGTCATTTGTATGTTGGAGAAAGACAAAATTCTGGAGTAACTCAGCGGGTCAGGCAGCATCTCTGGAGGGAAGGAATAGGTGATGTTTCGGGTTGAGACTTTTCTTCAGACACTATTACATTATGTCAGTTGTACATTACGGTTTACAGAGAACACTCAGTTTACAAAGTTAAAAATGCTGGGCACAGGTTTATTTGTATTTGCTGTCTAGGGATTATTGGGCACTTCTCCTTTCAACCTGGTTCCTTCATGCTTTCAAATCACTTGGTTTATATGCATCTGTCAGCAGGAGGCAGCAGAGTTCCATGGAGGGGTGTTTGCATGGAAAATGCATATGTCCTCACCAGGTGCAGTGGCAGGGAAAGCACTCAACTTTTGTTCTGTACTTTTGCAGCCTCATGTTAAGGAAAGAGCAATCTCCAAATCCTACTGCAGTATGAGGGCAATCATCATTATAAACTCCCAAGAGTTTGAGTTAAACCTTTCAGCATGTTTAATCTCTGAGACAGAGAGTGAATCTTGAATGGAGTCACCAATTAAATAGTTCTCCCTCACCTGCTTCGTTCTTTTCAGTTCCACCTGTCACTGAGATTTTTGATAATATTTAACAGCACAATTTTCTTTCTGCAATCCACTTTTCAAGAGATATCTCTTCCGTTTTTACTCTTGAATGCTATCTAAGCCTGTCGGTTTGAAAAGGAAACATTTTGTTTTCTATTTTCAGGAAAAACTAGAAAGAAAACAGAATAGTTTGGATTAGTTAAATCAACTGTATTCTCTAAGTGCTTAGAATGTAAAGTAGCAGAACTACTGAAACTGACAATGTAGTCTTCAAAAAACCAATCTGTTTATTGTGGAGTTCAGGCTAAATGGTCTTGAATTGCAGGGCCTAGTCTTTCTGAATTGGGAATTTTTGTTTCATTCCTGGATGTTATTACCACCCTTTAATCATTTGCATCCAATGATAAAAAGCAAATTGTTTTCTGCCATTTGTTGATAGTTTTCCTTCCACACATACTGAACTTTACATTTTATGAAATCACTTGGTTCTTCTGCATGAATGCAACTCGAAGTCAGGTTTTTTGGACATTGGTGCTGCCTGATATTTGAATAACTTTTTTTCCAACAAGAATATGTTTTTTTCCACAATCTAATTGTACATTGGTAACACAACTAGAACATCTTGACTACTTTTCCATACTATTCAATGGTTCATTTGGACATTTTATGTAGACCATCTGCATGCTTAGTTTTTGAGATACAGCGTGAAAATGGGCCCTTTGGCCTGCCGAGTCCGCACTGAGCACTGATCACCTGTAGACTGATTCTAACCTACACACGAGGGACATGTTAACAAATGCCAGTTAACCTACAAACCTGGAAATGTGAGTGGAGCACCCGGAGAAAACTCATGCGGCCTCAGTGAGAACATACAAACTCCGTACAGGCAGCACTCGTGGTCAGGATCGAACCCAGGCTGCAACTCTAACGCTGTGTCACTGCCTCTTTACAAATAGAGAACAAACTAAATGTAGTTGCCATTCTTAAAAAAAAATCTGACTAACTTGTGTTGACGATGTTTTTTTGTTTGCAGGTTTACAGAACTGTATGTTGATGAACTGGAAACTGAGGGAGATCTCAGAATCCTCGTATCTGATTACCTCCAAGGATTAAATGTCAGCAAAAAAACTATTCAAGGGATCATTGAGTAAGAATAACTTTGATTTCTAGCTTTTTAAAAATATTTGGAAGGAACGTGCAGTAAAAGGTTTCTCTCCACCGCCATCCGACCTAGGAGGACAGGTTCATGGATCTCGGGCTTTCCCTTCCTGGAGTCAACAGTCGTCTTCTTGGACTTGCTGACATTGAGAGCAAGATTGTTGTTCTGATACCATTCAATCAGATAATCAATCTCACTCAAAACGTGTTGTTATCCATTGCTCATCCAACGACAGTGGTATCACCAGCCAATTTAAAGGTGGAGTAGGAACAGTTGAGTCGTGAATATAGAGTATGGGATTAAGCCAGCAGCCTTGAGATGTTCTTCAATTGACAGGAGACAATTGTAGTATTATCTGTGTTACATCTTCATTTTACTTTTACTAGGTTTTACTTATCAGTCCGTAAGGAGACAGACGTCAAGTTAATGGATGGAACAGGGCACAGACCCCACTATAGCCTTCGGACCCTCTGCCGTGCTCTCAGATTTGCAGCATTGAACTCTTACAACAGTGTTCAACGCTCGCTATACGAGGTAAATGATGATTGCCTTTAGACTTTTCAACTTGGCGATACAGCATAGAAACAGGACCTTCGGTCCACACCGACCATCAATTACCCTATATACTAGCATTATCCTACACGCTAGAGACAACTTACAATTTTACCAAAGCCAATTTGCCTACAGTTTTTCGGAAAGAACTGCAGGTGCTGGTTTAAATCGAAGGTAGACACAAAATGCTGGAGTAACTCAGCGGGACAGGAAGCATCTCTGGAGAGAAGGAATGGGTCGCGACCCAAAACGTCACCCATTTCTTCTCTCCGGAGATGCGTCATTTGGGATGTGGGAGGAAACATGAGCACCCGGAGAAAACCGTTGTGGTCACAGGGAGAACATAAAAACTGCACACAGACAGCAGCACCCGTGTCGGGATTGAATCCGTGTCTCAGGCGCTGTACGGCAGCATCTCTACAGCTGCCCACAATCACCCTGGCTCATGTGGAGATTACAAACCTTGATTTCAAGTTCAAGTTCAAGTGAGTTTATTGTCATGTGTCCCTGTATAGGACAATGAAATTCTTGCTTTGCTTAAGCACACAGAAAATAGTAGGCATTTACTACAAAACAGATAAATGTGTCCATATACCATGATATAAATATATACACACATGAATAAATAAACTGGTAGTACAAATAACAGAAAGTGGTTGCTAATAATCAGAGTTTTGTCCGAGCCAGGTTTAATAGCCTGATGGCTGAGGGGAAGTAGCTATTCCTGAACCTGGTTGTTGCAGTCTTCAGGCTCCTGTACCTTCAACAAATGTTACTGAATGTTGTTTTAGTTTATTTTTAGCCAAGTGTTCTAACATACGCAATGTAACTAGATAAAGGAATGTTGAAAATACTCAGCATATCAGGCCATATGTACAATTATTGTCTCTGGACTGAAGAAGGAAACATGTTTTAAGATGCTGAGGAAGTCAGTGGATGAAAGCAAAGGAAAATCTGATAGATTGAAAGGCAAGATAAATTATATGCTAAGTGTGAAAAGGATTGTAATAGAACAATGGAGAAATTAAATTCAGAGGAAAAGTAAATGGGAACAGAGGAAATTGTTTCTGAAACCTGCTTTTCAGTATAAATGGCAGTTCTGGGCCAACTTGGAAAATAATTTGTGTAGGAAGGAACTGCAGATGCTGGTCTGAAGAAGGGTCTTGACCCGAAATGTTACCCATTACTTCTCCAGACGCAGAAATATTGTAGCACAATGTTCGAATTTAAAAGAAGAATAGATGTAATTCCCTAATTTGGAATTCTGGAATGAGATGAGGTGGGTGAGGGCAGGAGTAAAGATCTTCGAATTGATTCTGTTTGCAATTACATATTTAGAAGTTCTTCAGGATCAGGAATTCTTGTTACAATATATCTAAAATTGTTTTTTTTCTTCTAAAAACAGGGGTTCTGCATGAGCTTCCTGACACAGCTGGATCGCACATCTCACCCAGTTGTGGAGAAGTTAATCTGTCGTCATGTTATTGGAGCTAACGCCAAAGCTGTTCTCCAGCAGGTATCAGCCTCTATATTGTTGTGGTTTCTAGCTCTAGTCAGCAGATTTCTAAAGCAATCTGGGATGAATAGTGGTTGGGGGTTTTTTTGGGAATAACTTGAAATGTGCAATTCATAATAGATATGTTTGCCTATAAAAATTGAGAAATGATTGCAATCTGGAGCCCAAGGAGTTGATTAATACAATTTTAAATATTTCTAATAAATATTGTTAATAAATGCTGATGATACCATGGGGCTTTATGGCCTCTTGTTCCCCTGGAATCAATATCTGGATACAATTGAGAGGTTATCAGCCACTTGTGATAGTTACATAAACTGGTGAGCAATGACATGGGTTTTGCATAGTCCAGGACTGGTAAATACATCCTATTTACTTTGAAATCTGTGTATGAGTTGGTGTTTTATCACAATTTGAAAGCTTAGATGTCACATATCAAGATAATACGAACACTTTTTCCCCTAAAGTGTAAATGTGCCGTGGAATGATGTACTTGATCTCTGTTTAAGAAAGAACTGCAGATGCTGGAAACATTGAAGGTAGACAAAAATGCTGGAGGAACTCAGCGGGTGAGGCAGCATCTATGGAGAGAAGTAATAGGCGACATTTCGGGTTGAGAACCTTCTTCAGACTGATGTCGGGGGGGGGGGGGGGAGAGAAAAAGCTACGCCCCACCCCGACATCAGTCTGAACAAGGTGTCTGGACCCGAAATGTCGCCTATTTCTTCTCTCCATCGATGCTGCCTCACCCCCTGAGTTCCTCCAGCATTTTTATCTACGTGTACTTGATCTCTGATCAAATTTGATCAAGGCTTCTGGATAATTAGTCCAACAATGTAACTATATCCACATAGTTGCATGGGAGCCTTGATACATCTAGTCACTGGTGATAGTTTGAGCATTTTTGGACAAACTGTATTTTGCAAAACTATGCCTGATTTAAATACTTTTTTTTTGTGGGCTGGTGAGATTATATCCCAAATTGCTGAACGGTCTGAAATTAATTTTAAAGCCTGTTAATATTTCAGCCCATCCCAGAACCAAAAGGAGTTGGCACAGTGCAGATTGAAGGCTACTGGATTACGATAGGAGATCAAGAACCTTCCAATGATAAATTGTACATTCTCACACCTTCTGTTAAACTCAATTTGAGGGATCTAGTGAGAGTGGTTGCAGCAAGGTAAGAATACTTAATTAGCAGTCTATTAAATGAGATGGGTTTTCTCAAGATTGTATATGTATGCCACTGACAAAATAGTGCTCTGAGGCTAGATTGAAACTTGAGGTCCTTGTAGTAGTAATTTTTTTTCTCCACAATCGAAAGTATGGGCACAGTTCATGCCAAAGATCATATACTGGTGTCTGAAGAAGGGTCTTGACCCGCAACGTCACCCATTCCTTCGCTCCAGAGATGCTGCCTGACGCGCTGAGATACTCCAGCATTTTGTGTCTCTCTTTACCTTATACTGGGATCCTGGTCTGAGGCTTGAACGCGGAGTTTTTTTACATCTCTAATGTGAATTTTTCCAACCAATTGACCAGCCAAGTAAGCATAGCCATCCCAGATACCAAGCCAAAAGGATCTCATTTTCTGTATAAAATTAGCTATTTTTTTAACATTCTTGTTAGCAAAAAAAAAGCCACTTAAAATGTTGCTTAAGAAGTTTCCAATTAATATAATAATATACATATTTATTTTGCCTTCCTTTCCCTTACTGCCTCTTTAAATACTAAGACAAATTCAACCATTTCCTTTTTGAAAGTAAACCTGCAGGAATACTGCTTTTTGTCCAACCAACTTTAACCTCCATTAAATCAAATGAAATGATATTTGGGTAATTTGCTTTAAAGCTAAGTTTAAGTAATGTAATACTGTTTTATTTGAAGAATTCATCCGGTGCTTATTCAAGGAGAGACGTCAGTCGGTAAAACCAGTCTGATCAACTGGTTGGCATCTGCGACTGGAAACAACTGTGTGCGGATCAATAATCATGAACATACGGACATTCAGGAATATATTGGCTGCTATGCATCCGATGACATGGGAAAACTAGTATTTAAGGAAGGTTTGTGCATTTATTTTGCAGATTAAGAATACAATACACTTTACAATGCTTGCATTGCTTAGCTTGATTGATATTCGATAGATTCTGCACAACATGAAATGAAAATGAAAACCACACGTGATGTTTTGGTATTCTGACATTTAATGTGGCCAGTTAATTCCACACTTGTATTTTAAATGTTTAGGTGTGCTTATTAATGCCATGCGAAAAGGCCATTGGATAATTCTCGATGAATTGAATTTGGCCCCGACTGAAGTTTTAGAAGCACTTAATCGACTACTTGATGATAACCGCGAGCTCTTTGTTACCGAGACACAGGAAGTGGTAAAAGCACATCCAAGGTTCATGCTTTTTGCAACCCAGAACCCTCCTGGACTGTATGGAGGTAGAAAGGTTTGTTTTTGATGTGATTTTCCAGTTTATAGTTTCAAGACACAGGATGGGGTGCATATTGGAAATCCCTTGGTTGACCTACGTTTAGTTTAGAGATACAGTGCGTAAACACGCCCTTCGGCCCGCCGAGTCCGCACCAACCAGCGATCCCCGTACACTAACACTATCCTACAGACACTAGGGACAAATTACAATTTTACCAAGCCAATTAGCCTACAAACCTTTACGTCTTTGCAGTGTATGAGGAAACCGAAGCTCCCGGAGAAAACATTCAGGTCACGGGTGAAAAGGTGCAAACTCCGTTCAGACAGCACTCATAGTCGGGATGGAACCTGGGGCTCTGGCGCTGTGAGGCAGTAACTCTACTGCTGTGCCACCGTACCGCCCATAAACACGCATTGTAATTAGCATATTTGTATATATTATATTAGTATTTCTTCCAAAACTTGGTTGGCATTGGTATAATCCACTATAATTGAAGAATTAGCTAAAGTTTGATGTTTTGTTGCCCTTTCACTGTGAAACTAAATAACATGGGGAAATAGAGAAGTATAAGAGGTATAAAAGTCCATCCCAACTTTGATATTCATCAGAGTTCCAAAGTCGGTATTAAGTCAGCTGTATTCTAACAGGAATGAAGCTGGATATTAATTATTCTGATATTTGTTTATTTTCTATGATATTTTGATTCTGTGCTTGGCACTAGGCTCACAGATTAATGTAGGATCTGAAGTTTTTTTTTGAATGCTATTCGATTACTGACTCAATTACACTTGCAGGTGTTGTCAAGAGCATTTAGAAACCGCTTTGTGGAGTTGCATTTTGATGAGCTACCAAGTGCTGAGCTTGAAGTGATCATTCACAAGAGGTGCAGTTTGCCCCCATCGTACTGTGCCAAATTGGTTAAAGTTATGCTGGACCTGCAGGTATTTCAGAAAGCAATATATTTTTAAAACACAGGTATTTTGTAATTTCACAGGTTCACTGAGTGGTAATGATTAGTGATCTAACATGTTCTGATCAATTGTTTAAATCTGTTGATGAAACAATTTTATCTATACCTACTTAAAGATAATTCAAAGAATAAATAATGTGGGGTGGTGATGTCTGACTTTAACCAGAAACAAAAGGCTGGGACAAATAATTTTTTCATGGTTTTTTAACAAGTTTGTTTCTTTATAACAGTCTTATCGGAGAGGGTCAAATGTTTTTGCTGGAAAACATGGCTTCATTACTTTGCGAGAGCTGTTTAGATGGGCTGAACGCTACAGGTTGTCTGAAGTAACTGCACAAAATTACGACTGGATTAAGCACATAGCTACTGATGGTGAGTTTAAAAAAACCAAAACAGATTTCTGTGCTATCAATCGTCATTGAAAAATTATGTTTGCCATAGTCATAATTTCTTAAGTTCAAAAGTGTAGCAGCAGAATTCTGCCATTCGGCCCATCAGGTCTACTCCGCCATTCAATCACGGCTGATCTATCTTTCCCTCTCTGCCCCATTCTCCTGCCTTCTCCCCATAACCCCTGACACTCATACTAATCAAGAATCTATCAATCTCCATTTTAAAAATATCCATTGTCTTGACCTTCATAGCCTTCCGTGGCAATGAATTCCACAGATTCACCACCCTCTGACTCAAGAAATTTCTCCTAATCTCCTTTCTAAAAGTATGTCCTTTTCTTCTGAGTATGACATTTTGTCCTAGACTCTACCACAAGTGGAAACACATCCACATCCAAGGTCTTCCAGGTGATTTGAACTTTCCTTTCTCTCTTTGCCAGAAACTTAGACCCTTCAATTATTTTCATTATACTGTTGTGATAGAGGTCCAGTGCTTTTTAGGAAAGTGTGGAAGAAATTAATTTAGAGGCAAATAAAAGGAAAAACGAAAAATTACTGACTTCGCAGGTTTGCTTCAAGAGACTTTATTGCATGATATCATGGAGAGATGGCAGCAAAAAACTGTTCAACAGTTCTCTGACTTCCAAGCAGAATTAGCCAACAGTTATACTGTTAGATACTATTCTACAAAAACATTCTATCACCACATGGATACCAATTATTTCATTAGTCATAACATACTTGTTTGCATGTTAATTTTATTCAACAACAAATGGTTAATACAAGTCTGAAACGCAATACAAGGGCATCTTGACATTATTCCATCTCATCTTTCAAGCGGCCCACGTCACCATCCCCATTTCGAGCCAATCATAAGCCTCCCATTTACTGGAATGTATTTACGCTACTATCGGTAGGGGGCACGGGTGATCCACTGTAACTTCTCAGAAAAGTAAACAAGCTTCGTTATCTCCTCCCACTTCATGTTTACACTTACCATCCACAATTCATCACATACCCAGACTACGTAATACGTCTAATCTTACTTTGCCGATTCCCACAAACTTCTTCTGCACCTGGTCAAGCGAGAGCTGCCAATTGTCACATCCAAATGACCCTTTCATTACCTTGTTCAATTCCAATCAAAATTAAATACGAAAGGATATTAATTTTTTTTCCATGGAAAGTCATAGGTTTATATGTTTCCAGCCCCTCTATTAAACTCCAGTGCTTATTATTTGTGTAATTGTTGAAATAAGGTGTGAAAGACCAATATTTTCGCCTTTTTCCATGAGCAGTAGCTCTAATCAACAGCCAAAAGTTTGTAGCCTCCTTGTGCTCTGGCATTTAATTTCATTCTTCACGTGTTTAAATTATAATGTTTTATTTTTAATTGCCTACCGTATATCATGTTACTTGCGAGCAAAGCAGCAAGGCAAATTCCTTGTATGAAACATACTTGGTTAATAAAATGTATTCATTCATTCATTCATTCATGTTCCTCTTGATGTTATCCGGTGGCTTCCAGGAATAGAAAACTGCATTTGACAATGTTTCCTAACTCTGTTGCAATCATAGAACTGCAGCATAATAGGTATTCATTTGTTCAATCTTCTGTGCAGCGTTTATGCTCTTGGCTGGGCGTGTGAGAAAGGAGGAAGAAGTTGCTGTCATTCAACATATTCTTGAAAAACATTTCAAAAAGAAGCTTGTTCCGGAAACCATTTTTTCAAAAGAGAATTTTGAGAAAAAATGGAGTGAGTATTGACAAAGGACTTCCTGGAAAATTGTGTGACACGTGCTGAGTTTTGCTGGTTGTGTAGTCGTTATTTATTGTTTAAAACTTAATGATCATGGAAAGTGTGGCACTTGGGTGTTCCTCAACCCTCCCTACATTTTCTCACGGTTTTCTGATGTTACTATTGTTTTGTGCAGTTGTACTTTCTAAATACCTTGCATATTCTTGATTTGCTCTGACAATAATCACTCCTATATTATGTGTAGTTAATTGTAGTTACAAGTTCATACAATTTGAGCAAAGCAATAACTTTTTTAAATAAAGGACAAAGTGCTGGAGTAACTCAGCAGGTCAGGCAGCATCTCTGGAGCACATGGATCGGTGATGTTTTCTTTGTCCATGTTCTCCAGAGATGCTGCCTGACCTGCTGAATTATTCCAGTGCTCTGTGTCCTTTTATGTAAACCAGCATCTGCAGTTTCGTGTTTCTACAGAAGCTCTCTAATGTCTTTGTAACCTTGTTTCACATTTCCCAATGCACAGGTCACTGGACAAGTTTAAAGTCGGTCATGCCTGACGAGTTTCGACATGTAGTATGGACGTATGGGATGAGAAAACTAGCAATGTTGGTGGGACAGGCTTTGCAGTTTGGAGAAGCTGTGCTCCTTGTTGGAGAAACTGGGTAACCAAACAATTTGATTCTTGGCAAATTCAGGCATTTCTGTAATCCTGGCGATTGTTGCATTAATCAACAAAGTGAATGGCTTGTGTACAAGATTGCCTGGCTAACTTGTTCTGACTGGCAAATGCATTAAGATGCATGCCACAGGATTAGTGATGGAGCCTCCACTTAATTTATAATTAAAGCACCAAATGTATGGTTGGTAAACTTGCTGATGATAAACAGGCAAATATGTTGTGCCTCCTATTTCCATTTCACAATGGGTTAGTTGGGTCTGTTGAGTAGACAAAAAACTGGCAGATGATGAATGCCCCCGAGTTGAAACATTGGCTGTCCATTCTTCCCAAAGGCTACCTGACCTGCTCAGTTCCACCAGCGCTTTGTATTATGCTCAAGATCCCAGCTTCTGCAGTTGATGTCCAAATTCTAATGGAAACTTCTCTATTTCTTCTCTTGAAACAATGAGCTTAGAACTATAACTAATTTAGTTATGCAGATGCACTGAATGAGCTGGGATTGTTCACTTTAGAACAAAGGAAGTTGCAGGGATTATTTAGAAAGGCTTAATACAATCTTAAAAGGCAAAACATGTGGATTGATAGTTTCCAATGATGTTTGAACTTCAGGAAGGAATGCAGAAGTGAGTGGTTTGGATCTGGAATGTGCTGTCAAAGTCGTTGGTGGTTGATTCAAAAGGGAACTGGAAAAGTATATGATATGAAAGAATTCTGAGGGATGTTGGGAGAATGGGTAGTAGAATAAGTTGCTCTTATGAAGAGCAACACAAGACTGGTGGCAACAACCATTCTGTGATGCTATTGCCATTGTATAAAAGCATATGAAATAAAATCCAAGTATTTAATAAGCCTGTTTAATTACAACGCAGAGTTCATTTTTTTGCTTTGCTGCTTTTTTTTTTTGGCTTTGTTTGTAAATTCCTTTAACCCAATTTAAACTGTGCTAATTAATGCAACATTTGTCCTAGTTTTGCCTCCCAAGTACAATCATTCACCTTTTTTCCATTTGCTTATCCTTGTGGCTTTAAAAAGCTTGCATTTATTGAGTACATTTTGTCAAGGCAGTAGTTTGCTGAGGTGATTTACAGGCATGCCATCTGACAAGCTGATGTTTAGTCACAAAATATTTGTGACTAAAATTGTTTGAAACTTTTTTTAATTTACTGATTTAGATTAGTTTAGAGATACAGCGCGAAAACAGGCCGCTCGGCCCACCGGGTCCGCGCCGACCAGAGATCCCCGCACATTAACACTATCCTACACCCATTAGAGACAATTTTTACATTTATACCAAGCCAATTCACCTACAAACCTGTACGTCTTTGGAGTGTGGGAGGAAACCGAAGATCTTGGAGAAAACCCACCGCAGGTCACGGGGAGAACATACAAGACCGTACAGACAGCATCCGTAGTTGGGATCAAACCCGTGTCTCCAGCGCTGCATTTGCTGTAAGGCAGCAACTCTACCGCTGCGCCACCATGCTTTAATTTAGAGATACAGCACGGAAACAGGCCCATCGACCCACCGAGTCTGCACCCAGTGATCCCCACACATTAACACTATCCTACACACGCACACAAAGGATAAGTTACAATTTTACCAAGCCAATTAATCCTTCAAACCTGTTTGTCTTTGGAGTGTGGGAGGAAACCGGAGCACCCAGAGAAAACTCGCTTGGTCACGGGGTGAACGTACAAACTCTGTACAGACAGCACCCATAGTCAGGATCAAACCCGGGTCTCTGGCGCTGTAAGGTAGCAACTCTACAGCTGCACCACCATGCCGTGATGTTATAATGAAATGTAGGGTTTTTTTTCTTCTTGTGTAGGTGTGGTAAGACTACAATCTGTCAAATGTTTGCTGCCCTGACCAACCAGAAGCTACGTACAGTAAACTGCCATCTGCACCTGGAGACATCAGACTTCCTTGGAGGTCTAAGGCCTGTCAGGCATACTTCCAGTGAAAATGTAAGTCAATTGTCTGATCTGGAATTCAAAAGCAAAGCAAGCAATTGATCTGTTTATCAAGTGTCAACAAGTCTGATTGCCAGATTCTACATGGCAAAGTGGTGGTGGAGAGCAACCTTTTTGAAGTAATGTTGAAACTATTAAGAATGCTTGGTGGCATGAACATTTCACAATACTTGCCTGAAAAGTTTAAGAAAGAACTGCAGATGCTGGAAAAATCGAAGGTGGACAAAAATGCTTGAGAAACTCAGCGGATGAGGCAGCATCTATGGAGCGAAGGAATAGGCGACCTTTCGGGTCGAGACCCTTCTTCAGACTGTTGTGGGGGTGGGGGGGTGGCGGGAAAAAGAAAGGAAGAGGCGGAGACATTGGGCTGTGGGAGAGCTGGGAAGGGGAGAGGAAGGAGGGAGAAAGCAAGAATTATCTGAAATTGGAGAAGTCAATGTTGCCTGAAAAGACTCATTTGTGCTATTGCACACAATGTTGCATCTTGCTCTTCAGCCTCCGATTTATTAAGAGATGGTTAGATGCAGACCTCTTGTAATTCCAGTCTGAAAAAGGCAGCACAAATTATCCTCTACCAGGATAATTCCAGCACATAGATAACTAGAAGTTGAAGACCTTGTACGATTTGGCAGATTTGCAAAATAAATCCTGATTATATTCAAGTTCAAGTTCAAATTTTATTTGGTCACATTCACCTTTAGGTGTAGTGAAATTCTTTTTGCCATGCAGCACATAAAAAAAAAAAAAGAATACAACATGACAGTAATAGATAGTTTCAACATCAAAACATCCCCCCACAATGGTTCCCATTGTGGGGAAAGGCACAAAGTCCAGTCCCATCCCCATGTCCACCCATAGTTGGGCCTCCTTACTCGAGACCGTGGCTTCCGGAGCCGACAGGGCCGCGCCGAATGGAGCTCAACTGGCGATCTCAACAAGAGATCCCAGGCTCCCGATGGAAAGTTCAGCGCCGCCGCCCGCAGCCGCTCCACAGACCCGCAGCTCCGCAACGGACCCAGCTCCAGTTACCGGGGTTTCAGCGAAGTCACCGCCAGCCCCGCAATGGCGCTCCAGCGCTGCACCGCCGTCCTCCGACCCGCAGCTCCGCCGATGCCGAGCCGGTACCGCTGCTGAGCCGGTGCTGCCGCCGCCACCGCTGAGCCGGTGCCGTCGCCGCCGAGCCGGTGCCGCCTCTGAGCCGGTGCTGAGTCGGTGCCGCTGAGCCGGTGCCGCCGCCGCTGCTGAGCCGGTGCCGCCGATGCCGAAGCTCCAGGTGGTCCCCTCAGGATGAAATATTACACATTTCAGATGTCATTTTCTGAGACATCAATCTTATACTCGGTCAGCGGCTGAGTATAAGATTGAGGATGTTCAGTCTGAAGAAACGTCATCTGTTCCTTTTATCCAGAGATGCTGCCTGGTCTACTGAGTTATTCCAACATTTTGTGTCTACATAGAGTTGATGGTAGTGCCCTCTTACCCAATCCTTATTTCATAAAACTATTTCTTCCCTGTCAGGACGGCGACAACCCCAGCAGGCTGTTTGAGTGGCACGATGGTCCTCTTGTACTCGCCATGAAGGAAGATGACATGTTTCTGATGGATGAGATTTCTTTGGCAGATGACTCTGTTTTGGAAAGGCTGAATAGGTGAAGCACTTATCAAATTTGAGTGTTAATATTTGGATGCTAAGTATAGGATAGAGGATGTTTTTGTGTCACTTTTCCATTTAGTTGCTCACTGACGTTTGTGCATATGTGTCGTGCAGTGTCCTGGAAGCTGAGCAGACCCTTTTGCTTGCAGAGAAGGGAAGTGGGGAAGATGATCAAGTGGAGCTCATAACTGGCGGAAACAAATTTCGGATTCTTGCAACAATGAATCCCGGTGGTGATTTTGGGAAGAAAGAGGTGAGAGTACTATTTGAGAACGGCAATTTTGATGTCCTCTGAGCTTAAATATTGCAACCATATCGACACTGTTGGTAATGACCCTGGGGGAAAAAAGGAAAAAATTGATTTTTGTAACTTCAGGTGTCTCAAACTGCTTTGTAGCCCGATAAAAGTACTTTTCAAGTACAGCTGGTGTTATAATGGAGAAAATATGCACACAGTAAACTCCCACTATTGGTGACAATGACCGGGTAATTATTTATTGTGTTTAAAAGAACTTTAAAATAGTGACTTTAATATATGCACCCGAGAGTGCATTTGTGACCTCAGAACATGCGGTGTGCCAATGTTTCCGTGTGTGAAGCAAGTTTGTGTGCTGAAGGAGGTGGACAGTGTAGGGAAACGTGCAAGCACAATCATCATCATCCAATAATTATAGAACAAGCCACGTGGCCTAGTTCCATGATAAAATAAGCCACCTTGGCTTATCTGTGCCCGTGTTAATTCCCAAACACCACCTCAATCAATCTGTTTTCATCACAGCCTTTTGGCGTGCGTTTCAGTTATGTTTTCCTTTCATCTACAACAATTTTATATGTTTCAATAAGATAGCCTCTCATCCTAAACTCCAGAGTATACACGCCCAGCCGCTCCATCCTCTCAGCATATGACAGTCCCGCCATCCCGAGAATTAACCTTGTAAACCTACGTTGCACTCCCTCAATAGCAATAATGTCCTTCCTCAAATTAGAGGACCAAAACTGCACACAATACTCCAGGTGTGGTCTTCCTGTGGCCCTGTACAACTGCAGAAGGACCTCTTTGCTCCTATACTCAACTCCTCTTGTTATGAAGGCCAACATGCCATTCGCTTTCTTCACTGCCTGGTGTACCTGCATGCTTACTTTCATTGACTGATTAACAAGGACCCCCAGATCCCGTCGTGCTTCCCCTTTTCCCAACTTGACACCATTTAGATAATAATCTGCCTTCCTGTTTTTGCTACCAAAGTGGATAACCTCACATTTATCCACATTAAACTGCATCTCCCATGCATCTGCCCACTCACCCAACCTGTCCCAAGTCACCCGGCATTCTCATAGCATGCCACCCAGCTTTGTGTCATCTGCAAATTTGCTAATGTTACTTTGAATCCCTTCATCTAAATCATTGATGTATATTGTAGATAGCTGCGGTCCCAGCACCCACTAGTCACTGCCTGCCATTCTGAAAGGGACCCGTTAATCCCTACTCTTTGTTTCCTGTCTGCCAACCAATTTTCTATCCATGTCAGCAATCTACCTCGGATTCATCTTTGTGCCGTGGAATTCCACCTCCATAATGTCTGGCTCCATTAGGTGTTTCTAAAGAGGAATATATTTTGTGTGCAATCTTTCCCATTCATTTTTTTTTAAATTACTGAGATCCCTTAAGTCATTTTTGCATTTTCCACAAACTTTTTTACTTACTACTTACAAACTGCCTATTATTGCCTCCTGGCATGTCCACTCCTGTCTGCTCTGGGCTGGCTTCTGGACACTACCCCAGGTCAGGTCCATTGTTTTCATTTCCTCCTCTACAGTTCGACGTCAGGTGGTTTTGGGTCTCCCTCTTTTCCTTTTCCCATCTGGTGTCCAATGCAGGGCTATTCTTGGGATGCTGTCTGGTTCTCTTCTCAGTATCTTCCTTTCGGCTTTCACCATTGACATTCATCCTAGCATCTGTCGATAGCCCTGGAAGTCCATCACGCCCAGTAGTGTTGATTCCTTCAGTTGCTGTTTCCGTAACACATTTGTTTTACGAGACAGGGTTGTTAGCCCTGTGCTCAACCTCCAACCTGGAGGACCAGTGGATCACTCTTCATCTCGTCTCTACCTTTTGACCTGACCAGCATGGGAGACCCTAACAGGAGATGAATCTCCCGCTGGCATAGTTCTAGGGGTCACTAAGACACACAAGCTCCCTGACCACGACAAGGTTGCAATCCAACGGGGGGATTTTCCACAAAGGTTGGTCTGAATTGGTCTGGAGATTAGGATATGCTCAGTTATTCCAGTGAAAACATTATTTGCTGCAGGTTAATGTACGTCTTCCCCTTCCTCCATCTCTGCTTTCTTTACTTGAAACATTAGCTTTCGCCAGCCCTGAGGAACAGATTTACCGAGATCTGGTGCCCACCGTGTAATAGCCGTGATGATTTGATGGAGATTATTCAACATAACATCTGCCCCCGACTTTCTTTGAATGGAGAAGATAATGAAGGTGGGAAGATAATAAAACACTGCTTGTACATTTAGATTTGTTTTGAAAACACTGCTGAATTTCTGTCTGCTTCATAAATTCGGGAAGATTATTTGGAAGGGCGGTCATGATGGTGCAGCGGTAGAGTTGCTGCCTTACAGCAAATGCAGCGCCGGATTCCCGGGTTTGATCCTGACTACCAGTGTCTGAATGGAGGTTGTACATTCTCCCCGTGATCTGCGTGGTTTTTTCCCGAGATCTTCGGTTTCCTCCCACACTCCAATGACGTACAGGTTTGTAGGTTAATTGGCTTCGTAAATGTAAAAATTGTCCCATAGTGGGTGTAGGATAGTGTTAATGTGCGAGGATCGCTGGTCGCCGCAGACCTGATGGGCCGAAGGGCCTGTTTCCATGTTGTGTCTCTAAACTAAACTAAACTTCACTTCACGATTTGACATTTGCCATCGGTGCTAGGGCATACACAGTTTCTGTTTGACTGTGGAACAAATTTAATTAAGTGACTACTCTTAGTAAGTCTTCAAACATAGTCTCGGCGACAATTTCGCCCAATATGTGCTTGGTCTGCCAAGGCGTGTGGGTACTCTCGGTTGTCAATCATTTTAACCCCACTTGCTATTCCCATACTGACCTTACTTTCCTGGGCCTTCTCCATTGTCAGAGTGAGGCCCATCCCCTTTCATCCCCATAAACGTCTCTTCCCCATAACTCCTGGCTGACCTTGCACTTATCTCTCTCCCACCCCCACCTCTTTCATCTACATTCCTAAGCAATTCACACCTCGTCAATCCTCCAGCACCATAATTCGCAACTCCCTATCCTTCTCATTCCTTGTGAGTGTTTATATCCGGCCTATGTCCAACCATCTACCTATCAACCTTCCACCCCCCCCCCCCCCGCCTCTATCGCAGTCGCTGCCTCAAAAAGTCTGGCAGCATCATCAAGGACCCACACCATCCTGGCTACACACTCATCTCCCCGCTACCTTCAGGTAGAAGGTGCAGGAGCCTGAAGACTGCAACGTCCATGTTCAGAAATAGCTGCTTCCCCACAGCCATCCGGCTATTAAACTCAACTGAAACAAATCTCTGAACACTAATAGACCATTATCTGTTTATATAACAATAATAATAATAATAATGGATGGGATTTATATAGCGCCTTTCTAATATTCAAGGCGCTTTACATCGCATTATTCATTCACTCCTCAGTCACACTCGGTGGTGGTAAGCTACTTCTGTGGCCACAGCTGCCCTGGGGCAGACTGACGGAAGCGTGGCTGCCAATCTGCGCCTACGGCCCCTCCGACCACCACCAATCACTCACACACATTCACACACATTCACACACAGGCAAAGGTGGGTGAAGTGCCTTGCCCAAGGACACAACGACAGTATGCACTCCAAGCGGGATTCGAACCGACTACCTTCCGGTTGCCAGCCGAACACTTAGCCCATTGTGCCATCTGTCGTCCCGTGCACTTTATCTGGTTATTTATTGATGTGTGTACATATTTATATAATGGTATATGGACACACTGATCTGTTCTGTATTCATGCCTACTATATTCCGTTGTGCTGATGCAAAGCAAGAATTTCATTGTCCTATCTGGGACATATGACAATAAACTCTCTTGACTTGACTTGATTTACCTATTACTTGGTATGCTTTGTCGTCCCTCTTTCCCTACCCCACCCATGCAATCAGACTGAGGAAGTATCCCAATCATGTGTAAATTATAATGTTTTATTGTATATCCTGTTGTTACTTGCGAGCAAAGCACCAAGGCAAATTCCTTGTTTGTATACATACTTGGCTAATAAAATTTATTCTCCTCTATGTCTACAAAGCCCTCAATGGGCTTGCCCACACCTACATTAAAAGTCTTCTCACCCATCACTCCACCTCCAGGTCCCTCAGATTGGTCGACTTGGGGTTGCTGAATATCCCGCAGTGTAGGCTAAGAGCTCCATCAAGGTAAATAGAGGTTAGACACTAAAAGCTGGAGTAACTCAGTGGGACAGGCAGCATCTCCGGATAGAAGGGATGGGTGACGTTTCGGGTCAAGACTCCTCTTCAGACCCGAAACTTCACGCATTCCTTCTCTCCAGAGATGCTGCCTGTCAATAGACAATAGGTGCAGGAGTAGGCCATTCGGCCCTTCGAGCCAGCACCGCCATTTAATGTGATCATGGCTGATCATCCCCAATCAGTACCCCTGAGTTACTCCAGCTTTTTGCGTCTACCTTCGGTTTAAACCAGCATCTGCAGTTCCTTCCTACACAGGTAAATAGAGGTGCTGCCACGCAGTTCCAGAGACCCTGGTTCAATCCTAACCTTCCAGTGCTGTCCATATGGAGTTGTTATTTTCTCCCCTTTGACTTTATAGGTTTCTTTTGTGCTCTGGTTTGCTCAGACATCCTAAAGATGAGTGGGTTGATAGGCTGACTGTCAACTGTAAATTGCCACTTCTGTAGTTGAGTGGAGCATCTGGGGAGGTAGGTGGGAATGAGTTACAGGCTTGGTAAGTTTGAATGGTCTTCTCTATTTTTAGGAAATATATGGATTTACAGTGTGGAAATGGGCCCTTCGGCCCAACTTGCCCACAACAACCAAAATGTCCAATCTACACTATCCCACCTGCCTGTGTTTGGCCCATAGCCCTCTAAACCTATCCTATCCATGTACCTGTCTAAATGTTTCATCAATATTGCGAAGGTTCTTGCCTCAGCTACCTTTTTATTTTTGCTAATACTGTTCTGAAAGGTAACTAATTTTTCTCTGTGCATTTTAGGCAAAGATATTGCTGTGCTCATTTTGGATTTCATTGACTGGCTAAAAAATCAAGAATTTGGACGTCGATGTATATTGAGTATTCGTGATATTTTGTCTTGGGTAAACTTCATGAATGTTACAACTAAGAGAGTGACCCCAGAAGTGGATCTGGATGAACGCAGTGGGTTCCAGCTCGATCCTGTCACTGCATTCATACATGCTGCCTGTCTCATTTGTATTGATGGCCTTGGATCAGGTATGTGTTGGTGTAAGCAGGGAATGGGACGGAGGGAGTGGAAGGAAGAAATGTTCAGTATTTAAAACGCTCCACTTCTGAATCAAACAGTCACAATTATGATTGAGGAAAGCTTTAAAATGCACCCAACCACAGAGCATGGTATTGGGACATTCGGCATATTTCTTTCCTCAAAATTCTGAAAATGAATGAATTGTAAATTTCTTGGATGAATATTTTCAACAGAAATTTCCAGTGCAGAAGTTCAGTGCATGTCATGTGTAGGGGCCAAATAGATCTTTGTTTTCCTGAGTAATTGGGCTTATTTGCAGATTTTTCTCCAAAGTAAAGATATTTTATCCTCTTTGACTTAATTTCCTCCAGGTTCCACAGTTTGTTCACCTGCAGCTACTTTGGCTGCTCGCAAAGCGTGCTTGGAATTTCTTTTTAAAAAGCTATCAGCGATTACACGGATGAAGAAACATCTGTGGAGCATGCTAAACTGTTATGATGAGAAGAGAAAAAGGAAAGTTTTAGCGACCAAACGCTATTTTGGAATTCATCCTTTCTACATCCCTGTAGGTGAGCATGTGGTCGAAAAGCAATTTTCAGGATTGGAAAATAAAACTTCCCTTCACCCGAGCTTCTGTTTAAAGAGCCTAAGTTGTGTTTTGGTCACCAAGTTTAAAAAGGCTAGGTCATTCATGTGTGGAGAAATTTCTATTGTTCTGAACATTACTTCAACAAAAACAATCCTTTGCTTTGCTAGACTGCTTCTTTATGTTTCCTCTTTCTTGAACTCTGTTTAAATGAATAAAAATTGTGTTGCTGTTGTTGATTTAAAATATGTTGATCAGATCACCACCAGCTTCTTCCTCTGGATTCCATTTCCTCATCCCTGGAAGTGAATGTTGTGTTCTTGGAGCCTTTTGCAATACAGTGGCACAGCTGGTAGAGTTGCTGCCTCATGGCGCCAGAGACCCAGGTCCGATCGCGACCTTGGGTGCTGTCTGTGTCATGTTTGCACATTCTCCCTGTGACCGTGTGGGTTTCCTCTGGGTGCTCTGGTTTCCCCCCACATCCCAAAGACGTGCGGGTTTATAGGTTAGCTAACCTCTAAATTGTCATTAGTGTGTAAGCAGTGGATGAGAAAGTGTGATAACATTCTAGTATGATGGGTAGTTGATGGTTGGCATGGACGGTGGCCAAAGGGCCTGTTTCCATGCTGTACCTCTAAACGAAACAATCTGTGCGCAAAACATTCTTGTAAAGCTGGTTCTTCCTTGCTGATAGCGTCAATGCCTCGTTAAAGGACCCAGGGTTTGTTGGTGCTTTTTCAACCACTTTTTCAACTCTTTGCAGCTTCAGCAAGTGATATCTTAAAACTCTTGTAATTTTTTTAATAGACTTGTTCCCTCAAGTTTGTATTGACTAAAAATTAAAGTTATTCTTCAACCAAGTCGTATAGCAAGTACACTGTTCAATGCCAACAGATTACTATTTTTTCAAGATTTTGAAGCCATGTTTTTAGACCACAGTAGTACAAGATCAAGCAAATTCCAATTTTGACTCTGTTCTCAGCTGTGCCTAATTTCTAATATGACTTTGCAGTAGGAAGTTTGCATGACATTCTGGCCAGGTAATCATTCCCAAATAGTCTAATATTTTGTGTTGTTCTTTACTTTGATCTGAGTTGTTGGTTGACCAATTGATTTGCTACGATAATTTGCTCACCATTACCGTAGGCAACTGACAGTATGGTATGAGGCGGATATAGCTATACTAGTAGTCATACTAGCAGATCAAAGCCTTCAAAGACATTGCGGATAATTTTTCTTCAAAGCAAAACTGTTTTCTTCCTCCCGTAAGAACGTTTGCATTCTTGGATTCTGCTAGTGGATTTGATTAGACTTTAGTGATACAGCGCGGAAACAGGCCCTTTGTGCTGAGTCCCGCTGACCAGCAATCACCAGCATTATCCTACACACTAGGGACAATTTACAATTTTACTGATGCCAATTAACCTACAAACATCTACATCTTTGGAGTATGGGAGAAAACCGGAGCATCCGGAGAAATCTCACAGGGGGAGCGTACGAACTCCATATAGACAACAGTAGTCAGGATCGAAACAGGGTCTTTGGTGCTGTAAGGTAGAAACGCCACTGTGCCACCCACACAGCATCTTTTTATTTTAACTGCATCTTTTCCAGCTGAAATACATTTTAATATAGCAACAGCAGCGTTTGTTTTTATTGTTGTAAGCCCAGTCTTGCTTCCTCAATTATGAATGCTTGTCTTTTTAAAATATAACATCTTTCAATTAATATTTTGTTCAATTTCTTTTTTTTAACCTTCTGTTGAGTAAATGGATTTATATCTTGAGTGTTTATGAACAATGACTGTGTATTAATGTTTTCAGAAGGGGCAGGCGGAGAAAGTGTCGCTCTTGACGACTATGCACTGAATGCCGGCACGACGGCAATGAATGCTCAGAGAGTACTGCGGGCCCTGAAGTTAAGCAGGCCAATTCTCTTGGAAGGATCACCAGGAGTTGGCAAGACAAGCCTGGTAGCAGCTCTGGCAAAGGCTTCAGGAAACCAACTAGTCCGAATTAACCTTTCTGAGCAAACAGTAAGTTTGTTATGGAAATATTTAATCTTGTGATCGGCCTGTCAGTAAATCATGGCTGATCTTTCACCCTGCGATCACTTTACTGCACAAATCCATATCCCAATGTGATAGGAAAAACTGCTGAGCATAATTTTTTAATAGCGGAAGATCAAAAAGTGTTGCATTCAGAAGGACCTGGGGGCTCTTGTACGTGCTTCATCAAATAATACACAGGAAAAGCAGGCCTTTATTACAAGGGAATTTGAAAACAAGATGAAAGTACCATGCTAAAATTATTTTTCTGCATTATTTATCTATGTTAACCAGCCTGTCTCCCGGTTGCTATCAATTTTAATTCCCATTCCCATATGGACATTTCAGTCCTGGGCCGTCTCCGTTGTCAGAGTGAGGTGACTGTATGTGGAGAAACTGTATTCTGCTTGGCCCACAATCCAATGGTATGAACATTCAATTCTCAATTTTTTGGTTGACAAAGTAACCCTCTTCCCCTCCCTCAGTGGTTTAAACTATTTGTTTGAAGGTTAGATGCTTAACATCACGCTGGACAGAAGGTGTGGATTAAATCTGGGAGTGGGTGATTATCGCCATCAATTTTGGCTGGTACAGATGCTACAGGCATGATAGAGATCCAGGGAAGAGAGGAAGGGAATTGCCTTTTTGTACTGTGAGAACGTATCTGCAGTGCTCAGTGGATATTCTTGGCGGGGATCGTTCAGTGATGCTTTGTGCGGAAGTTTAATTTAGACGTACACAGCGTGGAAAAGGGTCCTTCAGCCAACCGAGTCTGCGCCGATGGGCTATCACCAGTACACCAGTTCTATCCTACACACTAGGGACAATTTTACAATAGTCAATTAACTCACAAACCTGCACGTCTTTGGAATATGGGAGGAAAACCAGAGCACCCTGAGAAAGCCCACATGGTCACAGGGAAAACATGCAAACTCCATAAAGACAGCACCCGTAGTCAGGATTGAACCTGGGTCTCTGGCGCTGTACTTTAGAAAAGGGAAGAGAATGATCACTTTGATGGGATTGTATTATAGGCATCCCAATAGTCGATCTGAATTAGAGCAGCAGATGTAAAAAAAAGAAGGTGATTTCAATTTCCCTAATATTGACTGCGTTTCCCATACTTTTGTGGCAACTCAATGCTTGGATGAGGAGGAATTTATAAAATGTCTCCAAGAAAGCTTCCTTAATATATACAGAGGCTCCAAGTAGAGAGGGCACAACACTGGACCTCCTTTTAGGGAACTAAGTAAGGCAAGTGCCTCAATGAAGGAGTACTTTGGGATGAGTGACCATAATTCCATTGGTTATAGGGATGGTCTGAAATTAAGGTAAGGCTTTTTTGTTGTTGTTTTTTAGCATTAGGCAGGAAATTGCAGAAGTCAATTGGGAGATGCTGTTTGCAGGTAAAGGGGCATGGGCTTAAGGGATAGGTGCTTAACATCAAGCTAGACAAATGGTGTGGATTGAATCTGGGAGTGGGTGATTATCGCCATAAATGAAACATGTCTGAGAAAAGGGCAGGGCTGGCAACTCAATTTTGGAGGGTAGAGATGCTACAGGCATGATAGAGATCCAGGGAGATATTTAAGGAGAGGCACTTTAAGGGACTTTAGGCACCTGTTTTACTCTGAGGATAGTCCATTTCTGGAATGTGCTACCAGAGGAAGCTATAGAAGCAGATATAATTGTGACTTTGAAAATACACTTGGGCAGATATATCGATAGAAATGGTATAGTGGGTTCTAAGCCAACTCAGCGCAAATAGGATAAATCTTAAATGCCATCTTGTTCAGCACGGGCAAGGCGACCCAAATGGCCTGTTTCTGTACATAACATTGCCTCTAAGTAATTTGTATTTAATAGATTTTGAATTTTTGTCAATGTTTTAATATGGGTAAAGGACCGTTAATCGCAACCAATGTGGCACAGCGGTAGAGCTGCTACCTAACAGCACCAGAGACACAGGTTCAATCCTGACTACTGGTGCTGTCTGTACAAACCTTATATGTTCTCTCTGTGACAGTTGGTTTTCTCCATGTTCTCTGATTTCCTTCCACATTCCAAAGGCTTGCAGGTTAATTGGCTTCTGTAAATTGCCCCTAATGAAAAACTGGGACAACATAGGACTAGTGTGCGTGTGATTGTTGGTCGGCGTGGACTCGGTGGGCCGACAGACCTGTCTACATGCTGTGTCTCTAAACTAAATAGTGCTGAGATAAGTGAGTAAATCACTGTGTTTGGAACCAGAGGTAATTTGGAACCAGAGATATGTACTAAATTATAAATTAGAAACATTATTTTGATGCCGTATTTCTGCTGCTTGGTTGAATTATTAATTTTGACCCATTGCTTTGAAAATTGAGCATGATTTCTGTTTCTATAGGATGTGACTGATTTGTTTGGGACGGACCTGCCAGTGGAGGGTGGCAAAGGTGGACAATTTGCCTGGCGAGATGGTCCTCTGCTTGGAGCCTTGAAGGCTGGACATTGGATTGTTTTAGACGAGGTGGGTACTGATCAATTGTTATGATAAACTCTTTGCAGTATCTTGTGGGCTGAGTATATTTCCACGATTAGCACCTTTTAATTTCTGCTTTCTTTGAATGCAAAGTGCCTGTTCTCTTTGGGTATGGAACAAGTAATAGCAACTCATAAGGATCTTACAGAAACACATAAAATTCTTAAAGGATTGGACAGGCTGGATGCAGGAAAAATGTTCCCGATGTTGGGGGAGTCCAGAACCAGGGGTCACAGTTTAAGAATAAGGGGTAGGCCATTTAGGACTGAGATGAGGAAAAACTTCTTCACCCAGAGAGTTGTGAAGCTGTGGAATTCTCTGCCAAAGAAGGCAATGGAGGCCACTTAACTGAATGTTTTCAAGAGAGAGTTCGATTTAGCTCTTGGGGCTAAAGGAATAAAGTAGGAATGGGGTACTGATTTTAGATGATCAGCTATGATCATATTGAATGGCAGTGTTGGCTCAAAGGGCCGAATGGCCTACTCATGCACCTATTTTTCTATGTTTTGATACTATTAAAAGGACCAGGAGCACTGTATGGAGATAGAAACTGGTATACTAAACCTTTTAGATACTTTTCATGTTTCTCACTTTCTGCCCCTTAAAACTGTACCTCACCAAGCAATTCCTCAGGGCTTCTAAATGACTGAATAAATGGGCCTGTAATATTGAGGCCAAGTATAGTGAGTGAGTCATTGTAGAAGGCTTTCTTGACAATGGCTCATTTTCATAAGAAATTCCTGCTTTTGCTCATTTCAATTTTGCAATAGTATTTCTGGCCCTCCTGAAAAAGAAAATTGTTGAAACCTTTCATTTTTTTTACCCTTGTCCAAACTATGTGAGTCTAGTTTTTTTTTTTTGGAGAGGTTGTTAATATTTTTGTCACCTATTGAATTTGTGTTTGTTCTATAGCTCTTAACGCTAGCTTTACAGGACTTTTGAAATATGAAGTCTGCATTGGGGAAATCACTGTTTAAGTACTGGTGATAAGTCCTTGTCATAGTGTCACATTGTGTGAAAACAGACCCTTCGGCTCAGCTTTTCTGTGCATGGCATCAAGTACCTATCAGTACAATTTTGCGTCTGACTGAGTCTGTGCTGGTGATGCTGCTGCTGGCAAGATGTTTTATTCCTCCAGTACATCATCATACTTCAGCACATGACAATAAATTCGATTTGACTTGACTTGACTCCAGTGGGAGAGTCTAGGACCAGAGGGCACAGCCTCAGAATAAAAGGATGTACCTTTTAAAATGAAAACAAGGAGGAATTTATTTAGCCAGAGGGTGGTGAATCTGTGGATTTCATTGCCACAAACAGCTGTGGAGGCCAAGTCATTGGGTATTTTCAAAGGGGATATTAATAGGTTCTGGATTAGAAAGGGCGTCAAGGATTACGGGGAGAAGACAGGAGAATGGGGTTGAGAGAGAAAAATAGATTGGCTATGATCGAATGGCGGAACAAACTCAATGGGCCAAATGGCCTAATTCTGCTTCTACAGTATGTCTTATGGTCTTATGATCCTTTATTCACAATTTATGCTTCAGCATTACTGTAGGTAACCCTTCAACTGGCTACAGTCCAGCTGAAACTGTTGCCCGTCTTTGGAAGTGTGTGTTTGCCAAGGAGGCCTGGAATGGAATACAATTGTTCATTCGCAGCAGAGGGAGTAAACTCAGTGGACTATTCCCAGAGATACAAATGTTGACATCTGCAGGAAGATCAGTGCAGTGAAATACCTTGTCCTCGGTCTCCTCCATTGTCAGAGTCAAGCTAAACGCAAATTGGAGGAAAGGCATCTCATATTTCGCTTGGGCAGTGGTATGAATATTGATTTCTCTCACTTCAGGTAGCCTCGGCATTCCCTCGCTCTCTATCCCTCCCCCACCCAAGTCGCACTAGCTTCTCATTTTCACCCTTCAAAATGCTAACAATGGCATGTTTCCTTTATCATTGTAACTTTTTTGCACATCTTTCATTCATTGTTCTTTATCTCTCCACATCACCATCTATATCTCTTGTTTCACTTGTCCCTAACCAGTCTGAAGAAGGGTCACTACCTGAAATGTCACCCATTCCTTCTCTCCAGAGATGCTGCCTGTCCTGCTGAGTTACTCCAGCTTTTTGTGTCTACGGTTTAAACCAGCATCTGCAGTTCCTTCGTGCACAAATACCTTAGTCTGCCCGGAACTTGTTGATCTTACAGCATGAGCATCTATCCGTCATTAAAAGCTGTTAGCTGGCACTTTACTGGGTGCAGGACTGCATCCCGCAACACACTGAAGTTTGGTGCAGTCATTGCGAAGGTTCTGTGTGCAAACAATTATTTTGAGGTTCTCCCATAATTAGATGTCGAAGGCCCAGGAATTATGAACTAATGTCTACAGACATAAAATCAATCTGAAGAAGGGTTTTGACCCGAAACGTCACCTATTCCTTTTTTCTGGAGATGCTGCCTGACACGCTGAATTATTCCAGAAATTTGTATCTACCTTCGGTATAAACCACCATCTGCAGTTCCTTCCGACATAACTAATATCTATGCTTGCCCTGAGAATGTTTGGGAATTAAAGGTTGGTGCCATATTGATCCAATATTTAATTTGTCATTGAATGAAATGATACATACAGAGAATATAGATAATGCAGTGTTTGTGTTGTTCAACAATGTTATGAATTACACGTGTAAGGAGGAAAATGGTACTCAATAAATTTGTCTAGTATTAAACTTCAAAAGGGAATGAAGTAACTGGAATTATTTATTTTTCTCAGTTAAACCTGGCATCTCAATCTGTTCTGGAGGGACTGAATGCTTGCTTTGATCATCGTGCTGAGGTTTTTATTCCTGAGCTGGGACTTCACTTTAAAGTGCAACATACGAAGACCAAGATCTTTGCCTGCCAGAATCCTTACAGACAAGGAGGTGGAAGGAAAGGCCTCCCCAAGTCATTTCTCAACAGGTTCACTCAGGTGAGGCAAGAGAATGAGTACATTTTGACGTTTTGGCAGTAAACATGGGTCACTGTGGAAACTCACAAGCCACTTGGCAAACAGGAAAAAGCCTGACTTTGATTATATTTGGATGTTGACACTGTCTGCATAATAATTAAGCGATTGTTCAAAGCATTAACTTGGCAGCATTAATTTGAATAGCTGAGTTTTGGAATTTTTCTGAAATTTGTCGTTCGTATTTTCTGTCCACATAATATTTAGAAAGATACTCCTTCCAAAAATTCTGAATAATCAAGACTATTTAAAGCAACATTATCTGGTTATTTGATATGCAGTTTGCAACATTTGGGGGGACTTGCCTCTCCTTAATGTTTAATTCAGGGATTTCTGCAAACCTTTGTTACCAGAATCACACATATAGCATAAAAATATTACAATTATACATTTTACTTCCAGAGCCAAATACACCCCATAAACATGTGTAATCCGGGAGGGACATTTGAACAATAACCACACTGGTAGTGAGGGACAAGACAGGAACTGGTTTGCAAAGCCCCACAGCAACTCTGCAATGCCAAATTATCTTATGACCTGTTTGAGAAGGAACTGCAGATGCTGAACCTTATGACCTGTTTAGTTGTTTTAACCTTAAATTAACCTGAAATGTGAAGACTGGTCAGGATCTGGAACTCCCTTGTTCTTTAATGTGTGCCTGAGCAAAGGTAGTCATTCAATTTAATTTGCCACACAGCATTGTATTGGAAGAAACTGCGGATGCTGGTCTAAACCGAAGATAGACGCAAAATGCTGGAGTAAGTCAGCAGGACAGGCAGCATCTCTGGAGAGAAGAAATGGGTGACGTTTCGGGTCGAGACCCTTCGTCAGCCTCTTGACCCGAAACGTCACCCATTCCTTCTCTCCAGAGATGCTACCCATCCCATTGAGTTACTCTAGCACTTTGTGTCACACTTAGCATTGTATCTGGTTTGGGCATTGTGTTCCTGCTCAAAGTCGGATCAGGACCGACATTTTGTACAAAAGCAGTAATTTATATTGCAGTTTTCACTGATTCATTGCATTTAAGTAATTCGCTAGTACCAAATAGAAAATGTACTTGAACCAACTCCTTCTCTTGCTTGTGATAATTCAGAAAATTGGTTGCTACTTTGTGCGTTGTGCCCAATGTACTTTGTTTAAGACTAATATTGATTTTTTTTTAATGCAGGTTTATGTGGATCAACTTTCAGTTTCTGACATGGAGTATATTGCTGAAACGATCTTTCCTGCTATTGGTAAAAACATCATCAGTAAAATGGTTCATTTTAATCATAAGGTAAAGTATTATTTTTACTTTAATGATTCATGTTTGAATGAGTTCTTAAGTTGAATACTCATTGTCATTCAAACTACTTTTTGTTAAAGGTTAACCAAGAAGTAATGGTAGAAAGGAAATGGGGACAAAAAGGAGGACCATGGGAGTTCAACCTACGTGATCTCTTCCGATGGTGCCAATTAATGTTGGTAGACCAAATGCCAGGGTGCTATGATCCAGGCCAACATGTTGTTTTGGTGTATGCAGACCGAATGAGAACGGAAGCAGACAGGAGGAATGTAAGAGTGACACTCTATTGCAGCTTCTATTTTCAGCCAATTCTTGCAATAAATCCGACCTCTGCAATGATATGTCCTTTACAGTTGGGGTAGTTAAGTTGTGATTTCTCCTTCCTTTGCCTCCTTTTTGAACTTGAGAATCGTTTTTCGCCTTTGTTCCCCGTACTGCAGCATGCGTGACAATTAAAGTTTATACATTTTCCAGTTTTGACAGAGAGGATGCGTAACTGTCTCTTCCCCAATTTTCAGCTGCAGTTGTGGCAGTGGTTGTACAGCCGCATCAATCAGATTAAGAATAGAGAGTCATACAGTGCGGATATGGGCCTTTTAGCCTAACTTCCCCTTGCCGAACAAGCTGCCCCATCTACACTAGACCCATCTGCCCATGTTCATCTGTTCATGTGTCATAGGAGCAGAAGAAGACCATTCGGCCCATCGAGTCTACACCATTCAATCATGGCTGGTTTATCTTTCCCTCTGATCCCTATTCGGATGTGTCTCCTTGCAATCTTTGACACCCGTACTAATCAAGAACCTGTCAATCTCCACTTCAAAAATCCCCAAAGACTTGGCCTCCCATGGCCATGTGTGACAATGACTTCCACAGATTTGCCAACCTCTGAAAACCTTTTTGCCTTCTACCTTGTGGTACTTTATCAAAGGCCTTCTACTGTCCGTTTTGCTCATATCCCTCTAACCTTTTCTATGCGTGAACCCGTCCAAATGTATTTTAAATACTGTTATAGCACGTGCCTCACCTACCTCCCCAGGCAGCTCATTTCCTATATCCACCACCCTATCAGTGAAAATGTTGGTCCTTGGGTTCCTTAAATCTTTCCCCCCTCGCCTTAAAACTGTTAAGGTTACAAGGCAGATGCACCTAAACTGAGATTGTTCCCCAAGATTTACATCATTTGCAAAATTTGGTGAAATAATCAAGCTTGTATTCTACACTCTTTTTATGTTTTATTTCTTCCAAGATGTTTGCTGTATTTAAAGAAACCTTCTCTGGTGATGATGAAATTCAATTGCATCCCTACACCGGGTCCAGAAAATTCCATATCACACCACAGCAGGTTCAGGTATGTGACTTGATTATGAGAACTTCAATTTGCTCAAGTAACAAGATCATGCATTTTTAAAAATGGAAAAAAAAATGTTCACAACCCTTGCTGTCGCCCTTCTGTTTCAGGTTGGCTATTCTATCCTCTCACGCAGTGCTTTCAATGTTCCCATGTCGAGCAAACATCTGTCCATCCTTCACCATTCCCTCCAACCACTGGAGTCTGTCATGAAGTGCACTCAGATGAGCTGGATGGTAATTTTGGTGGGACCAGCTGCCAGTGGGAAAACCAGCCTAATTCAGCTCTTGGCCCTCCTGACAGGACAAAATTTAAAGGTTATGGCAATGAACAGTGCTATGGACACCACAGAACTACTTGGTGGATATGAACAGGTGAGATATACAAGCCGTGTACATTGTGTAAGAAGGAACTGTACATGATACAGTAGATGAGGTTGGAGGTGAACCTGTGTCTAACCTGAAAGGACAGTCTGGACCCCTGGACAGAGTTGAGGGAGGAGGTATAGGGACAGATGTTGCATCTCCTGTGGTTGCAAAGTGTTGTTTGTTTAAGTGGTCTTTTGTGCTTGCAGGTTGATATTTTACGTCCTTGGCAAAGTTTAATTGGGAAGGTGAAAGATGCTGTCTTTGCCATCATTAAAAATATGCTGCTCTCTCTGGATTCTTTCCATGAATGCAGTAATCTTCTCAAACTCTGGAATTCATTCCTGATGAGCGATTCTCAGTCACTTGAAAAGGAACACAGTGCTGGCATTTCCACAGATGCAGTGAACAAATTAGAGGATTTGCTTGCTGTTTTTCACCAGTTCAACAACAAATTGAACACACTCTCATCATCAGGTACATATTTCTGAGTTATGTATAGATTAGGCAACACAATTAAAATTTCTGTATTGCTTGCTATTTAAATATTTTGGAAAGAAGATTCTGGTATATTTGAGAAAGTAAAATTAACAATGCAAAATTGAAAAAACGGAGTTTCTAAAAGTTGAGTTGCAGTCATTTCTGCATTGTTTGTAGGGTTACACGTTTTTCAGAGACAATTTGGAGGCACCAATAAAAATAAATATACAATAAATGACCAGTAATTGTAAGACCATGAAAGTGCAGAAAACCAAGTAGGTAAATGCAATATCAATCGTGATTTAGTATGGTTGTGCAGGGTGGTCTAAGAACCTGATTTATGATTAGTACGGGTGTCAGAGGTTATGGGGAGAAGGCAGGAGAATGGGGTTAGGAGGGAGAGATAGATCAGCCATGATTGAATGGTGGAGTAGACTTGATGGGCCGAATAGCCTAATTCTACTCCTATCACTTGTGACGTAATAAAATCAGCTGTTCTTGAATTTGGAGGTAATGGATCACTAGCTCCTGTACCACCTTCCTGATGATAGCAGTGAGATGAAAGTGTGGCCAGGATGGTATGTCTTTGATATTAGTTGCCTTCTTGAGGCAGCTCCTCCTGCAGATCCGATTGATAATGAGAGACAGTGATGGCAATGTCTATTTCACTTTTTGCAGCCTACTTCGTTCTTGACTATTTAACTTGTCCTAACAGTCCATCAAGTCACCAGTCGGTGTGATTTCCACCGTTGGCTTTTCAAGGTTCAGTACAGACTTCGGCGACCTATCTATTCTTCTGAGGAAGTAGAGGTGTTGAGGACCATTTTTTGTGCTTGTATCAATATGCTGGGCCCAGGTTAGATCATCAGAGATATTTATTCATAGAACTTCAAGTTGTTGACTCTCTCCTTCACCAATTTGCCAATGAAGACTGGTGCGAGGTCCCTCGGCTTATTCTTCTTGATGTATTTTATATTTCTGCAGATTGTTTTTCCACATCCACCTAGTTACCCACAGAACTTTGAAGGGTGAATGATTTCCTCCTCCTCTTCCTTTATTCTTCCCGCCCCCTCCCCACCCTACATCAGTCTGAAGAAGGCCCAAAACGTTGCCTATTTCCTTCGCTCCACAGATGCTGCCGCACCCGCTGAGTTTCTCCAGCACTTTTGTCTACCTTCGATTTTCCAGCATCTGCAGTTCCTTCTTAAACGGGGTGAATTATTTCATTGATTACCCACTGTGCTTTCACTGTTCATCTGTGCACAGATGGATCATATCTTGGTGGGTTGTTAATGATGGACCTGCTGACACACCCAATATTTTAGCAATCATCAAGAGATTGTGCCAGATGACAGCTTTAATTGTATTTGGTCTGTATTTGCATTAGGAAAGTGATTTGATGGTTGAATTAAATAACGTTTAGTAGTTCAGTTCCATTTCGTTTAGCGTCACGTGTACTGAGGTACAGTGAAAAGCTTTTGTTGCACGCTAACCAGCCGGAGGAAAGACAATACATTACAGTCGAGCCACTTACGGTGATTTTAAAAAGTTGAGCGATTTTAATATGTGTTTGTAGATCTGCTTCTGTGGTTAGCACGAAAATAGTCACCTGGGTTGGGCACCATCTCATTCAGCCCATGAGCTGCCCATAATTGGACAGCTTAATCGTTCTGTTTGCACGTTGACTGCCTTTCTCAGGAATATTTTCTCTTGTCTTGAATGTTGTGTTTTAGAATTTGAAGAATTGATTGCAGAATTCCAGCAATTCAACTATCAACGCAGTCAGTTTTTGGATGGTAAAAAGCGTGGCACCTTTGAATGGGTTGATGGGATGCTTGTACAGGCATTGAATTCTGGAGACTGGCTACTGCTGGACAATGTTAATTTTTGCAGGTAAGATCCTTCTTTGTGTTGGCTCTAACATTTTGATAAAATTGAAGGTTCTGCCGCAGCTTCTTAATAAAGGCATTTTGATAAAATGCTTGCGTGATTAATCACGTGCAGGTTCTTCTCCTATAATGCAAAAGTTGTGTTCCAAAGAAACCTTGTGTTATATAGTGATATAAAACTAATGTGTCAATGGGGATAAGGGGGTGAGGAGCTAGAGTTTCAGACTCTGAATTACACACTTTTTTTCATGCAAAGTTTAAAAAAAATAAAGGCCTTTTCAATGGCTGTAAGTTTATTTTTACCGCAAGCTCAAAATACTAAAGTCTCTATTTTACACTGTTTGAAAGAGTATAGTTTCACCTGTGTCAATAGAAGCGAATACTTGTCAATGCCCTGTGGTGAAACATACACTGTTGCTAAGAGATGGTGGTTCATTACTGCAGGGAGGATACATAGAAATAGAAACAGTCTTTTTTTTCCTACACTTGTTTCTCTCCCAAGACATCTTTTTTTCTGCTTGTCAATTTCTTTTTTTTTTGTGTTTCTCTGGTTCCCAGTTGAAATCCCGTTGTAACAATTTGGCCCGCATAATGGTAAATAGTGTTCCTAATTCATCTATGGTGTCATATCCAATTAGTATTATGGAAACACTTGTTATAGAATCTTTTATCGTCTCGTGCTTGGTATTCGACTGATAGATTTGGAAGTTGAGGGAAATGGCTTGTTCAGTCAATGCAATTTGGAATGGGATTTACTGGATGATACATTCAGGGAACTACTAATGTAAAATGTATTTATGTTGCTAGTTGTATGCTGCATTTCTTTTAAACAGTCCTTCTGTGCTTGATCGTCTTAATGCTCTTCTGGAACCTGGAGGAGTCCTGACCATAGGTGAAAGAGGAGTGCTTGATGGCACCAGCCCAACTATTGTACCACATCCAAATTTCAGGTATGATGACAACATTTTTCGAGGTAATTCAGGGATAATAAACCCGTTTTTATGTCGCTAGATTTTATGTTTCTACAAACAGCATTTACGAACTTAATGGCTCTTTCAGTCCCCATCTGGATTATCCCATTGGAGATTGCAATATTGTTATATTAGCATTAAGGGGCTATCCCACTGTGGCGACCTAATCCGCGAGTTAAGAATAGTGTCTTCGACCTTCAAGCTCGAGGGCACTCGCCTGGAAAACCTCGGGCTGGATCGACCGTCAGCGTTGAAACCGCGAGCTATTAGCGGAAAGTTTTTCAACATGCTGAAAATTTTTCCGCGACTAAGCTGAGGCCACAAGTATTCGGGAACTTCCCTCGAGCACGAAGGAGAGTTCCAGTAACCTCATAGGACCTCTTAGGACCATGTGTCGACCATGCTGCGAGTTTGAGTCGAGGGCAAACTCTTCTAAACTCGCAGATTAGGTCGCCGCAGTGGGACACCCCCTTCAGCTGGAGATTTTAAATTCCATTTGCATCTCCAGCCTGAAAAACATATACTTATTTTGAGGGTCTTCAAGGTGATAGCCAATTGTCAATCCGTGCTAACACAATTCCCCCAATAACAGGAATGAATGAATTAATTAATTAATACATTTATTGGCCAAGTATGTACACATACAAGGAATTTGCCTTGGTGCTCCGCTCACAAGTAACAACATAACATACAGAAAACAATTAAGAATTAAACATAAAACATTAAGAGTAAAACATTATAGTTTAAACATGTGAATGAAATAAAATACCAGAGCAAAAGGAGGCTACAGACTTTGGGTATTGAGTATTGAACATGAGCTCCTGTGCACTGCTTTTCCATGTTGCATAATGTAATGTCTTTTGGAAATCCATATAAGCTCTAGCTGCAGGTTTCCCTCAATCAATTCGACTCTGTGCATCCTTAAATTCTAGTAAATTTGTCAAACCTAATTTACCTTTCATAAACCATGTTGATTTTGCTTGATTACATTAATTGTCTCCAAATGACTAGCTACTTTTTTGATTGTAGACTCCAGCATCATGCCACCAACATGTTAAACAGATAAATGTTAAACAGACGGTACACAAAAATGCTGGAGAAACTCAGCGGGTGCAGCAGCATCCATGGAGCGAAGGAAATAGGTGACGTTTCGGGCCGAAACCCTTCTTCAGACTCACAGACCTTTAAACAGACCTTTAGATACCAGTTGCTTTTTGTTATTCCTTCACCCTAACTAGCCCATTTGATATCTTTGAAGTTATTTGCAAAGTCCTCAGCCATAAGGACTTTTCTCATCCAGGTTATTAATTCTCCAGTCTCACCGTCAGGGGTCTAGCATCCCTTTTATTTATCTAAAGATAAAGTGGTGAGGTTGAACTTGGAGTATTGTGTTCAACTTTGGGCGTCACGCTATAAGAAACATGCTATTAAACTGGAAAGCTTGCAAAGAAGAGGATGTTGGCAGGACTCGAGATTGAGTTGTACGGAGAGGTTAGGAATGCTAAGACTTTATTCCTTGCCTCTTGGGACACTGAGGGGTGATCTTATAGAGGTGTATAAAATCATGAGGGGTATAGATGGGGTGAATACAGTCTTTTACCACAGGACAAATGTTAGTGGTTTTGCAGATAATGAAGATGTTTGTGAACGATTGCAGTAGGATCTGGATTGATTGGCAATGTGGGCAGAGGAATGGTTGATGGAATTTAATACAGAGAAGTGTGAGGTGTAGCATATTAGGACGTCGAACAAGTGTAGGACCTACACAGTAAATGGTAGGCCCCTGGGAAGTGTTATGGAGCAGAGTGATCTAGGAGTACAGGTGTATGATTCCTTGAAGGTCGAGTCACAGGTAGATAAAGTGGTCAAAAAGGCTTTTGGTACTTTGGCCTTCATCAGTCAGAGTATTGAGTATAGAAGTTGGGAGGTCATGTTGCAGTTGTATAAGACGTTGGTGAGACCACATTTAGAATATTGTGTTCAGTTCTGGGCACCATGTTATAGGAAAGATATTGTCAAGCTTGAAGGGGTTCAGAAACGATTTACGAGGATGTTGCCAGGACTAACTAGAGGGTGTGAGCTATAGGGAGAGGTTGAGTAGGCTGGGTCTCTATTCCATGGAATGCAGAAGAATGAGGGGGGATCTTATAGAGGTGTATAAGATCATGACAGGAATAGATCGGGTAGTCTTTTGCCCAGAGTAGGGGAATCGAGGAGCAGACATAGGTTCAAGGTGAAGGGGAAAAGATGTAATAGGAATTCAAGGGGTTACTTTTTCACACAAAGGGCGGTGGGTGTATGAAACAAGCTGTCAGAGGAGGTAGTTGAGGCTGGGACTATCCTATTGTTTAAGAAACAGACAGGTACATTGATAGGGAGGACATTTGATAGGACAGGTTTGGAGGGATCTGGACCAAGCGCAGACAAGTGGGACTAGGGTAGCTGCAACATTGTTGGCCGGTATGGGCGAGTTGAGCCGAAGGGCCTGTTTCCACACTGTATCACACTATGACTCTATGATTGGGTAATCAATAACCAGAGGCCAAAGGTTTACCATGAGAGGAGAAAGATTTTGATAGAAACCTGAGCGGTAACTTTTCACACAAAAGGTGGTGGGTATATGGAACATACGAGTCTGAAGAAGGGTCCCGATTTGAAACGTCACCTGTCCTTTTTCTCCAGAGTTGCTGCCTGGCCCGCTGAGTTACTCCAGCACTTTGTGTCTATCTTCGATATGGAACAAGCTGCTTGAGGCAGGAAAAATAACATTTAAAGACATTTTGGACAGATGCCTGTATAGGAAAGGTTGAGGGAAATTTGGCAAATGGGATAGGCATCTTGGTGGGCATGCAGGAGTTGGGTTGAAGGGCTTGCTTGCATGCTCCATGACTCTAAGACACACTCACTGTTTGCTTTGTTATTAGTTGCTAGTTTTCTCTTTCTCCCTACTAGCTTTTTAGACTATTGCTGCAACTAAGAAAATTCCCTATTCTCTGGTCTACAATAAATCCCTGTCCCTATGTATGCTCTAGTTTTGATTTGATGATTTCCTTCACCACTTTTGATAACAATGGAGGGTTTTATGAATTTTTTTTTCTGAGCTTGATCTTTTTAAAATTATGCTTTCCACTGGCTGGGATGAATTGTATTAAAATGAATTGATGCTGAAGGTAATATCTCAACCTAGAGCTGTGGCTTTAATTTAAAATGCTTTTGTTTTTATTTGCACCAGGCTGTTTATGACCATGGACCCAGCACATGGGGAAATCTCCCGAGCCATGAGGAATCGTGGAATTGAAATTTATATCACAGGCGAGCACAATGCAGATCCTCTGGATGAACAAGATATGAAAATGTTACTACATGGGCTTGGCTTAATGGGAGAACAACCGTGCACTCAGCTGATGACTTTGTACTCCAAAATCAAAGAAACGGCAGTAGGTAAGAAACATGGAAACATAGAAAATAGGTGCAAGAGTAGGCCATTCGGCCCTTCGAGCCAGCACCGTCATGCAATATGATCATGGCTGATCATCCACAATCAGTACCCCATTCCGGCTTTCTCCCGATATCCCTTGATTCCGTTAGCCCTAAGAGCTAAACTTTTCCCATTTCAACCCTGGGAAAAGATGCATACGCTGGCCCCTTTACCTCTAATTTTTATAAACTGCAAATCGGGTCTCCCCCTGACCAGTAATGTTTCAGAGTAAACAATCCAAATTTGTTCAGCCTCTCCTTATAGCTAATTCTCTCCAAACTCTTCACCCTCTGCAAAACCTCCATATCCTTCCTGTCATGGGGCAATACATCAAAAATTGCAGTTATCAAGAAAGCACATCAGCGCCTCTACTTCCTGAGAAGATTACGGAGAGTCGGTATGTCAAGGAGGACTCTCTCTAACTTCTACAGGTGCACAGTATGCAGCATGCTGACCGGTTGCATCGTGGCTTGGTTCGGCAACTTGAGCGCCCTGGAGAGGAAAAGACTACAAAAAGTAGTAAACACTGCCCAGTCCATCATCGGTTCTGACCTTCCTTCCAACGAGGGGATTTATCGCAGTCACTGCCTCAAAAAGGCTGGCAGTATCATCAAAGACGCACACCATCCTGGCCACACACTCATCTCCCTGCTCCCTTCAGGTAGAAGGTACAGGAGCCTGAAGACTGCAACGACCAGGTTCAGGAATAGCTACTTCCCCACAGCCATCAGGCTATTAAATCTTTGTTACATATTCTAACATTTCATCGGAGACTCTGCTTGCGTGCGTTTATTGGTTTTCTTTAGTCAGAGGTGGTGAATCTGTGGAACTCTTTGCCACAGAAGGCTGTGGAGGCCAAGTCAGTGGATATATTTAAAGCTGAGATGGATAGATTCTTGATTAATACAGGTGTCAGAGGTTATGGAGAGAAGGCAGGAGAATGGGGTTAGGAGGGAGAGATAGATCAGCCATGATTGAATGACAGAGTAGACTTGATGGGCCCAATGGCCTAATTCTACTCCTATTCCTTATGATGTCATGACCTTGTATATTAAGTATTTGCATAGATGACAATTGTCTTCAAACCTTGTTTTATTTGCTCTTTTTAAAACAAAGGTAGTCCCTCCATAAATTCACTTCTTCGGGCAGCTGTTCTCATTGTCCAACATCTCAAGCGTGGTCTTGGATTACCAGAGGCGTTCCGTCGAGCTTGTTTAGACGTATTCATCTCATCACAGAGTTCTCAAGCTTATCAGAAGGTGAGGCGTGTTTTTTTTCTTTGTTGGTCAGAAATTTGGTAAATTAAGATTAAAGAATTGCCAGAATTCTAATGTCTGAAATAACGCTGCTGTTCTTATGGCTAATTATAAGTTTTGAGTTGTACGTAACAACAGTGTTGATGTTTGAGACCAAACAAGCATATTCTCTTTTAATGCTGAATTAAACTTTTCTCTTGGACAAGATCCCACATGCTAAGCTAGTCTGGAAGGTTGGATCGCATGGAGTCCAAGATGATCTAGCTAATTGGCTTGAAGGCAGGGATCATATGACATAGGAACAGAATTAAGGCATTTGACCCAAGTCTACTCCACCATTCGATCATGTCTATTTTTCCCCCTCAGTCCCTTTCTCCCTCTTTCTCCCCATAACCTTTGACACTCTTCCTATGAAGAACCTATCCATCTCTGCTTTAAAAACACTCAGTGACATGGCAATGGATTCCACAAATTGAATGCCGGTGAGTTTCCTCCAGGTGCCACAGTTTCCTCCCATATCCCGAAGAAATGCCGTTTTTTGTATATTAATTAGCCTCTAAATTGCCTCTAGTGCACAGGGAGTGAATGGAAAAAGTGGGATAACGGAACCAGTGTGAACGAGGGATCAATGGGCCGTAGGCCCTGTATCTATGCTCTGTCTCTAAACTAAACTAAAGCTCTCTGACCTTTTTTTTAAAGCTATCTAAAGTCTGCCATCTTGTTTATAACAACATTCACGAGTTTAAGGTAAACCATTGAAACAAATGGATGATTTAAGAACCACCAGCAAAACTCATCTGTTTGTGTTACAGCAAGTACAAGAACTTGTGGAGAAGCATGTGTTGACATTGGCATCGCCCGAATTCCAGGCTCAATCCTTGACCACTTTAGGGTTGTGGCCAGATTCCATTCCATCAGCAATGCTGACAGCAGAGGATGCAATGCTGTCAATGGTCCATCAAGATGGGCAGGTCCTTGCTTATTGTTTGAATCAACTTAGTCTCGACAATAACAGGTAGGTGGGAGTCCACTGTTTGCACACGGCTTGTTGGGGAAAGATTAAAATGTACTTGTGCATTTTTTCTTCAGTTTGAATTGCAGTCTGTGTGCAGATATTCAGGTCCACCACTGATTATCCGGCACCCTTGGCTCCAGATTATCCGTTTTGCCGGACCAGTGGAGGTCATGGCCTCCGAGAGGGGCCAAACAGTCCGCCTGGGCCATCAAGAGTTGGGATACCGGCCCGCTAAGTCGGCCTCGGAATTTGTCTATAGGAATGAATCTGCCAGCTCCATCTGTGAAGGAGTTCCACAGCCCCGGCTGCAGGGGGTGAATTTGAACTGTCAATCGGTCGCGGGAGACCCCATTGTAATGTATCTGTTTTCTGTCCTTTTTCCCAACTGAGGTTTCAACCATTGACTCTGACTGACCTGGAGTTAGTTTTGCAGTCCTGTAATGCGGACCGTCTGTCATTCCACGGCAATAGGACAGCAGCTGAATTTGCCAGTGAGATTGATATGATTCCTGTTGCTGTCAGACTGGTCACGGAGAAGGCATCAAATCAAGATTGGCTGTTGAGGGCCAAGTGGTTGTGCCACATGGCAAAATCCCACAAACAGTTGGCAGGTAGAGTACCACTACTGGTGTTCAAGCATGTAAATATTTGTCGTGCAATTAATTCTTGCTGCTGTGTGGGTTCATTCAGTCAATGAGTTTGCTTGCATAAAGGGGGTTATGTTGCCATACCACTTACTGAAGATTAACATGTCTGATACCTTGCATAAAATTGAACTTGAAATTGTAAACTCTAAGTAGCATGGATGTGCAGTCTTAAAATTGTGTTTATAATCTCAATTTTATATAATTTAACAGAAATCTGAGTTATTTTAAGTACTTGGGCGTAGTAGATTTATAAGTAGAAATGTACTTCTGGAATTCTGATTTTGGACTTAAAACAAATTTACAAAACATTCATTTGAAATATAAAGGCTATATATAAAATCTTGCCTTTTTTATTGCAGCTCTAAGTGGTGAGTTGTTTCCACTCAGCAGATTCCTAATTGTATGTTTTGTTGATTAACTTGTATGGCTTTTTGTTTAATTGAATCACAGACCTGATGCTTGTACAACTGGAAGCAGGGTCGAAAGCTCTCAATGCAGTTTATTCCAGCGCCCTGCCAACAGGAATGAAAGAAGTTATTCATCAACTGCAGCTTGATAAAAACGGTAACGTACTCCTGATTAACAGGTTCATGTTTTGATCTTTCATTGCTGTTATAGTCATACAGCATGGAAACAGGTCCTTTGGCCCAACTAGCATACGCCGGCCAACATGCCCCATCTACTAGCCCACGCCGGCCAACATGCCCCATCTACACTAGTCCCACCTGCCTGCAATTGACCCATAATCCTCTAAACCTATCCTATCTATGTGTCTGTCCAAATGTCTCTTAAACGCAACAATAGTACTTGCCTCAACTACCTCGTATGACAGCTCCATAGACCCACCACCCTTTGTGTAAAAAACATACCCCTCAGGTTCCTATTAAATCTGTCCCCCCCCTCACTTTAAACCTATGTTCTCTTGTTCTCAATTCCCCTACTCTGGGCAAAAGACTGCATTTCCCCAATCTATTCCTCATTACTTGAACTATTCCTGTGCATTATATTTTAAGATTAATTGATGACCATTGGAGAATGGGGAGTAATCTACGTCAGTGAATGGGAATGAACAACATGAAATGAATTTTCACGAACCATTTGCGTGTTAATTTTAATTTTTTGCTCTGAGAGGCAGCAAGTTTGCAAATTTGCAGTTCTGCACACAATTTGGAAGAGGTGATATTAGGTGAAAATTTTACATTTTGATTTGTATCAGACAAGTGTGTGGGGAGGAATATCAAGACTGTAAGCACATTGATTAATACAAACTGCTTTTTCAACAAGCTGGAAAAGTTTGGAATGATGCGACACATGCTAGAACACCAGTGGATATCAAATTAAGAGGTTGATTAGGTAAAGGTTTAGGTGGAAAATCTGGACCGCATGACTTGCCAGATTTCTTTAAATTCATAAGTGACAGGAGCAGAATGAGGCCATTCAGCCCATCAAGTCTACTCCATGGCTGAACTATCTCCCCCTCCTAACCCCATTCTCCTGCCTCCTCCCCATAACCCCAGACACATTAAATTCATTAATCATGGAGCCTTGGCTCTCTTTTGTGCAAGATGATCCATTGGACACTGATGTAGAATTTCATTTGGCAGAGCCACAAAACTGGTTTTGTGATCTGTTGCCCACTGAAACATGAGTTTAGGTTTCATTCAATACAATTAATAGAAAGCCAGATAAATTCTTAAATGGGTTGACTGTTAATGTTGGATTAGAAAGCAAATAAAAATTACGAGAGAGTACTGGTAATTGTGCCACTCTTGACCTCATCTGGACTTCCGAGGCTGACTGGTGAGTTGAATTCACCCCCAGCGGCCGGGTTCTAGAACTCTGGCCCAGCTGGCGCCAGCAGATCCATCCCCATAGCCAACTTCCGAGGCAGACTTTGCGGGCCGGTTTCTTGGCCCCTCGGAGGGCCGTTCCAGGACCGTCCGCCTCCTCCCTGAGGCCGTGACCTCTGTTTGTCCGGCAAAACGGATAATTCAGAAAGGGTGCCGGAAAATCGGCGGTGGACTGTATAAAGATTCTAAAATACATAGTGCCATTTCAACTATATGGGCATCGTTAGCCTTAAATTGATAACCTGAATGTACTGTTATTTTTCTCATGTTGATTCTTTCTTTCAATAAATTCCATTCCTATAAGTAGCTCTTGTTCTGGTATCAAATAATATATCTTTAAGGCTTCGAAAAAGACGCGAGGAAGATATATGCGGAAAAAAAACGTACTGGTATAAAGGTGGTTTGAAACACCAAATAGAGCCGTGAAAAGAAAATTGGAAATGAATGAGAGGAAAAATAAATAACAGGGCAGTGGGGGAAAGGTGGCGGGGAGGGTAAATGGGGCTGAACAGATGATTATACAAGATGTTGGCTATATTTGTGATAACTAATCTTTGATTTAATTCTCTCCCTGATCTGCACCAGAGATTTCCTCAGTCCCTTTGGATCCACGATGGAACCAGCAACAATTGGTTATTTCATTTCATTCTGTTGATTTTGAAAATGGAGACCATTGTTTGAAAGCGTTTCAAGCACGGTTCAGCTCCATTGCTAATAGGTAACTAGATGTAGCCATTTTGACCCCTCTGAATGTGGTGTCGTTTTCCTTCCATGCAGTTGAACCTGCTTGCCAAATGTTGGGTTATGCTAGGGATAGCATTTGTCCATTACTCCATTCCACATCTAAATCTTCATTACAGCTTGCAGTTTCTGCAAAAATACAGGTGCAACTGCTGAATTCATGGTGAGATGACAATGACGGTCTGACATCAAGGTATGATGGGGCATCAGAGTCTTTCTTGTTCAGTTCATACGTTCAAAGAGCAGAACTAGGCCATTCGGCCAATCAAGTCTACGCCATTCAATCATGGCTGATCTACCTTTCCCTCTCAAACCCATTCTCCTGCCTTCTCTCCATAACCCCTGACGCCCTAACTAATCAAGAATCTGTCAATCACCACCTTAAAAATATCCATTGACTTGGCTTCCACAGTCATGTGTGACAATTAATTCCACAGATTCAAAGCCCTCTGACTAAAGAAGTTCCTCCTCATCTCCTTTCTAAAGATGCTTCCTTTTATACTGAGGTGATGGCCGCTGGTCCTTGACTCTCCCACTGGTGGAAACACCCTCTCCACATTCACTCTGTCCAAGACTATTGCTTGTATATAGTTCAAATCTATTGATTAATTAGATTCATTTTGATGCATTTTTGAATAGAGATTTAAATGTGAATTAGTGTAAATTGACCATCCTTTCTATGGTGGTGCTAAATAGTCTGTATCATGCTAAACTTTGGTTCATTTTTATAGGATGGCACTTCTAATGAACAGAGAAGAAAAGGGCTATATAGAGAAGGCAGCACTGGCGTCTGAAAGTGCAAAAAAATCAGGGAAACGCAGTGCTTTGAGGATATCAATAGCATTTCATAAAGGTAACAATCAAAATGTGTGAAGCAGGTAATTGGAACATTGTGCCACAATGGTTTGTTTGCCATCTACAATGTAAATAACTGTATGAAAATATATTTTGCAGTTTTGAGCATTTCCTCTATTATTGGAACTGGTTGATGTAAATCAGAGGTAGACAAAATGTAAATCAGAATCGGTATATGTAGAAAGTCAATCCCAAACTTTGGAGAATCCAAGCCTGCAGTGATAATTTTTTGATTTATTCATTTATTATCAAACTCACCAGTTGTTGCTCATCTCCATTTCCCTCTCTAACCTGTCATCTTGGTCGTTTGCTGAGTCATTTAAGGTCTATCAAAAAAACTCTTGTTTTGGTAGGTTATGTCCTGAAGGCTAGAATGAATAAGGATGCCTGAATACCTTCCCTGAAGACGAGTAAAATAGTTTTTTATGACCATCTGTTTGTTGCATTATCGAGCTTTTAAAAATCAATTACCTGAACTTATATTTTCAGCTGTTAGGATTCAGACATGTTTGCAAATCTTCAGTGTAGTAAGTTTCCTGCACTCTTTGAAACAATAGCATGAAATAACCTTTATATAATATGCACATTTTCTAGCAATGGCTTGGCCATCTGCTAAGTCATTTGAGAGGGGCATTTAACTGGTGAGAGAAATAAATGTCAAATTATTGCTTCATTTTTCAGGTTTGCTAAGTTTTGAAAATCTACCCCACCCTGCATTGGCTCATCTTGCTGCTTTCTTTGAAGTTTGGGATGCCTGTGTGTTACATTGCATCAAGTCACAGTTTCATCAATTAGAAGATGATGTCTTCAATGAAGTAAGTGTTAATTTGATATTTTTGACTTGCATGGTAGACACGTTTATTTGTAATTTGTTTTGAAGTATATTGCATGCCAAATAATGCACAAGCACTAAATCCTGGAGAGGTGGAATGCAGAGATAATTGACACAAACTTAATTAAATTTTAGTTGTGTTGTTTAGATGTGTTAATCTTTCATGTATGTAGAACAGTGTGTTAAAGTAGCACTACTTTATAATATACATAAGAAGGGTAGCGCAGCGGTAGAGCTGCTGCCTTACAGCGCCAGAGACCTTGGTTCGATCCTGTCTACAGGTGCTGTCCGTACCGAGTTTGTACACTCTCCTTGTGACTGCGTGGGTTTTCTCCAGGTCCTCCGGTTTCCTCCCATACTCCAAAGATATGCAGGTTTGTAGGTTAATTGGCTACTGGAAATTGACCCAAGTGTGTAGATTATCTAGTGGGATAACGTAGAACTACAGGTACAATACAATACAATACAATTCAATTTATTGTCATTTGGACCCCTTGAGGTCCAAACGAAATGTCGTTTCTGCAGCCATACATTACAAAACAAGGTCGCACACCGGGTCTTGTTGTTAGAGCCCCCAGCGTGCGCTCGCAAAGTCCCGCGGCCATTCCAAGCCGCGCGGGGCGATGGTGTAAGGCCCCGCTCAGGTGCTCTTCAACCCCGCAACTCGGGCGGGAGAAGTCGCCGTTGCGGAAGCCCCGAAAAGCGGTCACCCAGCAGGGACCCGCGGGCTCCCGGTGCCGCCGTCCGCCAAACCCGCAGTTGCAGCCTCCGAACCTCCGGAGGTTGGGTGGCAGCAGTGCTCAACCACAGCTCCACTCGATCCGGACTCGGCCAGCCCCGTGACGGTGAGTAGTCGGCAGCTCCGCAGCTGGAACCCCAGGTCGTTCCTGTTGGAGGCCGCTCCACGTTGCAGCCCCAACGACAACGGAGACCCGACAAAGAAAAGGTTGGGTCTCCCGTGCAGGGGAAAGATTTTAAAGTTACCCCCTCCCCCCCCACACATACCCCAACAAAAAAATAACAAAAACTACATAAAAACGAGACAAAAAATAATAAAACACAGACGGACTGCAGAGGCCGCTGCTGACGAGAGTCGCGCCGCCCACCGAGAATGGTGATCGATGGTCTATGTGGACTCGGTGGGCTGAAGGTACCTATTTCCAAATTATATCCCTAAACCAAAACAAGTTGTTGAACTTTAATTACACAAGTCATACATTATAATTGTAATATTTTTATTTTATGTTTCTATGGCAAAACATGTTCTTAAGGGACTGAGGTTCAGTTAGTTTGTGTACCATTTCTCTGCACTGAGTATTAAGGATATGAGAGATGCCAGATAATCTTGTAATTATAGTTGGAAATGTCAATTTGTCTCCTAAACCATGTTTCAAGCATCAATGGTATTTTATTGAGGTAGCACAGCATAGGTTCACCAGGTTAATTCCCGGGATGGCAGGACTGACATATGATGAAAGAATGGATCGATTGGGCTTATATTCACTGGAATTTAGAAGGAAGAGAAGGGATCTTATAGAAACATCAAATTCTTAAAGGATTGGACAGGCTAGATGCAGGAAAAATGTTCCCAATGTTAGGGGAGTCCAGAACCAGGGGTCACAGTTTAAGAATAAGGGGTAGGCCATTTCGGACTGAGATGAGGAAAAACTCCTTCACCCAGAGAGTTGTGAATCTGTGGAATTCTCTGCCACAGAAAGCAGTGGAGGCCAATTCACTGGAAGTTTCCAAGAGAGAGTTAGATTTAGCTCTTAGGGCTAATGGAATCAAGGGATATGGGGGGAAAAAGCAAGAACGGGGTACTGATTTTAGCCAGGATCATATACTGTCGGTGCTGGTTCGAAGGGCCGAATGGCCCACTACTGCACCTATTTTTCTGTTTCTAAATGTCAATTTGTATTACAATTTGGATAACAATTCTGAAGTTGATGCTGTTAAAAATATTGAAGTGGTTCTGTTTTACTATTTGAATAGTTGCAGACCATATCATCTCTTAAACCATGTTTCAAGCATCAATGGTATTTTATTGTCACATGTACCTCGATACTGTGCAATGCTGTGTTTTGCATGCAATCCAGTAAAATCATACTGTGCATAAGCACAATCGTACATGATTGTAGTGTAAGAAATAGTAGATTTCTTCAAATGGAGTGCATGGAATCGCCACTTTTCAGGCGCTATCTTGTAATTCCCACATTTCAAGTTAAAAATATAGAATTACAGGCCCATTATCCTGTCGACGGCACTAATCCGTCACTAATGTGGAGGTTGGCCTGGCCTGGCGATGCTGTCGGCATCCTCCGCTGCTACTGCAGACTCTGTCCAATCTGCTCACTCGTCTGACCTTGATTCACGCGCCCCCCCCCCCCCCCCGGCTGCTTTAGTGCCACCCCATCGACCCCGATCGTGCCGGCCTCCCGCAGAGCCACTCCGCTTCCATGCGCCACTGAAGTGAGACCGATAAACGACCTCTCTGTGTTCAGCCTCCATTGTAGCATATTCTTTAGTAACATTAACAACTTTCTGATGCCCTTTAGGTGCAGTGTAACAGTTTGTGGAGGGATCGGTTCTGGGCGGTTGCAGATAAAGTCACTTCGGAGTTTGAAGGCATAGCCCTGCTGTCACTGCACTGGCACTGGATCATGAAGCACCTCCTGAAAGATCACCTCCAGCAGCTCTCTTGTGTTTCTCAGTATGAATAAGTATAACTTGTCTCCCGCTGTAATCCTTGGACAGTATAGATGTGTTAACAATTGCACATTTAAGTGTTTTCTTCATTTTAAGATGACATTTAAGTTCTTCATTTAGTTGATACTATTAATTGCTCAAACAACAATTTAAAAACATTTTCCATTTAACATTTGGACAGGTACATGGATAGGAAATGTTTAGAGGGACATGGATTTTATTTTTATTTTTTTATTTTATTATTTATTTCGAACAGAATAAAAGAATAAAAAGCAAGTGTGAAACAGCATACTAAAAATAAAACAAAAATATTTATAAAGTGTCATAAACAATATCTATAAATAAATGAAATCATATATGTCCGAAAAGGAGCAGGAAGAAGCCAAAACTTATTAATTCCCACCCCTTATTCAACTGCTTGTAATTATCTTATACAAATCTAGCAGCTATATGTACACCATATGTACACCAGCCACTATATGTACACCAAATTATTTACATTTGAACTCTAATCAAATATTTACAAAGCCATACATTAATGTTATTATTAAATATATATAATTTAAAATATATATATAATATATTAATAAAGCCATACAGCCATGGATTAAACACAAGCAGGTGGAACTAGCGTCGATGGGGCTTCTTGGTCAGCAGAGACGAGATGGTCAGAAGGACCTATTTCCATGCTGTATGAGTATCTATATGTGCTAGCTAACTTTCACCTTTAACAACAGCCACTAAAAATTTAATTGAAGATTTGTGGAGCAAATGTGACATGGTTTATAAGTACAATGAAAAATCTTCAATGGAAGAGCAATTAGACCCAATGGGTAGGTGACCGTATAGAATCTGGATACATTCACTGGATTCTGGAATACCCAAGGATTGAGTTACACAGTCATTTTAGATGTGTCTACGTTTTGTGCTTCTTTGAGTCTGACTAATATCAAAGGTCCAATGAATTATGCACCTGAGATACACCCTTTTCCTCTTTCACCCTTTAAAAAATAAATTTATTTAACAGATTTACAATTTCCTGGTTTCTCTTCACCTCCTCGGAATTAATATTTGCAGTTACATTTATTTTTGCTGAACTGAAAAATATTGTTCCAGGATACAAGAATTTAATTCTTTAAAATATTGTATGACCAAACGTTTTAAGAAATATATTGATGGCACATTTCTGTTTATTGCTTATTTAGAATTTCTCAAGAAATTCACACCATTTCAGTCAACCTCCAAAGTCATCTGGCGAGTCAGAGTGGAATATCTTTCGGCATAAAGAGAATGCAGAAATCACTGGGTTTCCCCTCACCGTTCAAGGTCAGTGAAATCTAACATTGGGTTTGTCTCTCTGTTTGTGGAGCATCTGTGGAATATACGATATGATAAAACTTTATTCATCCCTGGAGGGAGATTGGTCTGCCAAGAGTCACAACACACAACGAGGTACACGGAAACTTGAAATTAAAAGTGAAAAACAAAAAGAAAAAGACAAGCGACTGTTGGCTGGCTGCCGTGCGCACATATGGCAGCACTGTGATTCATTTAGCAGCCAGAAGTGTAAATTCTTTATTGAAATTCATTGCCTGCATTCGCAGTAAATCTGGGCAAGATTGCCTGCCGTTTGAACCTCTGAAATAAAAGGCAAAGAAAAGACTTACCGTTACCTAGAACTCCTGCTCACTGCATTTATACAGTGTTCAAAAGGAAATAAGAGCTTGAAGGAGGGGGGTGGGGGTGGGGGGGCTATGGTTTAGTTTATGAGGCGACTTGGACTAACTGGATTGCTCTTGCGTTGAGTCAGCATAGACAGTGGGCCAAATGGAAACATCAGGAATGTTCATTGCTGTAACATTCCTGATGCACTCTAATTGCTCAAGTTATTTTTAGAGATAAAATAGTGAGCGTGGTCTACGAAAACAGTACTATTTTCGAACAACAGTCAACTGGAAGAAATGTAATTGACTGAATAAGTAGGTTACACTGCTCCCATTTGGCCCATTAGTCTGGGTTGTCTATAAAACATATTTTGAAATAGCCTTGTGAAGAGTTAAATGCTGTTACCAATTGAAGACACTTGTTAGTTGAGAGTCTCTGTTCAAGGAAGAAACGGAGGGCCCCGAGGCCTTGCTGATGGGGAATGGAGGTGTTTAGGGACTGGGTATTCATGTTAAAGATGAGGCTAGGGAGGTGGCCTAAGAATTGGAAGTTACTGAAGAGGGGAAGGACATGTGAGGTGTCTTGAATGCAGGTCGTGAATGACTGGACAAGGGTTTTCAGATAGAATTGAAGTATCTTTAGATAAGTTCGGAGAACCCATGAGCAAACAAAAGCAGAGCAAGCAAAAACATTTGGGTCTGCCAGGGCAGTCAAGCTTGTGCATTTTGATATTGATTTTCCAGAATGTGAAAACCTGGTGGTTATCTTAAAGAAATGGAAATCTTTTAAATTGTGAGGCTGCAACGCATTTGGAGTAAACCGAAATAACGGTGATACCAGAAACCACAGTTGCTGGTTTACAAAACAAAAGACGCAAACTGCTGGAGTAACTCAGTGGGTCAGGCAACATCTCTGGAAAACGAGGATAGGTGAAGTTTTGTGTCTGGGCCCTTCAGGCTGATTATAGTGTCAGATATGTCCCTGCAGCAATAAGGTTGGGGCATAATAACATGAAATTGTCTTTTACAAAATGGAACAGTTGATGAATATTATCAGTTTATATACAAAAGGGAATTCTAGCAATTTGTTCCTTTGTTACTTTGTTTGCAAATTGGATCTTAGACTTGTAGTTGATGTGAAAGAATAATTTAGGAAAGCTAGCTCGCAGGAAAATGGGTAATTAGGCAAAAGGTTGGCTTGATCACAATGTTACTTATCACGCTTTCCTACTTAAGCATCAACAAATACGACTCGATAGCCAGCTGCAGCTGGGGACTGTGAAATGGAGCCTCCTGCATATGGACTCAGTGGGCGGTTCTGTACATTCTGTTCTGACCGGGGTGATTGTGTTCATGTACGGGGATAGTCTTGCTGATCTGTATGCAAAACATGTATTTCTGCTACACGCTCTACCTGCTACACGCGACAATAAAGAAACATTTGAAGCATTGGTGCGCTGTGAAAATGGATATGCTTTTGTTATTAGGTTGAATCTGTTTTGGAATGTGCATCTAATCTCAAGACACTAAGTTCTGCCCTGGATGTGCTAAGCCTGAGACCAAAAATGACAGACATGGCCTGGAAAGAGCAACTTTGTAGAATAAAAGCAGTTGCCACTGACTGGAATATCAAGAAGGACTTGCTGTTGGCTTGGGGTCTTGTACTTCGAGCCAATTACCTTACAGAATCTGACATTGGTATGATTCATGATTTTTTCCAGAAGATTAATGAAATTGAGTATCTTAATTTAATGTTATGTTGCATTCATTGGTTTAAATAGAATTCAATGTTGCATTCACATATTAGAATTTCAAGGTTAAAGCTTATTCTGTTTGTATACGTGAAACGTCCCTGTCTAGATTTTGAGTCATCGGTATGCTTGAAGCCGGCAGCTGCTGTCAGTCCTTGTTCCATTCCAAACTCTAACTTCACTGGCTCTGATTTAAAATCTTCAACCTTTTAGGTGGCAGCCTTTTAAGTTGCTGCCTTACAGTGCCAGAGTCGCCGATTCGGTCCTGTCTATGGTTGCTGTCTGTACGGGTACGACGTACAACTTAGTAGGTTAATAGACTTCAGTCAAAATTGTAAATTGTCCCTAGTGTGTAGGACAATACTAGTCTATGGGAATCGCTGGTCGACGCGGACTCTGTGGGCCGAAGGGCCTGTTTCCACGCTGTATCTCTAAACTAAACTAAACATTCCCTGCCTCTTAATCATGCTTTCTCTGTCCAACCTTTACAAACTTCAGCACTGAAAGGTGGTTACATTCTTCGTTGTATCTAGTTGAATGCATACCTTTATTTAAACTACTACAAGTCTTCCACTTATCATGAAACTTGTTAGTTCCATGGGGCAAGGAGGTCCTACTGCAGTTGTACAGGGCCCTGGTGAGACTGCACCAAGAGTGTTGTGTGCAATTTTGGTCACCTAATTTGAAGAATGACATTCTTGCTATTGAGGGAGTGCAGTGTAGGTTCACCAGGTTAATACCCGGGATCGCAGGACTGACATGATGAAAGAATGGGTCGACTGGGCTTGTATTCACTGGAATTTAGAAGGATGAGAGGGCATCTTATAAAAACATATAAAATTCTTAAAGGATTGGACAGGCGAGATGCAGGAAAAATGTTCCCGATGTTGGGGGAGTCTAGAACCAGGGGGTCACAGTTTAAGAATAAGGGGTTGGCCATTTAGGACTGAGATGAGGAAAAACTTCACCCAGAGAATTGTGAATCTGTGGAATTCTCTGCCACAGAAGGCAGTGGAGGCCAATTCATTGGATGTTTTCAAGAGAAAGTTAGATTTAACTCTTAGGGCTGAAGGAATTAAGGGATATACAGAGAAGGGTATTGACTGCAACCTTCCCTCCATTGACTGTACACTGCAAGGGCCAGGAAAGCGAGCAGGCAAGATCATCTCTGACCCCTCTCACCCTGGCCACAAACTCTTTGAATCACTTCCCTCTGGAAGGCGACTACGGATTGTCAAAGCTGCTACAGCCAGACATAAAAACAGTTTTTATCCACGAGTAGTTGCTCTACTCAACAGCCAAAAATCTGTAGCCTCCCTTTGATCTGGTGTTTTGTTGGTTCACATGCTTGATCAAATGGTGTTTTATCATTAATGTTTTATTATTATTAATGTTTTGTGTTTTCTGAGTCATTCTTAACTGTCACTGTATGTCATGTTGTTACTTGTGGGTGGAGCACCAAGGCAAATTCCTTGTATGTGAATACTTGGTCAATAAACTTACTTATAATTATACTTACTTATATAGGGAAAAAGCAGGAACGGGGTGCTGATATTAAATGATCAGCCATGATCATATTGCATGGAGGTGCTGGCTCGAAGGGCCGAATAGCCTACACCTGCACCTATTTTTCTATGTTTCTCATGGAAGCATCCGGCCTCTTCCAAAGGTTCCTTCAAATGACCAACCGGCTCTTAACTATACTACTAATTCCTTTTCACTCTCCTTAATTCTTAAAAGTATTTTGCAAGTTTGCTTCTTGATTCGAATTTTCTTTTTGATTCTTTTTGATTCTTTAATTCTTGAATATTTGAAACCTGCATTTAAGCTTGAATCCCATTAGATAAATTGATGCTTTTTTTTAGTTCCTTAAACTTGCCTATTATATCTATTCACAAGGACTGATCTGGAAATATTGTCAATATGTTGTGTTAAAATTCAAACTGCAGTATTTCAGATACTGTAAATCTGAATTTAAAACAAAATAATGAAGGATCCCAGATGTCAGATGCCAACTACTTTTTCCATAGTTTCTCTATTTTTTTGCTTTTTGTTATTAATTGGGTTGAGGAATTCAAGATGACAAACCAGTTCATTTATTTATCCATAAATTTCCCTTGAGTGACCAAACTGTAACCAAGCTGGTTTGTTCATGAATAATGTTTCACTATACATAGTGCAGCTAAGACCCAATGGTCAAGGCATTTCACAAAACAGTGAACATAAATGCAGAATTGTAAATGGGCAAATAAAAGGGTGGCACTGTGGCGCAGCGGTAGAGTTGCTGCCTTACAGCGTCAGAGACCCAGGTTCGATCCTGACTACGGGTGTTGTCTGTACGGAGTTTGTGTGTTCTCCCCGTGACCTGCGTGGGTTTTTCCCGGGAGCTCCAGTTTCCTCCCACACTCCAAAAGACGTACAGGTTTGTAAGTTAATTATCTAACTATCCTACCCCTCGTGTGTAGGATAGTGTTAACGTGTGGGGATTACTGGTCGCATTGGACTCGGTGGGCTGTACGGCCTGTTTTTGTGCTGTATCCCTAACTAAACTAAACTAAAAAGCATGGGTCAGAAATGTTTGAGATCCTTGATGCCTGGTGGTAATATGGAGCTATTGCTGCTGAGAGAGAGTTTGTTCAATTGAGACCAACAATGAATGAAACAATAAATGTTTATTTCAAGTTGCTGATTCCTAATCAGTTGATATTAAACTGCTATGTTGTAAACCTCTGCCATTACAGATGAAATACGGTGTGTGGTAAGCTCTTTAACTTCAGTGATGAAATCTCGGTGTCTGCTCAACTCTCCCAATTCCAAGGGCGTTGAGCCAAGGCCACTCGAACTGGATGGGGATTGTTTGAATCAATTACAGAGCAATATTCAGCTGTGGCCTGCGGTGGAATATTTGTCATTACTTTGCAAGTTTAAAGTGTTGGCTGACCTCTTGGACCTATCATTAATACCCAGGTAAGCAAAACAAAAACATTAACTGCTAAACACACTTCCCATATTACTTCAAAAAAACAGAAAGCAGTGCAGAACATTTAAGGTACACAAAAATGCTGGAGAATCTCAGCGGGTGCAGCAGCATCTATGGAGCAAAGGAAATAAGCAACGTTTCGGGCCGAAACCCTCTGAAGGGTTTCGGCCCGAAACGTTGCCTATTTCCTTCGCTCCATAGATGCTGCTGCACCCGCTGAGTTTTTCCAGCCTTTTTGTGTACCTACGATTTTCCAGCATCTGCAGCTCCTTCTTAAACACAGTGCAGAACATTTGTTCATTGAGATTTAAAACAAAATTTAAAAAATGCACGTTTCTTTGTTTCTCATTATTCGTTGGCTTTGGCAATTTTAAGGGCGGCATGTTGGGACAGCAGTAGTCGCTGTCTTACAGTGCCAGAGACCCGGGTTCGATCCTGACTACGGGTGATTGTCTGAGTGGAGTTTGTACGTTCTCCCCGTGACCTGCGTGTGTTTTTTCTGTGATTTCCCGCCCCCTCCCACACTCCAAAGACTAACAGGTTTGTAGGTTGATTGGCTTCTGTGAAATAGTAAATTGTCCCTAGTGTGTGTACGATAGTGTGCAGGGATTGCAGGTCGACTCGGTGGGCCAAAGGGCCTGTTTCAGTGCTGTATCTCTAAACTGAAGTAAATTAAACGTGAGTGTGTTTAATTCTTCACTTGCCCCTAACTGGGGAAGTACCAACACCTGACATTATCTCAGTTGAGTTGAAGAATTTGAAAGTTGCTTTGCGAGAGATTTACCCTATCACTCCAGTCCTTATTTATGGACCTGATCATTCTGGTTTAATTTTATGGCTTAGGGTCACTTTTGACAAATCTCTGTTAACATGATACATGTGTGTCTATGTTCCATGTAGATTCATTGGCTGAACATGTTTGCTGCCGTTTAAATACTGTAAAAGTTAATTGTTCTTCGCACTTTTGCAAACAAAAGAAATCCATTTCAATGCTTGCAAGTAATTTTATCGGCTTGCGTATATTCTATTTAGTTAAAGAATAATACCCTGTTATTTTAAAAAAAGTTTCAAATTTTCATTATCATCCACAGAAGCAGAATTAAACCAGATAGGTCAAAGGTATGTGCAGAACTGCGTCAATTAGTATCATTCTGCATACGATCAACACCAGCCAATGCACAAGGTCTTCAGGGATTTTGGTACTTGATACAGAGAGATGTGAGTAGAACATTAAAATTCCTCTTTCCAATGCCTAGATATAATTCAACCCATGTGACTCTCCTGGCTCGAGTTAAATTCTTCACTCGCCACTTTCACAATTGAAATATCCACAAAGGGAAAGTGATTATTTGCTCAGATATTCATAAATTAACTTGACGTTCCAGCTTTCTGCCGAGGAATTGAACATGTTGCGTTCGGTGCTGATGTCGGCCGTGTTCGGAGAATGTTGGACCAGTTCTGTGACAACAGACCCTGACTATTGGCTGACGTGGAAATCCCCAAAGTCTGTACAAAATGAATGGGTGCTGGAGGCTTTCACAGACAAATCCTTAAAGGTTTGTTATTTATCTGTAAATAACCTGTGTAGAGGCAGCCACTTGGAAAATTTGCAGCCTATCAAAATGTATATCAAATACACTGATAGATGGCAAGACCATGTTCATTTCGCTCCCCATGGATTGCCCTGAAAACAATTGATTATCTGGCCGATCGTAGTCTCCATCCTGTCACACATCCTTTCTTGTTGTGTCAACTCCCTTTCTGCAACTTAAAAAGTGAAAATCTAAAAAAGACTCGCTCAGCTGGTCAAATTATATCTGTGCAAAGAGGAATTGTTCGCTTTTCAAGTTGGATACCTTTTGATGTAGAGACAAGTACTTAAAATGTACTTGTTTTCTTTTTCTGCTAGTAATGATGAAGACTTATTGAGTTGATCCATTAACTGCTTCTGTCCAAGTGCTGCCTGATCTGCAGAGAGAGCTTCCAGTTTGTTCTGTTCACTGCATCAATCTAGCATCTAAAGTTTTTTTTTTGATTTTCTATTTGTTTGGTCAGTCGGTATATGATGCAGCATCTTGGTCCATATAATCTGTTTATGAACATGCACCTTGTTTTTGGTTTTCTAAAGAATAGTTAAAGCCTTAATTGAAAAGTTACTGATCTGTTGCAACCCAGGTTGGTGGTGTGTATTGTGCCTGTGACACTGTGAAATGAGTAACACCATGAATGTTATGGGGAGAACATTAAGATTGAGGGGAGAAGGCAGGAGAATGGGGTTGAGAAGGGACGATAGATCAACCTTGATTGGATGGTGAAGCATTCGCGATGAGTCGAATCACCTAATTCTGCACCTATGTCTTATGAACTTATTAAAACAACTAGAGTATTAAACAAAGCGCTGGAGTAGTTCAGCGTGCCAGGCCGCATCTCTGGAGGACATGGACTGAGGACGTTTCAGATCAGGACCCTTCTTCAGACCCTACTTCCAGTAGTCTGTGTAGACATTGCCTGTCCATTGCATCCAGAGATACTACCTGACCCACTGAATTAGTTACTCCAGCAGTGTGCAAATGCTGGAATCTTGAATAAAATATAGTTGTTTCCAGAGTGTCTTGGTTGCAGATGGTGCTCTGAATAGCAAGAGCAAGGGGAGTGCTTTCATTAAAAAGTGTTGGCTAGGACTATGCTAGTTGAATGCTCAAAGGTTGAAGTCAGTGTTTGAAATGTGCTTTTTATTCCACGAAACTCTTCATTTTCCCAAATAGGGCCCTGCTGTTTTGTGTAGAGCTGTTCAGTCAAAATGTATCTTTGAAGTTCTGATTGGTAATCAAGACAATCGCAAGACCGTGGAGGGAATTGGTGGAATAACAGCATCCCACGTTGCTCTGGGAGAGTGGCATGAGCGGACCAGGCAGTTACGAGATGTCAGCACTATATTGTGGACAAATATGGCTGTTAATTCCTTTGCCGAATTCAGGTATGAAGCGTTTTGTATTTTGTTACATGGGAAAGGTTGCTCAAGGTTTTGGGAACATTTTCTAAGGGATTTCCACAGAATGAACTACATTGAGGCAGATGGAAATCACTATATATAGTGTTTGTAAAAGATGTGGCCTTCTTCTTTCTTTTTCTGTCCCCTAGATAGAGTGGATGTGGAGATGATGTTTCCACTAGTGGGAGGTCATGGCCTTAGAATTAAAAGACATTCCTTTAGGAAGGAGATAAGGAGGAATTTCTTTAGTCAGAGGGTGGTGAGTCTGTGGAATTCATTGCCACAGAAGGCTGTGGATCGATCGATATATTTTTACTATTTACGGCAGAGATAGATAGATTTTTGAATAGTCCGGGTGTCAGGGGTTAATGTGGAGAAAGCAAGAGAATGGGGCTGATAGGGAAAGATAGATCAGCCATGATTGAATGGTGGAGTAGACTTGATGGGCTGAATGGCCTAATTCTGCTACTATCACTCATGAACTTTCCTATCACTTCCCCCTCCTGTTTCCTTCCCATCCACATTACACACATTTCACTCATAAGCTTTCCTTCCCACTTTCTTCCCCTTCCCCAATCTGATTCTATTTGCCTTTCACCTCTCCCCTAATGGTTCTCTTTATCTTTCCTTGCGTGCAATGTTACAGCTCTGGTAGTCGTTGTATTCTTGCTTCTTGGCCTCCATCAGCCATTGCTACCTTCGCCAGCTCCTCACTTGGCTCCATCTGCCTTTTATTTTCCTCCTCTTGTTTGCCCATCTCTATAACTCCCACTCCTCTCCCTGACTTTGTGTGCTGTCATCCTTCCCTCTACCCTGGTCTGCCAATCGCCCCTCTGTCTTGTTGCTCGCTAACTCCCCTCTCCATTCTCGGTCCTGATGCAGGATTTCAACTGGAAACGTTGACCATTCTTTTCAACCCAAAGATGCTGCTTGACCCACCAAGTTCCTCTAGCAGATTTGTCCAGATTTCCACATCTGCTGTCTCTTTTGTTGCTTGAATCTTTAAACATCTCCATCTTTTATAAAGTGCTCCTGCAAATTGCCAATTTTTAGTGGAGTTAACTCCAGTGACAAAGATCATTTTATTCATCACATTTACTTATTTCTGGTTTGTTGCTTTTCTGCATCAGGTGTAATTTTGCTTAGTGAAACACTTAGATTCCAACCTTTTATTGCTCTTCTCAGTGGAAGGAAAGGATGCATCAAATGCTGAATTTCTGGATCAGTTGAGCTCCTCTTCATCTCACATTGTGACTGCTGGTGCCAGTAATAGAGTCCCAGCCTACTCCCTAAAGCACAGGCTCTCGTCTGGGCAACAACCTAGTAAATCTTCTCTGCACCTTTCCAGCGTGACAACATCTTTCCTATAACATGGTGCCCAGAACTGAACACAATACTCTAACTGCGGACTCAACAACGTCTTATACAACAGCAACATGACCTCCCAACTTCTATACTCAACACTCTGACTAATGAAGGCCAATGTGCCAAAAGCCTTTTTGACCACCCAACCTACTTGTGTAAGTTATTTTCTGATAATACATTTGAATTAATGCCCTGCAAGTGAAGTTTAGGGAGAAACTTTAGGGTGTCATTTTATGTAACATTTCATGAAACACTTGAAGAATATGATGTTTTCTTTGCAGATCTACAGATTCCAGATTGCAGCGTATCATACTACATAAACAGCTCCAGGCAGTGAAGGATCTTTTGCCAGGAGAAATTCAGGAGGAATACCTAATGACGTGCGACCAATTGGTCTTTGACAAAGATGACGCAGCCTGTGACTCTGTTCTGGGGTCGCTCAAAGGTCTTGCAGGACATGGAGCACTGACTGAAGATGTTGTTTCGCTTTTTGTGACATGCATACAGGAATTTGTGGGGAAAGAAAAGGATTTCAGTAGCCTTTCCAGTCAGGCCCAGAGTGGTTGTCTGTGGGTACACCTAGGGTTGTTGCAAATTCTGATTTGGACACCACAGACCAAGTTTGACCCTGCTGTTAAAAGGCAGTACAAGCTGAATTATGTTACTGAGGAGGTGAGTCTTCACAATTTTTTGTCGTGATTAACTTGGTGTAGAAGATGACTCAAAATCTTTAGTTTAGTTTTGGAATACAAGGCGGAAACAGGCCCTTCGGCCCACCGAGTCCACGCCAACCAACAACACACGCACGCACGCGCGCGCACGCACACACACACACACACACACACACACAGACACACACACACACAATCTTACCAAGCAAACTAGCGTACAAACCTATAAATATTTGGAGTGTGGGAGGAAACAGGAGATTCAGAAGAAAACTTAAGCAAGTCACATGGAGAGCGTACAAACTCCCTACAGACAACACCCGTAGTCAGGATCGATCCCGGGTCTCTGGTGCTGTAACTCTACCGCTGCCCTTGATGGTGGTGCAGTTTGAGATGCTCACCGTTGTAATTTTGAAGGTTTGTGGCATTTAAGCCATTGATAGCCGATGTTCCACAGCATTTGTGATTGTACCAACCCCCCCCCCCCCCCCTGGTATGCTAGTGCTACATCTATTCCCTGTTAAATCTACAACACATTGAGGGAGTTATGGACTTAGACCCAAGATCCCCATGCACATCAGTGCTGTTAATGGTCTTGCCACTAACTGTATTTTCCTCTTACATTTGACCTCTTATTAAATTGCATTTTGATCTGAGCTTCAGTTTAGCTTAGATATACAGCACAGAAATTTGCCCACTGAGTCCGCATTGATCAGCGAACCCTGTACACTAACACTATCCTACACCCTAAGGACAAATTACAATTCTTACTGAAAACAATTTACCTACAAACCCGTACATCTTTGGAGTATGAGAGGAAGCCAGAGCTCCCGGAGAAAACCCACGTGGTGACGGGGAGAACATACAAACTCCACGTACAGATAACTCCCGTGGTCAGGATCGAACCCGAGTCTCTGCCGCTGTAAGGCGGCAACCGCTGTGCCGCCCCAAGCAAAAAAAACATATCTGTAGAAAATGCTTCAATTATGGTGTTTTCAAAATTGAAACATTTTTTTCAATACTTCACGATGAAAATGGAGCTACTTGACAAATAACAGATGGTTGGTTGTGATGAGGCTCCATCTTGGATGTGGGCGACGTCTTAAAGACTCGCGTAGGTCAGAAGGTACAGAAGGAAGACATGGGAGAAAATGTTGAGCTTCCACATAGTTCCAAAGAAGCGACCATCAGTCATCAGACAGAAAATTGACAAATGATCCATTTTCTGATTTCAAAGTTAAAAAATATCAGGTTTAACTCAATTTGGATGACAAGATATTTTGAGCTGTTTAGGATAAAACACTATGATAATGCAATTTCTAATTTAATCATATCTTGTTGAATATGCATAGGAATTGGAACCTTTGAACCTTATTTGCCGAACATAGAACATCACCGGATCAGGCCTTTTGGCGCACAATGTTTATGCCAAACATGATAGCCTACACACAATAAGAGACTGCACTGGTGTCCTTCAGATTATTTTTTAAACTGAGACTCCTGTCCCTGAAATTTGAGCGAAAGTTATAAATTCCATGGAATTGCATGCACGTTCTCACATTATTTTCTAAAATTGATAAATTGATTAATGATCCCCTTGATGCTGGGTACAGTGTGGACGTAAGGTCTACCTCACTTATACCCATTGATAATTCAATGTATGGAAGATTATTTTGGGTGAAACAAACAATTGTACTTTCAAATCCTTAATTGCTGTTCAGTGTGGTTGATAAATGATAGCACTTTATAAATGATATTTGAATCTGAGGGAGCTGTCTGTTCTGTTTTGCCTTCAGACATTTGAAGGTTACCTGTAAATATCAATTATTGCAAATGTAAATGTTTTTGTGTTAATTTCACCCCCTCCTAGTTACAACAATTGGAGACTGAGTGGAAGTGTCGGAACCTATCGGAAAAGTTATTCACTGGCCGAGAACATTCTCAGGAAGGAGAGAATGAGCATTGCCATCCCAGAATTAGGTGCCACATCGACTCATTTTTTCCTACTCTTCGAGCTTGCAAAATATTTACTTTTAGTCCATGACTTCCTTACTGTGGTTTCTATGGCTGTAAATTTTCCACCACCAAGCTCACTGACTTGGAACTAAACACAGTGCTTGAAATACTCTATAGGTCAGGGAACATCCATGGAGAGAAATGCAGTTAATGTTTTGGGTTGATGAGTATGTTGTCCGAAAGGGGTGTGCGTCATTGGTTTTAATCTCTTTTTAGTCAGAGGGTGGTGAATCTGTGGAATTCATTCATTTAAGGCAGAGATGGACAGATTCTTGATTAGTAAGGGTGTCAGGGTTATGGGACGAAGGCAGAAGAATGGGGTTTAGAGGGAAATGTAGACTGAATGGTGGAGTAGACGATGGGCTGAATGGCCTAATTCTGCTCCTTGAACTTAAAAAGTTGACCTATTTTGCTTCTGCTGAGTAAAAAATGCCCTGAATCATTCAACTTCACAATGAAACTTATAGCAGGAATTGTCTATGCTTGGTAAGTCCTGGTTTCCATCTGTGGAGCAGGTGTTGTGATCATTTGTGACCTGTTTCCCTCTTGTGGTTTATACCATAGCACGGAAGCATTGGGTTATGGGCAGTGATAGTTGTGTAAATGCTGCGTGTGGTTATGTTGATTGCATCTATAAAGCTATTTTCATTCCTATACTGCTTTCCAGAGTCACTGATTTTAAAATTATTTTATGTGTCGCAGGTTTTTGCAGCAGAGAATCAAGCACCTGAAAGAGAAGGGTGCAGAACTTTCCAGAAAACAAGCACATCGTCCCAATGTGCCGCAGTACGTACGTTTATACCAGGACATCCATCATTACATATTGAGTATTGGACACGGTTCAAGAATCAAAATCCTCCTGCTGCGTCTGCTGCAACATTTGCTGGCGAAGCGACCAAAAACACGGCAGAGTTTCCAGACCATGTTGAAGGAAGAGGCGGCTTGGCAGCAATCTCAGCACCATTTCAGGAGGCGAATTGCCGAAGAGTACTGGCAATACCCCGATGTTGTCGAGCCACTTAATGCTGCAGTCCTGCAAATGCAGCATGGCATGAGACTTCTGACATCAGAAGTCCATCTTGCATTAAATCACAAGTTTGTCAACCAGGCTGATCTTACTCGGCTTGTCACTTGCCTTTTGGTCTTCCCTTCCGTCAGCCGTGAATTCCCAACCTACCTCAGCCTTGCAGAAGCGTTATGTTCAAAGACTTTCATGGAAACCATACAAGGGCTTGTTCAGCTCCTGGGTAAGAGCTTGCCAGCAAAATCTGAAGAGAAGACTTTGGTCAAGGAGCAAAGAATGCTGCCAACACAAGAACAGCTGCTAATGAATGCTCTACTATACTTGCATTGCCATGTACTTTCCATGGGTGAACTGGATCAGGATTCACTGCAACTTCTCAGGCACATACATCAAGTAATTGAAATGCTGTCTTTTATGCAATTTGCTAATTATATATATATATTGGGAAATCAAAATGCATGTTGTCCCTCTCTCCTTAAAGCTATGCCCCTAGTATTTGATTTTTTTCTTCCCATGCTGGTAAAAATGTTTTGTCTATCCTAAATATGTCCCTCATAATTTTATACACACACATGGTGTAATACTCCCATTTTGGTTATAAACCTCTTTTTGAACTGAACTTGGCTCATCTCAATCCAGGATATGTTGATAGAACGTGCATTTATCCATTTGTGGTGTGGTTTAAGATATCTGAACTTCAACCTGGAGATGAATAAAAAAGGAAATAATATTGGCAGTAGATGAAGGATTGTTTTGCGTAAACCTGTGACGATCAAAATGGTATCTAAACTGGAGTAGTGTATTCTTTGTGGTTAGCTGCTATCAACAAAACCGTATTAATTATTTGTAACCTGGATCATTTTGTTTTGTATAAAAGGCAATGGTAAATGCTTGGGATGAGCAAGAAGAATGCAGGCGATTGAAGGAGGAACAGGAAGCCAGCCTGTACAAGTACAAGAATAAGCAGCATGGCCTTTCAGAGGTAGAGGAGGAAGAACAGGAATTCAAGCAGAATTTCCCACAATATAGCACGGTAGGGTGAAAGAAACTTTCAATCAAGATACAACTAATCTCACTTGGATCCTGTGTTTGTTTGTAGTACTGTCATTTGTATTACAGTAGACACATTAACTTGTACATTCAAGTTGAATAGTTTTCCTGATATGGCTTTAGGTTGGGATTGCCATACTTGACAATTTTCAGGGTTTTTGCACAATGTATATGCAAAACTAAACCCTCCCCTGCCTATTATTTAATGTAGTAATTTTTCTTCCTTCTATAGGATTTCACCGATATTACATCCCAGCCCAGTCTTGAACAAGAAGAGATGGACACTGAAGTTAAGACCCCAGCGGCTAAAGCAGGGCACCGTGCACCAATCTCGCCAAGTTCAATTCAGATGTTGATAAAAATTCACCAGCAAATGTATTTGGGATTTACACAATCCTTGTGGTACCACCAGGGAGCGCCTGCACATCAGAACAGTGATTACTTAGGCGCTTTAGTGTCCTCTTATCATACAGCTGCTGTGCTAATTACACAGTTCTATTCTCTCATTGGTGAGTCTGGTTAATTATTGCTGTATGTTCTTATTTATTGCACAGATTTTTAAATCAGTTAATTGGGAAAATGTATATGATTCCAGTTTCTTGTGTTGCGTATTTAGTCATAGAACCATACAGCGTGGAAACGGGCCCTTTGGCCAAACATGCCCACACCGTCCGACATGTCCCATCTATACTAGTCCCACGTGATTGGAGCATATCCCTCCAAATCTATTCTATCTCCATACCCAGCTAAATGTTTCTTTAAAATGTTGTGATAGTACCTGCTTGAAGCAAATGAAGATGTTGAATACTAAATGTAAGAAAATGTAGTTGCTTGTGGAATTGAATATAGTTGGGCTGTAAAGTTTTAAAATTTCAATGAAGTAAGATGTCATTTTGTTTGGATGGCAATGTACATGAAAACTTGTCTTTTTGTGTGCATCATTTGTTATCCATTTAAACAATGACTATATAAAATGGTGGTTGAGTTTATCTTGCCAATGTTTGATAGCATTGGATAAAATCAGAGCACATGTTGGTGTGTATTAGATGGTTAATATTGTGTTAATACATTACCAGACAGAGTACCTCTGTAAATGTCTGTTTTAAAAGTATGTTTTGGAGGTTTCTTTAGTTTTTCTATGTGGGGGAGGGGGGTAGGGTAAGGGGGAAACTATTTCCCAGTCACTTCCTGGCGAGGACGCGACTATTCTCCGAGTCGCGTCCTCGTCCCCCTCCTCGCGGCCTACCAACTGGATTGGCGCGGCCTTTCCTGCCGGGGACCGGCCAAACCTTCAGCGGCGGCGCAGCGCTGGATTCACCGCGGGGCGGGCGATGCCTTACCTGGATCGCCGTTTGAAGCTCCAGAGTGTTGGGCCTGTTGCTTCAATATCGAGGAGCTGTGGTTTGTAGAGCTTCCAGCGCGGGTGGTGCTGACTTCAACATCGCGGTGTCCTCGGACCTTTTGCTGAGGGCCGCCAGCGTGAATCTCTGCCCAGCGGGGCCTGTGGACTTCGGGAGCTGCGGACTCCGGTAGGAAGTGGCCGAATCAGATGTTCAAGCCGTTGAGGTTGTTCTCCCGTTCTGACGTCGGAGTTCCATCATCCCGGCGAGAGGGCCTGAACATCGGGCCACCCGTAGCGGCGACAGCGAGGGGTTCGGGAAATCCCGAACAACAGAGGAGGATGACTGAACTTTGGTGCCTTCCCTCACAGTGGGAAATTTTGATTCCGCTGTGTGGGGATGGCTATGTTAAAGACTATCGTGCTCTGTGCTCTTTTTTATTCGTATGTCTGTATGGTGACCACACATTTCACTGTAAGAATTGGTACATGTGACAAATAAATGTTTCTTGTAAAATGAAAATAACTTTGAGGTTACAGAACAATGAAAATCAAGGAATTAAAAGATTTGGTTACGACATGGAGTGATGTAACATTTGGCAAGCTCCTGTTAGAAATTTTTTGGATGAATTTAATTATTTTTTATCATTGGAAGTGTTAGAATATGGTCGCCGGTAACCAATTTTATTCTTGGCTACAAATAGCTGAGTTGACAAGACAATTGGTTGCTGAAACAAAACTCCCTTCTGAGCAATGTTTTGGCTAGTGAATCTCCGATTCAAATGTATATAAATTTGATTTATTTCTTGCTATTTGAGATGGTAGATAAACGATTGAAGACTTTTATCCCAAATGTTTGGAAAGTGCAATTGATCAAAAATGTGGGGGGTGGGGGGGGTGAAATGTACACCTATTGAGGGATAAAAATAATTGTGGAGCATGAGATTTCTGGAATATAAATTCTCAGCCAAATTATTTCCCTCAAAAGAAATATAAATAAAAAATAAACCTTGATAAACTGAAAATTAGGAGCTTGGTCTGAAGATGCTAGTTGTAATAATTTAGCTGATCATAAATTGTTTTCATTAACGTGTTATATTTATTTGGGTTTAGATGCTTCCTTGAGTGGACAACTTCATGGCAGTCAGTTGCTGATGAGTTCCCTCATCCAAAGTGCTGTTTCTCGAGAAGGAGCCTGTGAGCTCATCCTGCCCCAGGAGGAAACATATGACTTCTATCACCATCCAAATATTCCGGAGGTCAAGAAATGTCTGCCTGTTCTGAGAAATTTCACCCAAAAGGTGAAGGAATTACTAATAGAGTGGCCTGAACATCCAGTGCTGTTGCAGGTAAGGAGAATCCGGTCACCACATTCTTTGTATTGCATGGTTTGTTTTGAGCAACATGACCATGCTGAATGCCTCCTTGATACACCGAGATCTCAGACCCATGCTCGATGAATCTGGGGTTAGACAGGGTTTCTGAAGAGAGTGAAACAACACAATAAGCAAACGACAAGAGCAATTTTGTAATTTACATTATGCAAATGCCTTCCATTGCTTTAAGCTTCTATATTTCAGTGTTTGCTGTGGATATCCAAAAGTTGCTGCTATATCTGAAGTTCTAATCTAGCAATAAATTTGCTTTACCCTAATGACAGAAATTGGATTTTTAAGTTTCAATTTCACATGTCAGCAGGCATCTTCTTGAGATTGAAAGTTATGCTTGGCTTGATTATGAGAGCTGTGAGCCATGAAACTCAAGGTAGACTGATTTTTTTTTTTTTTTTTTTTGCTTTATAGTTGTTGGTCGTAATGGACAGAATTCGAGGTTTTCCCATTTCCAGTGCTTTGGCAAAATTCTTAAATGGTATGGAGATCCTCTTGAGCAAAGCCCAGGTAAGCTATTCTTCCTTTCACAGCTCCAAACTCTCAATAGCCACTCATTTCAATCCATCAAAATGTGCTCCAGCGATGTTTGCTCTCTGGATAATTTTCCACTTTCTGTTTTGTAGGACTGGGAAGAGAATGCTAGTCGATCTGTGTCCTTGCGAGAACGCCTCGATGATGTTACCCATCTAATTATTCAGTGGCGTAAACTGGAGCTAAAGTAAGAGTCGTAACATGTGTCAAGTACTTCAAATGCATGGTGGTGTAGACTTAATTTGACTCAAGTGTTAAACAGCTTTGTATAAAATGCTGGAGTAATTCGGCAGGTCAGGCAGCAATTTTGGAGAGCATGGATAAGTGACGTTTTGGGTCCAAACCCTTCAACATTCTGAGGAAGGATCCCGATCCGAAATGCTGCCTGACCCGCTGAGTGACTTATTTTGCAAACCAGCATCTGCAGCTCCTTGTTTCTACTAAGAATTTAATGATTCTGGCTTTGCAGAGGTGTTAGAACAAGAGGGATAATGACACCATTAAGGTAGACCTAATGTTATGCAATAGACAATAGATGCAGGAGTAGGCCATTCGGCCCTTCGAGCCAGCACAGACATTCAATGTGATTATGGCTGATCAACCACAATCAGTACTCCGTTCCTGCCTTCTCCCCATATCCCATGACTCCGCTATCTTTAAGAGCTCTATCTAGCTCTCTTGAAAGTATCCAGAGAACCGGCCTTCGCTGCCCTCTGAGACAGAGAATTCCACAGACTCACAACTCTCTGTGTGAAAAAGTGTTTCCTCATCTCCATTCCAAAAGGCTTACCCCTTATTCTTAAACTGTGGCCCCTTTTTCTGGACTACCCCAACATCGGGAACATGTTTCCTGCCTCTAGCGTGTCCAAACCCTTAGTAATCTTATGTGTTTCAATAAGATCCACTCTCATCCTTCTAAATTCCAGAGTATATAAGCCCAGCCGCTCCATTCTCTCAGCATATGACAGTCCCGGGAATTAACCTTGTGAACCTACGCTGCACTCTCTCAATAGCAAGAATGTCTTTCCTCAAACTCGGAGACCAAAACTGCACACAATACTCCAGGTGTGGTCTCATTAGGGACCTGTACAAGTGCAGAAGGACCTCATTGTTCCTGTACTCCTCTTGTTATGAAGGCCAACATGCCATTCACTTTCTTCACTGCCTGCTGTACCTGCATGCTTACTTTCATTGACTGATGAGCAAGGACCCCCAGATCCTGTTGTACTTCCCCTTTTCCCAATTTGACACCATTTAGATAATAATCTGCCTTCCTGTTTTTGAGACCAAAGTGCATAACCTCACATTTATCCACATTAAACGGAATCTGCCCACTCAACCAACCAAGTCACCCTGCATTCTCATAGCATCGTCCTCACAGTTCACACTGCCAACCAGCATTGTGTCATCTGCAAATTTGCTAATGTTACTTGTAATCCCTTCATCTAAATCATTAATATATATTGTAAATAGCTGCGGTCCCAGCACCGAGCCTTGCGATACGCCACTAGTCATTGCCTGCCATTCTGAAAAGGACCCGTTAATCCCTACTCTTTTTTTCCTGTCTGCCAACCACTTCTCTAACCATGTCAGCACTCTACCACCAATACCATGTGTCCTAATTTTGCCCACTAATCTCCTATGTGGAACCTTATGAAATGCTTTCTGAATGTGCAGGTACACTACATCCACTGGCTCTCCCTTATCCATTTTCCTAGTTACATCCTCAAAAAATTCCAAAAGATTAGTTAAGCATGATTTCCCCTTCGTAAATCCATGCTGACTCGGACCGGTCCTGTTACTGCTATCCAAATGTGCCGCGGTTTCATCTTTTATGATTGACTCATGATTGACGCATCTTCCCCACCACCGATGTCAGGCTAACTGGTCTATAATTCCCTGTTTTCTCTCTCCCGCCTTTCGTAAAGTGGGATGACATTAGCTACCCTCCAATCCACAGGAACTAATCCTGAATCTATAGAACATTGGAAAATGATCACCAATGCATCCACAATTTCTAGAGCCACTCCCTTAAGTACCCTGGGATGCAGAACATCAGGCCCTGGGGATTTATCAGCCTTCAGTCCCATCAGTCTGCCCAACACCATTTCCTGCCTAATGTGGATTTCCTTCAGTTTCTCCGTCACCGTCGTACAGTCAACAGTGTTTAATTATCATGCTCTGGGACCAGAACAATGAAATTACTTGCTGTACCTTTACAGACACATTAAATATAATCACACAACACATCTATATATAATAAATTATGTTATTTGTGGTAAATCAGATAGTGATAATGCAAGCCAAAGTAGTAGTGTGAGGTCCATACTAGTTTGGTTCTGAGATAGGGTTGTGCCAGGTGTTTCAAGAACTTGATGGTTGATGGAAGAAGCTGTTCATAAACCTGGAGGTAATGGTTCTAGGGATCCTGCACTACCTTCCTGATGGTAGCCGTGAGGTGAAGTTAAGATAGAAACTGAAATATCACTTTCCACAACCTAAACCGATGGTGTCAATCCATGTGTATAAATATTGTTATCCATATGGAATGAAATAACCATATAACCAGATAACAATTACAGCACGGAAACAGGCCAACTCGGCCCTTCTAGTCCGTGCCGAACACTTACTCTCACCTAGTCCCATCTACCTGCACTCAGACCATAACCCTCCATTCCTTTCCTGTCCATATACCTATCCAATTTATTTTTAAATGATAAAATCAAACCTGCCTCCACCACCTCCACTGGAAGCTCATATTGAATCTTGAAATATTGAATCTTATTAAATCCAATAAGAACCTTATTGGTTCTTAAGGTGGGAACAGCAGCAAAATGATGCAGCTGGTAGAGCTACTGCCTCACAGCACCTGAGACACTGACCTCTGTAAGACTATGTAGAATTTGCACGTTCTCCCTGTGACTGAGTGGGCTTCCTCCAGGTACTCCGGTTTTCTCGCACATTCCAAAAATGTGCGGGTTTGTAGGATAAATGGCCTTTATAAAATTGGCCAGTGTGAAAGGAGTGGATGAAAAAGTGGTTTGTTTATCTGACATTTTTCTCAGGAGTTGCTGGAGTTGACACTTACAGGTTAGTTAAATTAAATTCTCACGAGGGGCTTTAGTTATTAATTGGGAACAATTTTTAAAAAAAATGTTGGTGCTTTTCTCAACTTTCGCATTGCTGTTGTGTTTTGAGTTTAAGCATAAATTTCAAGATGTTCATATTATGACTCTACTTTAAATCTGTCCACAGCTGCTGGTACAGTAGTCTTGACATTGTGAGGAAAAGACAAATGGAGAAGTCAGCCAAACATTGGTTTTCAATATATCAATTGGTTGAAAAATACCTTCAGAAGCAAGCTGAAGAAAATGTGAAAGGTAGTACAGATATTGCATTAATTTTCATGAAGACAAAATATTTGGAAACCATTTAATGAATCAAATGGTCACTTTCAGTTGCCTTTGATGATAGTACCTCAATATTATATTTGAAACTTTGGGAACATAGAACAGCACAGGAACAGACCTTTCATCCCACAGTTTCTGTGCCAAACATGATATCAACTTAAATTAATTTATTTTGATGAATGTGATCCATATCCTTCCATTCCATGTATATTCAGATGCCTGTTGGATCTGCTTCCACCACCACCTTCGGCAGCACAATATAGACACACACCACACCAAAAAAACCTTACCCATACATCTTTAAACTTTACCCCTCTCACCTTAAACCTATGCCCTCTAGTCTTTGTCATTTACACCCTGGGGGAGAAAAATTCCGGCTGTCCACCCTATCTATGCCTTTCATACTTGTATATACTTTATCAGGTCTCACCTCACCTCAACTTCGATGCAAACCAATCCAGATTTGCCCCTTGTAGCTAATACCCACTAATTCTAATTGTAATTAATTTATTAGCCACGTATGTAAACATACAAGGAATTTGATTTGCCAACAATCATGCAAAAAGGCAACAAGATACATAACTACATAAAAATTAAACAGCCACCACAACGGTGTGTGAGAATCCCCAGGGCATACAGCATAGGTGGAGACCCACTGCCATCAGTTCAGTGTCTGGGCCACACACACTCTCCATCGCTGTGATGTGACCAGAGTTGTACTGACCGCTGTCACTCTCTGCAGTCCCTGTCCGCCCGAACAGTCAATAAGCCGTCCACACTCGCACTAGATTCCGGGATGTCCTCATGGAACCATGTCCCCTGATAGTCAAGACAGTATCCAGGTTAACCTTCTCCGCACAGTCTCCAAAGCTTTCACACCCTTCCTGTAATGAGGCAACCAGAATTGCACACAATACTCCAAACGCAGTCTATTCAAACCTATATCATTACTTACTGACTCTCCTACTCAATGCCATGACCAATGAATGCAAGTATACCATATACTGCCTTTACCACTCTATGAACTTGCTTGCCAGTTTCAGGGAGCAAGGAACTTGGACCCCACGATTCCTCCATACCTCAATGCTGTTGAGGGTCCTGCCATTAACTGCAGAACTTTCCCCTTAAATTTGACTTTAAGTACAAAGTACAAAACCTCACACTTGTACGGAATAAACTCCATCTGCCATTTCTCCACCTATATCTTTTACAGATCTATATCTTGTAATATTGTTTGACAATCATCGTCACTACCTACAACGGCACCAATCACTATCAGAGGTCTCTGCACTGATCCCTGTGGAACCATACTGTTCACAGACCTACAATGAGAACGATATCCTTACACCTCTAACCCCAGTCTTCTATGTGTAAGCCAGAATCCAAATTATCAAGTCACAGTGGATCCCATGTATCTTAATCTCTGAATCAATTGGCCACTATGAGTGACTTTGGTATGTAAACAACCACTGCCCTATCTTTGTCAGTCATTTTGTAGCCTTCAAAAACCTAATTCAGGTTTGTGATCATGTTCCTCATTAGCCCATTTTAATTTTATTTATATATATATCCCCAGGGCAAATTTGGCATAAATATATATATATTTATGTGTGTGTGTGTATTATATATATAATACGATAAAAATGGGCTATTGAGGAACATGGCCACAAACTGGATTGGGTTCCCTGGATTGGATATATCTTCTCCAAGATTTACCTGAAGTCTGTCCCCCCTCCTTATGCTTTATTGTTGATGCCCTGGCACATTCCGCCATCTGGGTACTCCCGGCTGACATGAGGACATTGAATGGGTGGGAGTGCCTTAACAAATGTTTCTATTTTTAACCTGTGCCTTTATGACTCTGTACAGAAGTGGAAGATGGGATGAAACTGACTGAAATTATCAGCAATCTGCAAGCTTTCATTGAAGGAGCCACCTTGGCAGAGTTTCACTTTCGCTTGTCAATGCTGATAGCATTCCATTGTCATGTTGTGGCAGCCCCAGAGCAGGAAGGAAAAGGTAACTATCTACATGATAGAAATTTGTATTATAGTAATAGGGCCTTGATGTGGATGTGGAGAGGATGTTTCCACTAGTGGGAAAGTCTAGGACTAGAGGTCATAGCCTCAGAATTAAAGGACGTTCTTTTAAGAAGGAGATGAGGAGAAATCTCTTTAGTCAGAGGGTGGTGAATCTGTGGAATTCTTTGCCACAGAAGGCTGTGGAGGCCAAGTCAGTGGATATTTTTAAGGCAGAGATAGATAGATTAGTACAGGTGTCAGAGGTTATGGGGCGAAGGCACGAGAATGGGGTTAGGAGGGAGAGACAGATCAGCCATGATTGAATGGCGGAGTAGACTAGATGGGCAGAATGGCCTAATTCTATTTAGAAATCTGTATGGCATTGTTTATAGAACTACTTTCCTGATCATATAAAAATGATTTGATGGCACCATTTAGTTACCAACTGCATTGCGTGCGCAAAAGAATTAGGAAATCTGGTGATTTGGGATTATTTTATGATGTGTTTGATCAATATAGCGGAACTGGACAGGATGAGAAAGAGCTTGTGTTTTAATATCCTTCCTTTGTTTGTGGAAGTGGGTGGAATCACTTGCAGAAATAATTTGGACATGATTGGAAGGATTCCAACACCATGGGTGCCTAGTGAAGTCTGAATAAATGTCCATAACCTAGTGTGTGATGGAATGAGAGTGGTGTTCCACATAACTTGCACTTTATTTAACCCATGTCGACTGGAGCGAGTTCTAGGGGCTAGTGGAGTCAAGGGATATGGGGAGAAGGCAGGCACGGTTTATTGATAGGGAATGATCAGCCATGATCACAATGAATGGCGGTGCTGGCTCGAAGGGATGAATGTCCTCCTCCTGCACCTATTTTCTATTTTTCTATGTTTTCTAAACCAGCAGATTGTAGGGGAGTTAAGGTACAGGTAAATGCTTCAGCTGAAACGCAACTCTATAGGGTGATTTCACGAAAGGTCACTGGATCATAGATCCTCACCCATGTGACCGCAAAATCCAACTGGGGTACAAACGTCACTTCCGGTACATGTTATTGATGCTGAAAACGCGAACTTCCAAACCCGTTAAAAACCGCGAAAACGGCCCGTTTTTGAGCTGTAAATAACTGTGCCAGTCGGGGTGACCGTGAGGCACAGTTATCTTACTTTAGAGTCCATAAGATAAAGAAAAATGAAGGTAAAGACAAGAGAGCGCTGAAGGGAAAATAACAGCGGAAGTTGTTGGCCGTGCAGATATAAAGATCGAAAATATTGGGAATTATCGCGTTTGCTCACTGCATTTCATCAAAACATCAATAATGCCTTAGTTTTGATGCAGTGAGCAAACGCAATAATTCCCAATATTTTCGATCTTTATATCTGCACGGCCAACAACTTCCGCTGTTATTTTCCCTTCAGCGCTCTCTTGTCTTTACCTTCGTTTTTCTTTATCTTCTGGACTCTAAAGTAGGATAACTGTGCCTCACGGTCACCCCGACTGGCACAGTTATTTACAGCTCAAAAACTAACTTTTCGCGGTTTTTAACGGGTTTGAAAGTTCGCGTTTTCAGCATCAATAACGTGTACTGGAAGTGACGTTTGTACCCCAGTTGGATTTTGCGGTCACATGGGTGAGGATCTATGATCCAGTGACCTTTCGTGAAATCACCCTATAGAAATCATCTTCTGGGATGGAATCGGCAAATTTGGCATCTGTGCTCTTATTTCTGAAAGCATTATTCTAAATGTTTTGTTTTGATTATAAGTAATCATCAATAAATAATGGAAAGATGCAAGGCGTTAGGCAATGCATTTATATTGATGTTTGGGCAATTTATACATTGTTGATTGTGCAGAGATATAGATATATATATATCTATCTTTTAATTTAACTGTTTATTAAATCATGAACACTTTTGACGAGAAAATGATTTTATCACAGATGCCTTGTGCAGTTTACTCTGGAATTTATACAACTACTACAAGCAATTTTCAGAGACCGTTCACGCTAAAATAACTGAATGCCGCAGTCCTATAGAGAAAGAATTGAAGGTAACAATGAGAGGGTGTTGAATATGTTCGCCAGTGTGACTGAAATTCCTTAAAGCAGATGATTGAAAAATTGTTTGTCTCAGACAGTTGAATATAACGGGAAAGTAGTTTTTGGTTTCAATGTTGATGTTTATTTGCTTATAGGGTGTGTTAGAGTCAGTCATACAGCACGGAAATAGGCCCTTCTGCCCAGCTTGTCCATGCCAACCAAGATGCCCCATCTTTACTAGTCTCACCTGGCCGTGTTAGGCCCATGTCCTTCGAAACCTTTCCTATCCACATACGTGCTCAAATGCCTAATAAATGTTATAGTACCTGCCTCAACTACCACCTCTGGCAACTCGTTCCATATACCCACCGTTGAGAAAAGTTACCGCAGTTTCCTATTAAATCTTCCCCCTCTGTCCCTTGGTTCTTAATCCCTCTACTCTGGCATTCACTCTATCTATTCCCCTCATGATCCTATACAGTTCAATAAGATCACCTCTTGGCCTCCTGTGTTTCAAGAAATAAAGTCTTATCCTGCCCAGCTTCTCCCAAATTAGTTTTGTTTTAGCAGTCCTCAAGTTCACACACACACACATGCCCATCCATAACGACAGAGCAACTTGGAGAGGGTCTAGGCGAGACCTGTAATTCAAAGAATCTTGCAGCTGCTTGCCTATACCAGATCTCTAAGAGCTGTGAAATTGAAGCTTGTGCTGGCAAGAGACTTGCTCAGGCTGGTGAGTGTGGGCATTGAGATGGTGTTTAGCACGAGATTCTTGGGCTCAAAGCATTGCTTAACTCCCACTTACCGCATGACACAGTGCTTCCACCCAGACTCTGATATCATCAACTGATGCTAGGACAGGTTTGTAGTTATCCTGGTGATTTGCAGAGCTTCTCACAAGATCTCCAGTTTTGCAGGAAAACTGGTATCCTGCATCAGTGTTTACAGGGCTGAAAAACTTTAAGATTGTAAGTCCTGTACT